>NC_141010.1:22309062-22917449 GCF_052327205.1 Somniosus microcephalus
TCCCCACTTTTTGTCCGCAACCCTGTAAGTTCCTCATCCTCAGGTACCTGTCTAACTCCCTTTTTAAATTATTTATGGAATCAGCTTCCACCACCTTTTCTAGTAGAGCGTTCCAGATCCCTACAACTCTCTGTGTGAAAACATTCTCCTCATCTTCCCTCTAGATCTTTTGCCAATGGTTTTGAATTTATGACCTCTAGTTATTGACCCACTTGCCAGAGGGAATAGTTTTTTTCTCTCTCTACTCTATTAAAACCTCTCAACATCTTGAAAACCTCTATTAGGTCACCTCTTAACCTTCTCTGTCCCAAGGAGAACAGTGGTAACTTTACCAACCTCTCCTCATAACTGAAGTCCCTCAACCCTGGGAACATCCTGGTAAACCTCCTCTGTACTCTTTCTAAGACCTTTACATCCTTCCTGAAGTGTGGTGCCCAGAATTGTCCACAATATTCCAGCTGAGGCCTAACCAGCGATTTTATAAAGTTCTAGCGTGATCACTTTGCTTTTATATTCTATTCCTCTATTTATAAACCCAAGTAACCCAGATGCTTTTTTAATCACCTTATCGACTTGCCCTGCCACCTTTAATGATTTGTGTATATGAACACCAAGCTCATCTGCTCATTTACACTTTTCAAAGTTGTGCCATTTATAGCATACTGTCTTTTCATATTAGTCCGCCCAAAGTGCATCACTTCACACTTCTGCGCTTTGAACTCCGTCTGCCATGCTTCTGCACATTTCACCATCCTGTCCATGTCATCCTAAAGCCTATGACTATCCTCATCACTATCTACTACTTTGCCAAGTTTTGTATCATTTGCAAACTTTATAATGCCGCTCCCGAGTCTAGGTTGTTTATAAATTTGCAAAGAGTAATGGACCCAAAACTGACCCTTGGGGAACACCACTGCAAACCACCTCCCCGTCTGAAAATCATCCATCTACCACCACCCTTTACTTCCTGTCACTGAGCCAATTTTGTATCCATACAGCCACTTTCCCCTTAATTTCATGGGCTTCCATCTTCTTAATAAGCCTCCTGTGTGACACTTTGTCGACTACCTTCCGAAAGTCCATATATATAACATCTACTGCACTACCTTGATCAACCTTCTCTGTTATCTCATCAAAGAATTCAATCAAGTTTTTCAATATTTCTGGTATTTTTTTAAATTAAATACCTCTGCTGTTTTGGTCCTAGTTATAAAAATGGGTAAAGACTGAGATAATCAAATATTCCTTGGACTATAATGGTTTCTGGGCCACTGCGGCGGGGGTGGGGTGTGTGGGGGGGGCGATGGGGAGCAGAGGGAATGAATGTCAGTGGAGGACTCCAAGTCATGTACAATGGAGATAGAGTCTGGAGTTTTGTTTGATATAATTTTGTGGTTCAATGGATATACCTGGATATACAAAACTTTATCTCAGGCGATTAAATGGGTGGAATAGAGTCCATGAT
The DNA here is from genome assembly GCF_052327205.1 of Somniosus microcephalus. NCBI lineage: Eukaryota > Metazoa > Chordata > Chondrichthyes > Squaliformes > Somniosidae > Somniosus > Somniosus microcephalus. Next base: position 22,310,528 of record NC_141010.1, read on the forward strand.
GGGGTTGCTTGCACATAGTCTGAACGAGGAGCAGGATTCCTGCACCCAGTGGGCTTGGCTATGTTTATGTTTTTTTTTTATGTTAATTACTGTGATTTTTTAATTCTGCTGAAATTGTTCAATGTGTGAGTGTTAAAGGCTAGCTGTTAGTTGTTTTTTGTTTCACTTCTGTTAGTTTTTAGGTTTTGACAAAAATGTAAAAACTCGCAGCATGTGGTTCCCTTACTAATTCAATTCAGCTGCTTAATCAAGCTCTGTTTTGGAAGATTTGAACAACATTTTTGTCTGTTTAAAGGAAAACAGATGCAACTGCTAGAAAAAATACCTGTCAATCCACATAAGCTGCTGCCATAATCAACACTCTCACTTAGATTTGATTAGAAAAATATGAATACGGGCAATAGAACCTTGAACAAACTGATCTGTCGCCATAACACAGACACCGGTACAGAATAAAGTACAAGAAAAAAATTAAATAGGGAAACCCGAGGACAAGAATTGATAACTGTTACCAGCTGCCACCCTGACAGTGAACTAAAAGTTCACCAATATTTTAAATGCACAATCAATCTGTTTTGTTCCTCAAAAGCACCCCACTCCATTCTGCGACTAATTAATTATGATAACGCTGAGTTAGGGGAAACGGAAGCCTTTCTCTCTTCCCCACACGTACAATGATTTTAAAATCATTCTCTTCCTTTCCCCTTTCTCTTGCCCCCTTATAAATGCTAACATTAGTGGGGCAACTAATTTATATTATCAATTTGCCAGGCCTTCTGGGAAAGTAGTCTATTTTATTGCTTTACTGTCGCTATTTTGCTTTTCTCTAAATTTACTTTAAAACCAAAATAACTGACACCCTGATAACTCATTGCGTAAATATGGTACTGAGCCACATGCACCAGGAAGGATAGAGTTTCAGCCTTGCATTTGTGTTGAGATAACTGATTTCAGCTGGGGTGGTGGGGGTTGCTGCAATTGGCCTTGTCTCAGGGTTAAGGAGCAGAAAAATCAACCATGGATCCCACTCCTGATTACTATTCAGCGACTCTCGCTGAAAAGGGCCCACTTGTTGCTATCCAGGGAAGGTTTTCTTTGTACTAACAACAGAAAATGCTGGAAAAACTCAGCAGGTCAGGCAACATCCGTGGAGAGAAATTTGAGTTGACGTTTCGGGTCGAACCCTTCTTCAAAACTGGAAAGAAAAGAAGATAGATCGGAGGCAGGGCTGCGATCGGACAGAAGAATAAAAGAAACAAAAGAAGTAAAAGAGACAATAAAAGGTATTGGAAGCTAGACGAGATGGTAATAGGCTGAGATTAGGTGTAAAGTGTACTGGCAGGGCAAGAGATAGCTGCCAGGTGTGAGAGAGAAACAAAAGGGGATCAGGCTTATGATTTTACTACGCATAGAGCAGAGAAGAAGTCTTCCACAGCCATAAGGACACCATCTAACTCAAACATGATGCTCTACTGCCCAAATAGCCTGCTGGCAGTCACTGTCTAGGCTGCACATCTGGAATACTTGTGGGGGGAGAGGTAGCAGAGGCTGCAGGTGCCCATGGAAATACACCCCAGCACGAGTTACTGCCTTTACAAGAAGGGCAGAAAAAAGCTTTAACTATAAGAGCTGTACTGGTTAGTGAGCATCAGTGAATATTTGATATCTCTCATTGAATTGGGGTGGGAGAAGGAAACATCCATAATAAAGCAAATAGTATTTTAAAGCTCCCCTCCCTCTCATGTCAAGGCTATAGAAAGGGAGCAGAATAGATTCACAAAGGTGGTGCAAGAGATGAGAGGCTTGAGTTATGAGGAGAGAGCTAAGAGAATTTGAGGCTCTTCTCATTAGCAGCAGATTAAGATGATGATCTGATCGAGGAATTCCACTGGTCAGTAAGTTAGTAACAAGAGAGCATAAATGTCATTGAATAATCATCACAAGAACAAAGGAGAGGTTAGGAGAATTCGTTTCTTTATGCAGCAGGTTGCTAGGACGTGGAATGTCCTCGCAGAAACCGTGGTGAAAGCAGAATCTATAATAGCTGTTAAAAGGGAAATGGCTCAATATTTGGGGAGAACAAATTAAAGGGTATGGAGAAAGGACAGTGGAATGGGACGAAGCGGATTATCTCTTTCCGATGGCTGGCACAGGTGTAGTGGGCTGAATGGCCTCATTTTTTGCTGTTGGATTTTATGATCCTGCGATTCTCCCCACTCTGGGAGAAGATTTTGGGCTAGAAATTCATCTGGGGCGGTGACACAAGATGGGCGGTATCGGATCAGCCGCCCGTTATACGCAGCGCCTGATGTTCGGTGCCATTGACTGCAGTGGCACTGAATACCAGACGCTGCGTATAATGGGCGGCCAATCCAATACTGCCCATGTTGTACCAACGCCCGAGATGAATTTCTAGGCCTTTGTGCATTCAGGAAAAATTCGAAAACCCATTTCTAAAGAACACATTTATGAACACAAAGAACTATCATTCATGTGTTGTGTATCTAATTTGTTTCAGTAGAATGCTGAAAAGCATTCAACATAGGTTCAGCAAATTGATCTTAACAGAATCATTAGTCAGATGTAGGTGAATAAGTGAAAACATTATACGTTGTTTTGTTTCAGGATTCTGCTGAATAGTTGAGGAATTTTTCAAAAGAAAACATTCTTTTTCCTCTGTCCTCTATGCTTTTTCGAAGAAAAGCAGGGAGTTTTCCTGGTGACTTTACCGATATTCTCCCCTCAATCAACACTACTAAAATAGATTCATTAGTTCATCGCCTCACTGCTGTTTGTGGAACATTGCTGTGCACAAAATGGCTGCCAGGTTCAACAACAACAACTTGTATTTATATAGCGCCTTTAAGATAGTAAAACGACCCAAGGCTCTGCACAGGAGTATTTTAAGACAAAAAATTTGACACCGAAACACATAAGGATAAATTAGGGCAGGTGATCCAAAACTTGGTCAAAAAGGCAGGTTTTAAGGAGCATCTTAAAGGAGGAAAGAGAGGTGGCGAGGTTTAAGCAGGGAATTCCAGAGCTTAGGACCTAGGCAACAGAAGGCATGGACACCAAAGGTTGAGCGATTATAATCAGGAATGCTCAAGAGGGCAGAATTAGAGGAGCGCAGATATCTCGGGTGGGGGGGAGGTGTTGTGGAGGTGGAGGAGATTACAGAGATAGGGAGGGAGGGGCGAGGCCATGGAGGGATTTGAAAACAAGGATGAGAATTTTGAAATCGAGGCGCTGCTTAACCGGGAGCCAATGTAGGTCAGCGAGCACAGGGGAGATGGGCGAATGGGACTCGGTGCAAGTTAGGACACGGGGCAGCTGAGTTTTGGATGAGCTTAAATTTATGTATATAATGACTGCATTTGAAATTAATTCATTGTACGTGAAGCACTTTGGGACGATTATGAGATACACAAGATGTTAAATAAATGAATTTTTTTCTTTACTTTTTTATTTGTATTCATTGCCATAGGAATAGAGAGGAAAGTTGCCACCAAGAGGAGGCTATGTGCTCCCTATTGGGAGAAAGGAAAAACCGGAGGTCAAGTGCTCTTCTGAATTAGGGCTGAGATACTTTGTTGGGGCAGAGTCTCTACCATTGTTCTATGTGACTTGGGAGTGCTTAAAGTTGACACTGAATACCCAAGTTGGAAGTGGTACTATATCCTAGCAGCAACAACCCTCACCTCAAAAAGCACAAAGTTCATCCAGCTATTCTTTTTAAAATAGCCCATGATACCAACTTAATTTTAAAAGGACAACGCCTACACAAAACAAAAACTTTTGGAAAACTTTTATTTATGTGATCTTAGCATACAATGGAGAGATATATATAAATTTATACTCCAATTGCTGCTGCGCAATTCACAGATTCAAATCATGCATTTAAAGCGTATTATGCAGCTGACTGATTTAAAAGGATTCCTTTTGACTGCAGGCCTAGACAGCATTCATTGCTCTAATCCATCAGGGCTACAGCTCCAACTTGCCTAACAATCACAAAATATCCCCTGTGACTCTGTAATGAAGTTTATTAGTACCACAGGGATCATCCATCATGCTGACTTTCTAGGTTACAGAAAATATTTGGAACACTATAACATTTTAATGCTTTACAAAGGTCAGTTAGTAAGTACGGATGTAACACAGATTAAATTTCCAATTGTTTTGTTTCCTCCTCTCTAATTATACCCTGACCCCTCTTCAACATATTTTATGTAATAGATTGACCTATGATACAACACCTGTGAGATACCTTTTTGCATTTTTTGAGGTGTGTTCTGTACAGTTTAACAGGCATCCCAGGTTAATTACTCCACATCCAGTATAATATTCATTAAAGTTATACCCCTCCATTATTTTACTATATTTTCTACTTTCATCCAACAGACATGTATCAAACATCTATTGGATATGATTCATCCAATGAGTAAATTTGGCAACATACCACATGTTTTGACTTCATCTCTGGTATGTGACTTAGTCAGGCCCCCTCACTGGATGAATTTTGGCTTCCAGTGGATGTCCAATTCTTTCCTCTCTATCATTACTACCAAGACTTTCAAAACAGGATGAGAAGTGGTGTTGCATTGCTGGTAGATTAGCAGGAAGTCTTGTGTCCTTTCGAAACAATTGACGAGGATACCCCAACAACGGGGGAAGTTGGGTGGATGGGTAGGGGAAGGATTACCCTCTGACCCCATGAAAACAGGCCGACCTCTCTTCCCACGTCCCTTCCCGTTCCTAAAACAAGAAGCCAAGACCCATCAGTCTTTTGAGGTAAGCTCCTCCTTCAGAAGCCCGAGTCTAACCGTGCCCTGGGGCACCATGGGACATGGAATGGAACATGTAATCATTATGGTGAATAAAGGTTAAGTGGAGAACTGTGAAACAGCACACAGACTGCACACTTGTGACAACTGGTTAATTTAATGGCAATTAAGTTACTATATAACAGTCTGTTTCAAACAAGTCAGTGGATTCAGCACAAGGGGTGGTTTATAAATTATGTGCAGTCACAATAAAGGTTTTGTGAATTAGACACGGGAGAGTAACTGTCCTGATTTACAATTATTCAACAAGTGAGCCAAGCCTCATTACTGATGGGTAGTAAAGCTCTGAGGGTCAGGAACGGTAAGGTTGCACTTGGAATCTTACCATAATTCCAGTGTTTTGCAGTATGTTGTGTGAATAATAAATCGATGTTTTAAGTCTTGGTTCCAAGTAGTTCCAATAATTTTGATTGGGTCAGTATTTTGGGTCTAATCATTTATTATACTGCACCTATGAGAGACTCAAAGAAAGAACTTGCATTTAAAAAGCACTTTTCATGACTTTAGGATGCCCCAATGTGCTTCACAGCCAATTAAGTATGTTTGTCACTGTTGAGTAATGTAGGGAAACACGGCAATTTCCACACAGCAAGGTCCCACAAACAACAACAACAACTTTAACGTAGCAAAACGTCCCAAGGCGCTGCACAGGTGTATTTTAAGACAACAAATTTGACACCGATCCACATAAGGATAAATTAGGGCAGGTGACCAAAAGCTTGGTCAAAGAGGTAGGTTTTAAGGAGCGTCTTAAAGGAGGAAAGAGAGGCGGAGAGGTTTAAGCAGGGAATTCCAGAGCTTGGGGCCTAAGCAACAGAAGGCACGGCCAACAAAGGTTGAGCGATTATAATCAGGGATGCTCAAGAGGGCAGGATTAGAGGAGCGCAGATACCTGGGGGGTGGGGGGGGGGGAGCAGGGATTGTGGGGCTGAAGGAGATTATAGAGATAGTAAGGGGTGAGGCCATGGAGGGATTTGAAAACAAAGATGAGAATTTTGAAATTGAGGCGCTGCTTAACTGGGAGCCAATGTAGGTCAGCGAGCACAGGGGTGATGGGCGAACGGGACTTGGTGCAGGTTAGGACATGGGCAGCCGAGATGGGATAAATGGCCAGATGATGATTTTAATGATGTTGTTTGAAGGATAATTGATGGTCAGGACACTGGGAGAACTTCCCTGCTTTTCTTCGAAGCATGCCATGGGATTTTTTATGTAGGACTTTGGTTAAGCATCTCATCTGAAAAATGAAACCTCTGACAGTGCAGCATCCCTCAGTACTGCACTGAAGTGTCAACCTAGATCATGTGCTCAAATCTCTAGAGCGGGGCTTGAACTCACGACCCTCTGATTCAGAGGCAAGAATTCTAAAACAAAGCAAAGACACCTCAAATCCTTGAATATTCATACATTGTCTCAGAAGGGACTTTATTCTTGGAATCCCAGGCTGTAAGTATGCTCCTTTTAAGAGGTTCTGCTTTGGTACAATGTAGCACAAAATAGTTTGTCAAAAAATGGAGATGGAAACAACAACAACAGCTTGCATTTATATAGTGCCTTCAACTTGGAGAAACATCCCAAGGAGTTTTATGGAAGTGTAATCAGACAAACATTGACACTGAGCCAAAGAAGGAGATATTAGAAGGGGTGACTCAAATGTTGGTGAAAGAGAGAGATTTTAAAGAGGGTCTTAAAGGAGGAGAGAAAGTTTGAAAGGCAGAGATTTAGGGAGGGAATTCCAGAGTTTAGGGCTTTGACAGGAATATGCACGGGTACCAATGGAGAGGCAAAGGGCGGGCAGGAAGCACAAGATGCTAGAGTAGACGGGTGATGTTATGGAGATGGAAGCAGGCAGATTTTGTGACGGAGAGGGTATGGGGTCGGAAGTTCAACTTGGTGTCAAATAAGATGCTGAGGTTGCTTCGGCAGTTGGCTTCAACCTGAGACTGTTGCCAGGAGGGGAATGAAATTGGTGGCGACGGTATGGAGCTTGTGGTGAGGACTGAAGAAAATGTGTGTCACACTCCCAGCATTTAACTGGAGGAAATTGTAGCCCATCCAGGACTGGATGTTGGACAAGAAATCTGTTGACTTAGGCGCGGCGGAGGAGTCGAGAGAAGTGGTGTAGAGGTAAATCTGGGTATCGTCAATGTACATGTGGGACCTGACGCCATGTCTTTGGATGGTGTCACTGAGGGGCAGCATGTAGATGTGCAAGAGGGGGGCCAAGGAGAGATCCTTGAGGAAGTCCAGAGGTAACAGTTGGGGGGGAGAGGCGATGAGAAGAGAAGCTATTGGCCAAGAAATTCGGGTCGGGGGCTTCCCGCGGGTGTAAGCCCCCGACCTGCACTTACCTAGTGCGCTGGCCGTTGTGCTGTGGGCCCCCGTGGAATTCCGATCCGGGGCCTGGTCCAGCGGCCGGCGCGCAGTGCTTGCGTATCCCAGGGGCGCAGTTAGTTCGATGCGTCCCCTGGGATCACGTGGGCCATGGGGAGCCAATCGGAGCAGGGAATGCTTCATTCAGAAGTTTGACAGGAAGAGCTGTCAAAACTTATAAATACTACGGGCCCCAAAACATCACTAAATCTTCAAATAATTTTTTTTTTAAATCACATTTTTTAAATAAACTATAAATTACATGAAATAACTATTTTAAACAATAATTTAAATTTTGGAAGAAAATAATTTTATTTTCTAACGGGGCTAAAAATAAACTTACCTTGCTTTAAAGTATTTAAAAATAATATACCTGTGGAAAAAATGTTTTAATTTTAATTAATTCACCACTTACCTTGTAAAAAGCAGGCCTTATGCCTGCTTTTTAAACGTGTAACTTCTGGAGGCTTACCCTCCCGGGAAAACCTGCAAAAAAAATGTAAGTTCGATGCGCATGCGCAGCCTCTCCTGCACACGCGTACGACCTTTTAACCCCTGCTTCCAGGGGAACGGAAGTGCCGGTTTCCCGCGCATGCGCAGTGCATGCAGGAAACCGGCACTTCCATTGGGCCTACGGGTGAGTACCCCGTGGGTACTCACCCGTGGAGACCCGAATTTCTGGGCCATTATTGGAGATGCTCTGACTACAATTGGATAGGTAAGAGTGGAGTCAAGCGAGGACAGTCCCACTCAGCTGGGCAACGGAAGATGGGCATTGGATGAGGACAGTGTGGTACGTATTGTCAAAGGCTGCAGAGAGGTCGAGAAGGATGGGGAGCGATAGTGCACAACCGTCACAGAAGATGTAATGTTTGATTTTGTTTGGGGCCGTTTCAGTGCTGGAGCAGGGAGAAACCCGCTGGAAAAGATTCAAACATAGAATTGCAGGAAAGATAGGCATGGATTTCGGATGCAACAACACGTTCAAGAACTTTGGAGAGGAAAGGCAGGTTGGAGATGGGGCAGTAGTTTGGAAGGATAATGGCAATTTTGAAAGGGAGGGGGACAGTACCTGAGGAGGGGGATCCATTTACAGTGTCAGCTAGCGTGGGGGGCGGGGGGGGGGGAGGCAGGAATTGAAATTTGGTAAACAGTAGCTTTGTGGAAATGGGATCAAAGCAGCAGGGGGAAAAAAATCACACCATCCATATGTTGACGTGTCAGCTGCTGCTGCAACTCAAACCCATGATGTCAAGAAAGTTCCCTATCGCTGGGCTGTGCGACAATTTAGATTTGATGATAGCTTGTAAAAGAAAACGCTGTTTGGATCTGATCTACTGTCTCTGGCTGTTGTATTGTTGTTGGCAAAACTCCAACTTAGTAAACACGAAGCATTGTGTTCAGCTGAGCATCCTGTTGTGCTCTTTGCAAAGAAAAACTATTTAATTCAGCCTCAGAAATTTCATTTGGACTGTAACTCTATTTGAATTTGGTATGATTGAAGGTATTATTGGTTCCAGGCTGTGGTATTCTAACAGGAGATGTAAGAAAATACTTTCAGTACAACATTTAGTTGCATTTACTCCCCCATTTTTTAGTTTTCAATTGATCATATTCAGGATTGACTGCAAACCAATATGGTGGGAATATTGTGTTTAATCAGAGTTCAAGACGGAATATAAGACACTAGTTATACAGCAAAAACATACGACCGTGACAAGCAGCTGGTACCGGTACCGGTCCCGATCAGACAGACGGCTGGCGTACACGAACAGTTCTCTGGCTTGCGGCCTTTCTCCCTCTCATCTAGAACCTCCAAGAATGGGCCCACTCCCGGAAGAGTGTTAGACCAGCCCTACTCTTGTATGGCTCTCCCCTCCACTGTCTAAGCATCTATCCAGCTATTCTAATACTAGTCTGAAGAGACACTTTTGTCTCAATTTCCAATACAGTCATGTAAACAGTTTTATTTGTGTCACAATTTCATTCGCATCACCCCATATATTTTGGATACCCTAATTTCTAACAGATCCCAAATTTAAAAGGTGGGAGAAATTTAATACGTTTGTGCATCTTGCTTGCACGCTGAGGAGGGCTGTGTACCTGGCCTGTGTATGGGCGAGACAGGCCCAGTTGGAGGTCAGTGCTGTGGGTGATACCTATAAGGAACCCTGCTATTAATTATTCTAGAGAAATTAAATAGAGTATTGAAACACCAAAGATTTGGAGCACAGATGCAGCCATGCTCGTGTACTATTAACTAAAAAAGCCCATGTTGGCCTTTAACAAAAGAATGGGTAGGCTGTGATCAATAGAATTGTATTTTTACCTTTCTTTTACTAGTGAGGTTAGTGAAGCGCTGATTATGTCCAATACTTTTACACTTACTTTTCCTTAATTAATGTCATAAATATTGACCCAAGGTTGTTAAGATCATTCAAGGTCGTTCAGTTAAACCGTGATGCATGCAACATTTGGGCAGCTTGATTTTGCAGTCTTTGGGGTGGAAATTTCTTTAGGCCCGTTTTCAGGCATGAAATGGGCGCCGCACACTGAGCACGCTTCCCAACTGGGAGATTCAAGGCTGGCCCGAAATTGGGCCTCGGGCCTCATTAACATTACCTGGGCAAGCTGCCGGTGCTTGTCGTGCTTCCACAGGGAGCTCACCCATTTAACGCAGATGAATTTTGGGGCTGCTTGCTTCGACAGCAACAGCCTGAAAGTATGTCCCAAGGGGGAATTGGAGCGGCAGTGGAGGGAGGGCCAATCAGGAGCACTGTGGAATCAGGGGAGCATTCCTGGCTCCACAGCAATGATTGTTGAAACCACACCTTTCGTTGCCAGCCTCCTGAAGAGCAGGGCTGGCATCTGCTTCAGTTTTTCAGATGAAACATTAAACCGAAGCCCCGTCTGCCCTCTCAGGTGGACGTAAAAGTTCCACAACACTATTCAAAGAAGAGCAGGGGAGTTTCTCTCCCCGGCGTCCTAGCCAATATTTATCCCTCAACCACCATCTCTAAAACAGATGATCTGGCCATTTATCACATTGCTGTTTGTGGGAGCTTGTGTGCAAATTGGCTGCTGCGTTTCCTAAATTACAACAATGATTGTACTTCAAAAGTGCTTCATTGCCTGTAAAGTGCTTTGGAACATTCTGAGGTTGCGAAAAAACACTATATAAATGCAAGTCTTTCTTTCCTCCCAGACCAATTTCTGCCAGGCAGCCTAAACAGGCTTTCAGCTCCTTAATAACCTGTAAGGAGCCTAGCAGACAGCTGAAAAATGGCTTGGCTCAATATCAGGTCAGAATTCTTTCATGTGTCCTTTGTACTTTGTACCTTGGCCCCAAATTTGGCCCTTGTCGCGCCCATTTTACACCCGGGTACAACAAGGTTCAATTTCTACCCCATTATTTTCTTTGCACTGAATTGCAATCTTCTTGAATGTTATCACATTTAAATTGAAATGTGTTTGGATTGGTTGAATAAACAAAAGAATCATTTTGCGATCTTAGCCTAAATCATTGATTGCTTCTGCACACTTGTGAGCTTGCGTGATGACATCACTCAGTGGCGTGTGTACTTGAACAATTCACCCCCCCACCCACCCCCCCTCCCCACCCCCAATGATGAGTTTAATGATTTAGCTAAATGCTTTTCTGTCAATCATTCAGTAGCCTTTGGGGCAAATAATTTTCTGCGATACATCCCTAGGCTGCTGGGCCTTTCCAGATTATGGCAGTGTCGCTCGCTTTAAAGCCGCAGTACAAAGTAATTCACTGTTACAAACCCTTAAAAAGAAAAAAAAGAAAGACTTGCATTTATATAGCGCCTTTCACGGCCAATGGACGTCCCAAAGCGCTTTACAGCCAACAAAGTACTTTGTGAAGTGTAGTCACTGTTGTAGGAAACACAGCAGTCAATTTGCGCACAGCAAGCTCCCACAAACAGCAATGTGATAATGACCAGATAATCTGTTTTAGTGACATTGTTTGAGGAATAAATATTGTCCAGGACACCAGGGATAACTCCCCTGCTCTTCTTTGAAATAGTGCCAGAGGATCTTTTATGTCCACCTGAGAGAGCAGACGGGGCCTCGGTTTAACGTCTCATCCAAATGACGGCACCTCTGACAGTGCAGCACTCCCTCAGTAATGCACAGTGGGATGGAGTGTTAGATATTGGTGTGTTTGAATAATGCACAGTGGGATGGAGTGTTAGATATCAGTGTATTTGAATAATGCACAGAGCGGTGAATGTTACATAGCTGTATGTTTGAATAAAGCACAGTAAGACAATGTGTAACCTATCAGTGTATTTGAATAATGTACAATGGGATGGTTTGTTAGCTATCAGTGTGTTTGAATAACGTATAGTAGGGTGAGTGAGTGTTACATAGCTGTATATTTGATTAAAGCACAGTGTGGTGGCGTGTGAGATAGCAGCCTGTTTAAATAGTGTACAGTGGGTGGTTTTATAGTTATCAGTGAGTTTAAATAGTGTACAGTGGGAGGTTCGCTAGTTAACAGTGAGTTTAAATAGTGTACAGTGGGAGGTTCGCTAGTTAACAGTGAGTTTAAATAGTGTACAGTGGGAGGTTCGCTAGTTATCAATGTGTTTGAATAAATGGGAGAAATGCATCTTTAAGCTTCAGAGCTGCACAACACGTACCTACATTTTAGATAACTGCACACTGTCAGACTCCACTCTGCTTCCAAAAATATTTTAAAGCCATAATAGATTGAATAAAAAGTACAAATTTGGTACATGGCAGGCACTTTTCTTCCTGTCTGTGGTCTTGAGTGGCCAGAACCTTTATCTGACCCGCATTTTCCAGATAACAGTTTAGATCCTGCAATTGGGAGAAATACATGGCACGTCTGGCCCGAAGTTCACGTACAGTGTACAGGAAGTTATTAACTTCATAAGATCAAAGTAGCTGGGTAGGGTAAACATCTTATACTGTAACAACTTCCTGAGGCAAAACAACATCCTTTACAGGGCTGCTCTAAAGAACACACATTGCTGCCACATGAGACACACACTGAACATTATTTGATGTGATACACACCAAGCCTTAGTTGTGGAAAGTTTTATTTCTTCTTCAAGAATGAATAAAGTATCAGAAACGCCTTTAGCTTAAACTGCTACTCTGGCCAGTGCTCCATACTAATCCTTTGTACGCTGCTCACACAGAAATAGAATTAATGGATCCGATTTACAAGTTACCATATGAGCCCATTAAAAAGCAGAGACTCCGTTTTACCTTATGTTACAGGAACTATTAATGTATTTATGAGCAGCATAGTTTCCATGTAAAAATGTAGCAAACCAAAACAATTGGTAGTAAAATTGTGCACACAGAGAGGATATTGCACCAGTAGCAGCATGTTACTGGAGTATTTCACAAGTGTAAAAACCCCATAACTATGAGGCTATCTCGCCAGTAAAACATTGTCTGAAATATACTGCTACCAATGGAATTTTCTATGCCTTGGTGTTTTGTACATATAAAAATAACTTTGTACTAGTGCAATGTTATCAAACCTTCTTTATGCCCAGGTAATATAATTCGATCATTTGTGGGTCCCGCCATAATGAGGATATACCATATCCTCCTCTTTGTTCTTTGTGTCAGTATGTGAAGGATTTCTTAAATTCGTTGGGTGGCAGTTATCACGGATGATGTGAGAAGATCAATGAATTGAAGTATACTGTAAAGGTAATTTATTGGTTATTTTATTTCATGAATCCTATTCAACATTTGGCGGAGTGTGATTTTATCCATGCCCCTTAGATATGCAAGTTGTTTTACAATTTTTCGTGTTGTGAGGTCAAAGGTACTTGAGAGATTACAAGAAAACTTGGAATATTAATAGATACTGTCCTTTTAACGGTCACAGTGTTGTACGTGTCTCAGGGACTGTGAGTATTATTTCACACAGGCATTTGATCACGAATATGAACTGGTGGTAAATAAGAATGGTAAATTTGTAGTAAGTTTACTAAATGGTGTTTGGATAGCTGTTCGGATCTAATTCTGGTTGATCACAGAGACAACCTATGTCCACCTCCTTAACATTGCCTGCCTTTGCCTTTACCTCGGCCCATCCGCTGCTGAAACCCTCATTCATGCCTTTGTCACCTCCAGACCTGATTACTCCAGTGTTTTTCTGGTCGGCCTTCCACCTTCCATTATCTTCAATTATTTCAAAACTCTGCTGCCTTTTATCTTATCCCACACAAGCTCCTGCTCACCCACCACCACCATTCTCATTGGTTTACAATGGCTCCAGTCTCCCAACGTGTTAGCTTTAAAATTCTCAACCTCGTATTTAAATTCCTCCATGGCCTCATCCTTCCCAAACACTCTAATCTTATGCAGCACTACAAGCTTCCCCAGATTCTCTGTCCCTCTGACTCCAGCCTCGTGTGCATCCCAACCTCCCTTTGCCCTAATTTTTTAGCAGTCGTGCCTTCAGCTGCTGGCCCATTCTCTGGAATTCCTAAACCCCTTCTGCTTTCCACCTTTTTGACCAAGCTTTTGGTCACCCCTCCCAATATCTCCTTCTTTGGCTCAGCATCCATTTTTTCCTTACACCTCTGCGAAGCATCTTGGGATGTTTTACCTTGTTAAAGGTGCTATATAAATGGAAGTTGTTGTTGGTCAATTTGTATAATTCCATCTCAAACTGCTCACTGGATTGAATTCTTGGTATATTTGATAGTGAATTCCTGAAAAATGAGTGACACATAGTTCTCTGATCCTAAGAATGAGTAACCCTCCTAGTCGCAGGGAAACACTCCACCTCTGGGTACTCCACATACTAAGTCAATGAGGTATTTTTCCCCAGTGTCAGGCCATTTTGGGTCAGCTTGCAGGCTAGTCTGAAATTGCCATCTCTATTGGAATAAGTGGACCTGGCTGCATCTGTTCTGGTAATACTGAATTAATGCACTCATTCAAAATACAACCTTGTGTATATATAGAAGCAGGGTTAGTGGGAGGGGAGCAAGGTAAACGGAAGTAATTCAGCCTCCATTTTCAAGTCATAAAGGCTGTTTCCTGGCACTAACCTGGAGCAATGTGGGCGCAGTGCATCAGAAGCATGTTGTGCCCTGGGAGGCATTGTAGCACCAGGATTAAATGCTGTGGGCAGATGTCAGACGTTGATAGAGACACCCTATTGGGTGCAGAGCCAGGAAGTTTGGGAGGGATTCAGGCCTTAAGGGCAGCTGCAACATTAAACAGGATTGTTCATTATAAATTTCCCATTATAAGTTCCTACGTCCAGTGTTGTAATGGAAACTGCTTATATAAGCTTGTCATGCTGTAATTACACCCTCCTGCCAATGGTGGCATTGTAACTCCACTGGTGAGAGGGTGTAATTACAGTGTGACAAGTTTACATAGCCACTTTCCACTATAAACATAGACAAAGGAATTTATTATGGGAAAAGTTGAACAGGACCTATGTGCTGATGTAAGAATTTTATCATTATATAATCTATTGATAAAGACTGCTTATTTAAATATCTTGCTTCATGTGCTGTGCGCAAATGTACTTTTCTCCAAATCATTTGCTTCTTGAATATAGCAAATGTGTTGAAAACCTTTATCCAACAGGTAGACATTTCAGGATTTTTAAAGTCATATAGAGAATATTTATAGGCAACTGTGCAAATCCTGTCACCTGCCTATTCCTGCTGTTCAAACATGTTATGTAGATGGTCATTTCTCAAAAGAATACTGCAGGTTCACAGCAATGATAACAGTGTTCCTGCCAAACCTCCACTTCCCACCGCTTTTTGACAGCCTTACAAAGACTAACATGCAGAACAAGTAGAACAGATTTATTGTACAAAATCTATTTTAACGCCTCTCTTTCCCCCCCCCCCCCCCCATACAGATGCCTTCAGGCACGTACCTTATGTGAACAGGAGGTCAGACGGGTGACCAGCTCCCAAGCTTCTGTAAATTACATTCTTCAGTCACCCTCTGTGTAACAGCTCTTCCTCTGATCTTCTCTTCCTCTGATCTTCTATTCCTCTGATTTTTCTCTCTCTTCTTGTGCAAAGGTCCAGGTGGAAACCAAGTATATCCCTGCAGCAAAATGGAGTTCAGAGGACTGTGGTGTCTGCAAGGGATGTACAATTCTGCTTGAAGATGCTACATCGCTGAATCTCCGAACAGAGAGAACAAATTCTAAAATCTCTCTTATTTAGATAAGAAAAAAATAATTTTTGAAAACATAAGTGTGCCAAAAAATACAAACTTAGAATGATAAAGGAGGCTATTCGGCCCATCGTGCCTGTGCCGGCTCTTTGAAAGAGCGATCCAATTAGTCCCACTCCCCTGCTTTTTCCCCATAGACTTGCAAATTTTTCCTTTTCAAGTATATATCCAATTTCCTTTTGAAAGTTGCTATTGAATCTGCTTCTGTCACTCTTTCAGGCAGTACATTCCAGATCGTAACAACTCGCTGCATAAAAAAAATCTCCTCATCTCCCCCCCTGTTTCTTTTGGCAGTTATCTTAAATCTGTGTCCTCTGGTTACCGACCCCCCTGCCAGCGGAAACAGTTCCTCCTTATCTACTCTATCAAAACCCCTCGTCATTTTGAACACCTCTATTAAATCTCCCTCATCACCTGAATTATATCATGTAGTATGACTCTGACGTTAACGAGCCAGTTTTCATTTTGATGTGAAATGATTTAAGATGTACATCTGGCAGTATCACTTGGGAGTTAGGTTGGCTATCTGACTATGTATGCACTGCACTAAAGGCAAGAGTTGAAAGACCACCTCTGGGAGGCAGTGTGACACCACTGTGATTATTCATCAACTCTAGACTGTTCTAACAAAATTTAACAGGCAATTGGTAGCTAGTGAGTGGAATCTTACACATATCATCGTGAAGGAACAACACAAATATCCATCTGAAACCAATACAGTCGATCCCTAGGATGCTCCAAGGCTGCACCGTTACAGTGCAAGTTGCTGCATCTGATCACTATCTAGTAGATTTAGTTAGCGATTATTTCATATTTAATGTGATCTCCTCATTGGGAGAATTCACCCACTGTGATCAGCTATTAGATAGTTCACTGAATAATTACTAGATATTAGTAAAGCTAAATGGGAATTGTGTCTTATTTACTGTTGCAAACATGGAACTTATACTAAGTTTAATGCCCGTGCTTTACATGAACCTTCTGACAATTTATAAGTAATCGTACATTTAAGATGTACTGTGCACGAACAGTCTGGCTGCAAAATGGCAGTTTGCGTTAGTGGAATTATTTGGTTAATTTCACCATAACCTCAGTTTCCAAGGCTGATCACAAAGTAACATTTACTATACAGTAGTATGAAAGCTGCTGAAATACTCTCAACAAAGTTGATGCTTATACATCTCTATCCTTAGGTGGAGGCCGGAGAGAAAATATGACATTGGCCGGAATTTTCTGGTGCCTGTGCGAGCACGATTGGAGGCGGGTCAGGAGGGAAATTTGAAAAACCTTGGAGCGGGTCGGCAACCCGCTGTCATCCTGCCCCCACACGCCCTTCTCCCGGGCGTGTTTAACAGTGTGGCCGCGACCTTAACAGCAGAGGCGGCCGAGGTCATTTAGATCATTATGAGGTACTTGTCAGACCCGTAAACCTCTCTTTCACCCGACCTTTCAAATTTCCCTGGATGAACACGGAATCACGCAGCTCATGAACCGCATCAGTGAACCTGAGGCGGAAGTTGAGTGGCCATTGAACCAGCTCATTAGTGCACAGCATGAAAAGTACAATAAAAACTCCCACCTGACAGCTGGTCACTTTCCTAAAGCAGATGCTGTTGCTGAGTGCATTGTCAGCACAGATTTAGCTTTCTAGAGGTTGCAAGTCTTTTCAGAAAAGTTGGGATCCACTGTCACCTCATTGGTACCACCTGGCACACCATTGACAGATTGCTTCTGTCGTCTTTACTTGACCTGCCATCTATTATATCAGTGTGGGTGCCATTTATACTGTCTCACCTTGGTCCTCAGAATTGGACCACGATGAGCTCCAACACCAGCTGCACCAGGCACACCAGCAGCACCAACAACAGCACCACCAACCTTCTCCTCAACCACCTGATGCTGCACAGGACAGAGGGCATCAGTGCAGGGCTGCACTGCGCCGGAGGCGATACACCCAACACAGTAGACAGGCAGAGGATGAGCTTCCTAAACATGACTGAGCAGCAGTGCCAAAGGAGGCTTAGGCTATTGTGCCTGGTCATCGCAGATATTTGCACATTGCTGGTGCAAGACCTGCAGCCCAGAGGAGCAGGTGGACACGCCTTACCAGTGGCTATCAAAGTCACCAACACCCTCAACTTCTTCACCTCATGCTCCTTCCAGGGATCTGCAGCAGACATTTGCAGCATCTTGCAGTCGGCCACCCACAGATGCATCACACAGCTCACCGATGCCCTCTTTGACAAGTCAGCCAATTATATTAAATTTGCCACTGATGAAGCCAATGTTACTGAGCGGGTGCTGGCCTTTGCCACTCTGGCTGGCTTCCCACGGGTGCAGGGCATCATGGACTGCACACATGTGGCCATCAGGGCACCCCGTCATCACCCAGGAGTCTTTGTGCGACTGGAAGCCCTTGCGGTTGACAATGTGCAGCTCATCTGTAACCATAGGAAGATCATCATGCTTGTGTGTGCCAAATTCCCTGGCAGCTGCCATGATTCTTTCGTCCTGCTCCAGTCCGCCCTCCCTCAGCTCTTCGCTCTTCCAAACAGACTTTCCGCCTGGCTGCTTGGAGACGAGGGCTATCCACTGAAGACGTGGCTCCTGACACCCTTGAGGAGGCCAAGTACTGAGGCCAAGGAGAGATATAATGAAAGCCACATTTCCACCAGATGTGTCATAGCGCAGACAATAGGCATGCTGAAAGTGTGCTTCAGATGCCTTGACAGACCTGGAGGAGCCGTTCAGTACGCACCAGCCAGGGTCTCCAGAATCATCGTGGTCTGCACAACATAGCACAGCAGCGAGGATCAGAGCTACATGAGGAGCAAGGTTCTGAGCGCACAGCCTCTTCAGAGGAAGGAGGAGGAGGAGCAGGAAGAGCATCAGCTGGAAGATGAGGAGGAGGAGGAGCAGGAGGAACCTGCGGTCCAGATCCTACTAGCACCTGAGCACATTGCTGCCTGGGAGGCCAGGAATGGCCTCATCACGGCCAGATTTACTTAACTTCAGGCATTACACCCATTTGGCTGCCACATGCTGCGCCAGATTTGCACCATCCCACAGCAACACCATAAAGCATCCCTACAATGACCAAGCCATTCCTTTCACACTGACCACCATTTCTGGAGGTAACGTTACGTCTCACTAAGCCACTTCCAAAGTTGCACACAAATTTGTCCATGACTGGAAAATGGTGAAAATAAATATTTTTTATCTGTGACATCACAAAAACAGAAATTTTACACAAACATTTCTTAAAACACCCAAGTGATTACCCTTTTATCTTCCTCTTACGCATGCTTGTACGAGGTGCTACCCCTGTGGCTTCAGCAGAGGTAGAGGCAGCCTGCTCACTTCTCTGCTGCGACTGCTTAGACACTTTTGGTAGACGTCCTCTGGGTTTTGGAGCCTGTGATGGCCCTGCCAAAGTCTGCTCCTCCTGTGACTGTGCAGGGGCAGACTCGGCCATTGCAATCCCAGGATGCATCTGGGGCTCTGACTGAGGGGCAGGCAAAGGGGGAGAAGTGTGAGCGCTTTGAGAGGAGCCCCCACTTCCATGTCCCCTCTCAGCATCATCCCTCTTGTGGGCCACCCGCCCTTCCCTGCTAGCAAGGAGCTGGAGAGCACCTTGCTGCTCAGCAGTGGGGCCATGCGCACCCAAGTCTACATTAACATCCCTCCTTGAGAGGAGGTCTATGAGCATCTGCCATCTATTCTCCCTAGAGACCATGTGCTCCTGTGAGTGGCGCATTAGCTGCTCCATTCAGGTGGCCATCCTATCCATGGAAGAGCCTACAGTCGCCATCACCTGCGACACGGTGGTGCTCATGTAGGAGATGGATTCCTCCATTATCTGCACATTTGCAGACATCACAGTCGCAAAACCTGTCAAAACCTTTTGCACTTCTTGCTGCACCTCCAGGATTGTCCTCTTTCTGGATGGCCCCCGAGGCTCAGCGTCTGTATGCAGCTGAGCAGAGCTGGGAGTATCCTGCACCCTCCAGCGAGGATTCTCCACTGCTGTCCCTGTCTCCACCGTCTTCTCTTGCTCACTTGTGAGTTGTGACACACCAGGTGACAACACTACTCTATCTCGCGTGGCACCCACCGAGGTGTGTGCATCTGCGCTGGTGCTGGGTGCACTTATATCTGGTGACGGTGCGTCCTCAGAGGCTGGAGACTCCTCTGAGGAGTCGTCTTGCTTTTCCTACTGCACAATGCGGGGGGGGGGGGGCTCTTGATGGCCCTGTGGGAGAGTAAAGAGATGAGTTAGAGATGTCATATGAAGAATGAGATACAATTGTGATCTCTGAAAATAAATATTTTCTATTTAAAGGAAATCTAAGTCATTTGGAAGAGAAGATTGTTATCATCTAGCCTGAAAGCAATTCTTCTAATATGTTACACTTAACCTTTAAATTGTTACTAAATTCTGCACATTTAATATTTGCTATAACCTGTTTCTAATTTCATATTAGAACACAATTTGTTTTATATAGGCATTTGCAGCCAATTTAAAGTAACTTAAACGATAAATTACACATCCAATGAACAGTATAACTGGAAAGATTCATTTAATGACAAGAATGATGAACATATGCAGCAATAATTTAGTAGAGACTAATGGATACTTATAAGGGAATTACAATAGTGCAATTGAGGCATTTGTGTAGCATTAGAAACCAAGAGAGCAAAGTGAGATTGGTTACTGAAAGCCATCAGAACCCTGCAGCTGAATTAATGGCTCGGATTTTGCGGTAAGAATAACAGTGAGGTTATCAGCGCTCACTGTTATTAAAGAGTAAATTGGACAGCAACCTCCAGTGTCTGAACATGCGCAGTTAAACGCAGAAATGAGGATGTTGCTGTCCGAGTTGCTCTGCTCCTTCACAAGCTTCACTACCTCGCTGAGAGACTCGGCATTCACATACATGCAACGGCATGAAGTTGGGGTATTTACCCACTAGATACCCTCTAAACATACCAGAAAAAGTTAGGGCTTGTCCGTTCAACTGTAAGTGATTTTTTAATGGCGTGGTAAGTCTTAATTACTGCCAAACAACCTCTCTGGCACTAAAAATTTAATTTTACAAGTGTGGAGCCTCATTCCTTCAGATTTTAATTATTGTTGGAGATTTAAAAAAATTAAAGAATTAAAATAAAAAATGTTTTACTTTTACTTTCTGTTTCTTTTTTATCTCTCTCTCTCTCTCTCTTAAATCCATCTTTCTTTCCCTCTCTTTATTTCACTTTCTATACATAATTTTACATTGAATTAAATATTCTAACTTACACTTCCTGGTTTGGACTCTACAGTCGTGATTTTGCCGACCGAGGCAGGTCTGGGGCAGCCGGGGTCGGTGTCGCAGTTGTAGTGTATGTACCCGTCTACCTTTAAGAGAACTATTGTATGTAACCGTTCACCTTTAAGAGAACTACTTTAGGTGTGGCACTACTTGTTTGGCTTCTGTATACCGTAATACCGACGGTGACCACACCGGTATATAAGTGTTGTGGCATGATTCCTTGGGCAGATTCGCCCTGACCTTCGAATAGTAAAGACCTGTTTGTTTGTTATTCCTGAAGTCTGTGTCGTTATTAACTGTACAACCCACAGACTTTACAGTGGCGATGAGTCCGATCGTACCCTGCGGCAAGACTACCAAAGCAACTAAAGAGCGTCGAAGAGAGGCAACCGCCCTTGTCGTTCTGCTGGAAGAAAACACGAGGCTGCAGCAATAGAAAGGAGGAAGACTTTAGCAACAAAAGCTTCCATCAGCAACAGGCACTGACTACCCTTCTACCACGGTGCGGAGTGAGCCGATCAGCAGGAAACAAGGCGGCCGCGGAGACTGTGAGTAGGGAAAAGTGTAACGAAATCCGGAGGATAAGGGCTGTGCACTCGACCACGGTCGAGGGGGAGCAGAGCTGGTCAGGAAGGTGGGTCCAACGGCATCGTGAGATAGCCGGACCGCGATCTGCGGGAAAAGCCGGGCAGCGACCGAAGCCACGAAGCGCTGAGACCGGGAGCAGGCGCGGGAAGAGAGAAACTCAGCCGCAGCCGGGGAGGGAAGCACCGGACTGCGTGAGGGCTGGGAGGCGAACGGGAGCCGGGCGTGTGGGAGAGGCAGAGCCGACCAAAGGAGGCTGCACGAGAGCCAGTCCAGCGGCTGAACTGTTCTCCACCAACGGGGTACCCAGCGCCGGTAGAGCCGTGCGAGCGGGAGAGAAAGACAGAGCCGAGTAAGGGGAGCTGTGCGGAAGCCAGCCCAGCGGCTGAACCTGTCCGCTGTGGGGAAAGCGTACCCCTCCCACCAGGGAAGAAACGCGGGAAGCCGCCATTAGGCGGAGAAGATGACAGACGCGGGAGACCGCCATTGAAGGGGCGGGGAGAGAAGGAAAGAGCGGGAAACCGCCATTTTCGCGGGAAAAACCGCCATCTTAGAAATAAATAAATAATAAATAAGAATTTAAAGAAATACTTGTGCTGCTCCCAAGGAAAGGAAGATGCCTAAGCGAGGGAATATTAACGATTTTAATTCTGAGATAGAAGACTGGGCCACGTACGGGGAACGCATCGAGATCTATTGTGAAGCCAACAAAATAGAGGAAGACGACAAAGCGATAACATTGCTAAACTCGATGGGCGCAAAGACATACGGGCTCATGAAGCATCTACTAGCACCAGCTAAACCGGCGGATCAGACTTTCGAAGGGATTGTGGCTGTTCTGAAGGACCACTTGAACCCCACACCGTTGATGTTGGCTGAACGATTCAAATTCTATGCAAGAACGCAACGGAAAGACGAAAGCAACGCGGAATATTTGGTCGAACTGCGTAGGCTAGCGAAATGCTGTCAGTTCGGAGGGAATCTGACAGAGGCACTGCGAGACAAGTTCATATGCGGATTGTCCAAGGAAGGGACACAAAAGCGACTACTCGAAGAGAACGACCTCATACTTGACAGGGCTGTCCTTATAGCCGCATCGCACGAAGCCGCAGCGAAAGGAACGGCGGAAATGCAGCTAAAGGCGGCGGCACTCGGGGTGGACCAAATTACCTCAAGTACAACAAAATGCTATCGTGGGAAGACAACACACGACCAGAATCAATGCTGGTTTAAGAACCAAGAATGTAGGAAATGTGGCAAACTGGGTCACATCGCTAAGGTATGCCGGTCAGGGAAGAAGACCAACAACCAAAGGAAGCCACCACAAGAAAAGTACAACAAGGTACACAAGGTGGCTGAGAAGAGTTCAGATGAACAGAATTCAGACTCAGACCCAAACAGCCAGGAGCTGGGTAGTCTGAGAATTCACAATGTGAGTAAGGAAGCTGACCTACAAACTATCTGGGTCATACTAAAAATAGCTGGAGTCCAAGTAAGAATGGAGTTGGACACTGGATCAGCTCTATCAGTCATAAATCGAAGGGACTACCACCGGCTATTCTCTCACATACCCTTAAGAAATACCAAGTTCGTATTGCAGACATACACGGGGCATAAGGTATACCCCATGGGGAAGATAAGAGTCAAGGTGAGAGATAGGGGTAAAGAACACCCAAGAATGAACTTGTACGTATTATCTGAGGGAGGACCACCACTCTAGGACGAGAGTGGATCAAGAAAATAGACATGGAATGGCACTATCTAAAAGCCATAATGAGTGAGGACTCGATGCAAGCTATCAGCTCAGATTCTGAAACGGATGACGATAAGACCAACTCAAATATGGAAGACAAGGCTAAAATGAACTTGCCGACTATGGTGGAGAAAACGAAGACATGCATAAAGGCTTATGCTACCGAGAAGAATAAAGCTTCAGAGCAGAACTCCAGTTTGACAGAGAATTCTGAGCCTGTTCAAGTTAAGGACTTATCCACGACGGAAGAACACCAAACTCGGACTCAAACTTATTTCAAAGTACGACAACAATTAGAACAGTTGAGTTACCGTCTCGTACAAGAGATGAAAACAATGGAAAAGTTCTGGGACACCGAATGGGAGAACCTGGAAAGACAGCAGAGGCAGCTAGCTCAAGCAAAGAGCGACCATAGAGCCATCGTGACCAATTACCGATCACATCTCCCTTATGATGTTCAGGAGTTAGAATATTTGCATGATCTAGAGATACAGCATAAAGGCAAACCACGCTACACTGAGGATTTTGTTCTGCAATTGGAGACGGAGCTAGTGCAAGCAAGGTTAAGAGAAGCTGAATCGCAGTGTGCACTTAAAGATATGCAGAAAAAAATCTTGGACATGGAAAAGAGAAACGCTTCTTTACCTGATGTGAATAATGTGGCCATGTTGCAAGAGGAGCTTATAGGGGCGAAACTGAAAGAAGCTAAGCAAAGGATGTTGGAACTTGAAACACAGAACCAAATCAGCAGTAACTAGCTATGTCGAGCAGAGAAGGAGTGCTATGGTCTACATGAGAAGGTGCAATATCTCTCAGCCCAGAATAAGGGACTACTCACTCAGTTAAATGAAAGTAATCGGAAAATGGCTGAGATAGACTGCAGGAATAAAGAAGATTTGATGGCAGTGAGACTTCGAGAGGCAGATAGCATAGTAGCCTTGGCTGAACTCCAACAGGAAATTGCGAAAGAAGCAAATGAAGAGGAATCTTCAGGAAGCCAGGATGTTATTCCAGTTCTTCTCTACGACTCCTTACAAGCAGAGTGTGAGAAGTTGAAAGAACAGTATGAACAGGCCCAGGCTACAATTCTGGAGGGGGTTAACTCGGCAACCTCCGAAAAGCTAGTTTCAGTAGAAGCATATGAACAACTAAAGGTTGAACATGAGCAAGAAGTCCAAAGGCTGCAGGAAATTCTTGATGAGCTCAAGGCCAAGACAGACTCATCGGTAGAAGTTCCATCCATAGATGAGAAATTAGAGGTGAAAGACATGGCAGAACATGAAAGACAAGATGTCCAAGAACTCATAAAAATATTGAAGGAAACCCAAGACAAATATGAGACGGCAATGTCCGAGGTTCAACAACTTGAAGAACAGATTCAACTGGGAATCCGTTCAGTGGAAGAAAAGGAAACTGTAAGAAACACAGAGACTGTAAGAATGGTCCCTGAACATGAGCTAGAGAGCATCAGGGCGCAACTTTTCCGAGCGCTGAAAGCCAAAGTACAAGAGGAACAGAAGGTGGAAGCATTGGAGGAAAAGGTGGATGAAATGGAGAAGACTCTGATCCACAGTGTTCCCGTGGAAGAGTTAACAGTCAGCCAACTCCTTCATATGCTGAGGGAAAAGACTCTGCAATGGGAACAATCTGAACACGAGCTTCAATCTTCAACGGGAAGGAGTTTGGAGCTCTCAAAAGTTTGGGAAATAGCTGAGGTTGCAAAACAGACTTTACTGGGATGCCAAAAGTACGCTGAATCGCGTCTATGTGAACAACAGAATGTTGAAACAGCTGCTCCAGTAGAAGGATTGAATAGCCCGATCAATCAATCCCCGAGGGAAGGGGAAGTATTGAAATCACAAATGAGGTCATTAGTGAAGGACTTGCAGGAAACCCAGGAAGAGCGGGATGAAGATGAATGCATGAAGAAGTCTTTTCAAGAAAGATGTCTAGGGAAGGAACCACAGTCAGCTAACGTCCAGATGGGTAAGGAGGAAGTAGAAGGCCCTCTCGCTGGCCTAACTCAGGACGAACCCGAATATTACCATGACCTGTTGAGTGACACTGAATATTACGAGGATGTGGTCTGCCCAGTTTGTGATGAAAACTCCCAAAGTGCCGAAATCAGGATGAAGCACTTAAAGTCGAAGGAACATAGAGAGTTGGTGGCGCTACAGCTGGCAGCTGATAAGGGAGCCCCGAGAGTCTCCAAAAAGCAGAAAAGAAAAAGAAGAAGCAGAAGATGATAACTATCGCAAATATTATCACTTCTACCAGATCATGCGTGGACCCTATGAAAGGAGTTAAATCAGTTGGGAAGTAGGAAAATATCAAGGCAACCCAGTTGTTGTAAAAGTCAGCACTGCTGGTTCAGCAGGACGAAAGTTCAAGCTGTTACGTCAAGAAAAGGATATGGAGGAGTCACGCTAGCAATGTGAACCATCTACACCAAAGAGATGTTGTTCGGACCGAGTCAAGATCAGAGACTGAATCTGTGAACTGTTCCCGCAGAGACTGAACCTGTGAACTGTTTCCCACCGAGACTATGTCTGTAAATAGTTTTATATGAAGTTGAAGATATGTTATGTTTAATGGGGACTCTGTATGTAATAAGCTAAAAAGGGAGGATTGTAGTGTATGTACCCGTCTACCTTTAAGAGAACTATTGTATGTAACCGTTCACCTTTAAGAGAACTACTTTAGGTGTGGCACTACTTGTTTGGCTTCTGTATACTGTAATACCGACGGTGACCACACCGGTATATAAGTGTTGTGGCATGATTCCTTGGGCAGATTCGCCCTGACCTTCAAATAGTAAAGACCTGTTTGTTTGTTATTCCTGAAGTCTGTGTCGTTATTAACTGTACAACCCACAGACTTTACAGCAGTCCCAGCCCGCTGTCTACTGCAGCCCACGCTCTCCGAGTGATTTTTCGTTGATTGGGCTTGTTATGCCTGCCCTGTGAGGTTCGCGGCCAATTAATAGGAAACGGGTCTGATGACGCCATTTGAAGACGCATCATCAGCCGATTTCCATAAAGGGGCCATGTCCAAATTGATTTTGACAGTTGTGCTGTCAGTATTCTACAGCATTGAGGTGCTGCAAACACTGATGACCACTGCACAAAGGTGCACGGCTGCACCCAGGCTCTCCCATGACTCCCTCCATATGCTTATGGAGGGAGTCACAGCACACAGGGAGGTTCTCTTCCCTTCCCATAGGTGGAAGAGACCTCCCCAGGAGATCAACGCAACCTGGTTGCACATTGCACAGGAGGGCACAAGCAAGGTTGTTGTCAGGAGGACCAGGCTGCAGTGGCGCAAACCTTTCAATGATCTGTGCAGATCACGAAACGTTACTGTCAAGCCACACTCAACCTCATCCTGCTGTGCCACTCATCACATCCACACCACTCTGCCTTCCCTACCCTACTTTACTCACACCAACTTAACTTGCACCTCCACCCATCCCTCGCTATCTACATTATCACTTCCCTATCTCACTAGCCAACCTTCACACTCACCCTCAACTTACTGCAAGCATACCAACTAACAACACACAAGGGTAGGCACCTGGGTGGTTTAGCCAATGTTCATGTGAAGTTTCTGTTAATGTGTTGTCAAACATTGAAATCTATATTTTCAACACTTTGCATTCTTGGACAGATCTGTGCTCACCTTTGGAAGTGTCTTAGTGGGTTCCAGTGAAAGTTGAGACATAACTTCCCCCCCCCCCCACCCTGCAATTGTGATAAGTGTGAAAGGAATGGCTTGGATATTGTAGGGATGCTTTATGGTGCTGGTGTGGGGTGGTGCCAACCTGGTGCACCATGTGGCAGCCAGGGTGTACAGCATCAAGTGAAGTAAATCCGGCCATGGTGATGCCATCGCTGGCCTCCCGGCAGTAATGTTGTCGGGTGCTGATGCCCTGTGTCCTGTGTAGCATCAGGTGATGGCGGAGAAGGTTGGTGTTGTTGTTGGTGTGCCTGGTGATGTTGGTGTTGGGGCTGATCGTGGAGGGATTCAGAGGACCAAGGTGAGATTTTCTCAAGGGCACTGATGCTGCTGGAATAGATGGCAGCTGAAGTTGAGATGACAGAAGCGATCTGTTAATGGTGAGAGAGATTGTTCCAAGGAGGTGACACTGGATAGAGAGTTTACTCCAACACTTCCAAACTGCATATAGCATGTTCTGGACATTCTGGACATTTTACATGCAGATAGCACCCTCTGGTGGTGGTTATGTGTTAGCAGTGTTTGTGTGCAGCAGAGGTCATTTGACCTTTCTACCTTTCTTCCTGTGTGAGAGGCCATTTGACCTTTCTACCTTTCTTCCTGTGTGACCCAGAAAGTAGAATCCCAGGAAGTAGAATTCCAGGAAGAACCGGACTTGAGTAATGGAGAATTCCATGAGGGATTTGCAATCCAATGTAATCTGATCTTATATGTTAGGCCAGGCGCAATATCTGTGAGTATCTTTGTCTATTAGCATGATAGCAACTTTGTCAGTGTAGTATTTTGATAACACTATGTTTATAAAAGGTTAATATTTGATAGTTACAGAAGTTAGTCCAAATGTTAGTTAGTTATACAATTAGTCTATTCTACTGTTGTAAATATGTTTATATCTTATGTAATATCGAATGTATAGTACTCAGTTTATGTACAAAACATACTTTGTCTTTGTTTACAGTTTCACAAATTTGTTCAAGTAAAGCTTCAAAACAGCGAAACGGCTTCACGAGGAATTATTTGAATGAGTGTTTAACTTGCTGGATAACTAGATAGGAGCACGTCTAGCGAGGCCAGTACAGTGAAAAGATAACAATACGGCTAGCTGTGAAGAGCGAAGCAGGAGGAACCCAGTGTGAGCCTTAACCTCATAGAGCACACCTACCTCACATCAACATGTCAGAAGATAATAACGAAAGTGCTTTGCAGCGAGTAGAAGACCTTAAACAGGCAGACGAAACTGTAGAAGGTGACAATCGGTCTATAAGCTCCGGTTACGTCAGATCGCAAGCTGGTTCACGATCATCAGGTGGTTCTAGAGTAAGCGTGGCGATCGCCAGAGCACGGGCTAAGCTAGTAGCAGCTCAAGCCAGAGCTGCGCATGCGAAGAGTGAAATAGAAATAAAAGTAAGACAGGCACGTCTCCAAGCTGAACCCCAAGCCGAACAGGCTCGATTCCAAGCTGAGCAGGCCCGATTCCAAGCTGAACGCCAAGCTGAGCAGGCCCGATTCCAAGCTGAACAGGCCAGACACCAAGCCGAACAGGTCCGTCACCAAGTTGAACGCCAAGCTGAACAGGCCTGTCTCCAAGCCACATTAGACGCTCTGCAGCAACAAAAAGAGATAGATGCTGCATTAGCTGAGACACAGTATTCGAGGCAATTTTGGAGGGAGCTGATCCCGAGACAGCTTACAAACCTTTAATTCCCATTTCGTGGCAGAGTCCACGACAGCGCACCATAGATTATGTGAGTGACCATGCCGACATATAGTTTACAAGAGAAAGGGATGAAGGCCCGCACATCTCTACAGACGCAAGCACCTCATATAACATGCCCCAAGTTGCCAACCAAGGTCAAAGTAGACAGCGTGCCTCAAGCCGCAGAGTCTCCCCCAGCAGAACGGAAGACATGGTGCAGAAAAATAGAACGCTGAATAGAGAAAGTCAGCAGCAAACCCCCTCTCATTTCCTTGAGACCCCCAACAGAGCCCCTAGCCAAGGCAACCCTGGCACAGGTCCCAGCACCTACGACCTTGCCAAATACCTTGCACGCACCCAGCTGGTGACTACAGGGTTAACCAAGTTTGATGACAGGCCGGAGAATTATCGGGCTTGGAAGTCCTGCTTCCACGATGCCATATCGGGCTTAGACCTGTCGGCAGGAGAAGAGCTCGGCCTCCTTATCAAATGGCTCGGCCCAGAGTCCGCCGGACAGGCCTGCAGGATAAAAGCGGCCAATGTGGGGCAGCTGCCAGAGGGGTTGAAGAAGGCTTGGGCGAGGCTGGAAGAAAGCTACGGCTCGCCCGAAGCCATTGAAAGGGCTCTCTTTGACAGGTTGGAGAACTTTCCGAGGTTGACGAGTAAGGAACCCCAGAAGCTCCGCGACCTTGGAGATCTGCTGTCGGAACTCGAAGCCGCAAAGCAGGACGGCTACCTACCCGGTCTATCGTACTTAGACACTTCCAGAGGGGTAAGTCCCATCGTTGAGAAGCTTCCATCTAACCTGCAGGAGAAGTGGATAACGTTTGGATCAGAGTTCAAGCTAAAGCACAACGTGACCTTCCCACCATTCTCTGCGTTCACCAAATTCATCCGTAAAGAAGCCAAAGCCAGGAACGACCCCAGCTTCAACCTCTTCTCCTCCCACCCAGCACTTGCCAGAAGAGACAAGTTTGATAGACATGGAAAGACACCAATATCTGTCCACAAAATGCAAGTGTCCTCAACTGAGAACATAAAGATTGAGAAGAAACCTGAGGATATGAGCAAACAATGCCCTATCCACAACAAGCCCCATCCTTTAAAGAAGTGCAGAGGCTTCAGGGAGATGTCCCTGGAAGATCGGAAACAATATCTTAAAGAGAACTTTATGGCCTAGAAATTCATTAAGGCGCCGGCAGCTTTGCGGCCAGTTACCGCCTAAAGAGGGCTTCTGCGCCAATACAGGAGTTTGCGCTGATATTCAGCGCAGCGGTAATGGCGGCGGTAGCCGTTAGCGCTGCGCCGGCACCGATGACGTCATCGGTGCGCGCAGTGCCCCGGTTCCGCCCCGATACCGGCCCGATCCCCATATTTAGTTGCGGCCGCCTCTTCCGCAGCGGCCGCAAACAGCGACCAGAAAACGGGGCCGTACTGTAGCCTTAGTGGGGCGCTTTAAGGTGGAGGTGCGGCCGGCCGCTTTTTTGGCGGCCGCCTGCCCGCACCTCCTTCCCCGGCCTCCTCCCCCCCCCCCCCCGCGGCATTGCCGGCTGCTTTCCGCGAACCCGGCATTTCTCCGTGGTGCCGGGCTCATTTGCCGGCACAATCCAGCGGCGATCACCCCGTGGCAGGCACCTCCCCCTTAAGAGAAGGAGGAGGCCTGCAGTACCGCAGCCTGCCGCTCCGCAGCGGGTGGCGCAGCGGCGCCTAGAGTGCTGAAATTCAGTTTCAGCGCCCCAAGCGGGGGCGGGCACACCCTGGAATAGCGCCCGGTTCCGACTTGGGGCGCAAAAACTGGATATCTGACGGTCGCAACTGGCTCCGCGCCCAGCGCTAACTTTTGGGCGCTAGCCAGCTGGCGGGGCCATAGTGAATTTCTAGGCCTATATGTTTCAAGTGCTGCTCTTCCACGAGCCATCTCGCCAAGAACTGCAAGGTAGATGCAAAATGCACAGAATGCGAAAGTGATCGGCACATTTCAGCACTCCACCCAGGCCCAGCTCCTTGGAAGCCAGAGTCGCCTCCTCCCGCCTCAGAACACGGCGGGGAGAGAGAGGGAGCTGCCGGTCCGGAGATTACATCCAAGTGCACCGAGGTGTGTGGAGAAGGAGTGAGCGCAAGAGCATGCTCCAAGATATGCCTCGTTAACGTGTACCCTGTAGGAGGTCGCCAGGAATCTGAAAAGATGTATGCCATACTAGATGAACAAAGCAATCGTTCTCTAGCAAGATCCGAGTTCTTCAACATCTTCAAGGTCAAAGGAAGTCCGTCGCCTTACACGCTGAAGACGTGTGCTGGACTTTGAGAGACAGCCGGCAGGAGGGCTTGCGGTTATGTTGTTGAGTCAGCCGACGGGAAGATTAGCCTCCCCCTTCCTACACTCATTGAGTGTAATCAAGTCCCCGACAACCGTTCTGAGATTCCCACTCCGAATGCAGCTCGTCATCACCGTCATCTGAGACGCATTGCAGACGAGATCCCACCTCTTAATCCAGATGCAGGCATACTTCTGTTGTTGGGAAGGGACATCCTGAGGGTACATAAGATAAGGAAACAGATCAACGGTCCACATGATGCCCCTTTCGCCCAAAGGCTAGACCTCGGCTGGGTCGTTGTTGGAGACGTGTGCCTCAGGGGCGCTCACAAGCCATCTCAGGTGAACACACTCAAGACTTCCATCTTGGAGAATGGTCGTCCAAGCTACCTTACCCCATGCAGTAGCCAGATCTGAGTGACAGAGAAGTTCGGTCATACGGCTCAGCCTCAGAAAACCCCAGCGCTGATCTCCGCAGACAGCACACAGATGATGCTCACTGGAGAGAACCCGGGTCAGTCAGTCTTCTGTCGCACCGCCAACGACCACAAACTTGCTCCATCGATCGACGACATGAGGTTCCTCCAGATTATGGACAATGAGGTCTCTCGTGACAGCTCTAACAGCTGGTTTGCACCCTTACCCTTCCGGAACCCCAGACGATGGCTGCCGAACAACAGGGGGTATGCCTATAATCGTCTTAACTCACTCCGTCGCACACTAGAGAAGGAGCCAGAAATGAAAGCACACTTCCTAGAATTTGTCAAGAAAATGCTTGTCAACGATCATGCAGAGATAGCTCCTCCACTCCAGGAAGGCCAAGAGTGTTGGTACCTCCCTTCCTTCGGAGTCTATCACCCCAAAAAGCCAGAACAGATCCGCGTGGTGTTTGACTCCAGTGCACCATGTCAGGGAGTCTCTCTCAACGACGTACTCGTCACAGGGCCCGATCTTAACAACAGCCTCTTGGGAGTACTCATGAGATTCAGGAAAGAGCCCGTCACCATCACTGCCGATATCCAGCACATGTTTCATTGCTTTGTGGTGAGAGAAGGCCACAGAGACTTCCTCCGCTTCCTGTGGTATCGGGACAATGACCCCAATAGAGACATTGTGGACAACAGAATGCGTGTCCATGTCTTCGGGAATAGCCCGTCCCCTGCTGTCACCATATACGGACTGAGGAGGGCTGCCAAGGAAGGAGACGATGACTTTGGCAGTGATGTGAGAGGGTTCATCGAACGAGAGTTCTATGTCGACGACGCACTGAAGTCATTCCCGACCGAAGCAGAGGCCATCAGTACCCTCGGATGAGCTCAGGAACTACTTGCACTATCCAACCTCAGGCTGCACAAGATAGCCTCTAACAGACCAGCAATGATGGAGGCATTCCCCCCTGAAGATCGTGCTAAGGACGTCAAGGATCTAGATCTCTTCACTGATGACCTCCCCCTGCAGCATAGCCTAGGAGTGTCTTGGAACATAGCAACAGACACGTTCACGTTCCAAGTCTTAGATGACAAGAAACCCTTCACATGTAGAGGAGTGCTCTCTACAGTCAACAGCCTATACGACCCTCTTGGCTTCTTAGCCCCTGTCACCATACAAGGCAGGCTGCTCCTCAGGGAACTCTCCACACACGCTGAAGAGTGGGATTCACCTCTCCCTGAAGAGATGGAAGCAGAGTGGGACAGATGGAGAGACTCACTCCAAGGCTTACAGGAGATCCGAATACCTCGCTGCTACTTAACTTTCTCTCCCTTAAATTCCCAATTCAAAGAGCTTTGTGTCTTTGCAGACACATCCGCTAAGGCCATTGCAAGTGTGGCTTATCTGAAGGTCACCACTCAAGATGGACAAAGCAAAATCAGCTTCGTCTTTGATTGGGGCAAGTTGGCGCCCCAGCCAGACCTCACCATACCCAGATTGGAACTGTGCGTAGCAGAACGCAACCTACCCCGTCAGAGCAGTCTACGGAAGCTGCATCCTATCGTCGACACCGATGGCCTGTCTCTGAGGTGGTTCTTCTTTTGTCGCCAGAGGACTCCAGTGACAAGTAGAGTTTGGACTATGTGGAGTTGTTAACGACCCCAGACGGGGAGTGTTCTGGACATTATGGACATTTTACATGCAGATAGCACCCTCTGGTGGTGGTTATGTGTTAGCAGTGTTTGTGTGCAGCAGAGGTCATTTGACCTTTCAACCTTTCTTCCTGTGTGCGAGGTCATTTGACCTTTCTACCTTTCTTCCTGTGTAACCCAGGAAGTAGAATCCCAGGAAGTAGAATTCCAGGAAGAACCTGACTTGAGTAATGGAGAATTCCATGAGGGATTCACAATCCAATGTAATCTGATCTTATATGTTAGGCCAGGCGCAATATCTGTGAGTATCTTTGTCTATTAGCATGATAGCAACTTTGTCAGTGTAGTATTTTGATAACACTATGTTTATAAAAGGTTAATATTTGATAGTTACAGAAGTTAGTCCAAATGTTAGTTAGTTATACAATTAGTCTATTCTACTGTTGTAAATATGTTTATATCTTATGTAATATCGAATGTATAGTACTCAGTTTATGTACAAAACATACTTTGTCTTTGTTTACAGTTTCACAAATTTGTTCAAGTAAAGCTTCAAAACAGCGAAACGGCTTCACGAGGAATTATTTGAATGAGTGTTTAACTTGCTGGATAACTAGATAGGAGCACGTCTAGCGAGGCCAGTACATAGCACAAAAGTGTCTTCCAAGTCTTGAAGGCTCAAGCTTCTGACATTGGAAAGTGACCAGCTGTGAAATGGTAGCTTTCATACCACTTTTGCAGCAATCGGGAGACATAGAGAACCCGACCTACTTACCTGACCTGATCTCTGAATGATGTGAAGTCTGTTAAAAAAGTGGGAAAATAGAAATAGACTGGCAAAATAGTAGTTAACAAGCGTTTAACAAGCATTTAACTATCATAAATGTCTCCCCCACCACTTGGTGTCGGGTCTGTTCTGAAATCGCAGACCCGACACTTCGGAAACTTACATGGAGGCGAGTTTGGAGCGGGTTCCCAACCCGCTGTCAGTCATTTCGATTTTGACAGTGGACCCGCCTCCAAAACCACACTCTGAGCGCTGGCAAAATCGCAGCCTACATGTCTCAGTAAGAATTCTTCAATCTGATTGGTTAAGGAGATACACAGTTGGTTGCCCTATTCTCACAGGTCCCAGATCACCTGTAGAGGGCGCCGCGCTGTTTCGGTTTAATAATTACCACAAATCGCAGTGTAGAAGCCCACAGAAAGTCTATAGGCAAGTGTAAGTGCGAATGCATGGCCATCGCTGTTCGTTCGCCACTGACTGCAAAATCCGGGCCATTGCCTTGAATTCACTTGAATTGTGTAGAATTACATAGAATTTACAGCACAGAAACAGGCCATTTGGCCCAGTAGGTCTATGCTGGTGTTTATGCTCCACGTGAGTAGTGTGTGTAAATGCAATGTTTCTAAATGAATAGTCATTTATATTTATTACATTTAGAAAGCAACCTATCGTGTCAATAAGACATTCCAAAGGGCTTCACAATCAATTAGTTACTTTTGAAGTACAGTCACTGTTGTTATGTAGCCAAATCTTTGTGTGTATTTAAAAAAAAACATAATTTGTTGAAAGAAAATTCTTTGATGCAGTAGATGATGCATTGGGTTTGTGTCTCATTCTTGTCTTCAGTGCCGTGTATGAATTCTGTCTGTCTACTTTGAGTCACTGCTATGATTCACCTTTGCATTGGGTTTCAATAAAGCTGTATGGGTTGCCTCGCTAGCTTAATACATATAACATATGCCAGTGAACTTCCTTCTGAAATTATTTTCTTATCCTTTGTAATTCAATGGGACAGTAAGTTTGACAGGGAGCTTTTTTAATGGCAATGTAAGTAGTACCGCTTGACATTAGGACAAAGAGTGCTAATGATTTTATCACACAGGGCCTGAAGGTGTATGAGGTAACATGACAGAACCTGCAGTATTATCACGATAGCAAAATACTGCGGATGCTGGAAATCCAAAATAACAACAGAAGACGCTGGAAAAACTCAGCAGGCCAGGCAACATCCGTGGAGAGAGAAACAGAGTCAACGTTTCAGGTCAAAACCCTTCTTCAGAACTGAGGAAAAAAAAGGCAGGAAATGAAACAGATTAAAAGGCAGTTTGGGGGCTGGGAAATGGGGGACGGGATGAAAGAAGAGACTCTTCTTGTCTCTTCTTTCATCCCCTCCCCCATTTGTCAGCCCCCAAACTGCCTTTTAATCTGTTTCATTTCCTGCCTTTTTTTCTCAGTTCTGTAGAAGGGTTTCGACCTGATACGTTGACTCTATTTCTCTCTCCGCGGATGTTGCCTGGCCTGCTGAGTTTTTTCAGCGTCTTCTGTTGTTATTTCTGCAGTATTATCAACTGTTTTTTATCAATGGATTACAGGAGAATTTTCTCCTTTTGTATTTGTTAAAGATTCATTCTACTTATTTATACTATAGTCAGTTCCTGTTTACAAGATAACTTATTTATTTAAGAAATTTCGGCGTGGAGTTTCTGCTAGGTAGCGCTGATTTTTTTCAGTGCAATTCGCCTGAAATCGGCCAAACTAGCGCAAAAGATCGTGGCATTTTAAGCACAAATTACGTTCGGCGCAAATCAAATTTCAGCAATCTTTTGTGCGAGTTTAAAAACATCACGCTAGAAGCTGGCCCCACCCACAAAACTGGCCACACCCCAGACTGAAATAATCACCATTGCCAGTTTTTGCTAATTACGCCTGTTTGTGGCCCTTGCAAAGAAGCTCCAAAAATTAAGCTTTTTTTAGCTGCAAAGACACTAATAGGCGCGTTTTAAAAGCTTTTGGATATATATATTTTTTCATTTACTAAGAAACTGACTACTTTACACCGCTGTAACTAGAAAATGGTTCTGTATCGTTTTATAAAGTCATTTTCAAATGATTTAAAATCAGATTATTCACAGGTGGTGGACTAGACACTGATTAAAAATGTTTATTTTTTGTGATAAACCCATCTTCAGCTGCATTAATCAAACTGCACCAAGTTACCATTCTTAAATATATCGAGGAATATTTTTTTAAAATTACATTCTAAAATGCTGCTCAATTACTCTGGTCCATGGCAAATGTTACGCTCACCGATATGCACATGAGTTTGAGTGGAAACTTGAGGGGGGAAAAACACTTCCCAAAACTAGCGCAATTTAGCGCGCAAATTGCGCCCCGATTGTCGGTTGCACCCAAAGCGCAAACTCTGCCTTGTACACTTTTATCAGAAATATTCACCTCACTGAAAGTCACATTTAAAGTATGATTTTGCAGTTATTCTGAAGTTACTAAATGATCGTTTAGTACCAATAAACTAAGAAACAGCAACCTTCCCGTCCCCCTCAAAAAATCCCACGTATGTGAAATATCAGCCTAATAATTTACTGACAGCTGGCAACTTGCAGAAAGTGCTTGCAACCACATAGCTTATCAACGGTCATAAAATTTGCTTTTAAACCAAAGCTCACTGCCCTTCGGAAACGCACTCTGACTTCAAGCATGTTTTAATCTGTGCTAAAGATTTTTATTTTTGTGTTCTTATCGTAATGTTAGCTTGTTGAATTCGGGTAGGGAGTCAAAAAATAATGACTGGAGCCACAAAGGGAAACAATGAGGGTCACGACTGTGAGCGATATAAGATTGGAGATAGTAAAGATGGCGTAATGGAAAGCAGCCTTACTGTAGTAACCCTGCAGGACACTCTGTGCATTTGGGCTTTGAATATGATGAGTGTGCAAAGGGACATTTGATAGAAAATGAAAATTGTGAGTATTTAGTTAACAAGAATGAATGTTGCGGGGGGTGGGGTGGTGGGGGGCCGGAGGGGGAAGTAAAATATATCTTTACTCCCCTATTCCCAATAATTCATTTAACACAGGGCTATTCAGGTATAGAGCAGAACTGACTGTATTCACTTTTGTTTCTGCATCTTTGCTGCTTGTAATTGTTCCATTGTGTTGAACCGCACGGCGCTCAAATTGAATGCAGATTAATCGATAGACTAATCCTATAAACTGGGCTTCAGGCACTGTTAATCTGTGGTCAGAGTCAGTGTTGATAATCTCAGCATTCACATTCTCAAAGCAGGTATTGGGAAAATGAAGGTGGGTCCACCTGAATTGCAATCAATGCCATTGGGGGCTGTTCACAATACATATGTTCGGTCTGCATTATGCATTATATTTTTTATCGCTTTTTTTGTCGCACCATTCTTCGCCAGTAATTTATTTACAGATCTGTGCCAATGTCACTGTGTAGCCAACCGCTACAACAACAACTTGCATTTATATAGTGCCTTTCACGTAGCAAAATGTCCCGAGTGTTTCGTGGGAACGTAATCAGACGAAAATTGATGCCAAGCCAAAGAATGAAACATGAGGCATGGTGGCATAGTGGTTAGCACTGTTGCCTCACAGTGCCAGGGACCCGGGTTCAAATCCGGCCTCGGGCGACTGTCTGTGTGGAGTTTGCACATTCTCCCCGTGTCTGCGTGGGTTTTCTCCGGGTGCTCCGGTTTCCTCCCACAGTCCAAAGATGTGCGGGTTAGGTTGATTTGGCTATGATAAAATTGACCCTTAGTGTTAAGGGATTAAATACGTGGGGTTACGGGGATAGGGTGAGATATGTGTCGGTGCAGGCTTGATGGGCCGAAATGGCCTCTATCTGCACTGTGGGGATTCTGTGATTCTGTGATTAGGGCAGGTGACCAAACACTTGGTCAAAGAGTTGGGTTTTAAGGAGCATCTTAAAGGAGGAGGGAGAGAGAGGCAGTAGTCCCTACATGCTTCAAGACCGCCACCATTATTCCTGTGCCAAAACAAACGGCTGTGACGTGCCTGAACGACTATCGACCTGTCGCACTCACACCCATCATAATGAAGTGTTTCGAGAGACTGGTCCTGGCTCACATCAAAGCCAGTGTTCCCGCCTCTCTTGACCAACACCAGTTTGCCTATCGTGCAAACAGATCAACGGAGGATGCAATCACAACTGCTCTGCACTCGGCACTGAATCACTTAGATGATAAGGAGACCTACATCAGAATGCTGTTCATAGACTACAGCTCAGCATTCAACACTATTGTCCCCAACAAGCTGGCCACCAAACTCCAAACTCTTGGCCTGAACACTTCCCTCTGCAACTGGACCCTGGACTTCCTAACAAACAGACCCCAGTCTGTCAAATTAGGTAACCACACCTCCCCCCCCTGACCCTGAACACGGGGGCCCCACAAGGGTGTGTGCTGAGCCCCCTCCTCTACTCCCTCTTCACCCACGACTGTGTGGCTGTTCATGGTTCCAACACCATCATCAAGTTTGCGGATGATACCACGGTAGTAGGCCAGATCACCAACAACAATGAGTCAGCCTACAGGGAGGAGGTCCAGCATCTCGTGAAGTGGTGCGCCGATAACAACCTGGCCCTTAACATCAAGAAAACCAAAGAAATCATTGTGGACTTCAGGAAGTCCAAAGGCGGAAGTCACACCCCCATCCACATCAATGGGGCTGTGGTGGAAAGGGTGGACAGCTTTAAGTTCCTCGGAGTCCACATCACGGAAGACCTCTCCTGGTCCCTCAATACCTCCTCTCTGGTGAAGAAGGCCCAGCAGCGTCTATATTTCCTAAGGAGGCTGAAGGGATGTAACCTGTCACCCCTGATCCTCTCTAACTTTTACTGCTGCACAATAGAGAGCATCCTGACAAACTGTATCACAGTATGGTATGGCAGCTGTAGCTACTATGACCGGAAAGCCCTGCAGCGGGTAGTCAAAACTGCCCAACGTATTACTGGCACCTGGCTACCGACCATAGAGCACATATACCAGAAACGCTGTTTACGGAGGTCACGGTCCATCATCAAAGACCCTACCCACCCCAGCCACAGTCTGTTCACCCTCCTGCCATCTGGGAGATGCTACAGATGCATTCGCACCCGTACGACCAGATTTAGGAACAGCTTCTTTCCCAGTGATGTCATCCTACTAAACTCCACAAATAAACTCTAAAGCCTGCACATCTGCCAATGCACTTTATTATGGTTATGTTTATGTTAATGTATTACAAGCCAAATGTATGTTGAATGTTTAAATGTCTTAATCTAAATGTACACTCTCGGGAGCCGCAAGCCTACATTTCGTTGTACTGCACTTGTGCACTAACAATGACAATAAAAGTTGATTTGATTTTGATTTTGATTTGAGGGAGAGAGGGAGAGAGACAAAGAGATTTGGGGAGGGAATTCTAGCGCTTAGGGCCTAGACGGCTGAACGCACGGCCATCACTGGGCGGAACATTAGTGTGACATGCGGTCTGATTTTCAGTTTGTTTCTGTGGGTAGCTAACTCAGGTCTGCTTGCCCTTCCCCTCCCCAGATAGAGCGGTGAAGTTCACTAATTCAGCACCGTAGTAAATTGCAGGTACAAAAGCATTTTCCACTATTACACTATTTGCGTGCTGACTTGCCAATGTGCCTTACTGTTGCACCGCCTCAACTGAAGTAAGAAGCACTCGTACGCTGGGGATTTCCTCAGGGCTGCTCCTGCACCGTCGCTGTAACCTTGCTGGAAGTTTGGCGGAAACCCTGTTTGTGGTGGTGGAGTGCAAGAAGCCTCAAGGAAGTTCGCCCCCATAAACTTTTTTCTTGGAAAATAAACTTTTATTGCAGGGTCAACTCCATTGACTAATGATAATAACATTCCAGTACATTTTAGTGGGAACAGGGGACCTCAGGCAGATTAAAGCACTGTGCTTCATACTTTAATCAGCTCGCAGATCCTTCTCCAGTACAACATATGTTGGAATGTTCATTATTACCATATTCATATATACCAGCAGAAGGTATGTGGACAGAAAACTCTGTGCTCTGGAACTTCTTGTATTTTGGAGGCCGTGTGTTGCACTGCTAACTCGCTCGTTACTTTATTTCTGGTTGTGCTTTTTATAAATGGACATTTTTTTTCGTACGCACTACATGATAATGACTTTTTTAATGAAGCAAAAACTTTTTTGAACCAAAGGTTGCGGTGCCCGTACAGGTTAACTCCCTGGGAGTGATTATCACCGTTAACAAATGGTGGGTCCAAAATAAACAACAAAGAAAAATGAATTTCTACTGTTCAAATAAAGATTGTACCACTTTAGAGAGATTGCTCTTTGACTCTGTCTGCTGCTGATCCCCATACGGTTGCAATCAGTTCAGGGTCAATGCTCTGTAAGAGACTAAATACAGTAGATGTGGTGATTTCTCTGTATCCGTCTAAGGAGGTCCTTGTAACCACAGCTTCTACTGGAATGGGAACCAAAAGACAACTTGAAAAAATGCAGATAAAAATCTGCCCTCAAAATTACAGTTCATCCTACTTGCATCTAACTATTACGCTCAGAGCACAAGTTAACTCCTACATAACTGGATGTCTCGGTGGTCCCAGGCTACTGCCTAATAACCACTTTCCTCAGAAGTCATTGCATTACCCAGGTCAACAGGGTTGAAACATGAACAGCATTGCAAAAAGTGAGAGGTTTACTGGCTGGCATTGGTCTCCAATGGACTGCGACATCACGTGATAGGATGTCCGTTTCTGCCCTTTAGTTACCCACGCAGCAGGCTCCTGATCAAAGCCGGTGCGACTGGGAGAGAGGAGACACAGAGCACAAAGTTTAGTCACTTCCCACAGCAGAAAAATCAAAGAGCAAAAAACTGCACTCATACTTCCTATTGACCTCTTCTTTCTCTTAGGCAGTCCCTCGGAACCGAGGATGACTTGCTTCCACATTAAAAATGAGTTCTCAGGTGACTGATGAGTCCAATGTGGGACTTACAGTCTCTGTCACAGGTGGGGCGGGTGGGTGGGGTGCTTGGGTTGACGTGCGCTCCTTGCGCTGCCTGCGCTTGGCTTCCGCTTGCTCCCAGCGAAGAGACTCGAGGTGTTCGGCGCCTTCCCGGATGCTTCTCCTCCACTTTGTGCGGTCTTGGGCCAGGGATTCCCAGGTGACGGTGGGGATGTTACACTTTTTCAAGGAGGCTTTGAGGGTGTCCTTGAAGCGTTTC
The DNA here is from genome assembly GCF_052327205.1 of Somniosus microcephalus. Classification (NCBI taxonomy): domain Eukaryota; kingdom Metazoa; phylum Chordata; class Chondrichthyes; order Squaliformes; family Somniosidae; genus Somniosus; species Somniosus microcephalus. The sequence continues at coordinate 22,351,512 of NC_141010.1, forward strand.
CTCTGCCCACCTGGGGCTCTTTTGCCGTGCCGGAGCTCCGAGTAGAGCGCTTGTTTTGGGAGTCTCGTATCGGGCATGCGGACAATGTGACCCATCCATCGGAGCTGATTGAGCTTCGATGCTGGGGATGTTGGTCTGAGCAAGAACACTGACGTTGGTGCGCCTATCCTGCCAATGGATTTGCAGGATCTTGCAGAGGCAGCGTTGGTGGTACCTCTCCAGTGCTTTGAGGTGCCTGCTGTACATGGTCCATGTCTCTGAGGCAGACAGCAGGGCAGGTATCACTGCTGCCCTGTAGACCATAAGCTTGGTGCCGGGTTTGAGGTCCTGGTCTTCAAACACTCTCTTCCTCAGGCGACCGAAGGCTGCACTGGCACACTGAAGGCGGTGTTGGACTTCGTCGTCGATGTCTGCCCTTGTTGACAGTGGGCTCCCGAGGTATGGAAAGCGGTCCACGTTGTCCAAGGCCTTGTCGTGGATTTTGATAATCGGGGAGCAGCACTGTGTAGCGGTGGCAGGTTGGTAGAGGACCTTTGTCTTACGGATGTTTAGTGTAAGGCCCATGCTCTCGTATGCTTCAGTGAAGGTGTTTACGATGGTTTGGAGTTTGACCTCCGAGTGAGCGCAGACGCAAGCATCGTCTGCATACTGTAATTCGATGACAGAGGATGGGATGACCTATTGACCAGTGTGGCACTGACTGAGGCCGAGGCCAAGTCGCCTGCCCACCCTCCTGGACAAAATATCTGTACCAGGCAGAGCTGAGGAGAAGGAAAACGTATTTTAAATCACACACACACACACACACACACACACACACAATTGCTATACCTTGGTAGTTGAGGTACCCCCTAAAGGGTTCAAGTCATGCAATCGTTCTACACAGTCTTTCCCTCCCTCCTTGAGTGCGCGATGTAGCTATGTATATGAGGTGTTGCCTGAAACTGGACAGAAACTGCTGCTAAGACAGTTTTTGTGGCTGAAAGTGTGAGTAAGTGAAATCTCTATTTGTCATTACAGTGCTAGTATTTAACATTATGCTTGACCTTCCTATGGGAGAATCTTCACATAGTTTGCAATTTTTTCCCTCCGCTATCATACATTAAAGTGTCAGACTTATGAAGTGTCACTCACATCCATCACACTTATCTGATTGGCTTATATAGTTACTATTTGCTAGCTTTACCATGCTGATTCACTCAAATACAGACTGGTAGGAAAAGCAACCAATAATGGACAGCAAACAATAGCAAGCTAGAATAAGGGAATCTAGAACTAGGGGGCATAATTTCAGGATAAGGGGTCGCCATTTAAGATGGAGATGAGGAGGAATTTCTTCTCTCGGAGGGTCGTGAATCTTTGGAATTCTTTACCCCAGAGAGCTGTGGAGGCGGAGTCAGTGAATATATTCAAGGCTGAGATAGACAGATATTTGAGCTACAGGGGAGTCGAGGGTTATGGGGAGCAGGCAGGAAAGTGGAGTTGAGACCAAGATCAGATCAGCCATGATCTTATTGAATGACGGAGCAGGCTCGAGGGGCCGAATGGCCTACTCCTGCTCCTATATCTTATGTTGTTATAAGCGCAAATTAGCAACCCACACAATCCTAACCAATCAAATTACTGAATTATTTTTAAAATCCATCAATGAGGAACCAGCAACTGCCACAGCACAAACCAATCAAATCACTCCAACATATTTCTTCAATATTCTTCAAACTGTTTTCAGCAGTTATTTTCTTCAGCAACAACAACTTGCATTTAATACAGAGCCTTTAACATAGTAAAACATCCCAAGGCACTTCACGAGCGTTATCAAACAAAATTTGACACCGAGCCACATACAGAGATATTAGGACTGGTGGGAGCTAGGTTTTAAGGAGTGTCTTAAAGGAGGAGAGAGCGCTTGACACAGCTTTTAAATCTCCTCAAACCATTCACAACCTGAAGGAATGAGACTCCACACTTACAATTATTCACTTTCTGGGCAAGAGAGGTTGATTGGCAGTAATTAACAAATATCACATTGTTAAAAGGGTACTTGCGCTATTAATTACCACTCTTATCTTTCTGTGGCAAGTTTAATGAGCAATTAATGTGCAAATGCAGCAACTTCATGAAAATCACGGGAGGTTAAGCGCAAGATGCCGTTTTCGCAAAGCTAACGGTGGAGTGGCACAAATTGGCCAGCAACGCGTCGCGATTCGTGATTCACAGGGTAGCTTTTCCATGCTACAAGTTGCTGGCTGATTTACGCATTAATAACGAAATGTGTCATTCAGCCACCATTATTTTTTCAGCAAAATCTGGCCCTATATCTGTGAGGCCTGTATCTTTTAATATATGTTTTATGTGTGGAATATTTTTACCTCTAGTCAGTCATGTTATACTTACGGTTACAGTAAGCTTACGGTTACAGTAATGGTTGAACTGCTGTCTCAGTTAGGCTGCAGCTAGACTACAGTAAACATTTATCAACTACATCCAGGTCCCAGGTCCCAGATTCTATCAGCAATGCCACAGGAGATCTACCAGCATTTAATAAATAAACAATTTTTGAGTTTTACAATTTTTTTCTTTCACTGCTATTGGTAGGTGACATAAGAAAACTACTAAGCACTTGGTCGAAGCATTAAACAAAGCTTTAATCAACAGTTTTACAACATGGAGGTCTAGTTGTTTTACAACACAGTTGTGTCCTTCACTAGTTCCTGTTAAGAATGTCCTGCGCAAGCTGGGCCCGTGCCCGAGTATTTATACTCTCCCTGGACAGCGCCACCCATAGGCCGCTCAGTATTATTTCATAAGTCTTCTTTCCTGAATGACTGATTCATGTCAGTCGGCATGTTGTAACTCCACCCTGGAGGGTGCAATATATATGTGAAATATGTTTTTTAATTTCACAAAAAAAATATTATGGAATATTGTTAGGAGCCATTGTTCAGTAGGAAAGCACTCTTTTGTAAATAATCGTTCAATGGTCGTTTGTGAAAATAACTGTTGACGCTGTCAAAAGTCATTGCTAACAACCAGCCCTGAGCCACCTCACCACTTGCACTGCGTTCACATGGAAAATGTCAGTGTGAGCCCACAGCCAGATATCAAATATCTTCTTTTATTTATGATAAGTGCATAAGAAAGTCATTTCACCCAGCCCACTTGCTCCTTCCACATACTATGCGCAATTTGCCCAAATATGGAGTTTGCCCCGCTCCACCTTGAGGTAAAATTCTGTACAAAATGCTTCCTGATCCCCAAAATTAGTCAAACTGAGCTCAGTATTTTGAGGAAGCTCTTAATTTTAAGTTTTTTTAGGCTCAAGGGCACTAATAGGCACATTTTAAAAGCTTCTAAATATTAAAAAATATTTAATTTACTAAGAAACTGACTACTGTACACCAATGTAACTAGTAAATAGTTCTCTATAGTGTTTTAAAGTCATTTTCAATGATTTAAAATTGGGTTACTCACAGTTGGTGGATTAGACACTCTTACTAAAATGCTTATTTTTTGTGATAAACCCATTATCAACTGTATTAATCAACATGCACCAGGTTCCCACTCTTAACTATATCAAGGAATGTTTTTTAATGCAAGAAAAAAAACCAATTACGCTCAAACAATTGTGCTGGTTCATGGAAAATTTTACATTTTTGATAATACAAATCAGTTTGAGTTGAAACCATAAAATCAATTTGGAAAACTAGCACAAGTTTGAGCGCAAAGTGGATACTCTACCTTATCTTTTTACCACACAATAGCTTTCCATTAAGCTATTCTTTTGTTTTAAATCTGTCACATGATCGCCAATCAATTATGGTGTTAGGTAGCACAGCAGCCATCTTTATATTCGTTATTTCAATATAAGTTGCTATCTAATTGTAAGGTTAAGGATCTGGGATAATTTTGTGAATTTGCGGTTAACTTAGTTGCGAGTAAGAAGAAAGAAAGACTTGCATTTATATAGCGCCTTTCATGACCACCGCTTTACAGCCAATCGAAGTACTTTTGAAGTGGAGTCACTGTTGTAATGTAGGAAACACGGCAGCCAATTTGCACACAGCAATGTGATAATTACCAGATAATCTGTTTTTGTTGAGGGATAACTATTGGCCAGGACACTGGGGATAACGCTGCTCTTCTTCGAAATAGTGCCATGGGATCTTTTACGTCCACCTGAGAGGGCAGATGGGGCCTCAGTTTAATGTTGCATCCAAAAGACGGCACCTCCGACAGTGCAGCACTCCCTCAGCACTGCGCTGGAGTGTCAGCCTAGCTTTATGTGCTCAAGTCCCTGGAGTGGAACTATGAACCCACAACCTTCTGACTCACCGGCGAGTGTGCTACCCACTGAGCCACAGCTGACACTGAGTAATGCAAGAACAGACATGGAGGGGGAGTGCTGATTGAATGTAAATAGATGGGGAGCCAGTTCAGACCAGAAGGGACTGGACATGGGAAGAATGCATGAAGATTTGGGACATGAGTAGTAACTGTAAGGGAAGTATTTTGGAACAAGATGCAGTTGTTAGTCTAAGTCTATTCTACTGGAAAACTCATAAAACATTAATGTTCAATAAAATTGGGATGATCCACATATTGATATTAAAAGTTCTCCAATAGGATTCTAATAACATTGATATAACTAATTAACATTTTTAATAATCTGTTCCTCCACTCTCATGATAATACTTCAGTAAAACTATGCATACATAACTATAAGCAGTTCATAAATGTTTGGTAACATGTGTTATTAATTTGTTAGAAACTGGTTATAAAACATTTACAAATGTGTTACTATCACTTTTGGTGCCACAAATTCTTTTTCAGACTTTTACCACCTCACTTTAAATGCCTTACATAGCATTAGAAACTCTTAATTAATATATAGGAAGTTTTATTTTAGATTGACTGTTTGTGACATGAGACTGGACTCTTAAAGGGACATCATTGGCAAAGCTTCGAAACCTAGTTTATAAACAGGCAATGCAAAGATGTCTAATTTTGAACATGGCCCCAACAAAATTTTGTTCATTTTTGGAGATGTTTTCTTTTTTTCTTGGCTTGCTTCATGACATTTTGTCAACGATGTGAAACTCTTTTTGTTTTGTTTTCATGCATTGTTATTAGCTAAAAGGGATTGGGTAAAACAGTGTCCTTTGATCTATAAGGCCATGGTTCAAATGCAGCCCAGATTGTTGGGGTAAAAGTTTCCTCTGTCTATTGGTTGGAGGGATAACACCTGAAGTGCATTTGCACAGTCTCAATCCAGTTTTCAACAGGCACAGGTCCAGAACACACAACTCTTAATGAATTCACTCTAATAGGCCATCTATGGAAGTCTGCAGATAACAGATGTTCATTTAAAAGAAAGAACAATGTTTATATATCACCACTCATCTTCAGCTACTTCACATCCAATTCATTTCTTTGAGTGCAGTGACTGTTACTATGCAGGCAAATAAATAGTCAGCCAAACCAATGACTTCACTACAATATAATTCTTGTTGATTGACTCAATAGCTTTTCTCTGCTTTCTTAAGTGTAGGTAATCTATAAAATAGGAAAATTCACAATATTACAGTAAAAGGTGGTCTTCTGAGAGTGAAGTTAGCACATACTATTGGGCCAGTTCAAAGGGAGCTCTGCAGTTAGCAATAGCGTCATTGGCCTGGAGTTGCCTGATGGTAACACTGAGATTCTAAAGCATAAATTATATTACCAGCCCTCATTTATTGAGATCTGGTTTTGAGACTGTTTACTGGATGATTTTGGTAATCAGAATATTTAAATTTACATTTTGTACTATATGTAAAATTATAAATGCCATGGAGGAGCATAAAGCTGTAACGTAATCTCCGTACATTGGATTACTGTGTCAAAAGCTCAGTTTGAATTTCTTTCAGTTTTGTCATCTATAAATACATTGTAATCTCATCAAGTGAATTATAATCTCGATATTCCCTCTCCAATATCGCTTTTTAATATCTTCTTTACTGTATCAATTGAAAAAGTGATTTTTGCATTGTACATACAGTCCTACCCACTTATCCCGAACCTGTCTATGTCCACATACCGTTTATGTCGGCAAAAAAATGAAAGTCCTAGTCCCGTCTCCACATATTCAAAGTGAACTGCTTATGTCGACCAAATTAGCATGTCGACATAAGTGGGTAGACCTGTATTCATGGATTATTATAGTGATGTGACTTATTATTAAACACATGTTAATTATTTGCAAGAATGTTGTTACTATTTTGCATTGTTATTGGCAAAATAAATAAGTAAGAGTTGAACCTCCAACACTGTGTTCAAGGTGCTTATAAATGTCAGAACCGTGCCACTGTGAAATCTTCCCTTTGTGGCTTACCCCCAAGTATGTAGGACTCCCAGTCTGGAGAAGCCATTTCTTTTTTACCAGATTAACATCATGCGTGCTATGTGTAGCTGGGATGGAAAGAGGTTTTATTTTATGCTTGTCTAAGAGAACTCCCCTTTAATGTTCAGTGACCCCAGTCCTAGCACTACGATATCAGGTTGGCTGATCTTAGTGTGCAGCCTATGTGCAATCTCACTATCTGGTGTATGCACATTCTTGGTATGTGATGCATTCGTCTGCAGACTTTTAATTGTCAAAGTCCCTAGAAACCCCTCATACTGTTCCATTAATTGCCAGTCTATCTATTTCCCTTGGGGTGTCTTAGAAGCAATAATAATCATGAACCATTTTTCTGCAGAATCTGATTTTGGAACAGGGGGAGATGATGAAAAGTAGTACATGGAGGAAATTTGGAAATAAACAGACTCAGATTTATGATTAAACTGTCCCAATTTATTTTTCTGCAATTCTTCAATTCCATTACACCTAAAACAGCCCCAGTATGGGCTGAGCTAGCTGACCTCAGCCAAAGTGGCAGTGAGGATGCCACGATTGACCTCTGAACACTTAGGTTAGGGAGGAGAGTTGCATCTGTGTGAACCCCAGGTGAGAATAGGACTGAGCTAGACTGTGATGACTCACGTCATTGAAGAACCTGTTAACACGCGCTGTCTAGACTCAGACGTGAAGAATAGCCAGTTGGGTGAGATACTGGAAACATAGAAACATAGACGATAGGAACAGGAGTAGGCCATTCGGCCCCTCGAGCCCACTCCGCCATTTAATGAGATCAGGGCTGATCATCCAAATTCAGTACCCTGTCCCTGCTTTCTCCCCATATCCCTTGATCCCTTTAGCCTCAAGAAATATATCCAACTCCTTCTTGAATATATTTAATGAATTGGCCTCAACTGCCCTGTGTGACAGAGAATTCCACAGGTTCACCACTCTCTGGGTGAAGAAATTCCTCCTCATCTCAGTCCTAAATGGCTTACCCCTTATCCTTAGACTGTGACCCCTGGTTCTGGACTCCCCCGCCATCGGGAACATCCTTCCTGCATCTAGTCTGTCTAGTCCTGTTAGAATTTTATAAGTTTCAATGAGATCCCCTCTCATTCTTCTAAACTGTAGCGAATATAAGCCTAATCGACCCAATCTCTCCTCATACGTCATTCCTGCCATCCCAGGTATCAGTCTGGTGAATCTTTGCTGCACTCTCTCCATGGCAAGAATATCCTTCCTCAGATAAGGCGACCAAAACTGCACACAATACTCAAGGTGTGGTCTCACCAAGGCCCTGTACAACTGCAGCAAGACATCCTTGCTCCTGTACTTAAATCCTCTTGCTATGATGGCCAACATACCATTTGCCTTCTTAACCGCCTGCTGCACCTGCATGCTTACCTTCAGCGACTGGTGCACAAGGACACCCAGGTCTCGTTGCACTTCCCCTTTTCCCAAACTATTGCCGTTCAGATAATAATCTGTCTTCCTGTTTTGGCCACCAAAGTAGATAACTAACTGGGTAACTAACTGTACCTTCAAGAGCGAAGAGTAAAATTGAGGGAATCTGTTCACCAGAAACTTTTAAAGAGATGGGCAAATTATTATAGTCTATTTGGATGGTAAAATGGCAGTGAAGTGGCTCAGATCATTATTTCAAAACCATGCATTTGTGTATTGTGGACTCATTCTACTGATTTCTCATCTCAGAGTTGAATTTGTACTTTGTACACGTTTTTCTCCCTATTATTAGCACACTCACAGGGACATACAGGTTTATAACACATTCATGCAGCTAGGATGCATTACAACTAAAACACAATTAAGCATCTGATCAGGAAAAGACTGCGGAATGTTGCTGAATCCCCATCGACTCTTTTAGTAGTAAGTGCTCTAAATAATGCTCAGTGTATCAATCCAACTGCAGAGGGTGAGAGTTGATTGTGATGGAACAATTGACACAGAAGGGCAGCATACGACTAAATAGAGAGTCCAACAGGTTGGGGAGTTAATTGCATAGTAGACAAATGCATTGGCCACCACCTAGCATACTTGGAACGATGTGTGAAAGAAAGTGTCCAATTTTAAGGAAAGTCCCATGGTTAGCAATGAAGATTGATGTTAATTATCTCACATTGCTATATATGGGTATGACAGGCAATTACTTTACATCACTACATAATGGTATTGTTTGGGCTTTTTAAACATTGTTTTGGTGCTAATGGTTATACAAGGCTACCCACAATTGCACTGTGTCCCTTGCGAAGCGGTGAGTACGCGTTGGCCCGTAATTTGCGGTCAGCGGCGAAGCAAAGGCGTTCGCCGCTGGCCCCAAAGTGAGCTTCCCACAAAGATCTCGCCATCTCTGCAGCGAGAACTTCATCTTTTTCGCCGTGCAGTTGAAATCAGCGTAGTTTAGTCGGAATCCCATAGCGCGACCTGCTGTGACGTCAACAAGCTGTCTAAGCAGCCAATCACAGTGCGGAAATTTCACAGACCGGGGAACCAGGAAGTGAGTAAGCTCCTTTTGATTATCATTTTTTTTAAATGATAGAGAACAAAACAAAGATTGGGGCTCGCACATGGGGAAAAGGTAAACCTGAAATAAAAATGAACAAACTTTAAAAAAAAATGTTTACATTTCTTAAACATTTAAATTTTTATTAAAATAGATTAATTTGACACTGCACAAAATTAAAATTCGTTTTTCAGGGCCATAACCTTTGATTAGAAGTCAATACGCTGTTAAAACCCCAGTTACACCTAATCCAAAAGGGTCGAACATTTAATGGTGTATTTAACAGCGATATTACTGCGGAAGAGCCGCAGTTTTCATCAGTTTCACTGATTTTACTGATGATACTGATTGCCGAGTGTGGGCAGGGGGGCACAGTGTAGCCAGTGTCGGAGCAGTGAATAACTGACCGCAACTTCAGGATTCCCGCGTTAGGATGTGCACGTGCTACATCCTTAAGTTGCAGTCAGTTTCAAAGGGGTAATGACCGTGAACGCTGTTCGTTCGCTGTTATTACCCACCGCAAATTCTGGGCCATTAAGTTGCGGTGCCTCGGGCTAACTATTACCCTATCTAGCCAAATACATTGCATTTTCACTACCTACCCAACCCTACTATCAACCCAAAAGGCAGAAAATATCATCCGCTACGCCACTTCATACAGACTAAAATAACTAACGACATTTATTTGTCCTTAATTTACAGAAGCAGCACATTGTATACAGTACAACAGCCTTATAGAATATTGAGAAACTGTCCACAAGGAGTTAATTTACCCTGTTGAAGCTTCAGACTTTCTCTGGATAAAGATGCTGTTTCTTTGAATGGATAACAGTTCCTGAGGATGAAACTGTTGTCACTTGGTAAGCAGAATGTAGTCTTGAGAGGAATCCTTTAGGTGCAGGTGTTACACACGGAATACATGAACCCCAAATGCTCATGGAGCTCTCTGCTTCCAAATGGATATCAGCTATTAGGTTCTTGGGCTCTCAAAAGTGATGAATACCAAAAGATTCTTACGTTTTATATCCTGAATTCCTTTAAAGCCAGGATAATCGACACAGGCTCGATGGGCCGAATGGCCTCCTTCTGTGCTGTAACCATTCTTTGATTCTATGATGAAAGGAACAACTCTCATAATATTAATCATCGAAGAAGACCCCATGGAATGCTAGTGAGAAGCTAAATACATTATCTGGAGTCTTAGCTGTTTACAGATTTTCATAGGACCTGACCACATTCATGTACATGGGCCAGTTTTTACTGACATGAAACTGTGCTAAAGAGATATTCATGATTGATATTAATCCAGTGATAGACTTTTCACTGAAACCAATTGATAAAATGGCATCCTTTTATCATAGGACCAGGTATTTCCACTTAGCACTTTTTAACCTAACTAAAGAGTCTAATTCACAACAACGATGTTATGTACCCTGCCTTTTGAAGTGTAGGCAACAAAACACTCTGCGGGTGATTTAAAAAAATATTAACGTGAATAACTTTGCATCATTTTTTTGTTGGTGGTTACATGCTGCCTGAACCTTCGGAGAGGAAAAAGCCTTCCTGTTGGTAAAAGTGAAGAAATGCAGCATTTTAAACCCTATTGAGATCTGCTACTCTTGGCTGTGCCGCGAAGGTAAAACATGGCAAACAGAGTCCAACAGCTTCGTAGAGGAAGTGATGGAGGGACAGCAAACTGGTGGGTGAGCCAAAAGCAAAATACTGCGGATGCTGGAAATCTGAAATAAAAACAGAAAATGCTGGAAATACTCAGCAGGTCAGGCAGCATCTGTGGAGAGAGAGAAACAGAGTTAACGTTTTAGGTCGATGACCCTTCATCAGAACAGTTCTGACGAAGGGTCACCAACCTGAAACGTTAACTCTGTTTCTCTCTCCACAGATGCTGCCTGACCGGCTGAGGAGTATTTCCAGCATTTTCTGTTTTTATTTTGGTGGGTGAACCATATTGGCACATTCTTTGTGCCCTGCTCAAAAGTGGCATCATTAGAGTCTTTGAAGCAGAACACCTGCCTGTGGGATGGTGGATGGCAAGGGGAGATCAAAGGGGGGGGAGGGGGGGAAGAAAAAAAAAGGCAATTCAATAAATTTTAGGAAAAAGTGGGATTGCATTGAATATTTTTAATTTTTGAGATAACATCCAGTTACATATTTGAATAATATTTAAAATAAAATTTCACTCCATTGTATCCACCTTCTGCCAATTCTGGAAGTTGAGTGCCGTAAATATCTACGGAGGTTTGCCTTGCACAGTGGCAGCGGTTGCCTGGTTACAGAGTGCACAGCTGCTGTTACAAAAGGCTTCACACTGGTGCTTCTGAGCGTGTCAGCTCCGAGTATGTTACAACAGTTTGACCCCATTATCTTATGCTGCTAAAAGGCCGCCCATTTGATGTAATGGTTTATAATGTAAGCTTGGTTCACCAGTTCTTTTTCTTTCATGCCACCGTGGTGGAACTGCATCATTTTCGACAGAAAATAATGCTGATTTATTTTCTCCTGTGGCCAGTATAATGGTGAGTAAATAAGGCTGACGCAGACACTCCAATAACACTGGGATGACACGCAGTCCTTAACAGACAAACCAAAAAAACTGGCATGCATTTCGATAGAATTGCCTATTGTCTAAAGCTCTTGTATGAATTTATCAATGATCTGCTTTTAAATCAACTCGCACCAACACTAATCACGCAGAAACCTGGAAAAGAGATATTGTCGTCAGGGTAGTTACTGGTCACGAAGTTAGTGCTGGTTCTAAAGTTGCTGTGCTGTATTAAATGTTGTGCGAAATAAATTAAGCTCTGAGCATTTTTGTTGTTTGCAATACATTAATCAGCACTCTGTTATTTTATCCCTAATGAAATCTATTTACAGACCATTACATCCTTAATGACCTCAGGACTTGAATTGGGGAGTTAACTGGTATCTTTGTGCTTGAGTGGCTCAGAAAGTCAGCCTGTCTCCAGTAAAGAAAAACATGGCTGAGGGTTGGTTTCCAAGATTACCAGTCTCTTTCAAATGCCTTATTTTCCTTGTTAAAGCGATGATGGTTTATTCCATATCTTTCCTTGCAATGTGATTCTCGGCTTTCTCTCAAAGTGAGCACTAATCCAGCATATACGTTAGAGGTGCTAGACTCCTGATTTTGAGACCGATGTTTTAATCTGAATCTGAATCTGAAAAAATATTCATTCCCAGTGGCCTCTTCCCAACAGTTCCATTTAAATGAGCCTAAAAGTAGGTTGGGCAAGTAATACCATTTAACACTTTCTATATTCCATAATATCAGCCGCCATAGGTGATGGTTATTGTGGTAGAGAAACTCTGGGAAACAGGTACAAATTCATCTTTAGCTCAAAAGTCAGTATAGCAATAGCTAACTCGGAACATGCAGACTTTAGAACCTAATCATAGCATCAACTACTCTCCACGTTTTGATTGAACTTGTCTTCTCGCCAACTATTTTCAACTTTGGTGGTGTGCTGGATTATGGGATAGCAAATCATTTGGTATCATGCTCATAAATTAGAATTTCCATTGCCTCCATGACTTTTTTGTGAAATTGTGGTACTCAGACAGGACATTCTTGTAAGTGTAGAAATTGGGGTGATGTACACCTTAGCAATGCCCTACACTTGCCCTGAGTTGGGTCTTGGCCCATCACTTAGCTTTTGCAATTAAAAGAAACTAGTGATGAACTAAATGCAATTTTACACCACTTCAATTCCATGGAGCTTTAATTCATAAGATGTCACAATATATTTGATTTCTTTAATAAGTATCTGGACTAGCATACATTGTGATTTCCGTGTTTGTTTTGAGCATTTTTCGAGACTCCCAAAACAAGTGCTCTACTTGGAGCTCCGACACGCCAAGAGAGCCCCAGGTGGGCAGAGGAAACGCTTCAAGGTCACCCTCAAAGCCTCCTTGAAAAAGTGCAACATCCCCACCGACACCTGGGAATCCCTAGCCCAAGATCGCACTAAGTGGAGGAGAAGCATCTGCGAAGGCACCGAACACCTCAAGTCTCTTTGCCGGGAGCAAGCGGAAGCCAAACGCAAACAGCGGAAGGAGTGCACGTCAACCCAAGCATCCCGCCCACCCGTCCCTTCAACCACCATCTGCCCCACCTGTAACTGAGACTGTAGGTCTCGCATTGGACTCATCAGACACCTGAGAACTCATTTTTAGTGTGGAAGCAAGTCATCCTCGGTTCCGAGGGACTGCCTAAGAAAGAAGGTTCTACCTATCAGGAAAGATTGAATAGGCTGGGGCTCTTTCCTCTAGAAAAGAGAAGGCTGAGGAGTGATGTGATAGAGGTCTTTAAGATTATGAAAGGGTTTGATAGGGTAGATGTAGAGAAAATATTTCCACTTGTGGGGGAGACCAGAACTATGGGCCATAAATATAAGACAATCACTAATAAATCCAATAGGGAATTCAGGAGAAACTACTTTACCCAGAGAGTGGTTAGAATGTGGAACTTGCTACCACAAGGAGTAGTTGAGATGAATAGCATAGATGCATTTAACTGGAATGAACCTGCCCAGTCAGTCCGGGTACTGTAGACATCAAGCCAAACACAAAACTGCTGCTAATTTTGGCAGAGTTGACAGTAATTGGCAGTAAATTGAGTTAGATTGCGACAGAACCCATGGGATGAGTTTGTGGGGCATTGGAAATGCCATATTATGGCAGTATAGTAGTTATTTTTAGAGGTTATTAGTTATCTGATTTAAGAACACTTAAGACTGGTGCTAGGTGTTAAATAATAGATTACCACCCCAAGAAACATTAAATTTACCTCTAACGTAAAAAATACAGTACACACTTAATATTTCACACAAACCAAAGAATGGTTAATATATATATGAAAAATATCAGCCTCCAGTTTATTTGGGATTAGCAAACTAGAGTAAACTGAGACATTATTTTATGTTTTCAGTAAGTACACAGAATTGGAACGTTGACGCTGATTCCTGGCGTTCAGCTGATGGTTTTAGTTTCACTAGCTGTAGTTTTATGGAACAGAGGACATTTTGGTGACCACTTGTACAGTATGTAGATGGTGAATATTCAGCAACCTGTCAACAACTCCAAATAATAGTTGAGAGTTTTCTGTGTCATTATTCTGCACACCGCTGGACAGTGAGTGTGGTGGTTCTTAAAAAATAGTTTATTTTTAATTGAAGGACCACGGACCAGTGTGGGACAGCAGTGATCTTGAAAATAGCAATAACTCTGAAAGATCAAGAACTTACAATAAAGCATACAACCATCACAGCTGCCTATAATAACATAGCCATGTTTTGGACAGTAAAAGAACATAACATAAGAACATAAGAAATAGGAGCAGGAGTAGGCCATTCGGCCCTTCGAGCCTGCTCCGCCATTCAATGAGGTCTTGGCTGATCTTCTGCCTCAACTCCATTCACCGGCCTTATCGCCATATCCCTTGATGCCCTTACTAGTCAGAAATCTATCGACTACTGTTTTGAATATACCCAATGACTGATCCTCCATGCCCTCTGGGGTAGAGAATTCCAAAGATTCACCACCCTCTGGGTGAAGAAATTTCTTCTCATCTCAGTCCTGAATGGCCGACCCTTTATCCTGAGGCTGTGGCCCCTGGCTCTAAACTCCCCAGCCCAAGGGAAACATTCTCCCAGCATCCACCCTATCCAGCCCTGTAATAATTTTGTATTCTTCAATGAGATCTCCTCTCATTTACCTGAATTCAAGAGAATACAGGCCTAGTTTACTCAATCTCTTCTCATACGACAGTCCCGCCATCCCAGGAATCAATCTCGTGAACCTTTGTTGCACTCCCTCTATGGCAAGTATAAAGACTGTCCCTCTCCCCTACTCTCCCCAAACCACCCATCAGAATGCTTACTGTGATTCTGGAACTAACAGCCCTGTATCCCCTTTCCTAATAGGAATTTATTCAGTGTTTCTTTTGGAATCTAGCCATGGCTTTTGGTCCCACCTGCTCTGTTGGTAATTTGTTTCGCAATTGTATCACTCCCTTACGAAAAAAAAATGTTGTCTACATTTTCTGATTTCTTTTGATTCCCTTAGCTTTAAACTGTATCCACTAGTCCTTGAGTCATAAGCCCAACAGAAGAATGTTGCTGGGTCCAAATTTTATTTAAGGTGTAAATTTTAAAAGACCTCAATCAATGGCCTCTCTTCTCCAGTCAGTAAGGTTCTAGGTTGAATGATTGTTCCTGATAATTCTAAGGGGAAAAAATTCAGTTGTTTGCGCCTCCCGTTAGTGCCTTAAGAGGGCGCTAATGGGGTGCAAAGCAACTAGCACCCGTGCGCGGCGATGTTTGCGCCACTCACGAAATTAACTCGACATTTTGCGGCGGCGCTAAACACTACCGCCACGATCTCCTGCGCCGGCAGATCGTGATGTCAGTCGAGTGTGCAACGCCCCGGTAGCGCCCCGGACCAGATATTGAGTGACGCCCCCTGCCTTACCGCCTGCCACTAGCAACGACAGGTTGAGGGGAGCGTTTTACAGTCAGGAAGGGACTGGAGGAGTGCTATTTAAAGGTGACCGCTTCCTGCCTTTTTTTGTTGGTGACATTTTTGCACCACGCATTCTGAGAGAGAGAGAGAGAGACTTCTGGAGATATTCAACGCTGTGTGAAGGAGTTTTGGGTACTGAGCAGCACTTTGCAGGTTCATTTTGATTTGCCCTTCCTTGTATCGATTTAGAAGAGACTGTGTGGGCTGCACTCTGAGCTCTTTCCCTGGGCCTCTCCATTGTTCTTTCCAGCAGATTTGATGTACAGGTCTCTCCAGGCCGAGATTCAAGGCTGCAATGAGCAGGATGTGGATGGAGAGCAAGATCAACCCTCCCCTTTAAGAACTGGCCGACGCCATTGTGTCTGTGTTCCATTGCTGACTGACATCACATGAGCTTCGCCAGCACTCTGAGGTAGTGCCTCGCTCCTCGGCCTTTGCGCCTTAAGAGAGGTGTGTAATGCCTGATTTAGCGCTCCAATCAACTCCAGGGGCAATAAAAGCCAAGTTTGCAGTTGGAGGCGATAATTAGCGCCAGGCGCTAAACTTTGCGCATGGCCAATAATCGCGCCCCAAATGGGGTGATACCGAATTTTTCCCCCTAAATCTTTTAAAACAGAGACCAAAGTTGGACATTTATATTTTATTTACGTTCTTTACTGCCTGCAGACACTGAAACAATTGCTCTATCCGCTAAAATGTCCAAATTTCTTTCTGACATTGTTACCTCAAAATTTTGTTCTCTAAGTCATTAATAAAAGATATAAACAGTGGCCCCAGCACAGCCTGCTTTGGGAATTCACTGGCAAGCAATTTCCAAACAAAGAAGAGGATGAAAATTTTAAATTGATGGGTTGGGGACTGGAAGCCAACGTAGGTGAGTGAACCTAGGGGTAATGAGTGAGCAGGACTTGGTGCAGCAGAGAATACAGCAGCAGAGATTTGAATGAGCTGAAGTTTATGGAGGATGGCAGGCTGGCCAGAGGAGCATTGGAATAATTGAGTCTGGAAGTAATAAAGGCATGAATAAAGATTACAGTTGAGGGAGACTCTAGAGGTAACAGTGTGAGGGTGGGAAGGGAAGCCATTAATGGAGATGCTCTTGCTATGATCAGATCGGTAAGAGTGGAACCTAGCGAGGGCAGTCCCCCTGAGCTAGACAATGGAGGAGAGGAGTTGGAGGAGATTGGTGTGGTCGACCATGTCAAAAACTGCAGAGAGGTCTAGGAGGACAAGTAGGGATAATGCACAACTGTTATAATCACAGCAAATGTCATTTGTGTCATTTGTCTGGGCCGTTATGTTGCTGTGGCACGGTGGAGATTTAAATATGGAGTTGCAGCAAAGACGGGCTGCATTTGGTCGGCGACATCATGTTCAAGGACTTTGGAGAGGAAATGAGGTTGGAGATGGGTGATAGTTTGCAAGGGCAGAGGGGTTGTGGGTGTTTTTTTTTGAGAAATGGGGTGATGATAACTGTTTTGAAAAGGATGGGGACAATAACCATGGAGATGGAACCATGTATACTGTCAGCTAGCATGGGGGCCATTAAGGGAAGTTGGGTGGCCAGCAGTTTATTGGGAATAGGGTCAAAGGAGCAGGAGGTGGCATAGTGGTTGCATAGTGGCATGGTGGTATAGTGGTTAGCACTGTTGCCTCACAGCGCCAGGGACCCGGGTTCAAATCTGGCCTCGGGCGACTGTCTGTGTGGAGTTTGCACATTCTCCCTGTGTCTGCGTGGGTTTCCTCCGGGTGCTCCGGTTTCCTCCCACAGTCCAAAGATGTGCAGGTTAGGTTGATTTGGCTATGATAAATTGACCCTTAGTGTTAGGGGATTAAATACGTGGGGGTACAGGGATAGGGTGGGATATGTGTCGGTGCAGGCTCGATGGGCCGAAATGGCCTCTATCTGCACTGTAGATTCTGTGATTCATAGAGAAGACGAGCTTGGAGAGAGTATGAGAGGAGATGGGAGAGAAACTAGAGAAAGATGCGAGTTGAGGGCTTGAATGGGGTAAGGTTTGCCTTGGTAGGCAATGGGAAGGAAATAGCAGAGGCAGTTGAACAGATGGTCTCAATCTTAGTGACAAAGAAGTCCATGAGCTCCTCACACTTGTTTTTGGAGGTGAGGGTGAAGGGGCAGGAGATTAGTGAGCTGGTTGGTAGTGAAGAAAAAAAGACAGTGGTTATCTTTGTTCTCCAGAATAGTCAGATACAACCTGCCTCTCTCGAACCCATGCTAGTACTCTCCAATCAGAACTTATCATTCAAGATAATCCCTTATGCAAAGTTTCAAACACTTTCCCCATAATTCAGGTAAGACTTGGGGCTGGATTTTCATTCGGAAGTCAGGTTGGAGGCGGGACTACAACTTTCGGGGTTGTAGTCCTGCCTCCATCGAGATGCGGCCAATCCACGCGATTTTAACTTGATTGACCTTGTTAAGCCCGCCCAGCGGACTCAGCAGGCCAATTAAGGGCCACCCAGCAACAGGTGACGTCACAGACTGAAATTTCATCTGTCAAGACGTTTTGACAGATGAAATATCAGTGTTTCACAGCTATTTGAAGCTGTCAAACACTGACAGTCTTACTTCTAACATGAGTCCTTCTCCACAGACTCGGTTAGAAATCTCTCCTGCACAGAAAGCTGCAGGCTGTCACTTTTGACAGATCGCAGCCATTCTGCTTTCTGTGCCGGTGAGATGAGGGACTCCCCGAACCTAAAGGAAGGAAGGCTGAAAAGGTAAGAAAAGGTATGTAAAACTTATTTAATCACTTTAGACACACCAAACACACTTACCTTTGCACTAATGCACACATCACTCACCTGAACACCGACATCTCGACCCCTCCAAGCCCTTCAACCCGACGGCCCGACTCCTCCAACTTGCCGTGGTTTGGAGCCATCGGGAATCCCACAGCTCAAGCTTAAAAATAGGGATTAGGCTAAAAACTGCCTGTTAACTACCTGTTAACAGGCAGTTAATTGGCACTAATCCCTTCCCGCCTCGGATAGGCGGGTCCCAGTGCGGGGCGGGTACCCGCCTCCTTTGAAACTTACGTGGAGGCGGGTTGGGGCGGGATGGAGTCGGGACCCCCGATTTCGGGAATTTAACCCCCCGCACGCCTCCAAACCCGACTCCACGGCACACTGAAAATCGAGCCCTAGAATTTGAGCATACATCCCTTGTTAAAGGTGGGGGCCAGATTAGGTCCTTTCCAATCCATTGAGATGGTGACAAATTCCAAGGTATTTCACTGTCTGAAGATAGATAGCTGAAGAACTAGCTTTGTGTATAAATGTATATATGAATTTATTGTGTGTTGTATAAATTTAAAGCTAAGGATCAAGATAGCCACTGGCTCCAGTGTGTCTGGCTTTCAGAAGGTGGCTTTTATCTTTAACTCCTATACAGTATTAATGTGTTAATTAAGCCAGGAAGACATCATTTGGGAGTGTGAACAACTCCCTCCTGTGGATCATTCAACTCAGAAAAGACTGTAACTTTTTTTTGCCTCATTTTATGTCTGCCCGGATTTCAGCGTGGCGTCCATGAATTTCCCCAGCAAGTGGTACAGCTGAGCCTGGAGCCTGAGAGAAAAAGACTGAACTATGAAACTGTGGGAACCACAGTGGTCATGTGTGAAATGGAAGCGAAAGTGAGTGCTGGCGAATATTATAAACTGTTGGGAAAGAGACTGACTCACTGCTGCCGAGAACAGAGTGTAGCTTTAAGATCAGTTCTTTTACTCTCTCATACTGTACATAATCTTATTCTTTTACTGTCGCATACTGTACATAATCTTATGCTTTTCTGCATGTGTTCTAATTTCTGTAAAGAAATCTAGTTCGTTCATTCTAAACCTGAGCCTAGCTCGAGTGTAGTGTGTTGACAATGTTGTCTTTGAGAGAAATACATTGCAGTGGGCACTAACAATCTCTGATTTTGTGAGACCGAAATGATATGAGGCCTCTGCAGGGGTGGAAAGCCCAGGTTTGCAGCTTCTAGTTCACAGGGCATGTGAGGTGCAGCAAGACGACTGTAAGGAGGAATAGCTCATTAAAATAACATACGGGGGGAGGAGTTGTGAGATGTGCCATAGTAGTCATATACCAAATATGAAATGTACCATCGCTCACATACACACACACGCATACATATTTATATATACATATATATCCCATCATATATAACATACTGTCATACCCGATTCAATGAGTTTTGAAAGAAACCAGTAAGCAGACATGCAATCTCCTGAGCCAATTTACCAGCCTTATTTATCTTCAACTTCCTAAGCCTTCCCTTGTGATGCTGTTATATGTAAAACAAACTCCCACAAGTGAACAAACCCCTGCTAGCCACCATAATAAGTGGGATAGACTATTTATATTGTGATTAATAAGGGGGAATTTTGACTCCGGGTGGCCAGCCGGCAGGGCTCATGGGGCTGCCGTCAAGGAGGTGCTGCAAGAGGCCCAGTCCACTTTATAGGCTGGGCCTCATTATCCTGGATGTGAGGAGCTGCCTGCCTGAAATGGGCATCCAGAGGCAACTTACTGGATTTTGGCTGGTGAATATCAAGTAACTCAAGGCCACCTGGCCAGCAATCAAGTAAGTCCTTGGGGTGGGACGGCGAGGGGCGGGCGGTGAGGTGATTTGGAGGTTGGGGGTTCAGTTGGGTGAATACAGAAGGGGGAACCCAGGGGCAGCAGCAGTCCAAATTTTCATTGTGGGGCCAGGAGGAGCACTACTTCTACTTCTTCTGGCACCAGAAAAATAATTTTTGCAGTTACCTGTAAAGGCCTCTGTTTCTTGCCCACCAGGTCTGAATGAGCAGCGTGTCCGTGGAGGTCATTGCACCCAGTAGGTTGTTAAAATAGCTTTGATATCCTATGTATGTCCTAGGACCCTCATTTACGCGTATTCACAAGGCTCCCATCTGAGTCAGGCGGGCATCTCGACCGTCCAAGGAAACCGTGGCGACTAAATGGCCGCAAAGATGTAAAAGAGCGCGAAGTGTTGGATTTTAACTCTCATTCTAGCTGGTTTCCGCAGGGCAGAGGGAGTTAAATTATATCCTCACGATGCTGTTGGTTGAATTTTAAGGATGTTGTTCAATGGGGAAAAAAAGCTATTAAAAATATGTAGTTGAAGCCTGATAAATGCAGAAATAGTTCAATGAAATCAAGTAAGAATAATCCATTTGGAAATATTTATATTACAGTCGATTTAATCATAGAATTCTGTGCAGAGGGAGTAAAAATGTCATGTGGTAATTTAAAATCCAATTATATAGGATTTTAACATACCGCACACGACCATTTCAAAATCTTTGGTTTATTAGAATTGTATAAAGCAGGAGCAGTTGGTACATTAGAGTCCAATATATGCATCAGGAATGCATGTACCTAAAAATTGCTGGAAATGTACAATAGGTCAGTTAACATTTGAAGGAGTGTCTCAGGTGGGATCTTCATTACAGCAGCAGTTGACAGACAGTTCCATCCAGAAATGTAATCTACCTTTCTCTTTCAAACACTGACTGACCTGTTATGTGTTTCTAGCATTTTTATTACTTTAAACTTTCAGCAGTCCATTTTGTATTTATATAGAGCCATACACGCCATCAGACAAGTTTACGATGTGATATATAGATATACAGGAGCAAGGATGTCTTACTACAGTTATACAGGGCTTTGGTGAGACCACACCTGGAGTACCGTGTGCAGTTTTGGTCTCCTTACCTAAGAAAGGATATACTTGCCATAGAAGGAGCGCAGTGAAGGTTCACCAGACTGATTACTGGGATGGCAGGACTATCGTATGAGGAGAGATTGGGTCGACTAGGCCTGTATTCACGCAAGTTTAGAAGAATGAGAGGGGATCTCATTGAAACTTATAAAATTCTGACAGGGCTAGACAGACTGGATGCAGGGAGGATGTTTCCCTGGCTGGGGGGCGGGTCTAGAACGAGGGGTCACAGTCTTAGGATATTGGGTAGGATATTTAGGACTGAGATGAGGAGAAATTTCTTCACTCAGAGGGTGGTGAACCTGTGGAATTCTCAACCACAGAAGGCTGTGGAGGCCAAGTCACTGAATATATTTAAGAAGGAGAGAGATAGATTTCTAGGCACAAAAGGCATCAAGGGGTATGGAGAGAGAGCGGGAATAGAGGATCAGCCGTGATCATATTGAATGCCGGAGCAGGCTCGAAGGGCCGAATGGCCTACTCCTACGTTATATGTTCTATGTTTCTATTGAACACTTTTGTCTATTAGGTGATGCCACTGCCCAATATGATGTTTGTGGTAACAGAGACTGCACTTTAAACTTGATGATTTATAATTGTCCTTCCATTCTAATTAAGTTGTGGAGTGGAATGCACCAAAGTTTTCTGCCCTGCTCATACAAATACTTTTATCATATTAATTAAAAATAAAGTCTGCTCCCTAGAGGAGGAGGAGTGCTGAATTATCTTTGTAAAGAAACTGGCCTTTTTGCCCATTTGCAATATTTTGGCTTTTAGTTGGGTAATTTTATTTCATCTGTAAAATTGGACAGTAAAAGACTTTCAGCCATTATTTTAAGGGTTGTTGAGTGCAAATTTTATTTTCTGTGAAAAATTTGATCTTGATTAAATGGTTGCAAATATCTGAGTCAATTTGAAGGGACTAAGTCTGAACATTCATATTCACAATTGCTCAAACTTCGTTTTCACAGTTCACACCTTCACCTTAACTCTCAGGTCAGCTACTGACTCGTAATCACTCCCTCCTAATCCTGTGTTCTCGTTGTAATATTCCAGGGTCAAACTTCCCATGGCGATATGCTTATACTTTTAACTTGAACAATTATAATTCCACATTATTTTTCTGTATCAGTGTGTGTCCATAAAATGTACGGATTATTGCATTGTATTGTAATTTTTTTTCATACTGCTTCAGAAATTAAGTGCAGTTTTTGTAACTCAGACGATGAATAGATTTCTGACCATTTATTATTGAGCAACACAATTGTTTTGCTATGGTCGATCTAGTTTTGTGTTTGTCTAAACTTTATGTCTAGCCCCAAGAGCTGGGCTGCACTGTAAGTTATAATTTAGGTCCAACAAAAATATATCAAGTTTAAAATGTGAAGAAATAAACGATATAAATCTCCCAAAGCCAGATATTTATAACTATTTTTAAATACTGCACAAAAAGTAAAATTACAGCAAACTATGAATTTTCTATGCCATAATGTCTGGTTTCAAGACAATGTTTTTGGAATTGAAATAGTGCAAACACATACAGTTTTCCTTCATCCGAAAAGGAATAGTCTTAAATGCAATCTGATCAACAAATGTCCTCAAATTTTGATCCTGGGAATATTATATAGAGAATGCAGGATTAGGAGAGTGTAATTACAATTTTAGACTGGAGATGTAAACTGTGAAAACAAGACAACAGTAGTTTGCAAATATAAATTCTCAGCCATCTTAAAGGTTCCCATCATTGCTAAGGCTGTGCTTTGTTAACAATTGGTTGAATTTGTACTGGTATTTTAATATGCACAATTCATGGGGATAGGAGGGGGAGAGATATTTCTGTGCTGACCAGTGTTGCTCCCTCAAAGGACATCAAAACAAGTTAACTGGTCATTCATCTCATTATTGTTTATGCGATGTGCAAAATGGCTGCTATGCTTGCCTGCATAACAACTCACTGCATTTCAAGGTAATTTATTAAACGTGCAGTGCTTTGGGATGCGTCAGAGAGGTGTAATATAAAGTGCTATATAATTGTAATTTTTCTTTATTTCTTTCTTTTGTTTCTTCTAACACTGAGTTTCTACTTTTCTTTCTTCTCAATGTGCCAGCTTTCCTGTTGAAGCTGATAGCTTCTGTCGACACCAACAATTATTCCCCACACTACCAACCCTTGCCATTATGACTATCAAGCTTGGGCTTGTAGCATTACGGCATACAACATAAAGATGGCAGATCTTCTGTGGTTATTTCACTAGAATATGACTTTTAATGTGAAAATGACAGTCTCTAATCCTGTGGCATGAAGAATATTTTTCTCTGAAACCTAGTAGCACCTTTTACTGGATTTTAGTGCTTCTTTGTATTGTATAGAAAAGTAAAGCTGAAACGTAACTTTCATATTCTCTAAACTGAATTTTTCATGAACTCCTCATTTTATGGAAAACTTCAAAAATGTATATTAAAATTTGTTTTTACCGTGAATGAGAATAAAAACATGAACAGTTTTTTTTGACACATGTGCAAATGAAATGATTCTTTTTTGAAAATGTTTACAGTACACTCAATGTCATGGACAAAAATAAAGGACTGTCTTTGCTCCTGCACTAATAGAGAATCTGTATAAAATAACCTCCTTGCTAATGTTTCCCATGCCTCCTTTATATAGCCTACAAACAAGGTCACCGTACTGTCACTAGGAATAAAACTCGCGATAAATAGCGTACTGCCATCTTTGAACCGTGTATCTTTCAAGTTTTTATAGTATTTCTGGATTTAATAGCTGAGGTGCTGCTTAGCCTTTTTCAGTTTATTAAAATATAAAAGTGATAAATTCCACCAAATTCATTTTTGTTTTTAGAGCACCCTTCGTTCAAAGCCTGGCTGATTCCTAAAGTCAGTGGGAAATAATATGTTTTTAAGGTGAGGTATTGTTAAAAAAAAATTTTCAGGGGATTGGGCTGTTACTGTGCTGATCATTCTTGCTGAAAGACATTTGTTGCTAAAAGGAGTTAAGAAAAATGTTTTTAACAACAAAGCCCCTCCATGTGTAATAACCACAAAGACTGCATGAAGGTCTTTAAGTACAGTTGGGGGTCAAACTAATGGCCACGATCCATTAGAGAGCTTATTTCTGCCAAAGAGTATGTGGCATTAGACTGAAAGGTCACGATCATTAACCCTTTGAGATCCACAGAAGCACCACAAAGAAAGATGCTAAACAAACCACAGCCTGGAGTAAATCATTGTAACTATTGCCTAAATTATTCCATTTAAATTTCTCCTCAGTGTGTGGATGTTTAGTTCAGTTCATTACCATGTGTCAGCCATTTCAATTTCATGCAGATTTCATTGTTAAAAGGGTGTGGTGTCTCCGAGTTTGACAAGAAATGCCTGCGTGAAGTGGGCAGAAAAACAAGCAAACTGCGAAACCACACAGGGCTGCAGAACATACCGACTCCAATCAGGCCGACCTATGCTGGAACCAGAAAATCCGTGGCCCTTGCAGCAGGCTCATCAGTCACCAGCTGAAGCACCTGGGGGATCGGAGAAACTCCTGACAATCCAGTCATCCTCAATGGGAGGGCCAACCGCTTATGGCAGTGCTGCTCTGATGAACTAGCTTGCAAGCAGGTTTGAAAATAGGGGACAGCAAAACTATGCAATTGGTGCCGTGGAATTTAATCAGTGCTGCGATTACTTCTGGCGATATAAATTGGTCTCATCTTTAAAGATTACAAAATCCATTGAAAAGCAGATGCAGAAGCTGTTGAAACATAACTTGGCTTGGACAGGATTGAGTTTCCTCAAAGACTCTGTGTACAAGCAATGATACTGTACCCCTTTAACCCTGTCATAATGATATGGATGTTTTGGCGACTGTGAAATCATCTTTTATTTTTGTAAATACTGTGAATTTTTATTTTATAATTTTGCTCACCAGTTATATGTGCATTTACTTGAATCCTGTGTAGATATGAAATGTTTATCCAAAAAAAAAATATCTAGCAGGCCTGTAATTTAATGCTATACGTTTTTCCCAACTGAAATATTGCTTTGCACTGGTGAAAGCGTTAAACCATACACTGTAGTTAAAGACAAATTCTATTTGACAACATTCTGAGAAGATCTGGCTGTCACCTTCATATATTTTATATTCCTCTATCATTTGCCTTTGTAGGTTTATAGTCAATCAAACTTATGGATATTAGGTAAGGGGAACATGTTTGCAAAATGCAAAGGAAATTAAGTACAGCACTGGATTTAAGAAGTTAAGAGTGGAGTTTTGCATGCACAGAGGGTTTTAATCCATACAGAACCAGTATTAATGCAGTATTTCAGTTGAAGTGCAGCATATAAATGGTATGGATTCCCTTTGTGTGGATTCAGTATGAATTAAAAACACCCGCATGTCACATGCCAATTTAAACCTGGCTTGGTTCTGGTTTGAGCTAATAGTTTCTGTGTTGCAAGCAGTCACACATCGATAACGCTGCTGCACTATTCGTTCGAGACAGGGTGGAGTGTTGTATTTTGTACCTAATAAGCCTGCAGCCCAATCAGTGTTTCTTAATGTAACATTTAATATTGCCTTCTGAACGTTTGTCTTGAATATGATACAGGGCATTGTTATAAAAACAAGAGGCTAGATTTTTATCTGAAAATGTTTCGGATGCAGACCTGAGTTATGACAAAAGGCTCATATCTCGTACTCTAACCCGTGTTTCAGATTTCTAGCATTCGTGGGGGGTTTTTTGTCTCTTCGTCTCCACTATTACATTTTTATTTGTACTTTGAATAAACTGTTGATGTCTCAGAACTGACATTGCAGTAAAGCAAAATAATAATGAAAGAATTTAATTTGGGAAAGAATTTAATATCTAGACCAAAAATACATATTCTAAAGAATTATGCCCTCCAATAAATATGATGTGATGTCTGGGGATGCTTAGTAACCTGGCTTTCATTCCTACTGTACACTTAAAGGGGCACTTAAGCGTATTCTAATGAGCTGCATGTTGTTAAGTTGAAAGCAGTGCAATATAAACAGTGCCTATAGAGAAGCGGCACCCACCCGTCTTTTGCCTGCAGGGATGTACTTTAAAAGGTCCTTGATTTAAGCTAACCTACTGTAAAGGACTCCAGTGCCACACCAGCAGAACTCTTTCAAATTCAGCATTTTTCCTCCATTAAAGTATTTTTAGACCACAGCCTTTTATAATGAACAGGAGCCCAGTTTTAGCCACAGCTTCATCTGATGCGAGGACCTGGATCAATGAATCCACTGAAGCGTCGCTTGCTGCGTTAGGTTTAGGGTTACTTCAGTTCCTCAAGCAAGCAGGAGGCGATGTAAGATAGGCCACCAGAAAAAAAGAAAAAAAAGATTATGTGAACAAAGTGCCCAAATGCCAGAGCCGATGCCAACAGATGCAGTAACTGAATCTGCCAGTGGAGGTGCTATAGCTCATTTACTATATTAGGTTCAAGAGACACCAACTGCAGTGTTGCCTGTGTTCCAAACGTTTGAGCTTCAGAATACAGCAGCTTTTGTTAAGTGAAGCAACTACCCAATAAGTGCTGTCATTCCAGGACTTTACATTCCATATTCAGGATTTAGAGCAAAGGAAGTCCTCACTGATTAAATTTGAATGTTAAAGTGTATTTAAAGCAAAGTTGCTCAGTTTATTACTGGTGCTGTTGTATGTAGTGAGCGCTTCGCAGATTGCCCCCTATTTAATGCCAGGTCTGCATCTGGTAAAGAATGATTGTAGTCGTTACCCAGTAGCTTAGGATAGTTGTTGGTGAAACTCATAATATGTCAAGTGATATGTCTCCTCAGCAAAGGCCTGAGCTTCATCCCCTTACGCCCCCACCTCAATGAATTTCGAGCTCGGCACGATGCTGAGCTCTTTTTCCACCGCCTTCGTCTCCGTGCCCACTTCTCTGGCCAGCAGTCTTCCCCCCACACGGCTGATCCTTTCTCCTGCTTTCAGAATTCTTGTTCTACCTGGACCCCTCCCTCTGGCCTCTTACCCATTCTAGATCTTGTCATTGCAAACTGCCACCGTGACATCGGCCGTCTCCATTTCTCTGCTCCCCTCCTCACTCACTCCAACCTACCTCCCTCTGAACTTGCAGCACTCCATTCTCTCAGATCCAACCCCGACATTGTCATTAAACCTGCTGACAAGGGTGGTGCTGTTGTTGTTTGGCGAACCGACCTCTACCTAGCGGAAGCTGAACGCCAACTCTCTGACACCTCCTCCTACCTCCACCTGGACCATGACCCCACTACCGAGCATCAAGCCACCGTTTCCAAGACTGTCACTGACCTCATCCCCTCTGGAGATCTTCCCCCCACAGTCGCCAACCTCATAGTTCCCCAACCCCGCACAGCCCGCTTCTACCTCCTTCCCAAGATTCACAAACAGGACTGCCCTGGTAGACCCATCATTTCAGCCTGTTCTTGCCCCACGGAACATATCTCTTCCTATCTCGACTCTATTTTTTCTCCCCTTGTCCAGTCTCTTCCCACCTAGACCGCGACTCTTCCAACGCCCTCCGCCACTTTAACAGTTTCCAGTTTACTTGCCCCAACCGCCTCCTTTTCACTATGGACATACAATCCCTCTACACCGCCATCCCCCACCAGGATGGCCTGAGGGCGCTCCGCTTCTTCCTTGAACAGAGGCCCAACTAGTCCACATCCACCACCACCCTCCTCCGCCTGGCTGAATTGTTCTCACATTGAACAACTTCTCCTTTGACTCCACTCATTTCCTCCAAATCAAAGGTGTTGCTATGGGTACCCACATGGGTCCTAGCTATGCCTGCCTTTTGTGGGTTTTGTGGAACACACTTTGTTCCAGTCCTACTCGGGTCCCCTCCCTCACCTCTTTTTCTGGTACATTGATGACTGTATCGGTGCCGTTTCCTGCTCTCGCCCTGAACTAGACAATTTCATTCACTTTGCTTCCAATTTCCACCCTTCCCTCACCTTCACATGGTCCATCTCCGACTCTTCCCTTCCCTTCCTCGACTTCTCCGTCTCCATCTCTGGGGAGAGGTTATTGAAAAACATTCACTACAAACCCACTGACTCCCACAGCTACCTGGACTACACTTCCTCCCACCCCACCTCCTGTAAGGACACTATTCCATTCTCCCAGTTTCTCCGTCTTCGCTGCATCTGCTCTGATGATACCACCTTCCATACCAGTGCTTCCGACATGTCTTCCTTTTTCCTCAACCGAGGATTCCCCTCTACAGTGGTTGACATGGCACTTGACCGTGGCTGTTCTATCTCCCGCACTTCTGCCCTCACCCCTCCCTCCCGGAACCATGATACGAGTTCCCCTTGTCCTCACCTTTCACCCCACCAGCCTCCACATTCAACGGATCATCCTCCTCCATTTCCGCCACCTCCAGCGTGATCCCACCACCAAACGCATCTTCCCCTCACCTCCCCTTTCAGCATTCCATAGGGACTGCTCCCTCTGCAACACCCTAGTCCACTCCTCTATCACCCCCAGCACCCCTTCCCCTTTGCCCGGCTTCCCCGTGCAAGTGCAGGAGATGCAACATATGCCCTTATGCCTCCCCCATTCCCACTGTCCAGGGCCCCAAACACCCCTTCCAGGTGAAACAGCAATTTACTTGTACTTCTTGCAATCTAGTATACTGTATTCGCTGCTCACGATGTGGTCTCCTCTACATTGGGGAGACCAAACGCAGATTGGGTGACCGCTTTGCGGAACACCTCCGTTCAGTCCGTAAGGGGGACCCCGAGCTTCCGGTCGCCTGTCACTTTAATTCTCCGCTCCATTCCCACTCAGACCTCACCGTCCTCGGCCTCTTGCATTGTTCCATGGAAGCTCAGTGTAAGCTCGAGGAACAGCACCTCATCTTTCGATTAGGCACTTTACAACCCTCTGGACTCAACATAGAGTTCAACAATTTCAGATCATAACCTTGGCCCCTATCATATATATATTTTTTATCCACATTTTTTGTTTGTGCCTTTTTTCTTCCCTCCCACGTGGCAGCTGTCCTTCATTCTGCCAGCGCAATTTGCACTTCATCTAGAGCCATCCTTTGTTTCTTATCCTGTCCCATTACCATCTCCTCTTGCTTTGACTTTCTCTTAATGTCTCTTTAGTTCTCCTGCCTTCCATCCTATCACAGACCTGCCCTTTTGTTCTTTCATCCCCTCCCCCATTTCCCAGCCCCTAAACTTGCTTTTAAATCTGCTCCATTTCCTGCTTTTATCCAGTTCTGACGAAAGGTCTTCGACCTGAAACGTTGACTTTGTTTCTCTCTCCACGGATGCTGCCTGGCCTGCTGAGTTTTTCCAGCGTTTTTTGTTGTTATTTCAGATTTCCAGCATCCGCAGTATTTTGCTATTGTAATAATATGTCAAGTATTCATTTGGTGAATTAAGAGATTCAGTTGATTAACCATGCAATTTTTAAGCATTACAGCAAGTTTACAAGAAATAAGAAGAACATAAGAATTAGGAGCAGGAGTAGACCATACAGCCCCTCGCGCCTGCCCCGCCATTCAATAAGATCATGGCTGATCTTCGACCTCAGCTTGACTTTCCTGCTCGATCCCCATATCCCATGATTCCATATAGCCAAAAATCTATCTATCTCAGCCTTGATAACAAGTGTGAGGAGCCCATGGACTTCTTTGTCTCTAAGATTGAGACCATCGGTTCAGCTGCCTCTGCCACTTCCATTCCTTCCCCTAGCCCACTGGGCCAAACTTCCTCTAAGGTTTCCTCCTGCCCTAGCCCTGAACTCACATCTTTCTCCAGTTTTTCTCCGATCTCCCCTCATGACCTCTCCGTGCTCATCTTGTCTATGAGACCCACTTTCTGCTCCCTCAACCATATTCCCACCAAACTGCTGACCACCCAACTTCCTTTTCTGGCTCCCCTGTTAGCTGACATTGTTAACTGTCCCCCTCTCCCTCAAATCTGCCATCATCACCCCTTCCTCAAAAAAACAACCCCTGACCCCTCCGCCCTTGCAAACTAACGCCCCTTCTCCAACCTCCCTTTCCTCTCAAGTCCCTGAACATGTTGTCGCCTCCCAAAGCAATGCCCATCTTTCCCTCAACTCCATGTTTGAATCCCTCCAATCAGGTTTCCGCCCTTGCCACAGTACCGAAACGGCTCTCATCAAAGTCACAAATGACATCCTTTGTGACTGTGACAAAGGTAAACTATCCCTCCTCATCCTTCTTGACTTGCCTGTAGCCTATGACACGGTTGACCACTCTATCCTCCTCCAACGCCTCTCCACTGTCGTCCAGCTGGGTGGGACTGCACTCATCTGGTTCTATTCTTATCTATCTAATTGTAGCCAGAGAATCACCTGCAACGGTTTCTGTTCCCGCTCCCGCATCATTACCTCTGGTGACCCCAAGGATCCGTCCTTGGCCCCCTCCTGTTTCTCATCTACATGTTGCCCCTTGGCGACTTCATCCAAAAACACAGCATCAGTTTCCACATGTACGCTGACGCCACCCATCTCTACCTCACTACCACTTCTTTGAACCCTCCATGGTCTCTAAATTGTCAGACTGCTTGACCGACATCCAGTTCTGGATGAGCAGAAATTTTCTCCAATTAAATATTGGGAAGACTGAAGCCATTGTTTTCAGTCACCGCCACAAACTCCATTCCCTAGCCACTGACTCCATCCCCCTCCCTAACATCTGGCTGAGGCGGAACCGCACTGTTCGCAACCTTGGTGTCATTTTTGACCCTGAAATGAGCTTCCAACCACATATCCGCAGCATATCTAAGACCGCCTATTTCCAGCTCCATATCATTGCCCGTCTCCACCCTTGCCTCAGCTCATCTGTTGCAGAAACCCTCATCCATGTCTTTTTTACCTCTAGACTTAACTATTCCAATGCATTCCTGGCTGGCCTGCCACATTCTACCCTACATAAACTTGAGGTGACCAAAACTCGGCTGCCCGTGTCCTAACTCGCACCAAGTCCTGTTCACCCATCACCCCTGTGCTCACTGACCTACATTGGCTCCCGGTTAAGCAACGCCTCGATTTCAAAATTCTCATCCTTGTTTTCAAATCCCTCCATGGCTTCATCCCTCCCTATCTCTGTAATCTCCTTCAACCCCACAACTGCCCGAGATATCTGCGCTCCTCTAATTCTGCCCTCTTGAGCATCCCTGATTATAATCGCTCAACCATTGGTGGCTGTGCTTTCTGTTGCCTGGGCCCTAAGCTCTGGAATTCTTTGCCTAAACCTTTCTGCCTCTCTACCTCTCTTCCCTCTTTTCAGACCCTTTTTAAAACCTACCTCTTTGACCAAGCTTTTGGTCACCTGCCCTA
Organism: Somniosus microcephalus; assembly: GCF_052327205.1. Lineage (NCBI taxonomy): Eukaryota > Metazoa > Chordata > Chondrichthyes > Squaliformes > Somniosidae > Somniosus > Somniosus microcephalus. The sequence goes on from NC_141010.1 coordinate 22,383,083, forward strand.
ATTTCTCTTTATGTGGCTCGGTGTCAATTTTTTCGTCTTATAATGCTCCTGTGAAGTGCCTTGGGACATTTTACTACATTAAAGGCACTATATAAATAAAAGTTGTTGTTGTTGTTGTTGAATATACTCAATGATTCAGCATCCACAGCCCTTTGGGGTAGAGAATTCCAAAGTTTCACATCCCTCAGTGAGGAAATTCCTCATCTCAGTTTTAAATGGCTGACCCCTTATCCTGAGTCTGTGCCCCTTAGTTCTAGACTCTCCAGCCAGGGGAAAAAACCTCTCAGCATCTACCCTGTCAATCCCCCTCAGAGTCTTATATGTTTCAATGAGATCACCTGTCATTGTTCTAAACTCCAGAGAGTATAGGCCCAATCTATTCAATCTCTGTTCACAGGAAAACCCTCTCATCCAAGGAATCAATCTAGTCAACCTTTGTTGCACTGCCTCTAAGGCAAGTATATTCTTTCTCAGATAAGGAGACCAAAACTGTGCCCAGTACTCCAGGTGTGGTCTCACCAAGGCCCTGTACAATTGTAGCAAGACTTCCTTACTCTTGTACCCCAACCCCCCTTGCAATAAACGCCAACATGCAATTTGTCTTCCTAATTGCTTGCTGTACCTGTACGCTAACTCTGTGTGTTTCATGTACGAGGCCACCTAAATCTCTCTGATCTCCAACATTTAATAGTTTCTCACCATTTAAAAAGTATTCTGTTTTTCTTTTCCTACCAAAGTGAATAACCTCACATTTCCCCACATCCATCAGCTTATTGCCCACTCACTTAATGTGTCCTCCTCACAGCTTACTTTCCCTTCTATCTAGTATTATCTGCAAACTTGGATATATTACTCTCAGTCCCTTTATCTAAGTCATTAACATAGATTGTAAATAGCTGAGGCCCAAGCACTGACCCTTGTGGCACCCCATTAGTTACAGCCTGCCAACCTAAAAATGACCCGTTTATCCCTACTCTCTGTTTTCTCTCCATTAATTAGTCTTCTATTCATGCTAATATATTACCCCCAAACGCATGAGCCCTTTATGTGTAATAACCTTTTATGAGGCACCTTATCCAATGCCTTTTGGAAATCCAAATATACTACATCCACTGTTTCTCCTTTAACTACACTGCTAGTTACATCCTCAAAAAACCCTAATAAATTTGTCAAACACAATTTCCCTTTCATAAAACCATGTTGACTCTGTCTAATCATATTATAATTTTCTAAGTACCCTGGTACCACTTCCTTAACAATGGATTCCAGCATTTTCCCGATGACTGATGTCAGGCTAACTGGCCTGTAGTTCCCTGTTTTCTCTCTCCATCCTTTCTTGAATAGCGAGGTTACATTTTCTACCTTCCAATCCGCTGGAACCATTCTAGAATCTTGGGAATTTTGGAAGATCACAACCAATGCATCCACTATCTCTGCAGCCACCTCTTTTAGAACCCTAGGATGTAGGCCATCCAGTCCAGGGCATTTGTCAGCTTTTAGTCCCATTAGTTTCTCAAGTACTTTTTCTCTACTGAAATTAATTACTTTAAATTCCTCACCTCATTTGCCCCTTGGTTCCCCATTATTTTTGATATGCTTTTTGGGTGTTCTATTGTGTAGACAGATACAAGATATTTGTTTAAAGTTGCTGCCATTTCCTTATTCCCCATTATAATTTCTCCTGTCTCAGCCTCTTAGGGACCAATGCTTACTTTTACTACTCTCTTCCTTTTTACATACTTCTCTCATATTATGATCACTCTTCCCCAGAGGATCCTTTACTATGAGATTATTAATTAATCCTGTCTCATTACACAATACAAGATCTAAAATAGCCTGTTCCCTGGTTGGTTCCATGATGTATTATTCTAGGAAACTATCTCAAATGCATTCCATGCACTCACCCTCCAGACTAACTTTGCCAATTTGATTTGTCCAGTCTATATGAAGATTAAAGTCCCCCATGATTATTGCATTACCTTTGTTACATGCTACTATTACTTCTTGATTAATACTCTGTCCAACAGTATAGCTACTGTTAGGGTGTCTATAAACTATGCCCACCAATGTTTTCTACCCCATGATATTTCTTATCTCCACCCATACTGATTCTACTTCCTGATATTTCGAGCCAAGATCCTTTCCTTATACTGTCCTTATGTCATCCTTTATTATCAGGGCTACCCCTCCCTTTTTCCATTCTGCCTGTCTTTTTGAAATGTCAAGTACCCTAGAATATTTAGTTCCCAACCTTGGTCACCCTGCAACCATGTCTCTGTAATGGCTATTAGATCAAACCCATTTATCTCTATTTGTGCCACTACTTCATCTATCATGTTATGTGCATTTAGCTAAATAGACTTTAATTTTAACTTTTTACCATTATTCCCTGCTTTCACTTTATTCGCTGATACACTATGTCCCTTCCTTCACACACTGCTTATCTTTACCCAAATCATTACACTGCTCCACTGACTTTTCTCTTTAGGTTTCTGAATTTCCCCTCATCTGACCCTTCCCCCAACTTTTAGTTTAAAGCCCTATCTGCAGCACTATTTGATTCACCAGGACACTGGTCTCAGCCCGGTTGAAGTAGTTTGCATCCCAACGGAACAGCCCCCTCTTTCCCCAGTACTGGTGCCAATGCCCCATCAATTGAAACCCCTGCCTCCCACACCACTCTTTGAGCCATGCAGTTAACTGTCTGATCTGCTTGTCCCTATGCCAATTTGCACGTAGCTCAGGTAACAATCCAGAGATTATTACCTTTGAGGTTCTGCATTTTAATTTGGACCCTAGCTCCTCAAACTTTCTCAGCAGAACCTCATTCCTAGTTCTACCTATGTTGGTGGTTCCTACATGGGCCACAACAACTGGATCATCCCCCTTCCACTCCAAATTCTTCTCCAGCCACAAGGAGCTATCCCTAACCCTGGTACCAGGCAGGCAACACAGCCTTCGGTACTCCCGGTCTTGGCTGCAGAGAACAGTATCTATCCCCCTGACTATACTGTCCCCTACCACTACAACATTCCTTTTCACTCCCCCCGCTTGAATGGCCTCTTGTATCATGGTGCCATGGTCAGTTTGTTCATCCACCCCGCAGACTTTGCCCTCATCCACATAGGCAGCAAGAACCATGTACCTGTTGGATAAGGGCAAAGGCCGAGGCTCCTCCAGCACTGCAACTGGGCTCCCTTTACCTGCTTGAATCATTGTCACACTCTCCTGTCCCTGACCACTAACCAGACCTGTACCACTACCTAACCTAAGGGGTGTGACTGCCTCCTAGATCAAACTGTCCAGGTAACTCTCCCCCTCCCTGATGCCCCGCAATGTCTGCACCTGGGACTCCAGCTCAACAATGCTGAGCTGAAGTTCCTCGAAATGCAAAGACTTACTGCAGGCATGGTCATGCACAAACTTCCACATGCTGCAGTGGTGGCACACCACCTGCACTGCCATCCCTATATAACCTTGTTTTATTTAATTAATTAATTAAAGTTTTGGGGGGAAGAATTCAGTAGGTTAGTGCCTCCCGTTAGCACCGGCAGAGGGGGGTAACCGGGCACTGATGCCGTAGTGGCAGGGCGAGGCGAATCCAGCACCGTACGGCAAATCCGGCCCCCCCACCGTTGTGCTGCCGGTATGAGGTACCACCAGGGATGTCAATACTAGGCAGATCATGGGCACCCGATCTGGAAAATTCATTGTCGCCATTTACCTTTGCGCCTTGACCAGACAGCGACAGGGAGAGCAGGCGCACAGCTGCAGCAAGCTGGCTCCAGTGACGTTATTTAAAGGCATCAGCATTAATCACTCACGGCTGACAGGCAGAATAGTTTCAGTGGTTTCTTGTCAGTTTCACCCAGTGGATCAGTTTGTATGAGTAATTTCAAGCTTCTTTTTTATCAGCAGTCTTCTGGCAAGTGCAAAGAGGCTACATTTATTGTTCAAAGATTCAAACTGTTACACTTGGCAACTTTAATGGGGGCTGTGCTGGCATACCACCTCACCCTTTAAGATCTATGGTGGAGGGAGCATAGGCAGCCAGAAATACAGGAACATGTGTACAGGGGGATGAGGAGGGACATCAGGGCTCTCACTAGGAGGCCTTACCCGCCGAGGGTATTCCGACAGCACCTCTCCTACCTTCAATTAAGCGAGGAGCAGTGTATTAGAGGGCTCTGCATCAACAAGGTGGTGGTCACAGAAATCTGCCACCTCCTCCAAACAGACCTCCAGCCTCACACCAGGATGACTTAAACCCCAGATCCCTTTTGCTCATCATGTGCCCATCATACCATCGCTGTGTCATGCCATATCACAGCATCCTCCTGGGTGCAAAGGTGAAATTAGAGAGACCACAAAATATTGCCAACTCAATTAATAAATTTATGCATAAACATATCACACATATCACATTCATTCTAATAACTAACGACCCTTGTGCCTGCCATAGTTGAATAGCTGTAAATGTGTGCAAGGTGTGAGATGTGGGTGTGAGTGTTGGTAGGTAGAGATTGTTGGTGGGTGACTGCTGGGGGCCTGGTGCTATGGGCAGTGTGTGAAGCTTGTGGTACAGATGGTGGTATGTAGCATTTGTTGAATCATTCAATCACCCTGACCACCCGACTGAGGTGGATCTGCCATGAGCACACCTGCTTCAGTCCTCCGGCTCCTTCTCCTTGTTGTGCTTCTCCTTGCTAAGGCAGCTGTACCGCCAGCAATGCTGAGAATGTAGTGCTGTAGTATCAATGAACCTCCCCTTGAAGTACTGGGAAAAGCCTGTGGCGATGATGAGTTGAGATTAGACTTCACCTGATACTGGTCCACCCTTTGAGTGTAACGCCACTGAGCTAGGCCTTTAAGACTTGATTTAGCACTCCAATCATTTCTTTGAGCAGTGAGAATGAATTTTGCATGCAGTCTAAAGCATTAGCACCTAACGCTAATTCTCAAATTTTTCTAAAGATACTGCCCATTCCTGGGCTATAATGAATTTCTAGCCCTATATATTTAATTAACTTAGCTTATAGTTTAGTTTTATAACTAATTACGAGATCTAGTTTAAGTTTCGGTAGATTAAATTAAATATTTACCTGTACCTACAAACAACTACAAGTATTGGGGGCAAAAAGCAGCACCTCCTTCTCCCCGTTTCGAATTCCCATTCTCTCCAAATTCCCAACTTTAACACTCTGTTTAAGTGCACTCTGTTTAAGACACTCGACACTGTGCAGATAACTCGAATAAGAAACATAACAATCTTCAAATGTAAGAAGTCACACAACACCAGGTTATAGTCCAACAGTTTTATTTTAAATCACAAGCTTTCGGAGCGCTGCTCCTTCATCAGGTGAAGTGGACAGATGCATAAAGTCACAGCTTATATAGTCAGAGAATAATGCCAGATGATTACAGGTAATCTTTCTAACTGCCATTTATCGAAGGCGTGTGTCATGCAGACACTGCGACAACGGATGAATGGACACCGCGCAACAATCGCCAGACAGGAGTGTTCCCTCCCAGTCGGGGAACACTTCAGCAGTCAAGGACATTCAGCCTCCGGTCTTCGGGTAAGCATTCCCCAAGGCGGCCTTCGAGACACACGACAACGCAAAATCGTCGAGCAGAAACTGATAGCCAAGTTCCGCACTCATGAGGATGGCCTCAACCGGGATCTTGGGTTCATGTCACGCTGCATGTAACCCCACCTGACGTAGGGTCATCCAGACTCGAGTCGTCGTTGGCTTGTTCTCTCTACACAGATGCGGCCGGACCTGCTGTGATTTCCAGCAAAAAAAATGTTTTCTTGTCTGTTTTTTGTTTTTCATGCAGACCCCAGCATCTGCAACATTTTACCCCTCGTGACCCCACCTCATTGTTCTTTGATGTAATGTTTTCCTGACTAACCTGTTTGGACACCATTCACACCTTTGATTGCTGTGATTATCTCTCTGCCGAGGTGTGATAAATGGCAGTTAGAAAGATTACCTGTAATCATCTGGCATTATTCTCTGACTATATAAGCTGTGTCTTTATGCATCTCTCCACTTCACCTGACGAAGAAGCAGCGCTCCAAAAGCTTGTGATTTCAAATAAAACTGTTGGACTATAACCTGGTGTTGTGTGACTTCTTACATTTGTCCACCCCAGTCCAACACCGGCATCTCCACACTATGGCTACTATCAACACCACAAACTGCCAGCTCAAAGTGGAGAGGATCTCCAAGAAGATCGCGCATATCAACACAGACATCAAGTTTCTACAGAGATGCAAGAAAGCAGACAAGATCCCGAAAGGACTACAGATCACGAACCCACTCAAGTCGACCTACAACACAGACTATGCTGAGAGACTCTGCCGTCTTACCTCTCGCACACTCCTCAACCATCTCGTACACCAGCTCTACAGCAGACGCCGCAACCTCGAAACCAAGATAGAGTCCATGTTCTCAGCCTATGCTCAGGACACAGCAGACCAGATACGAGACACCACCAAACAGACGAGGCAATGGAACTACACTGCCTACATGCACACCAAGAACAGGAAGCTTGAGAAACTCGGCATCACCACCAGCAGCAACCAAACCTCCCCCGGTACCATGGTTGAAACCACAGGGAAGTCCATCGTCAACTTGTCCAACCACACCCTTCAACCAGAAGAAATTGAAGTTCTCAGCCGAGGGCTCAATTTCTGCCCCACCACCAAAATGGACCCCATCGGTCTCGCGGCAGACACAGAGGAATTCATCAGGAGAATGAGGCTCCGGGAATTCTTCCACAAATCCCAAGATGTCAGCAGCAAACCCAATGAGACAACCAATGATTCGGAACAGCAGACAGAGGGATCCGCAGTGCAGCAACCGAAGAAGAAAGAGTCAAATTGGACCCCTCCGGAGGGTCGCTGCCCTAAGCTTGACATGTATGCTCAAGCTGTCAGGAGATGCATCAATGCCAGATTCACCAGCCGCACTCACAACAGTCCAGAATGTCACCCGAGCACAACACAACGCCATCCACGCTCTCAAGACCAACCGCAACATCGTCATCAAACCAGCAGACAAAGGAGGAGCCATCGTCATACAGAACAGAATGGACTATTGCAAAGAAGCATACCAACAACTGGACAACCAGGAACACTACAGACAGTTACCCGCAGATCCGACCAAAGAACACACCCGCCAACTCAACAGACTGATCAAGACCTTCGATCCAGACCTTCAAAGCATCCTACGCGCTCTCATCCCACGTACTCCCCGCATGGGAGACTTCTACTGCCTCCCAAAGATACACAAAGCCAACACACCCGGACATCCTATTGTATCAGGCAACGGAACCCCGTGTGAGAACCTCTCTGGATACGTCGAGGGCATCCTGAAACCCATCGTACAGGGAACCCCCAGCTTCTGTCGCGACACTACAGACTTCTTACAGAAACTCAGCACCCACGGACCAGTTGAACCAGGAACACTCCTCGCCACGATGGACGTCTCGGCACTCTACACCAGTATCCCCCACGATGACGGCATCGCTGCGACAGCCTCAGTACTCAACACCAACAACAGTCAATCTCCAGACACCATCCTACAACTCATCCGCTTCATCCTTGACCACAATGTCTTCACCTTCGACACCCAGTTCTTTACCCAAACACACGGAACAGCCATGGGGACCAAATTCACACCCCAATACGCCAACATCTTCATGCACAAGTTTGAGCAAGACTTCTTCGCTGCACAGGACCTCCAACCAACGCTATACACCAGATACATCAACGACATTTTCTTCCTATGGACCCACGGCGAAGAATCACTGAAAAGACTACACGATAACATCAACAAGTTCCATCCCACCATCAAACTCACCATGGACTACTCCTCAGAATTGGTTTCATTCTTGGACACACGAATCTCCATCAAAGACATACACCTCAGTACTTCACTCTACCGCAAGCCCACGGACAACCTCAGGATGCTCCACTTCTCCAGCTTCCACCCTAACCACGTTAAAGAAGCCATCCCCTATGAACAAGCCCTGCGAATACACAGGATCTGCTCAGACGAGGAGGAACACGATGGACACCTACAGATGCTGAAAGACGCCCTCGTAAGAACGGAATATGATGCTCGACTCGTCGATCGACAGTTCCGACGGGCCACAGCAAAAAATCGCATAGACCTCCTCAGAAGACAAACACGGGACACAACCAACAGAGTACCCTTCGTCGTCCAGTACTTCCCTGGAGTGGAGAAACTACGCCCTGTTCTTCGCAGCCTTCAACATGTCATCAATGATGACAAACACCTCGCTAAGGCCATCCCCACGTCTCCACTACTCGCCTTCAAACAGCCGCCTAACCTCAAACAGACCATCGTTCGCAGCAAATTACCCAGCTTTCAGCAGAATAGCGACCACGACACCACACAACCCTGCCACGGCAACCTCTGCAAGACATGCCAGATCATCAACACAGATACCATCATCATACGTGAGGACACCACCCACCAGGTACATGGTACATAGTCATGTGACTCGGCCAACATTGTCTACCTCATACGTTGCAGGAAAGGATGCCCCGGAGCATGGTACATCGGCAAGACCATGCAGACACTGCGACAACGGATGAACGGACACCGCGCAACAATTGCCAGGCAGGAGTGTTCCCTCTCAGTCGGGGAACACTTCAGCAGTCAAGGACATTCAGCCTCCGATCTTCGGGTAAGCATTCTCCAAGGCGGCCATCGAGACACACTACAACACAAAATCGTCAAGCAGAAACTGATAGCCAAGTTCTGCACTCATGAGGATGGCCTCAACCGGGATCTTGGGTTCATGTCACGCTACATGTAACCCCACCTGACATAGGGTCATCCAGACTCGAGTCATCATTGGCTTGTTCTCTCTACACAGATGCGGCTGGACCTGCTGTGATTTCCAGCAAAAAAAAGATTTCTTGTCTGTTTTTTGTTTTTCATGCAGACCCCAGCATCTGCAAAATTTTACCCCTTGTGACCCCACCTCATTGTTCTTTGATGTAATGTTTTCCTGACTAACCTGTTTGGACACCATTCACACCTTTGATTGCTGTGATTATCTCTCTGCCGAGGTGTGATAAATGGCAGTTAGAAAGATTACCTGTAATCATCTGGCATTATTCTCTGACTATATAAGCTGTGTCTTTATGCATCTCTCCACTTCACCTGACGAAGGAGCAGCGCTCCGAAAGCTTGTGATTTCAAATAAAACTGTTGGACTATAACCTGGTGTTGTGTGACTTCTTACATTTGTCCACCCCAGTCCAACACCGGCATCTCCACACCATAACAATCTTCAGCTGTAAGTTACTGCAGCTCTGGCAGTCTCATCTCTGAATCTGAGATTGTTTGCCATTAAAGAATCATTGGGTTGAAATTGCACTTTGTGACATTAGTAACTAATATATATGAGGCTTCCGTTATCTGTAATTTTAAACCAGCTTATTTTGCAGAGGTTACTGCTCTTGTTAAAGTAGCAGACAGATGAATGTCCTACAAGCACATTGACAACTTTGTCACTAATATCGCGCAGTTCATATACGATGTTCGCCCAGTACCTTTTGAAATCTTTCTGAGCTGAGCAGCACGGTGGCATAGTGGTTAGCACTGTTGCCTCACAGCGCCAGGGACCCGGGTTCGAATCCGGCCTCGGGTGACTGTCTGTGTGGAGTTTGCACATTCTCCCTGTGTTTGCGTGGGTTTCCTCCGGGTGCTCCGGTTTCCTCCCACAGTCCAAAGATGTGCAGGTTAGGTTGATTGGCTATGATAAAAATTGACCCTTAGTGCTAGGGGGATTAAATACGTGGGGTTACTGGGATATGTGTTGGGGTAGGGATTACGGGGATCGGGTGGGATATGTGTCGGTGCAGGCTCGATGGGCCGAAATGGCCTCTATCTGCACTGTGGGGTTTCTGTGAATTCTGTGAACTGTATAGTAATAGGTTTGTTAATAAGTTGCGTTTACTACTGATGACTTCTTCGCTCATTTGAAGACTTTGTTCAAACAAATGACTCCATTTACAAACTTCAGATGGCTTAGTGAGTAAGTGCAGCGTGAGTCGTGTATGTTACTGAGCACACAGACAAGGCTTAGGGAGAAGGTCTCGGGTCTGATCCCCAGTTTCTGCTGAGTCAGTTGATCTCAGCCAGGGCAGCAGTTCAGGTGTGATAATTGACCTCAGTTCCCCTTAACTATGGAGGGGAAGTATCAGTCAAGGCTCCTGACTGCCATCCAAGAAATCCTACATTGTCCCTTTCTGTCAAGGTGTAAGTCTTTTCTGGTCCCTGTTGTATCGTTCTTTAGGTTCAGTAATATTGTCAAGTTTTTTTATTGCAGGGGGCAGGCAGGTATGTACTACAAGATGGAAAAGGTTACTTTAGCAAGCAAGTATTAGAAGCAATGTGTTGAGGCCGAGCTTCAGGTAGTTGAGCAGGCTGTGCTGGAGATATTGGGTGCTGAAGGGGCTGTGTGATGAATTTTGGAAAGTTGAACAGAAATTTTGGAAAGTCTGTAATGTAATTTAAAGACTGATTTCAAACTGATTTTTGAATCTGGACTGATCAGCAGTGACCCAGCTCCCATCTATTGGAAGTTGCCACTGGGATTATTTACGGCTCAGAGAATGCCAGGGGTCAGGTTACTTTTTGAGAAAACAGGATTTTCCTTTTTCAAAAAGTGGCCGCTTTTGCTGGAAATCCTTGCAATCCAGAAAAGTTTATTTTCTGCAAATCTCTAATGTAAAGCTTCCTGTTTTAGGTGACTGGGCCAGGAAGCACTATTGAGCGATTAATTGAAGCCTGTCACCTTCATCGATTTATCTCAAGTTGCCGATATTGGCACTCTTTAAAGGCAGCACGTGTCATTGTTTGTCTTACAAGATTCCCCATGGCATTCCACACAGAGAGCCAAGACCAAGCGTAGACTTCAGGTTAAGTGGGATTAGATGGCAGAGACAAAATGGACCCAGGTACGCAGATCCAGTTTCCATTATAAAGTCACACATTCTGACATTATTATATTTGCATTTTAAATTCCTTGTTCACATTCAGAATGGGAACTGCCAATGTAAACTAGTCACGCTATAATTACACCATCCTGTCTGTGGTGGGACTGCAGTGACTCCATTGGCAGGAAGATGTAGTTACAGCATGGCAGGATTACATAGGCATAGGAATTCATAACAGAAAATGGCTGACAGAAAATGTGCAGAGATGAAAGATTTTTAAATATTTATAGAGAGTCCTGTTACAGTTAATAATGATGTGTCAGTGCTGATGGTTGGCACTTGTATATGTGTAGTTTGATTGGATGCTGGAAGTCCCCATTTTCTGCCAGGATCTATTTGATGGGACAGAGGAAGGATCAGAAAGAAAGTCAACTCAAGCTATCCTTCTAGTGCAGGAGTGTCTAAGCTTTTTGTCTTCATGATTTGCTTAGATGTGTATCATGGAGTTCAGGCTCATATATAAAACTTACATTTATGTTCTCATTAATTTGCGCACATCTCAAGTTGGTGATTTTTAACAAAAGTACTTTCTATCTGTGTTGAATTTTAACTTGTATAGTTAATTGTGATTTTCTGGGATGAGCATTGCATTTAAAATACAAATTACATTATGACAGCTGAAGGTCATTTAATATCCATTGAGAAATGAACCCCGGTACTTTGTTTGCCCTCTTTATGACCTTATCAACTTGTATTGCTATTTTCGCTGTATTCCCAGATCTCTTTACTCCTCTACCCCATTTCGTTTCTTACCTTCCAAGGAATAACTGGCCTCCTTATTCCTCCAACCAAAATGAACACCCTCACACTTTGCTAGATTGAATTGCAGTTCATGAAGGCCATGGAGTTGTGTGCAGGGCCCCATGGAGCCACATGGATGCCATCAGCAATGTCCTGGACTTTGGAGAATCTTGTTATCTGAAAATAATCCAGTATTCCCTCATTCTGCTGCCAATTATCCATGGGAAAGATAATTAAACTATGTATCCCAGTGAGCACTGCATCAGTTACCCATTTAATACATTTGTGAATTGCAGATTGACTAATATTGCTGATGTCTCTGGAGCAACTTGGAATGGGCCAGATGCTTAAAAGTTTAGGGCTGTGATGACCTTGAGAGCAACTGGCAGAATTGCCCCTGTGGTGGAGATTGGTCAAAAATCAGATTCAAGGAGATAGCCCAAATCTGGCATTGCCTCCTTAGTGAAAAGGAGTTTGTACATTTTTCTCTAACATTCCATGGGGGAAGTGCCTCTACTTGTGAATGTAGTTTGCGTGGGCAAGGGTAGTTGCCGCTAATCCACCTCTGATGCAACCTGACCTACCTTGGATCCTTCCTTTCATCCTGTTTTCATCTTAAAATTGCACAAAATTAGAGGAATTCCCATTGGAAGCCCATATCAAAATTATAATTGCAACAACTAAAAATCTGACAGCCGAAACTCTTAGGCGAAGATTTCAGAAAAATAACAAAAAATAGCTACAAAAATAACAACTAGGAGTGACACTTGAATACTATTGTTTGTTTCAATGTTCTTCTAACAAGGAAATACAACAGCTATAGATCTCGCCCTTAATGTAGTGAAACATCCCAAGCAGTTTTACATACGGCATTTTGGAAGGAGGATTTAAGGGAGTTGACTGAGGGTGTGGTTGAGGAGGCAGAGTTTTGAGAAGGTTTTTAAAAGTAAGGAGAGGCTTCAAGAAGAGAATTCTGGAGTCTTAGGGCTTGATGATTGAAGCCTCTGACACTAATGGCAGAATGAAGGGAGGGAAGGAAGCACTGAATGCCAGAAGCAGACGAGTGGAAGGTGTAGGGTTAGAGTGGAGCAAGGCGTTAGAGAGAGTTAATGAGAAGGATGGAAAAGTAACAATTATTAGAGGTGGAGTTGTTCATAATACATTAACAGACTCAAATAAATGGATACCTGGGTGTGATTACATGGTTACACTTTAAAGGTGTATTTACACTCCAAGTTCAGCATCACTCCGACACTTATTGAGGCCATTTTTCTTCCTCTTTCCCTTTCCTCTTGCTCCAGCATAAGTCAGGCCGTTCTATAAGAACACTGGGTTTAGGTATCCCGACAAATATATATCAAGGAACCAGACCAATCCTTAACCCCCTTTATCCTAACTCCTAATTAAGAAACCATCTGGGGTTTACTGCCCAGCTTAAGTGAACAATGCCAAAGATTATCTTGCCAAACAGTCTTACAACATCCAGTTCACATTGAATTTGGGTCACCTTGCCAACCCCTAGTTAGGGTACCTACAAGCTACTGAGTGAATTAATTAATCATTTCTGGCCAAATTATCGAAGAAGAATTCAGACATCAAATCATGCACTAACAATTGTGGATTGACTACAAAATCATAACTATCACTATTTAAACATTGAGGCCTAGAAATTCGGTAGGCTTAGCGCCGCTGTTGAGGCGCTAGAGGGCCTAGCGCCGGAGTTATGGCCAGTTTGGAAATTGAGTGGGTCCCTAAATCGGCGTTAGGCCGTTAGCGCTGCGCCGGCACCGATGACGTCATCGGTGTGCGCAGCGTCCCGGTTGCCATGGTAACCCGCCCGAACTCCGAAATTGACTTGCGGCCGCCTCGCCCGTGGCAGCCGCAAGCAACGTTCTGGCAGAGGTGCCTTACTGGACTTTGCGCCGGCGCATTAAAGGCCCCGCGGCGGCCGGCCGCTTTCCCGCCGGCCGCCTGGCCGCAGCTCCCTCCCCGGACTTCTCCCCCCCCCCCCCGGGACAGATGCAAGCCCGGCACTTGTCCGAGGTGCCGGGCTCGTTTTTACAATGATTTTCGTGGGCCGCGGCCGGGTGCAGGCAGCTCCTCCTTAAGGGAAGGAGGAGGCCTGCACTTCCCGAACCTGCCGCACCGCAGCGGGCGCCGCAGCGCCGGAATAGCGCCGCAATTCAGCGCGTAGCGCCAGTTTTCAGGCGCAAACAGCTTTCAGCAGCGCCGGCAGCTGTTTGGGCGCAGAACTAGTGAATTTTTGGCCCGCCCAGCGCGACTTAGCTCCGGCACTAACTTCCGGCGCTAAAGCCGTCGCTGCGCCAAAACCCAATTTCTAGGCCTGAGTATACAAACAAGTAATGGATGTAAATACTTAGAGGGCGAAATTCTCCTCATTTCTGCCTCCGATGGGAGGCGCTAACGGTGCACGAATGGCTTTGTGTCCCCCCGCAAGGCGATAACTGCGCCTCCTGCGAAATTCCATGGGAGGTTAGCGGCGGCGCTACAGGTTAGCGGCTGTGCTACCGGGTAGCGCCCCGATCTTCTGCACTCAGAGATCATGACATCTTCTCTGGGAGTAGCGCCTCGGAAGAAAAATTCGCAATCGCACCCCACAGCAACGCCGGGCGATGTTACCGACTGCTGCAGGGGTCGCGAACACTGAGACCGGCCGCTCGCAGGGCGCAACTTAAAGGCGCGGTGGACGGCCGTCCAAAAAATATTGGCCGATTTTAAAAAATATTTATTTTTGACCACTGGTCGCGGCGCCCGTTCCGTGATCGGTAAGCCCGGCACTCTGCATGAGGGACGGGCTGATCACACGGCACTCCCACTCCCCGGTGGCCCACATATCTAAAAATAAACCTGCAGAGCTCGCAGAATGGGGCCCTTCTCTTTAATGCAGGGAGGAGCCGCTGCAACGCAGCAGCACCCCGTGTGGCCACTTGTGGCGCTGCTGAGCACTTCGCCCCAGATCGGGACATTCCCCGCCTCTTGCGCTCCCAAAGGCAAGTGGAGTGCTTGATTTAGCTCTCCACTTCCCTCTTGGAAGAAAAAATGGGAATTTAGCGAATTTTTAACTTAGCGCCCCAAATGGCCCTCTAGGGGAATTTCACCCCCCTATAGTCAGGGTCACCTGACTCCATTTTGTGTTGCCACCTTAAGCTGAAACTCCATTTTGAAATTTCAGGCAATTTACTGGGCAATTTCCCGATGGTGCACCTTTCAAATGTGTCTGACTTGACTTTGGTTTTTGGGTTCAGCTACTTAGCAATTGTTGGACAAGTGCTGGGTGTGCCTATTGCCTTGGAATCAGTGCTTACTCCAAAACGGGAAGGGAAGTTGTACACTGCCGGAAGCTGTAAAGGGCTGTAGCAGCATACAATCCGAGCAAAATTTAGGACTGTTAGCTATTGGGAGAATCAGCAACCAAATGATCCCACCCCCCATAGTGCAGTGCTGCTGTGCTGAAGACTACTGAACTGTGGGAAATTACTGGCTGCCCCTTTATAAACCCTCTGTTCTGAATGGCCAGCTTGCTACCACTCAGTTTACATGAGTATTCATCTTTACAGGCAGCCGCCCAGTGGAATCAAACATTGAATGATGTGGGAGACACTATGGCATCACTCTCACATCATTTGAATGCCACTTCCCTCCACGGCCCCCGCCACCCCCTCCCCACCCACCCACTCACCCACTCACCCATGGTCTGGTCGGCCCCAGCAAATGTACATCAGGTGCAAGCAGGGCAGAGAGCTGGCAATACTGGGTCTCTGCCCCAGATGCTGGCATTAGGCTGAGGAATATAGGTCCCAGTAGAATAGGGAGGGTGAGACAGCGATAGGGCTACAACATTATAGCCTCTATTCTCCGACCACACACTATTTGAGTGTGGCTCCCTCCTGGGTGCACAGGATCACTGAATTTACCTTCAAGTGATTTCTTCTCAATCCAGGAAATCCAAAACGTTAACCAGTTTTAACACTTAGCTGGGCAGGTGGGAATTGCAGTTTCTGTACTATCCTTAATTTCCATAGGATTCTGTCTATGGAGGTCTGTGGTGCAATAATTTAATTCATTAAATACTGGCCTTTCATCTCCTTGCTGTTAATGTTGTTGTGGCTAATTATATTATCCCTACAGCCACTCTAATTGAGATGGAACCTGGAACCTTCTTGACTCAGTACCACACCAGGAAAGCCCAATGTTACCCAACAGTAGGTCAATACCATGGTAGGCAAGCTATCATTATTCTTTTTGCCCCGGGCCAGAGAAAAGATGTTTCCTAAGGTCAAATATCCTGTTAATGCTCACTGTGTAAGCTCACAGGTGAAGACTGACCTCTCAGGCAAAGTACTGAAGGGCACCAGGCTCCTGCTAGACCATTCCCCAACAATAAGGATTGGGGGAAACTCCATTGATCAGCCAGTGTGTGTATTCGTGTGCATATTGCATCCAAACATGTCTGTCATGCTTCAGACAAAGCACTTCAAAAATATGTCAAAGAACGATAGCCAGTCATTTCCTGCTATTTTTCCTGACCTTGATACCATGTCTTCTTTTTAAGAGCAGGATCCGGATATTTACAAGAAGCTACAGTTTGCTTCCTAATTAATTTCAGGATATGTCTATTAAGATCAATTCCCCACAGGGAGTATCCGTGTAACGGCCTAAAGGACGGGTCCCGTTCACACAGCTCCATCTTAGCAGTGAGACAGCACAAAAATGCTCCAGAATCCAGACTACCTCTGAGCAACACCACGGGAGATCAGCGAGTGTCATTTAAATTGGAGAATACTTGTGAAAATTGAAACATAAGTCCAAATGGCATGAAAGGATTTTCAAACCACTTGATTTTGTGCTTTGTATTAAATAATATCTGCCTCCTCAGAGGTTAAATACATTTTCAATGTTCCATGTTTCAATGCTCTGGTGCTTTTATTCAAATCGTACATTGCAAAAGCTGTGTTGGGAATGCCCATTAGCTTCACTCTGAAATAATTTATTGTTCTCAGTCTGGGGTAACCACAGAACATTTAATACAGATGGGAGTCATGAGAAAAAAAAGAAGACACATTTGGTTCTTTTAAACCTAACAAATCATGAAGCTGGCTTTGATTAAGAAAGGCATCGCAGAGCTTAGTGTTACTCTGGAATACCAAACATGTTGTGCTGGTTTGAATAAACACTTCTCAGAGCAGTACTTAGCCACAGTGTCCATGAACCTTTTTACCGAGGGCTGATTGTTATACATTTATGCAAATATTATCAGTATATATTTGGAATTGATGTTGGGAGCAGTTGCAATAGATGTTAATCTTTACTGCTCCTCCCTCCTCTGCTGAAGGTGCTGATTTGTGCTGGCATATGGTTTACAGCCACCCTCTGGTACCCTGCCAAATGGCCATTCTTCATGCATGAATTTAGTGCGTGTCAGCAGGCTATTTGATTGTGGGGAATGGGCCAGGACCCATCCTTAACCCACGTCTGCGCAAGTTCTCTTCCAGCGACGGGTCAACGGCACGTGATCAGGAGCAAGAACAAATGCTGATTTAATTTTTTTTCCATCTTCCCCAGCCCGGGAGCACTGCAGCCAACCGTAGCCCATCCCAATTGCTCAGATCAGCTAACTCAGCACAGACCAGAATAGCAGTTGTGGGTTTCTGATCTGTACAGCTCAGTCCTAAATTGAGCAGCAACTTTATCAACTGTGTCATCGGGGGTTCTTAGATTTGAATGCCTACTTACGTTCTAGTTATGCAATGCCATTAATCTACAATTGTCAAATAGTCTGGTTATGTAAGAAGCGCATAAGAAAAGTCAAGGATGAGAAAAGAACATTCAGTCCATTAATGCTCAATTCCTTTTTAGTACTTAACTCGACCATTATAGCATCCAGCTATATCAGTGCTTTTCCCTCAGGTGCTGTGTTGGACAGGTCATTCGAAGCTTTATCAATCTGTGAGTTCAACAAACAAGGTTGTTCTAGTGTCTGTTTTAAATTTACTTTTCAGTATTTAATAAGGAAAAACGGCATGTTCCCTAGTTTGTGCTGTATTTATGGTATTAATCATTTTGCAAAAATCTTATGAAAACCTGTTTTGATTAGTTGGCAGTTATTTTGGAAAACTTGATCTTTATGAAGATTTAATCAGCAAGTGCTGATGACATCAGTAGACAGGCTTGGAGGAGTTGTTGTGCCTGATTGTATAGGGAGTTGAACAAGTATTTATAGTTGAAGCTGTGACAGATGCCTATGAATGATGTTTCCTGTCTATTTTTCTACATATACCACTTGATTTTTGCAAGTCTTACTTGATAGTAAAAATGCCGAAGTAAAGTGCTTCTCTCATTGGTATTATTCAATTAGCACAGAAACTGTACTGTAGGGCGATAGGTCAAGGGAATTACTGTCCCATCTTATAATTTTCCTCATACAACAGCAGAAATTAAAACAGCTTTGGGTTATGCTTAATTCTACATTGAGAAGATTCTGTAGTCAGTCCACAATGTCCAGTCAGGTGTTGAAACAATATTATTGATAGTGAACATAAAAAGGAAAGAAAGACTTGCATTTACATAGCACCTTTCACAACCTCAGGACACCCCATAGCGCTTTACAGCCAATGAAATAGTTTTAAAGTTAGTTACTGTGGTAATGTTGGAAATGCAGCAGCCAATTTATGCACAGCAAGGTCCCACAAACAGCAATGTGATAATGACCAAATAATCTGTTTTAGTGATATTGGTTGAGGAAGAAATATTGGCCAGGATACTGGGGAGAACTCCCCTGCTCTTGTTTGAAATAGTGCCATGGGATCTTTTACGCCCACCTGAGAGGGCAGACGGGGCTTTGGTTTAACATCTCATCCAAACGACGGCACCTTCAACAGTGCAGCATTCCCTCAGTACTGCACTGGAGTGTCAGCGTAGATTTTATGCTCAAGTCCCTGGACTGGGACTAGAACACCTAACCACCCGACTCATAGGCGAGAGTGCTACCACTGACATTCATTAGATGGTATTGGAGAATTTGCTTCAGACAAGAGAGAAGTTCCAGACTTTATCTCTACTGATGCTAGCTGACTTCATTCATATTGTTGAGCTCAGAAACTCTAGCCAATCTAATCCTCTGGTGATGTCATTAAGCAGGGATTTATACAAAAAAAGTAAAAATTAGAAAGGTATCCAATTAGATTTAGTATAGTTATGGAAAAAGACAAAGGTAGATCAGGAGTTAAAGTTCTCGATTGGGGAAAGGCCAATTTTACTAAGCTGAGATGTGATTTAGCAAAAGTGGACTGGAAACAGCTACTTGAAGGTAAATCAGTGCCAGAGCAGTGGGAGGCATTCAAGGAGGAGATAGTGAGGGTCCAGAGCAAATATGTTCCCACAAAGAAAAATGGTGGGACTCCCAAACCTAGAGCCTCCTGGATGTCAAGGAGCATATAGGGTAGGATATGGGAAAAAAGGGAAGCTTTTTTCAGATACCAAGAGCGCAATACTACAGAAAGCCTAGAGTATAGAAAATAAAGGGGTGAAATTAAAAAGGAAATTAGGAAAGCAAAGAGAGGAAAAAATAATGGCAAGTAAAATCAAGGAAATCCCATAAAGAGCAAGAGGATAATGAAAGAAAGAATAGGGCATATTAGAGACCAAAAAGGAAGCTTATGTGTGGAGGCGGAAGACGTGGGTATGGTTCTTAATTAATATTTTGCATCTGTCTTCACAAAAGAGAGGGACGATTCAGATATTGTAGTTAAGGAGGAGGTGTGTGAAATCTTAGATGAGATAAATATAGTGAGAGAGGAAGTAGTAAGGGGTTTAGCGTCTTTGAAAGTAGATAAACCGCCAAGCCCGGATGAAATGTATCCCAGGCTGTTAAGAGAAGCAAGGAAGGAAATAGCAGAGGCTCCAACCATCATTTTTCAATCCTCTCTGGCTACAGGTGTGGTGCTGGAGGACTGGAAGACTGCTAACGTTGTACCATTGTTTAAAAAGGGAGAAATTACAGGCCAGTCAGCCTAGCCTCGGTGGTGGGAAAATTGTTGGAAAAAATTCTGAGGGACGGTATTAATCGTCATTTAGAAAGGCAAGGATTAATCAAGGACAGTCAGCATGGATTTGTTAAGGGAAGGTTGTGTCTGACTAACTTGATTGAATTTTTTGAGGAGGTGAAAAGGAGGGTCAATGAGGGTGGCGCGTTTGATGTAGTCTACATAGATTTTAGCAAGGCTTTTGACAAGGTCCCACGTGGCAGACTGGTCAGAAAAGTAAAAGCCCACGGGATCCAAGGGAAAGTGACAAGTTGGATCCAAAATTGGCTCAGTGGCAGGAAGCAAAGGGTAATGGTCAACGGATGTTTTTGTGACCGGAAGGCTGTTTCCAGGGGGTTTCTGCAGGGCTCAGTACTAGGCCCCTTGCTTTTTGTGGTATACATCAATGCTTTAGACTTCAATGTAGGGGGTGATGTAAAAAGACTACTGAGCACTTGGTTTGAGTATAAAACAAGGCTTTAATCAACTGTTTCACAACCATGAGATTCTAGTTACATCACTAGTTCATGGTTACAAAAACGTCCTGGGCAAGCTGGGCCCACGCCTGAGTATTTATACTCCTTGGACGACGCCACCAGCTGGCCGCCCAGTGTTACTTCATGAGTCATTTCTTCATGAATGATAAGATTCATGACAGGGGGCATGATTAAGAAGTTTGCTGATGATACAAAAATTGGCTGTGTGGTTGATAATGAAGAAGAAAGCTGTAGACTGCAGGAAGATATCAATGGACTGGTCAGGTGGGCAGAAAAATGACAAATGGAATTCAATCCAGAAAAGTGTGAGGTAATGTATTTGGGGAGGGCTAACAAGGCAAGGGAATACACAATAAATGGTAGGATACTGAGAAGTGTAGAGGAACAGAGGGACCTTGGCGTGCATGTCCACAGATCCCTGAAGGTAGCGGGACAAGTAGATAAGGTGGTTCAGAGGGCATATGGGATACTTTACTTTATTAGCCGAGGCTTGGAATATAACAGCAGGGAAGTTATGCTTGAACTGTATAAAACACTTGTTAGGCCACAGCTAGAGTACCGCGTACAGTTCTGGTCATCACATTACAAGAAAGATGTTATTGCACTAGAGAGGGTACAGAGGAGATTTACAAGGATATTGCCAGGACTGGAGAATTTTAGCTATGAGGAAAGATTGGATAGGCTGGGGTTGTTTTCTTTGGCGCAGAGGAGGCTGAGGGGAGACTTGATTGAGGTGCATAAAAATATGAGGGGCCTAGATAAAGTGGATAGGACCTATTTCCCCTAGCAGATAGGTCAATAACCAGGGGGCATAGATTTAAATAATTGGTAGAAGGATTAGAGGAACGCTGAGAACTTCCCTCACCCAGAGGGTGGTGGGGGTCTGGAACTCACTGCCTGAAAGGGTGGTAGAGACAGAAACGCTCATCACATTTAAAAAGTACTTGGATATGCACTTGAAGTGCTGCAACCTACAAGGCTACGGACCAAGCTGGAAAGTGGAATTAGGCTGAATAGCTCTTTTTCAGCCGACACAGACACAATGGGTGGAATTTTCCCAGCCTTGGGGAGGCGGGTATGGAGGCGGGATTGCTGGGAAAATGGCAGAAACTGGGAGCGGGCAACGAACCCGCTCCCAACCCACCTCCGTGCCATCTTCCCGGGAGGCGGGTCTCTGACTCGCGCAGGGACCCGTCTCCTCAAGGCGGGAAGGAGATTACAGCCAATTAACTGCGTGTTAACAAAATTTTTGACAGATGAAACGTCATACGTTGACGTCCTCTGCCACCGGCTTTCCCTTAATTGGCCTGCCAAGCCCGCAGGGCGGGCTTAACAAGGTCAATCAAGGGAAAATAGCGTGGGTTGGCCGGATGTCGTTGGTGGCAGGACTGAAACCCGAGAACCAGCAGTTCCGCCCCCAACGTGCCCCCATTGACAAAATCCAGCCCAATGGGTCGAATGGCTTCCTTCTGTGCCGTAAATTTCTATGATGCTATGATTTCATGCTTTAGGTGTCTGATCAGGTCAGGATTTGCTGGCAAAAATCAGCACAGACCAAGCCCCTCTTCCTCCCTCCCTAATCCTGCTCCTACCTGAGTCTGAACCAGGTCCATCCCTCCTCTTAACGCTGCTCCAATGCTAATGGATATGATTTCTGCCTCTGTTTACTGTAGATAAGAACTCTTGTGAGAACTGAAGCCCCCGCCTACAGAGTACAGAGGTCACAATCTCTGCCAGTACTGCCCCTAGTAGTGCTGAGAGGAGAGGGATTCGCAGTGAGACCTGGGTAGCAATAGGATAGAGTGGGTGGGGTGCAACTGGATTGCAATGAAAGGGAGGAAAATGGGGAAACAGATAGCAATAGAAAAGCAGGGGGAAATGGTTGATGGGAAGACATGTGAGCTTGCACCAGTGCTTTGCGGGGAAGAGGGAAGAAGCTAAGAGCTATGCTTTGGGATGGGTGAGGAAGAAATATGATTGGATTAGTTGAGAATAAGTGTGGTGGAAGGAAGGAAGGAAGGGAGGGAGGGAGGAAGGAAGGAAGGAAGGGAGGGAGGGAGGGAGGAAGGAAGGGAGGGAGGGAGGGAGGGAGGAAGGAAGGAAGGAAGGAAGGAAGGATAAATGAGTATCACTGTGAAAGGATGAGAGTGTATGGGGTACAATGTCTTTGCTAATTGAGTCTAGAGGAATAGAGTGGCTTGTTGGGCGTGGGAGAGAAATTGTTGAAGGTAATTTTGAGATCTGGTTGGTCTGTTGAAAATGCAAATGCCACTTTTGTTGTTCCTCTTCTTACAGATGAACAGTCTATTAATTGAGAAGTATAGAAGTGTTAATATTAATCATAATGTTTTGTTTTTAGTGTAAAAATGCAAAGTTTTTCAAGGGAGCAAGTTCACCAAATCCCCTCTAAAAATGCACCACCAATTTTGCCTCTGCAACATTTAGATTTACTCCGTTAGGTTTCCATGTACTTATGTTTTTCTTTCTCTCCAATGCAAGTGAGGGAATGTCGGGCATACTTACAGCTTAAGTAACAGAGCCTGTGTAACTACCTGAGTTCTCAATATTTTGGGGACTGTATCAGCTTTTTTGTTGGTCATCTTGTGCTAGTTTTCAGGTGTCCTGGCCAATATTCATCCCTCAACCAAAATGACAAGAACAAATTATCTGGTCATTATCACATTGCTGTTTGTGGGAGCTTGCTGTGTGCAAATTGGCTGCTGCGTTTCCCACATTACAACAGTGACTACACTTCAAAAATACTTCATTGGCTGTAAAGTGCTTTGAGATGGCTGGTGGTTGTGAAAGGCGCTATATAAATGCAAGTCTTTCTTTCTTTCTTGGTGGTATAGAACAGCAGAAATAAATTAAAAGGCTGTTAATGATGCACTGCCTGATTTTGAACTGGGGTATGCATCCAAGCAAAGACTAGAATTAAGAAAGTCCATTCAACCCATAGGGCTCAATTTTGCCATTGGGGGCGGGCTGGGGCGTGTCAGGTGGTTTTCGTGTCAGGACCACGACTCCAATGTGAAGTGGGAAAAAAGTGCGATTTTGCCCTAACTGGGCACTTGATTTCCAGTGTGTGGAAACCCCTGGCCCAATGAGTCTTTTCATACAGAAAGTTGCCTCCGATGACGTCAATGCTGCTGGATTTAAGGCCTGCAAGCAGCCTTGCTTCTTCTGGAGACTTTAAACTTTATGCCCATTGTTCTGATCGCTTCATTCAGCAACTATGTCCAGCAGTAGGCCAAAGTGTTCTCCAAGGTTTGATGAGGCCTCCCTCCAAGCTCTGGTGGAGGGAGCAAGATCAAATAAAGAGGTGCTCTTCCCTTCCTCAGGGAGGAAAAAGCCTCCCCAGCAGACTAAAGCTATGTGGATGCAAGTGGCCCAGGAGGTCAACTCAATCTCTATGTGCCGCAGAACCTGGCTGCAGTGCAGGAAGAGGTTTCATGACCTTCTCTGCACAGGAAAAGTGAGTATGACTTTCCCATCACCCTCAATCTGATCCCCATCGCCTCTCCTCACTAGCACTCTGCTTTGCCAACCTCTTCCTCCACATCCCACTTGACACTGACATCCCTGCACCCTTACCCATTCCCTCTCTCTGTATGTTCACATTCACTTAACTGTTCGACTATGCAGCCCTCACACTCCCTATTGCTGTGATGATATGAAAACAACTTACAACAGACAGGGAGGGCCCTTGGTCTTGCCACCTCACTCCATCTTTGTGTCCTTCTAAGTATCTATGCTATGGATTCTCTACACTCACTCCTTCATTCTCACTCAAACTCCACTTGTGTCCCGCATTGCAGGAAAAGAGAGCCCACAATAAGAGGGAAAGAGCGAGGACAGGAGGAGGGCCACCCTCAGTAGCCCAGCTCACCCCCTGGGAGGAGGCGGCCCTGGAGATCGCCAGAGTGGAGGACAATTTGCAAGTGGGGGACGGACAGAGGGGTGCATCACAGCAAGCTGGTGACAGAATAGTTTGGCATCTCTCTCATTGACATTGCATGAGTGAATGATAATGATTCTGATGCTCTAACAGGTTCGCTTATGATCATCTGCATAATTCAATGTGCATGCATCCTTTACCTCACATCTCTAACTCTTTCCTTTACTCCCCCACAGGACCATCAACAGCCCCCATCCCCACTGTCCAGGAGGAACAACCTGAGCCTCAAGACTCCTCAGAGGAAGCTGCAACCTCTGAGGGTGCAACGTCAGCAAAATTCAGCCAACCCAGCACCAGCACAGACACTCACACCTTGGTGGGAACTTCACGAGATACAGTACTGTTGTCTCCTGGTGTATCACAGCTCACAAGTGAGCATCAGCAGATGGTGGAGACAGGGACAGCAGTGGAGAGTCCTCGTTGGAGGGCGCAGGATTCTGCCAGCTCGGCTCAGCTGCATGTCGACCCTGTGCCTCCGTGTCCATCCAGGAGGAGAGCAGTGCTGGAACTCCAGGAACAGATGCAGGAGTCTCAAGGGTCGCTGCGAGTGTGGAGCGAATGGAGGAGTCCATCGCGAACATGAGCAGAGCCTTTGTGGAGGCATTGGCGCATGAACGCATCACCATGGAAAGGATGGCAACCTCCGTGGAATGTATGGCTACAGTAGAGGAGAGGATAGCTATGGCCATGGAGGAGCTAAGTCTCCAGAGTGTTGAAAACATGGTCATTGTTCAGAATAGACTGACATCTCTTGAGGAGCGATGGTCAGCTATTGAGCATAGAAACCAGACCTTCACGGAAGTCCTCTGGAGTAGGACTTCCAGTGCAGAAATGGGTCCTCATGGCCCCCCTGAAGTGCAGCAAGGTGTTGTCAAGCCACTTGCTTGCTCTGAAGTGGGGCTGACCCACGAGAGGGATGTTGGTGGCTGACAAAAAGGAAGTGGGGGCTCCTCTCCAAGCGCTCACACGACCATGCCACTGCAAAGCCTTCGGTCAGAGCCCCACCAGTGTCCTCACCCAACTGAGATGGGCGTCTCAGCCCCTGCACAGCCGCAGGAGCAGCAGACTGTTGCCGAGCCCTCACAGGCTCGCAACCTCAGATGACGCCTGCCAAAGGTGTCGAGACAGGAGCAGCAAGAAAGTGAGAAATGGGTCTCCACATCTGCTGAAGCCACAGGGGAAGCACCATGTAGGAGCACGCGTAAGAGGAAGATAAAGCACGAATAGTCACAAGGGTAGTTACTTGGGTGTTCTGTTGTATTGTTGTTTGACAAGCCATCCTTGTAATGTTATGATAAACAGATCTGATGGCAAACTGTTGAAGTTGTGGCCTGTGTCATCTCGCAAATGGGACTTCCACATTGAGGGCTTAGGGCGACTTGCAATTGCCAGTATGGTGGTTTGAGTGATAAGAATCCGCAGCTTCTTGTCCATTGTCGATGCTCTGGTAAGAAGGTGCGAGGCAGAAGTGTTTGATTGTGCAGGCTAAGAAAATCTGGCCAACATGAGTGCGTCCCTTGCATCCCGGGCAGCAATGTGGCCGCGCGCTGGTGCCTTCTGGCCTGTGCAGCTTCAGGTGGGTGAGCAGCAGCTTGGCGTTCCTGTTGTTGCAGCTGCTGTTGGTGCTGCTGTTGTTCATGGTTCTGCTGCTGCCGCGGCTGGTCTTCGTCTGAATCTGATGTCCAGGGGGAAAGGAAATAAATGGTTCCCATGCTTCTGGTATATGCCTCAGTCGAGGAAGCGCTCAGTCAAGGTGGCGAGAGGGATTTCCCAGGAGGTCACACTGGAGATGGGTCTTAGGCTCCAAACTTCCACAACAATGAGTAGGCCGCTAAAAGTTCTCCCAGACCTGAGACAGCAAAGTTCTGCCACCTGCAAATGATCATTGCTGAAAACTCCTTTTTAATGGTGGAGCTGCAGCTGCTAGTAAGCAATCCACTTGTTAGGCCGCCTGGATTAACTGACGTGTTCCAGAGGAGACGTGCAAGACGGGGGAAATTCAGAAAGGCCTCTCAAAATGGGATTATAGAGGCACTTAAGTGGTTGTTAAGGGCCTTAAGGGCCTATCCCGCCTCTTGGAGGCAGGATGGAAACGGGATCTGAAACCCCGATTCTGGGAAAATTGCTCGGAGGCAGGATGGAGGCGGGATCGGAGCCGCCCGCCATGTTTTGCGATTTTAACACCTCACATGCCTCCAATCCCGCCTCCTCAGGCCTGGCAAAATCGAGTCCATTGAGTCTACATCCTACAATGGATCTTGTACAGTTTGCACTGTTCTCGGTTCTCCCCAACACGTTTAACTCCCTAAAGCAGGTAAGTAGTCTCAGGTAAAACTTCCAGTAACGTCGTATTCTGTAAGGTTTCTGTGAAGCATTAAGTGGAAGTTGAGAAATTTAACCGCAACAGAATTTTCGCTTTTCAATTCTGACTGGCTAAGCTCCTCAGAAGACAATTTTGTGGTCCCAATAGAACTGGAGCAATGATGGTCTACAAGTCATTTAATCATCCATGGAGTGGGTAGTAGATCTATCGCAGAATATCATCCCATGTCAAATCACATAACTTTCTACATATCCCCCCACCTGTAGTGCATTTTCTGCCCAAGTGCTGCGGTTTTGCATAAAAGGTGGCATAGACAGTGAAAGTTCTGGCCCCTGAACAGAGCTGAATGAAGACAGCAGGTGCACCTTTCTCAGGGTCATAGCAGCAAAGTAAATGCTGTGTGAGCTTTGTCAGTGAACAGCTCCAAGGTAGGGAGGCTGACATGGAGAGCATAGTAGGAGAGCAAGTGGTGTGAAGGGGAGGGAGTCATCAACACAGTGGGCCTCATACTGAGACTAGGACTGAAGAAGGCTGCAACTGCGCACTGTGATTTTCAGAATAGTTTTTTCTGCAACAAATCACTTACCTTACCTACTTCTGTGCATATACCTACAACCTTTGATCCTGTTCTTAATTCAGCTGGTTTCTAAAGGTATTAATCTGACAGCATCAATTGATTTCAGTAGGAATCTATTCCGCATTTTCACAACATTGTGCGGGAAAAGAAAACATTTTCTGATCTCTCTAAATTTGCTTGAGGCTTACCAATTTAGTACTCATGTCTTCTTGTTTTGTGATCACAGTTTAAGGTAAATGTCCTGCTTACACATATATTATCTATGCCTTTCAGCATTTCAAAGAGCTATCAGTCTTTCTTTCTCCAAACAAAACAAGTTTGGCTCTGTTAGGACCTCAAATGGAAAGTGTGTGGTGACAAAAGCTCTTCAAATAAAGAATTTTAAACCATTGGTGAAGGGAGGGAAGCAGGAGCAAAATACAATCAGGGGTCAGGAGGTTGCTTGAATAGTTCAAAACCCTAAAACCATGGGATGGTAGTTTCCTTCAGCTCCGTCCCTGCTCAGGTCTGCCCTGGTGGCCCTGTGGGGCATTCCATTTCATAGCTGAGCCACACAAACTAAAGAGGGTCCCTGTATTAATTTTTAGTCTGTGTTGAATTCAATGATCTGAGCCAAAGTAATTGGTATCAGTGCCTCCTGGTCAGGGAGGGGAGAATTATTGAGGGTTCCTGCCCCAAGTCTCTATCTAGTGATAATCGTTAGAAGTGTGGAAATCAGATGGGGACAGGATCAGAGTCAATTGTGTGTACAAATACGATGGTCAAATACCTGCTCCATTCAACACTTGGTACTGTCAAGCTAGATCTGGCGAGCAAGACAGTGGTGAAAGGGGAAACTAACTCCTTCCCAACTATAGGTTACTAGCTGGGGGGGCCCGGCGTTGCCAGGGCTTTTTTGGGCCGCACGGTTTACGGCTGGGTGCTGCCACTCCCGCGCTCTGTGTCACTCTTTCCCTCCCTGACCCTCTCTCTGTCCCTCCCCCTCTCTCTCCCTGCCCCTCTCTCTCCCTGCCCCCTCTCTCTCTCCCCCCCTCTCTCTCCCTGCCCCTGTCTGTCCCCTCTCTCTCTTTCTCCCTCTCTCTCCCTCTCCCCCTCTCCTCTCCCTCCCTCCCCCTCTTTTGACACCCGGGGAAGGGCTTTGAAAATTGAGCCCGGCCGCGGTGGACGTGCGGGGCCTAGCACTGAAGGCCCGGCCGGGCTCTCGGGCCGAGACGGACCCCAGCTGAGCTCCCGGTGCGTGCGGCCGCCACGCCGCAGGTGGTGCAGTTTACGGCCGGCCGCTGACGCTGCCCCGCCCGCTCTGTGTCTCGGGCCGAGCGGTTGTGAGGCCTGGCCCAAGTGACTGCAACTCACCTCCTGCTCCCGGAGCCGCAATGTGGGGGTTTGTTTGGCTGGTGCTGTCGCTGTGGGGATGTAAAAAATGGCGGCGAAGTTTCGGGAGGCTGCAGGATTAGGCCCGCCCACACACGGAATGAAACGCCCCCCGTGATGCACCGATTGGTCAACCATCAGGTCACTGAACTGTAGGATTGGTGAACCATCACGTCAGTCAACACTATCCCCTGTACGATTGGTCAACCATCACGTCACTCAATGCTAATGAGCGGTAGGATTGGTCAACCGCTAATGAGCGGATTTTGTCCTTTTGTTGAACATTTTTTGTATAGTGTCCGAACAATTTTTGTCTGACCAAAAAGTAAATATGCCTATTAGACTCCCCTAATGATAAGCTTTCATTTGATATAACATGCGTGTAGGTACGCTCTCTAACTTTTGAGTGTATAGCGGACAGACAGACAGACAGACAAACAGACAAACAGACAAACCAACTCTTTTATATATATAGATTTGTAAAAATGAGAAATTGTGCTTATCGCTATTTCAGAATATTACCAACAGCATCAGTAGAACTAGGCCTGTCAAATAGCAATATTTCACGGTTAAAACTGAGATGCAATGAGAGCAGGATCATGTTTTAGAGTTAGTTATTGGAATATTCACTATATGTAATATTCATGTCAATACATGATAGGACATATTCTAATTAAACACCTGTTAGCTCAGTTCGTAGGTGCAGTGTGAAATTGAACCATACAAATCAGGAAGGTCTCAACTTTGACCCCTAGCCTATGCTTAATTGGCTGTTCTCAGCGGAGGTGGTAGGACTGTTCCAATTGGCCTCACAACCCCTAGGCTAGGGAGTGGAAAGATCATTATCTAGTGACCACTGCTGGACTGTGAGTGTTCGTTGGCAGCAGACAAGATTCCAGCCTGGCTGTGATGCTCCCCCTGGTTACAAAGCCTGCTGACACTCCATGTCTGGACTCGCATGTGAATAGCCATCTGGGTGAAGTACCCAAGAGCTGCCAGTACCTATGGAACAGTTTGCCAGCAAGGCGTCTATGTCTTCAGGGGGAGGCAGGAAGAAAACTGGAAAGAGTAAAAAAAAATGAAACTTTAATTGACATAAAAGTAGGAAGGATAGGGCACGTTTGAAGATAATAATACATCAAAAAATCATACCTCATTGATCTCTTTAAAATTTAGTATATTCCGAATTTTGGCCCAATGAGACTTTCTAGGTTTTATCGAACATTTCTGAATAGGAATTTGGTTTTCCTTCTATTCAGTTACTGGTGAATGCCCATGGCTCAGATTTCTTTCCTGAAGTTACTAGCCTATTTTTTAAAACCAAGTGACATGAATCTTGTCATTCATGTGGAAATGACTTATGTAATAATATTGGGCGGCCTGCTGGTGGCGCTGTCCAGGGAGAGTATAAATACTTGGGCATGGGCCCAGCTTGCTCAGGACATTCTTTAATAGGAACTAGTGAAGGACACAACTAGGTCTCCATGTTGAAAAACAGTTGATTAAAGCCTTGTTTAATACTCAGACCAAGTGCCTGGTAGTTTTCTTAAGTCACCAAGTGGTAATGATTCTGCACAGTTAAAATAATTTTCTGCTTTGCAATAAAGCTGAAAGGAATCACTTAGCCACCAAGAACAGGATAATCTGTAATAAATTGTCAGAATTGCCCAGTAGCTTACTGATTTTCTACTTTTAAAGGTCGAGAAGATAAGTCCACATAGAGATTGACTTTATGTCCAAATCACCTTAAGGCCTCTCTACTATCAGTCATGCGCAAGTGAGCCAGAACACAGCATCATCTTACATGCCGACTGCTTGCCTTTTGCATGGGCAGGCAGAGCTTTGCATCGAATGTCCACATGTCTACACAGAGATTCCCCTTTCTTCTTTCCTCCTCCACACCCACACCCACACCAATATTTGGCACTACGGGTGCCATTTTGTGACGAAATGGCATCCGTGCCACAAGCGCACACTTCTGGTGCGTGCCGCGCCGGGCGCCATCTTGGTGAGGGCATTAGCATCGGCACTGGGACTGCGCGCCAGAAGTTTGTAGAGCAGGCGGATCGTGACGCCAATTAGCATGCCTTTTCATCCTCAACGCTGGAACTAACACGTCGTGTTAACCTCGCACAGCTGAATAAGGACCCCCCTACCAGTGATATTTAAAGGGATCATCACCTACTTACAGGTTAGTTGCTAATTAATTTCTATTGGCTCTGCGTAAGCTTGTGGAAGAGTTTGGAGCTTTCTAGAGTTGTGTAAAGTTGGTGAGGTGACAGGGAGTGGTGCTGTACGTGGAGAAGGCCTTGGTTCTAACTTCAAGGATTCTGGTCAGACCACATGCTCCCAGTCATGGGTGCTCTACTTGTCATCCCCCTTGGCCAACAGCATGACAGGGAGATGGAGCAGAGGCAGCGAAGAAGAGGGCAAGCGGCTTGCAGAGGGAGAAGGAGGGGGAGAAGGACTCTCAGCAGGAGGCCTTACCCAGCTAGGGTCTTCCGAGAGCAATTCTCCTACCTCAGCCTGAGCCAGGGGCAGTGTGTGAGGCGTCTGTGCTTTACGAAGGACGTGCTCACAGAACTCTGGCACCTCTTGCAACCAGACCTGCAGCCTCACACCAGGGCAAGGACAACTGCCAGTGGCTGTGAAGGTGATCGTAACCCTGAATTTCCTCATGTCGGGATCGTCCCAGGCTGGAGCAGGTGACATCTGTAAAATCTCCCAGTTCGCCGTCCACTGCTGCATAAGAGAGGTGACAGACGCCCTTTAGGCCAGGAGAGGGGACTTCATTGTCTTCTCTCTGATCAGAGAGAAGCAGGCGGGGTGTGCCCATGGCTTTGCCAGGATAGCGGGCTTTCCCATGGTGCAGGGCGCCATTGACTTCACGCATGTGGCTTTGTGGGCGCCGCATCTAAATGCTGAGATGTACCGCGACCGTGAAGGCTATCGCTCGCTGAATGTACAGTTGCTGTGCAGCCATGCTCAGAACATCGTGATGGTGAATGCCCAGCATCCTGGCAGCAGTCGTGATGCTTTTATTCTGCGCCAGTCTGCTGTTCCCTCAGTCTTTGAGCCACCAAGACAAACCAGAGGGTGGCTACTGGGCGACAAGGGCTATCCACTGACCACTTGGCTCATAACTCTGCCCCGCAACCCGACCACACGTGGGCAGCATGTGTACAATAAGAGCTTTGCTGCTGCACAGAACCTGATAGAGCAGATCATTGGCATCCTTAAACAATGTTTCCACTGCCTGGATCGCTCTGGAGGAGCCCTGCAGTACTCGCCAGAACGCGTCTCAAGATTCGTCGTGGTCTGCTGGATGCTCCTCAACCTCGCCATCATGAGGCCACACCTCTTGCCACCAGGCATACAGTGACCAGCGGAGTAGGAGGAAGAGGAGGAGGAGGAAGCGGAAGAGTAGGAGGAAGAAGAGGAGGAGGAGGAAGTAGAAGGGGGTAGCAACCCAGACAGCCCCTTTCTGCCCAGGCTGTCCGTGATCGACACATCTGACTGCGGTACCAGTGAACACAACCTCAATTCTCCATTCAACAATAGTCCCACAACTTACCTTCCTTCTGTTACTGATCATCACAGCAGCCTCTTGGCCACAATGTTGAAATAAAAGCCACCACAAAAGAAACATTCCAAACATAATTTATACATCAATCCTTCCAATATTACATAACAAAATCAACTAATCACCCTTGTGCATTCCCTTAGTGCCTGTCTTGCGTGTGCCTTTGCCTGTCCTAGTGCTGCTGCAAAGTGCTACCCCAGTGGCTGCAGCATGGCTGGTGGACAGCTGCTGTCTTTCAGTGGGGGAGACACTAGATGACCTTGCAATATGACCTTGAGCCCCTCTGGGCCCAGAATGCCCAGCTGTTAACTGCACTACCTCAGCTGACAGGCAAGGGCATTGACGAAGTGGCAGTGGTGGGAGGACGAATTCTGTCATCCTGAGAGAGGACAGCAGGTTCTTGCTCCACAGAACCACTGCCACTCCCCCGGGGCGGCGCCTCAGCATTCCAAGCCATCTGTTGTAGGACAGATGGCTGGGCTGCTGTGACACCCTGCAAGCCCCTTTCTACACAGGTAAACGCAGCCACGGTGGCAGTCTGAGCTTGCGGGGCAGCAAGCTGGGCCTGCACAAGAGCAGTCTGAGCTTGCATGACAGAAGACTAAGCTTCCACTGCAGCACTCAGATGTTGGGTGGCTTCTGCTTGTGCTGCAATAGAAGCTGAGACATCGGCCATCAGACGCTGCATCATGGTTGGGTCCACAAGTGCGCTAATGGATCTGCCCACCCTTCCATGCTGAAAAGCATGGGCCCCAAGCTCTGTGCAAAGCCCTGTGCAAGGTTGGTGTCAGACTCCTGCATGCTCCTTGACATTGTACTCAGGCTTTCTGGCAGGCCTGCCAACGCGCCAAGCATTTTGTTGTCATACCCATCAGTGTTCTCCTGTAGGCCACCCCATCATCGCCGCGTCATCAGCCGGTTTCCTTAAAGGGACCATGTCCACAATCATTTTGACATTTGTGCTGTCAGTGTTCTGCAGCATTGAGGTGCTGCAAACACTGACAATCACTGCACAGAGGTGCCCGGCTGCACCCAGGCTCTCCATTACTCCCTCCATATGCTTATGGAGGAAGTCACAGCACGCAGGGAGGTCCTCTTCCATTCCAATGGGCAGAAGAGACTTGCTCAGGAGGCCAACACAGCCTGGTTGCACATTGCACAGGAGGACACAAGCAGGGATGTCGTCAGTAGATCTCGAAACGTTACTGCAAAGCCACACTCAGCCTCATCCTGCTGTGCCACTCATCACATCCCCATCACTCTGCCTTCCCTACCCTACTCCTGCACATCCTTACTCACACCAACTTACCTTGCATCTCCATCCATCCCTCTCTATCCACATTATCACTTCCCCATCTCACTAGCCACCCCTCACACTCACCCTCATCCTTGTCCAATCATACCAACTAACAACACACAAGGGTAGGCAGTTGGGTGTTATCGCCAATGTTCATGTAAAGTTTCTGTTAATGTGTTGTCAAACATTTAAATCTTTATTTTCAACACTTTGCCTTCTTGGACAGATGTGTGTGCACCTTTGGAAGTGGCTTAGTGAGTTGCAATGAATGGTGAGACATAACCAATGGCGGTGAGTGTGAAAGGAATGGCTTGAGCATTGTAGAGATGCTTTATGGTGTTGGTGTGGGGTGGTGCCAACCTGGCGCATCATGTGGCAGCCAGGGTGTACAGCGTCAAGTGAAGTAAATCTGGCCATGGTGTAAGATTCGCAAAATTCCCACATTCCCCTAAGGTTATTAATAAAAGGGACCCTGCATGGACATTTTAAAAAGGGTATCCAAAAGATGGCGCCGCACCTTGTGACCAAAAGCCTGCAAGATTTTAAAAGGCTTGGGCTCTGTAGCAGCACAAGCAGCTTTGGGAAATCGAAACTTAAAATGCATTTTCTGTGAAAAGGGACTTTGTGTTTTGAAAGCCAGACAGCTACACTGAATATGCATTACGTCAGATCATAGACAGATCAAACCCAGTTAGGCCTAGGCATGAGGCCATTAGTTTGTCCGCATAAATAATCGGAAACAGCTCAAGAGAGCCATCAAGGCTGGACAGGCCGATTAGAATGCATTAATGACAATACAATCCGGACATTAAGGCCATCAGGTCCGATAAACGGCCATCTAAAACCAGTTAACTTAGATTGGTATAATCATGTTAAACAGCCCGCCAAAAGTAAAACAGTGAACTGACCTGATTTGGCGCGCAGATAGGAGATGAAGCAATGGGTATAATTGTAGGCCCTCTGTAGCAATCACTCTCTTGACTCTTGTTCTGCTCTCTCGACTCTGACCTCTTGTCGGGCTTTGGGCTGCCACCGCCCGTACTCATGCCCTGGCCTCGTGGCGGGTTCTCTCCTCGCTCCCCGCAGTAAGTTTCCAGCAGTCAAGGACACATCCATACCAATCGCAGGGGAGGGGAACGAGACTCGAGTCCAAAGTCACCCAGGACACCCGGGCCACGAGAGAGGGCAGAGGAAATGAGGCAAGACGAGACGAGGAGAGACGAAGAAGAAGGTAACAACTCGATAAGAGCAGAGCAGGGCAGCGAAAAACGCATTGATAAAGGCCAAGTGCCTAGTTATAAGCTGGAGCTTGGGGGGGGGGGAGAATCTTGTTGAACACTGCGAATAAACGCAGGTGTCCACGCCACAACAAATATACTGGCATTTGACGCTTGGGTAGTAAAATCTAGGCAGTTAAGACTGCCAACCGTCCTATAGACATGTTACCGCCGATGATCGCCCGAGGGAGAAGAACAGAACCCATCGCGACGAGATGACGACGGTAGCTGAGGAGAAGAAAGGTGTGTCGCAGCAGCAGCTCCAGCACCGCGCCTTGAGACCACGTGGCGACAGGGTACCTAAAAGGATAGAAGACCAAACCTCAAAACTCGCATCCGTTAAAGCAACAGGCTTTGGGTTGGTGAGCATGAATTCTGGCCCCTCATAGCTTAATCTAGTTAGGTATAGGGGTGGGATAAGGATAAGGGGATTGTTAAAGTAATTGTTTTTCCCTCGAGGTGCCGTGTGTTCCCCATTCCCTGTATAAGTATAATTATTATTATATGCCTGTAATTTTTCTACCAGTAATTTCTCATAAGACTGTGTTTTCGATTCTGTTTTAATAAAACCTTGGTTTTCTTACACCAAACCACTTGTCAACTCGTGTTTTCTGTATTGCTGCCTGTACCTAAGTCCGGTGTCTAGAACCCAGGGGTGTGGAGGCGATTCGAACTGCTCACAGGCAGCCAGGGGCATAACTGACTGGGCGCACGCGCCACCCCCTACAATGGTGAGGCCATCCCTGGCCTCCCGGGCAGCAATGTGGTCGGGTGCTGATGCCCTGTGTCCTGTGTCCTGTGTAGCATCAGGTGATTGCAGAGAAGTTTGGTGCTGCAGTGTGCCTGGTGATGTTGGTGTTGAGGCTGATCGTGGTGGGATTCTGAGGACCAAGGTGAATTTTTTTTCCAAGGGCACCAATGCTGATGGAATAGATGGCAGCTGAAGTTGAGATGGCAGAAGCGATCTGTCAATGGTGAGAGATGTTGCTCCAAGGAGATGACACTGGATAGAGAGTTTGCTCCAAACACTTCAAACCTCCATAAAGCTGAAACTTGTATTCCAAATCCTGAAGGCTCCAGCCTCTAAGACTGGAAATTGAACAGCTGTGAAATGATACCTTTTATACCACTTTGGCAGCTGTCAACTGTTCACAGCAATGGAGAGTCATTGAGAACCCAACACACTTACCTGACATGATCCCCGAGCACTGGGAACCTCGTAAAAAAACGTGGAAGAATTGTTAGGACCTGGTAAAATGCTGCTTAAATACCTATAAGCAGCTTCTTAAGTATCTCAATTGCCTGACCCACAGCTTAGTGCCGGATCTGCAAACCACAGAGAGGCGGCACTTGGGAAATTAACAAGGAGGCGGGTTCAGAGTGGACTTCCGCCCCGCTGTCAATCACTGCCATTTTGACAACAGACCCGCCTCCGAACCCGCCCTCTGAGCTCCGGCAAAATTCAGCCCATGGTGTTTCTTCTTCATCATCACTCTCCTCTCTCTTGTTCTTGCATCACTGGCTGGGCAGGTTGGATTTCTTGGGTCTCTGAAATGAGAAAGGCACAAGTATAGGGTAATGGTGAAGGGAGAGGGGAAAAGCAAGAGGTGCATGCTTACACCATGTGCAGCTTGTAAATCAGAAGAGATTGTGGGATGAGGGGGAAATGGGATGTGAGCAGGAGGATTACTTTTGAGGATACTGGCATCTTGTATTCTTGCAGCCTTGCCACTGGCCATGGGCTCAGTGATGCCCCTCCCAAGAATGGCCGGCATCATCTGCATGTTCGGGGTGAGGTTATGCAGGCTCGCCTGTCCTCTGCCGGTTAGATGCTGCTGGCATCGGTTATGTGCCACCTTTTCCTGCAAGAGAAAGGAAAATGTTCAGTGAATATGGTGCAATGTGTTGTGTTTTGAGTTTTGCTTCAATTAAGTTTGTCCCAGTTCCCAGGTGTTACCTGAAGGGGGTGCTGGGGGGCTCGGTTTTACTTTGTCTTTCACTTTCACTTTCAGGTTCTGCCTTGCAGACAATGTGCTGTAATGTCCACCCATTTACTCAATAAATAGTAAAAGGTACATTCCGTCTCCTCTATTTATTACTGTTCGGTCAAGATGCAATACTGGCGACGAGGTGGCTGTTGAACTCTCTAGAAGGACGGAGATAGACATGCGAACCTACAGCCGTGATATTGGAAATTGCGACGAGTGGGCCACTCAGCTAGCAACATCAACGGCATTTTGATAGTTGGCTAGCTGCGACGTAAACGGCGGACAGAGTATTGTGCGGGCCAGGCAACTACTGTGAGTGTAGCTACCGTAACTCTGGCTGGAGGTGAGTGATGGGGTGCATTGAGCAGTTTGTGAGGCTAGTGGTACAGTTGGTGGGCTATGGCATTTGAAAATGAATTCACTGACATTGATCACTCGTGTGAGGTCATTAAATTTCTTCCTGCACTGCGTCCGCGTCCTTGGGGCTACACCGCTGCCATTCACCACAGTGGCTATCTGCCCCCACTGCACTTTACACTGTTGCCTGGAGGGCCTCCTGGCTCCCTTTGGAAACAGCGTCTTTGTCCTCCTATCCACCTTCTGCACCAAGGCCTTCAGTGCTGCATCCGAGAACCTTGGTGCACGCTCTCTCCATTGTTGTGCCATCATTAACTGTTCTTCACTGTCTTCCCCAGCCAATTCAAAGATCTGCTGCAGGCAGAATGCACCTCCCCTTTAAAAGGTGCAGACTGCCTTTAAGTAGTGCAGGCTAGCATTAAGTGGTGCCAGCCTCGCACGAAGTTGAGCCCCCTGCTAAGCGTTCAGCCATGCAGCAGCGCATTCAGCACTGGGCTGAATGCCACAATCATGGAAATGAGCGGGCAGCACGAAGTCCTCTGAACGGGCTGATTGCGCATCACGATCCCCGCGCCCATTTTCAGGGGCAAACCAATTTTTAGGCCTTAATCTCTAACATCTTCCAGTTCCATTGCAAGGTCATTGACCGGAAACGTTAACTCTGTTTCTTTCTCCACAGATGCTGCCTGGCCTGCTGAGTATTTCCAGCATTTTCTGTTTTTATTCCATGTGCCTAATGCTGTCAACTTTGCCTGTGTCTTCCCAACAAATGCCCTTGTTCCCAACAAATTGATCACTGTCTCCCACCCCTGTCATTTCCCTGGTATAGCTCCAAATGCATTTGTACATTTTTAAATGTTAAAAGCACTATATGGGTTGTTGTCTGTGTTTGCAGGTAAAAATCAAAGGGGATTTAGAATTCCAAAATTGCACCAGGGACACCTCACGAGCCAC
This sequence comes from Somniosus microcephalus, assembly GCF_052327205.1. Lineage (NCBI taxonomy): Eukaryota > Metazoa > Chordata > Chondrichthyes > Squaliformes > Somniosidae > Somniosus > Somniosus microcephalus. Next base: position 22,421,095 of record NC_141010.1, read on the forward strand.
AATGGCTCAGCTGTGATGGTTCTGCTCTGTGCTAGGCTCCCACCTGATTCTTCTAATGCTGAGATTGAATTTAGTTGCATGCTTAAATACAGTGACCGGAAGTGAAGTCAAACAGAAGCAGACTATCTGCCTATATTAAACTCGAACAAGATTTATTGACACCTGAGGTGGGAAAAGGATCCCCGGATCCCACAATAGGAATTCCGATACACAGCATGTAGCAGCAGTGGGTAGGAATCGGGGCAGCCAATTGGAGGGAGATTACTGCCTCTGTGAACTCGTGGGAGGGTTTCAATTTGGAAAAAGTTAGCTGAACTATTGAGGTGCTTTTTTGTTGTTAGAAGCACAACTAACAAGTCAATTCGAAGGAAAAACGTGTGAGAGAAACAAAAATCCACCTACACACTGAAACTGTCCCTCGAACAATTTGATGGGTGTAGTAGCTTCGTTTTTCTCAAACACCTGATCCATTTTTTAAACTAAGTTATCAGCAAAACCAAGGCTTCTTCGACAGCACCTCCCAAACCCGTGACCACCTAGAAGGGCATGGGCAGCAGACAGATGGAAACACCACCACCTCCAAGTTCCCCTCCAAGTCACACACCATTCTGACTTGGAAATATATCGCCGATCCTTCATCATCGCTGGGTCAAAATCCTGGAACTCCCTCCCTAACAGCACTGTGGGAGTGCCTTCACCACATGGTCTGCAGTGGTTCAAGAAGGCGGCTCACCACCACCTTCTCAAAGGGCAATTAGGGATGGGCAATAAACGCTGGCCTTGCCAGCGAAGCCCACATCCTGTGAATGAATAAAAAAACATTTTTAAAGAGCATTTCATGTAAAGTTTTACCTCAAATCCTTTATTTCTATAACAATTTTCATGGAAAGAAATGAATTGTAGAATGAATAATCACTTGCTTTGATGCTATGTTAAAGGAATGCTCCAAAGTAAGGTCAACAGTTAGCCTCTGTTCAATCATTAACACAAAAGAATATTCCCCATTCAATTTATTTTTTGAAATGTTATTTCTAAGTTGCTGTAGTGGTTGCCCTCCTGAACAGGGCTGCCGTCTGTAAACTGCCTCCAAAGACATGGGAATATCCTCAGAGCTGCTCCCATTGCGAGCTGCTCCAAGGAAATTCCTGGCCAGGATGTTTCAACTGCAAGACTGCTAAATCTTTTCAATGAAAAGGTAAGGAGGACTTGGGAGCTGAGCAACAAAATGTAGCCTTAACCAAATAGCTATTGTCACTTATAATCTGCCTGAAGGTGGCAGCCTCAATTGGCAGGACACCCACTGCACGGAAAATTTAAAACACATTATAGCTCACAAATTCATCTTTTTATATCATTGCTGCAAGAAGGTGCTTGGAAACTTGGCGAATGCCATTATAAAACCATCTCCTAGAATATTCCTTGAAATGTTAATCAATCATACAAGGGGACATCAGGGATATGCATCCCTATCAAAGATTAATGTGGAGGGCAGCATTTAACAGAAATAATGGACACTGCAAAAAAAGTAAAACTGAGGTTTGGAAAATTGCAATTTTAATAAAAACATTTTACTAATCAATATCAACTTAATGTGATAAGTAACACTGACTTTCCTTCATTCACTGACAGAAACCAATCTTAAAGTTTGACCAAAATGCGCCATAGAAATGGATTCATATAAATTCCCATCCAGATTGTCAGCTTAACCCATGATATCTCGCTAACTGCACAGTATTTTGTGAATGAAATAGATATGATTCAAGAAGCATTTGAGAAAAATGGAATTCAGAGCAATGAATAGAGGGAAAAAAAGAAACAAACAGACCACAACAATTCGAACTTAATAAAAACATAAAATGCTGGAAATGCTCAGCAGGTTGGGCAGCAACTGTAGAGAGAGAAATAAAGTTAATGGCCCAGATATTTCGATCCTTACGGGTGGGTATGGGCTGTGTGCACAGCGCATACGCTGAAAACCAGCATTTCCGATCTGTCAAGAAAGCTCTTGACGGATCCTCCGGCTGTGCTGGAGCAGGGCCTCTGTGGGCGGATAGTTCCGTTTTTTGGAGACCCTCTGCCCGCAGGAAACCCTTACAATTCTTGCGCCTGGTAAAAGCCTGCGTAAGGCCTGCTTTTACCAGGATAAGAGTTTTTTAAAAAAAATTTCCACTGATTTATCATTTAAAAATACTTTTTAAAAAAGTAAGTTTATTTTTAGCCCCGTAAAAAACTTTAATTATTTTTTTCAAAAATTTAAATTTTTGTTTACAATAGTTAATTTATTGTAATTTTAAGTCATTTTAAAAATGTGATGTTTTTACTATGTTTTGGGGGTGATCTCCATTCATATATTTGACAGGTCTTCCTGTCAAATGTATGAAGGGAGACTCCCTTCTATGATTGGCTCCCCATGGCCCACGTGATCCCAGGGATGCTGCGAACTACGCGCGCTTCTAGGATATGTGGGCCCTGCGCACCGGCAGTTTGGAGAGGCCCAGGAGCGGAGTTGTGTGCATCCCGGGAGCCCTCAGGTAATGGCACAGATTTTTCCAGATCGCAGTCATCCACCCGCGGGAGGCCTGCGATCGGAATATCTGGGCCAATGTTTCAGTTCGATGACCTTTTGACAGAAATAAGAACATAACAATTAGGAGCAGGTGTAGGCCATACGGCCCCTCTAGCCTGCTCCACCATTCAATAAGATTATAGCTGATCATCGACCTCAACTCTACTTTCCCGCCCGATCTCCATATCCCTTGATTCCCCCAGAGTCCAAAAATCTATCGATCTCCGCCTTGAATATATTCAATGATTCAGCATCCACAGCCCTCTGGGGTAGAGAATTCCAAAGAGTCACAACCCTCTAAGTGGAGAAATTCCTCCTCATCTCAGTCTTAAATGGTTAACCCCTTATCCTGAGACTATACCCCCTAGTTCTAGACTCTCCAGCCAGGGGAAACCTCTCAGCATCTACCTTGACAATCTCCCTCAGAATCTTGTATGTTTCAATGAGATCACCTCTCATTCTTCTAAACTCCAGAGAGTATAGGCCCAGTCTACTCAATCTCTCCTCATAGGACAGCCCTCTCATCCCAGGAATCAACCTAGTCAACCTTTGTTGCACCACCTCTAAGGCAAGTATATCCTTCCTCAGATAAGGAGACCAAAACTGTGCACAGTACTCCAGGTGTGGTCTCACCAAGGCCCTGTACAATTGTAGTAAGACGTCCTTACTCTTGTACTCCAACCCCCTTGCAATAAAGGCCAACATGCCATTTGCCTTCCTAATTGCTTGCTGTACCTGTATGCTAACTCTGTGTGTTTCCTGTACGAGGACACCTAAGTCTCTCTGAACACCAACATTTAATAGTTTCTTACCATTTAAAAAATATTCTGTCTTTCTATTCTTCCTACTAAAGTGAATAACCTCACGTTTCCCCACATTTTACTCCATCTGCCACCTTATTGCCCACTCAATTAACCTGTCTATATCCCTTTGCAGGCTCTTTGTGTCCTCCTCACAGCTTATTTTCCTGCCTAGCTTTGTATCGTTGGCAAACTTGGATACATTACACTCAGTCCCTTCATCTAAATCATTAATATAAATTGTAAATAGCTGAGGCCCAAGCACTGATCCTTGCAGCACCCTACTAGTTACAGCCTGCCATCCTGAAAATGACCCGTTTATCCCTACTTTCTGTTTTCTGTCCGTTAACCAATCCTCTAACAATGCTAATCTATTATCCCCAACCCCATGAGCCCTTATCTTGAGTAACAACCTTTTATGTGGCACCTTATCAAATGCCTTTTGGAAATCCAAATATCCACTGGTTCCCCTTTAGTAACATCCTCAAAAAACTCTAATAAACGTGTTAAACACGATTTCCCTTTCAGAAAACCACGTTGACTCTGCCTAACCATATTATGATTTTCTAAGTGCAGGGTTACATTTGCTACCTTCCAATCAGCTGGGACCATTCTAGAATCTAGGGAATTTTGAAAGATCGCAACCAATGCATCCACTAGCTCTGCAGCCAGAACCCTAGGATGTAGGCCATCAGGTCCAGGGGATTTGTCGGCTTTTAGTCCCATTAATTTCTCAAGTACTTTTTCTGCACTGATCTTAATTACTTTAAGTTCCTCACTCTCATTAGCTCCTTGGTTCCCCTCTATTTTTGGTATGTCTTTTGTGTCTTCTGCTGTTAAGGCAGCTACAGATAAATAAAGTACACATTTGGTTTGCAAAATACCTCTGGGACATAGGTCTGCAATCCTGACAGGTGGGCTGTGTGTGCAATTGTCTCATTAACATTAATCAGACTACAAAAACTGGTATTGAGATTGTTGCAGTGTTATGAGAATTGATGCTGGAAATCTAACTGGATAGATTGACAGCATTGCATGGTTATTACAGGCAAGATCACCCTTCAAAAATTCATAAGGATACTTTCAAGGTATATTTTAAGATTTTTTGCCCAGCACATCTAAGCTGAAATACTCCAAGGAATGTTAAATGTGGGTGCACCTGTACACACTCAGCAGGTATTGAGATGTGGGAGGATTGTCCAATACCATCAGCTTAAATCAATTGTCATTCCGCCCACCTGAAAGACTATCCTTCAAAAGAAAACTTGTGTTTGATTTCTCAATCCTTCTTGGGATAGGAGTTTGCCCAATTTGGTTCCAAAAGAACTCACTCGATTTGAATCAAGATATAAAGCTAGGATTCTTGGCATAGTTTAACAATGGAAACATGGCCAGCAAAAGAAGAAAACAGTGTGGGAGGAAGAAGGAAGCAAAGGCCCTGCCTAATGTTCGCCAGCTTGCTCTCTGCCATTAGCTCTGATGCTAGTTTCCCTGCATCTGCACAAAAGGAGGGATTCTATACTGAGGAAATTGGAGCCATAATGTTAATAGGAGATTTTAACATCAATTTGATGGCCTCTGGCCTCTGCTGATGCTCTGCATCTGATAATGAGCACATTTAGTCTGCCTCTGATTGCAAGTAAATCAACTTCTGTGTTAAAGTTAGAAAACATTAACTGATGATTTTTGCAACTTTGGTCCTTTACTGTTGTGTCTCAAAACACCTCAATTTTGATTATTTTCTAATTGTTCTGTTCGACCTTCTCTTCTCTTCTATGTTCATTTGTTAGTATATTGAAACTCAATGGGGTAAGACCTATGAAATCCTATTTCATGATGCCTCCATCTCCTGGGTGTCTGGTTCTGTCAGTATTGCCTGGAGTCACTTCTCAGTCTATTTCATGTTAGTAATGAAAAGCTATATCCGATCCGAAACTGTTAGATGTGGCTCTAAATATAAACCCTGGATTACAGCTGAACTGCTGTATCTTATTAGGCTTGAAAATGCATCTTTCAGAAAGTCAGAGAAATCAAACAAAATCTTAGATTAGGTTAAATAGTAAATGATTAAACACAAAGTCACCGATTCTCTTAAAACTCACCAAAAGGAATCAGCACGACGAAAATCCTCACTGGAAGCACATGTTCCAAAACCTTTGGGTCAGTCGTTTGTTCTCATTTTCAGAAATTTTCCATTCCAAATTGAATATGTCCTGTTGATCCGAGTATATGTCCGTTACTAAGGCCTCACAAGCTATGACTGACTTCTTTCTTTAACCTCTGCTTCAATGGTTTGATATGTCTGATTTTGCCTCCAGACATGGTTCTTCCTCACTGTTACCTGACATGGCAAAAAAGGAACATCATTCTTAAAACCGGGACTTGTACTTGATTGTATGCCAGCAATATTGTCAAAAAACTCCACTACTACATAGTAACTGCCCTTTGTCACAAGGCTGAGTTTCCGTCAAATAGAAATACATGCAGATTGCTATCTACAGATCTGATTATATTCATTCTATATCCAATTACTGTTCAGATCCTCTTCTGCCAATCATTTTTAAATGTCTTTAATGCCATCTCACCTACTGTCGAAGGAAGTTGATCCTCTCTCAGTTTAGTTTCTTCCTGATTCTAGCTATGAAAATATTGGATTGGCAACAGGCTTACTGGCTCAACATTTTTATAACACACACTTATCTAAGGTCTTTCTAATGAACCCTTACATTTCCTTATCAGTCAAATTGTTAAATGTTTCCATCCATCTCTCTCCCACCACAGCCAAAACCCTAATCCACATTTTTGCCACCGCCAGACCTGATTTTCTAAAGCCACCAAAGCGTCATCTTCCATAACATCCAACTTGTTGAAAATTCTGCCACCCATATTCTATTTTGCATTAAATTTGATCATTAGGATCCTCTACATTTCTCACCTATCATCCACTTCAACATAATTGTCTTCATCTACAATCCCTCCATAGTCTTGCCCAACCTACCTATGTGACCTACATAAGAACATAAGACGAAGGAGCAGGAGTAGGTCATTTGGCCCCTCGAGCCTGCCCCGCCATTCAATAAGATCATGGCTGATCTGATCTTGGCCTCAACTCCACTTCCCTGCCCGCTCCCCATAACCCTTGACTCCCTTACCATTCAAAAATCTGTCTATCTCCACCTTAAATATATTCAATGACCCAGCCTCCACAGCTCTCTGGGGAAGAGAATTCCAAAGATTCACGACCCTCTGAGAGAAGAAATTCCTCCTCATTTCCGTTCTCCTCCACCCTTATGAGCCCTTTACTCCTCTAATTCTGGCCTCCTCTCCATATATCTTTCCTTCGTTCTTTCCATCATAGGTGGCAGGGCTTTCAGCTACCTCAGTACTACTCTCTGGCGATCCCTCCCTAAACCCCTCCACCTCATCTCTACTCACTGCACCTTTACACATGTGCTCAAAAGCTATCTATTCAATCATACCTGTGGCCACTTAACTCCCCAACTTGTGCCTGGTGTCCATATAAATACCTGTTTGTTATTGTTGAATTCATAAGTGATAAAGTATTGGGAAATCCTAGAATCCTAGAATGTTACAGCGCAGAAGGAGGCCATTTGGCCCATCGTGCCTGTGCCGGCTCCATGAAAGAGCTATCCAATTAGTCCCACTCCCCTGCTCTTTCTCCATAGCCCTGCAATTTTCTCCTCTTCAAGTATTTGCCCAATTCCCTTTTGAAAGTTATTAATGGACCTGCTTCCACTACCCTTATAGGCAGCAAATTCCAGATCATAATAACTCGCTGCGTTAAAATAAATTCTCCTCATCTCACCTCTGGCAATTTTGCCAATGACCTTAAATCTGTGTCCTGTGGTTACCAACCCTTCTGCCAGTGGAAACAATTTCTCCTTATCTACCTCATGAAAACCCCTCATCACCTTCACTCATGTTTATCAGGACACCCATTTTTAATCAGGAGCTCTGGGGGAGTAGAGAGTTGTGTGAGGTTACCATACTTACAACATCAGAACAAGGAATTGAAATGGAGAAATACAATCTTAATTTATTTGACTCCACAGACTGCAGAGCCAGGGAGGGGTGAGGCTTACTGCTGCAGTTCACAACAAGGAGCTAACTATCAGTGTATCATGTACAGACATAACAAAAATAAAGACAGAGCAACAGACTTCAGTTTCTCACAGCACCAGTGAATCAGACAAAACAGTAAAGTTGAGTACTGAGGACTGTGATTGACAGGAATGAACACGCCAGAATCACGTTCTTCAAAGAGCAACAAATTTCAACAGGAGACAAAACTCGGAGAAAAAGAAGTAATGTTGAAATGAATTAAATGGTTTTCTTCCAAACAATCCTAGAGTATCAGAATAGGGCGATTCCCACAGACTCCGTTTAAGCTTTTTTTTAAACATGTTCACTCCTGTCAATTAAGGTTTGGAGTAGCTGACACTCCCATTAATGTTGTCCTGCTCTGTTTTCAGTCTGTCACTGTGCTCACTCACTTTTTATGTCTTTAGCTGAATGCTGAACATATTTAAAAATGAAGATCTTCCCCATTGAATTATTGTCATCAATCAATTCAGGTCCTCACTTCCAGGTTATCGGGCTTCCTCAACAGGGCAGGCTTGAGGTACCTAATGATGGCCCGGATTTTGCAGGGCCAATGACGGCGCGTATGCCATTGTAAGTCCTCAGAATGGCCCCGCAAGTTTCGGGTTTCCGTACGCGATGCGCCTGTGTGAAAATCCGGAACTTGCGATCTGTCAGGTTTCACATTGACGGTGCCTTCGCATCCGCTGCAGAAACACTTTCGCTGGCGCAGAGTACGAAACCCTTACGCCTGGTAAAAGCAGGCGTAAGGCCTTCTTTTACCAGTGTAAGGGTTAAAATAATTTTTTTAAATTATTAAAACAAATACATACATTTAAAATTAGTTTAGGTACATTTTGGCCCGTTTTAAAATGTTTAAATTTATTTTTCAAAAAATAAATTGCTTATTTTAAATGCTTAACTAAAGGTCTTTTATGTAATTTTGAACATGGGAGCATTTACTTTTATTTAAGTGGTGTGAGTTCCTATTTATTTGGGGAGTGCTATTTATGCTTATGGGGATTCCGTACATAAATGGAATCCCCCATAAGAATCATAGGAATCCCCCTTTTTGATTGTATGACCAGGCCCACGTGATCCCAGGGACACTTGCGAACAACGTGCGGCCCTGGGATCCGTGGGCCTTTACGCAGGCCTACACCTGCAGGCCCAGGACCCAAAGACTCCGAGGGCTGGATTGTCATTGAGAAGGCGGGACTACAACTTTCGGGGTTGTAGTCCCGCCTCCATTGAGTTCTAGCCAACCCACGCAATTTTGACTTGATTGACCTTGCTGAGCCCGCTGGGCGGGCTCAGCAGGCCAATTAAGGGTCACCCGGCAACAGGTGACGTCACAGATTGATATTTCATCTGTCAAGACCTTTTGACAGATGAAATATCAGTGTTTCACAGCTGTTTGAAGCTGTCAAACACTGACAATCTGCCCTCTAAGTTAATTCCTTCCTCTCAGGCTGATTTAGAGATCTCCCCGGAACAGAAAGCTGAATGCTGCAACTTTTGACAGCTCGCAGCCATTCTGCTTTCTGTGCCGGTGAGATGAGGGACTCCCGAGACCTGAAGGAAGGAAGGCTGTAAAGGTAAGTAAAGGTTAATAGAACTTCTTTAAACACTTTACACACACCAAACACACTTACCTCTGCACTCATGCACCCATCACTCACCTGAACACCGGACATCTCGACCCCTCCAAGCCCTTCATCCCGACAGCCCACCTCGCTAACTTGGCGTGGTTTGGAGCTGTTGGGAATCCTACATTTCACCAATGAAAATAGGGATTAGGCTAAAAACTGCCTGTTAACTACCTGTTAACAGGCAGTTAATTGGCACTAATCCCCTTCCGGCCTCGGGGAGGCTGGTCCCACTGCGGGGCGGGTACCCGCCTCCTTTGAAACTGGCATGGAGGCGGATTGGGGGCGGGATGGGGCCGGGACCCCCGATTTCGGGATTTTAACCCCCCACACGCCTCCAATCCCGACACCATGGCCCAATGAAAATCCTGCCCTGAAGCTCCGGAGACACCAGTTATGTTCGAGTTTTTTTTTCGGTTCGGAGGCCTATTCTTCTGGTAAGCCTCCGAACGCAAATTCAGGGCCCACATTTTCTTACAATAATACGGTGCACTGTTGTTTTGAATGAGAATCTCGATATTTTTAAAAATTATATTTGAAATATTTGCTAATTATTAATCAACCTGATCCTGTCCCTGATTCCAACCTTTAAAGTATTAGATATTTAAAGAATCAAGCAACTGAGAGTATGAAGTTCTAATAACATAAGCTGTTCATTAGTGACACATGTAAGAGAGCTTGTAGATTTGATAAATACATTACTTAAAACATGTCCCTTTAGTCTTACTCACGAGAGTCTATTGTTCTCTTGTACATACCGCTCTAGAGTACAGTTAATCTGTGTGGCCGCTAACCAGTATTACGTTAGGAAACTACCTTAATTCAATATCTTGCCTGAGGTGTTGTGCTTCAAATTGAGACTTTCATGTGACTTTACTTTCTGTGATTAGATTCAATAGAAAGCAGTCAATTCTCTGTCAAACATTGAAATGATCCTCCACCCCAAGTAATCTCTTTCAATCTGTATCAGTGAATTCTCTCTTCTCTTTTCCTTTCATTGGCTCAAGTTTCTTCAGACCTGCAGATAATTCCCAGCCCATTTGCTGATCCAGCTTGGCTTCTTAAGTTGTACCAACTGTTCACTCATAGTGAATATCCTCTAAAAAGATTTGCTCACCTTCATGCATAAATACTGTGGCCTAGAAATTGGATCGCACCATGCCACCGGCATTAAACGTGCGTCTAAGGCTCCAATATGGTAGGTGACATGTGCGCGCTCATTCCATGCTGGAAGTGCGCCACCCGCCACATTGGTAATAGTTCCTGCACAGGTGTCCCGGGCCCCCGCCTGAAACAGGCGTTCGGCCCTATGCATATTTAAATAGGGGGCCTCATGCCTTTCCAAGACCCCCTTTGCAAAATTTGTTTGTGACTGATGGCAGCATGCGCCGTGCATGTTATGGTAAGTATTCTCAGGCGTTTGGAGCCAAACCAGCAGTCCTTAACGGGTCCACTGGAGGTGGCCATTGGAAAGGCAAGTTTGAATTTTTTTACTTACCTTTTAGTGGAGCTGGGAGGAGCAGGAGTGCTTTTCCCAGGAGTACTTCTCCTGGCTCCTCGTTAAAATTGCGGACTGCTGCCAGCTACCATTCCCCCTCTCCCGCATTCTCCTTACGACTTCGCTGACCAGTCTTGGTGCCTCCCAGGACCGGCAAGCTGAGGGCCACGACTGGCATTTGCAGCTCGCCACTAATAAAAATGTGAGGCTGGGGGGCCCAATTTCCCGTGGTGCTGCCACAGGCCTCATTAGCCGCGTGCAGCGTGCGCAGCCCTGAAAAGTTTTCAAAAAGTCCTCTTCTGGAGTAAAATTTGATATATATTTTAAACCACAGTCCGTTACTAAGGCTTTGTGCACCTTTTTAACAAACAGGGTTTGGTAGCAAACAAGTGTTGCCAAAGCAACGGGGAAATGTTGGCCAAACTCGTCAAGGTTCTTCTCTGGACAATACTCTGCATAATGGATGGCATAAGATTACTGATTTGCTTTATTTCTGAGGTAAATTACTTGCATTTTAAACAGAAGAATTTGAATATATTTCATGTCTGCTAGCTGATTGTTATATCAACAATAAGATTGTTAACTCATTGCATTGCATGCCATACCATGCACGTGTAGTTTGATTTTCAGCCTCTAATTAAACTTCAACTCCCAGAATGCTTTACTACACTACAGCATAAAGGCAGGCGATGTAAAGTTTTTCAATAAGACTAATATTACTTTTTAATGTTACGCAGAAAAATGTAGGTAATTTTTTCATCCCCAAGATACAGATGAATTTGAACTTCACGACTTGCAATGCCATTAAAGGCAATCGGCATGACATAATGTTATTTCAGTGACCGAAACCTATCATGATTCATGTAAATGAAGTGTAGAAGACAATAATACCTCATCAGGAATACAGATGTCATGTGTTAATTTTAAAGAACTTCTCTTGACTGGCTTGTCCAGGCTGTTAATCTCTTTCCCCCCTCCTTTCCATATCTATCAGTTTGGTTACTGGTCATGTGAGATACTTGGCATGTTGCAATTATTTATAGTAATTTGTGTGTTTAACTTCATTTGGAAATTCAATATTTTTTATCTTCCTGCTCATTTGTTATGTAATTTCTTACTTTCTATTGTTTTGCAAGTAATGATATTGGCCAAAAACATACTCCAAAGTAGGTATTCTCAATGTTCATATTGCTACAGTATGTTTCTTCCTATTGTGTTGTGCTGTACTAGAATGGAAGAAGTAATGCATCTGTAATATTCTGTGGTGGATTATTTTCACAAGATCTAATCAGTGCTAGATGTGTGATTTACAAAATATTAATTCATTATTAATCAACAGATAGATTCTTCAGATAGAAGGAGCCTTTAGCCAAGATAATAAGTACTAATGCAAAATAAAGGCTTGAAACCAAGACAAATACTTTGGAGGGGGGGAAATTGGGTTGCTTTCCATCTCCCGTTAGTGCCTCAGGGGGCCCCTAGCGCCTGTGTACCCAGCTTATATTTTCAAATGCTCATTTTAACATTTTCAAATAATTTACTGTGTTAGTATCTCAGGACATTTGCCATTGCAAATTTAGTTAACTTTATTCACACTGAGTTACTGAGATATCTGATGTGTCCTTGACCAACTTGGAGGAAAAATATATGTTGTTAACCAACACCGTCAACTCAGAAAGTACAGACGTTCCACACAGGCTGTTTCGTCCAATAGGTCCAGGTCGCCAAAAGCTCCATGACAATTTTTTTAAATGATTACAGGCCAAAGCCCATTTTTATTTCATACGGTTTTTATATTCCCTATTTATAAAGAAAATAAAACATTTCCTGCACCTATTAGTAACCCCTCTCGCGAATCAGGTAAAGCAATTGCTTGCCAAATGTTTTAGTCCCATTGACTGGATGAGAATGAATAGGTGACATTTCACAAGTTCCTGCAGTTATCATCATGTAAAATTAGTGGCTGGCTGTTAGCACATCCTATATGTGACAGTGACAGAGCATCAGTGAGGATCTACTGCATCTTCAGGAAAGTCACATGGTTCTGGAGGTCCTAACTGATCTCCTGAATTACCAACTTCACAAGTTGGAAAAAAGTGACACTAGTTAGCTTAATTAAATATCTGGCTTTCTCCACATTGCAACCTGATCTCTCCTAAGACATCTTACACAGGACTCCTTACTGATGCTGTTAGTTCTACTCCCCTTACTACTAGGCTACCTATTATGTTACATTGAATTGAAGAGGGTGGATTTGGGTGGGCTTGCTGAAAGTGACTGGAGGATCAGGAACGGAATTTTAAATAGTACCATCCCAAGGGACGGTACATCTGACTTTCTGAATATCACAGATCTGACCAATGATGGTGTCTGGTTTTGACATTGCTAATGACCAATCTAGCTGCTTGCTGTTGGTCACATGTCAACCAATTGGCATTGCCTACACAATCAAGTGGGTCTAGTGGTAATGTTGGCATTTTGTGGTTACCTCTGTTTACACCATAGTAAACCCCTTCAAGGTAGGAGATTTTCCTGTCTGCATTTTCACTCAAAAAAGGGAAAAAATACCATCACTAGACCAAGCACTGTCCATATATCTAAATCAATAGCAATGTGTCGCTAGGATTAAATGACTAAAGTAATTCAGTCGACAAGTTCATGCATTTAAAACATTGATAAGTAAAATGTTGAAAAGGAAATAATCGTTTATCAGAAAGGCCAACTGCACAACGAGAAAACCATTTTTTATGTATCCTGAGAAAAAAGTTGCTTAACGGTTAAGATTTACAATATTTCAATGCCTTATGGGAATGTATCCAATGCATATAACTGCCTAGTACAACCACTTCCTATACTTTATAGAGACCTCAAAGAACCTGTCATAGTTTTTACTAACTAAGAAAAGCCTGGTATTAGTCCACATAGTAGCCTGCAGGGTTGTCACAATGTCAACACAAACCAAAGTGACTGCAAGTCTAAGGCCTTATCAGTGAGCACAGAAAACATTATGAGACACTAATACTGTTATGAAAAAGCCCCCTTGATCTTATTCCTGTTGCAATTTATTTTACAATGGCTGGACCAAATGGTATTGCAGTCGTATGACTCAACCTCAACTGATTTCCATCTTTGCCTGCAGGGTTATACTAACCCCTTAATCTCAGGAGATTTGTTGAGCTTTCCATGTGTTCTTTTGAACTGCAGAAAAATGGTATCGGAACATTCAGGGAGAAAAATGTATTGGTCACTACTTTTCCCAGTAGATGTCATCTGCAAAGGAGTTCCCAAAGCAAAAATATGTATCTTGGCAATTACCAGTCTGAATCTATTGCCACAGATGTCAAGAGTTCGTGTCTATGGCTTGGAATAGAGATGAGTTTCTTTATGGAAAGGAACTTTGGAGCCTTTCGGGTATGCACAGTAAGTTTTAACAAGACAGTGAAGGATCATTGCCAAAAAAACTATCAGGACCTTGTTTAGATAGATGGCAATGTTAAAACCCAAGTGTCTGAAGTTACGGGAATTATGCTCAACAACAGAAAATATGTTCTTCAACAGAGCACATCATTCCTGAAATGCATGCAAATCTTTAGGAATTTTTGGATTTTTCCATTTGAGTCTGTGTATGTTCGTAAGAAAGTGTTTTATTGTATTGGTATTGTTGCGAAACTATTTCACGTGACAACTTCAAAAGAACTGACTGAATTCTGAGTGATGTAACATATTCAGCTGAGCAACAACCAATGAGACCCACATTATCCCGTAAACATGTGACTGAAACTCACCATGCACCTACTCAGTTGATTGTCACCATTTCGTCAAAGGCACTTTCTTGTATGCCAAACAATGCCCGCTAATTTCTGTTGGTAGAATCGCTACAATTTAGCTAAGCAGTGTGAACAATTTCAAGAAATACTTAAGTTTCTGCAGGGGTCGACTATAATTCTAATAGATTGTATTATTACCATAGGAAAGTCTTTGTTAGAATATTGGTCAAATGAATTCCATATGAACACTTTAAAGCATTTGCATTCTAATACCACGTAGAACAATTTCACCCCATAAGAGTCTTAATCATCTACTCAAATTGCTGATGAATACCTTCAAGTAGCATTCAGAACAGAATTTGAGGATGTTGAGTCCTGTATAGTACAAAATTCATTGAATCTTCATCTTTCTTTTATTCAGTCTCAGGATGTGACACAGACGACATTTATTGCCGATCTCTAGTTGCCCTCAAAAGGTGGTGGCATGCCTTCTTCTTGAACTGAACGGTCCTTAAAGAGATCGCTGAAAGGCTGCTTAAGAAAAGGCCCCAAATCTTCCTGAAATGTCCTATTCGTGGAGGCGGAATGAGCAGGAGTGGCTCCACAAAATACCCTTGCCAACCACCACCTCCACCCGCCCCCCCCAAGCTCGGGCTTACCACTGGCCAAAATTGGTTAGGCCCCAACAGGAAAGCTGTGCCAAGGCACCTTATTGGTGCCTGCAGCTTGCTTGAATTATGATGATGAAGTTGGAGGATGTATTTTGGACGGTCATCGGGCCTCTTTATTCTGGCGCGCCGTCACCACTCACTGCCAGAATCGCAATCGATTTCAGGCGTTAATGAATTAAGGTCCCAGTATTTTTAGTATTTGCTATTTTTTGCCTGTCATAACATTGTTTAATTGTAAAGAAAGATAGAACTTGCTTTAGTCTACAAATCATAATTTTGAAGATAGCTTGGCAGTGTAATGCGAGACTACATTAAATCCAGTAAGAAGATTAATGCAAGTGGGGTAATTGTTAATCTCTTGTATATCCCCGAGGACAGGTTAAAGAAAACATACAGCTTCTGGATTGTAAGGGATGAGACCTGTTTATGGGAGTCACTGTTAGACTATTAAAGAGAAGATGGCTCTGTAAAAGTAATCTCACAGCCACAACAAAGTGGTTGAGTCAGCAATTTCATTGGTAGAAACCAGTTCTGAGTCTAATCCACACAAAAAATGTAAATATCTTCAGAAAATTCAGACTGTCTCAAAACAAGCTAGAAGTGGCACACTCTTAGATCAAGTTTCGGTTGGATTGAATTAACAGTGGAACTGAGTAACATTATCTGATGTGATGTAGCAAAATTATCAAACCAAATTCATTATTGAGTTCTATTTGTACAATTATCCTGGTTTGTTTGGGAAAATATCTTTTTGGAATATTTGGCCAGAATTTTCTGGGGTCCGTGCGGGTGCGATTGGAGGTGGGTCAGGTGGGAAATTTGGAATGGGTCAGGAACCCGCCATCATCCAACCCCCACGCGCCTTTCCCTCGGGTGCATTTGCTGGTGTGGCAGCGACCTGAACAGCAGATACGGGCAACCTAATTTACATGATTATCAGCTTGTTGTCAGAGCCTTAGGCCCTTTTTTAGCCTACCTTTCAAATTTCCCTGCATGACCACGGGATTCATGCAGCTCTGGAACCACATTTGTCGATCTGAGGCGGGAGTTCAGTGGCCATTGCTCCAGCTGATTAGTTGACAGCATGAAATGTACTATAAAAGCTCTGACCTCACAGCTGATCACTTTCCTCAGGCAGAAGCTGTTGCTGACTGCATTCCCAACACAGATTTAGCTACTTGTGTGTTATCTTTCTCTTACATGTGTTTCTACAAGGTGCCACCCCTGTAGCTTCAGCAGAGGTAGAGGAAGCCTGCTCACTTCACTGCTGTGACAGCTTAGACACTCTTGGTGGACGTCCTCTGGGTTTTGGAGCTTCTGATAGCCCCGCCAAAGTCTGCTCCTCTTGCGACTGTGCAGGGGCAGACTCGGCCATCACTGTCCAAGGAGGCATCTGGGGCTCTGACTGAGAGGGTGAAGAAGTGTAAGTGCTTTGAGAGGAGCCCACACTTCCATGTCCCCCCTCACCATCATCCCTTTCATGGGCCACCCGCACTTCCCTGCTAGCAAGGAGCTGGAGAGCACCTTGCTGCACATCAGTGGGGCCATGAGGACCCAAGTCTACGCTGAAATCCCTCCTAGACAGGAGGTCTATGAGCCTCTGCCATCTATTCTCCATAGAGTCCATGTGCTCCTGTGAGAGGCCCATTAGCTTCTCCATGCAGATGGCCATCCTATCCATGGAAGAGCCTACAGTCACCAATGCCTGCGACACCCTGGTGGTCATGTTGGAAATGGACTTCTCCATTCTCTGAACATCTGCAGACATTGCGGTTGCAAAACCTGTCAGAGCCTCCTGCACTTCTTCCTGCACCTCCAGAATCGCCCTCTTTCTGGATGGCCCCCGAGGCTCAGCCTCTGCATGCAGCTGAGCAGAGCTGGGAGCGTCCTGCGCCCTCCGGCGAGGAGTCGTCACTGCTGTCCCTGTCTCCACCATCTGCTCTTGCTCACTTGTGAGTTGTGACACACCAGGTGACAAAACTACTCTATCTCGCGTGGGACCCACCCAGGTGTGCGTCTCTGCCCTGGTGCTGGATGCGCTTATATCTGGTGACAGTGCAGCTCTCAGAGGCTGGAGGCTCCCCTGAGGAGTCATCTTCCTCTTCCCTCTGGGCAATGGAGGGGGGGATGGCAGGGGGGGGTGCGGGTCTTGATGGACTTGTGGGAGAGTAAAGAGATGAATTAGATATGGCATATCAAGAATGGGTACAGATAACATTATGCACATGATGACCATTTAGTGGCTGATGACATCAGTCCCCATATGCGTGACTGATGTATGCCATGTAGCTGTATGATATGTAATTCTGTCACCAGGTTGCTGAAATGTTCCCTTTTCTCCATCTCCCACCTCCAGCTGCTTGACGACTCCCAATACTTCTAACACAGCCTCCTCTACTGTTGTGAGGGTGGCAAATGATGGAGGGCCACCTCAAGTTCTCTCCCTCTCCTTCTTGTGGGCTCTCTTTTCCTGCAAGGAGGGAAAGATGAGAAGATTGAGTGAGAGTGATGGAATGAGTGTAAGGAATGGATGGGTTACATCTTCAAAGGGAGACTATGATGGAGTGGGGTGGCAATGCCAAATGGCCTCCTCGTGTGTTGTTAGTTGGTATGATTGCACTAGGATGAGAGTGAGTGTGAGGGGTGGCTAGTGAGATGGGGAAGTTATAATGTAGAGAGAGAGGGATGGGTGGACATGCAAGGAATGTTGGTTTGAGTAAGGATGTGCAGGAGTAGAGTTGGGAATGCAGAGTGATGGGGATGTGATTAGAGGCACAGCAGGATGAAGTTGAGTGTGGCATTGTACTCACTTTTCCTGATCATTGAAACATTTCCGGCACTGCGCCCAGGTCCTCCGGACCACATCCCTGATGTTCACCTCCTCAGCAATTTGGAGCCAGGCTCTGCTTGTCTCCTGGGGAGGTCTCTTCTGTCCATTCAAAGGGAAGAGTACCTCCCTGCATGCTCTGACTCCCTTCCCAAGCATATGGAGGGAGTCATCGGAGAACCTGGGTGCAGCCCTCTGCCTCTGTGCAGTCATGTGTCCAAGTGTTTGGAACAATTAAAACCTCCAGTGCAGTGACGGAACACTCCTAGATGAACCTGCAAATGCAATGCGACCATGGCTCCTTTAAATATCCCAGCTGAAAACGCGTCATGGATGACGTCATCAGATCCGCATCATTTAATGGAGCTGAGTAACACACAGGGCGGGCTTAATAGACCCCATTAGCGCAAAGTCGATTTCTGCAGCGGGGTGCAAGCAAAAAGATGGGTTGCAACCCGCCAAGGCGACCACCCGCCCCAGACCCGCCCAGGTGAAGAAACATAGAAACATAGAAGATAGGAGCAGGAGTAGGCCATTCGGCCCTTCGAGCCTGCTCCGCCATTCAATGAGATCATGGCTGATCATCCAAATTCAGTACCCTGTCCCTGCCTTCTCCCCATATCCCTTGATCCCTTTAGCCTTAAGAAATATATCCAACTCTTTCTTGAATATATTTAATGAACTGGCCTCCACCGCACTCTGTGGCAGAGAATTCCACAGGTTCACCACTCTCTGGGTGAAGAAATTCCTCCTCATTTCAGCCCTAAATGGCTTACCCCTTATCCTTAGACTATGACCCCTGGTTCTGGACTCCCCGGCCATCAGAAACATCCTTCCTGCATCTAGTCTGTCCAGGCCTGACAGAATTTTATAGGTTTCGATGAGATCCCCTCTCAACCTTCTAAACTCCAGGGAGTATAAGCCCAATCGACACAATCTCTCCTCATACGTCATTCCTGCCATCCCAGGTATCAGCCTGGTGAATCTCCTCTGCACTCCTTCCATGGCAAGAACGTCCTTCCTCAGATAAGGCGACCAAAACTGCACACAATACTCAAGGTGCGGTCTCACCAAGGCCCTGTACAACTGCAGCAAGACATCCTTGTTCCTGTACTCGAACCCTCTTGCTACGAAGGCCAACATACCATTTGCCTTCTTAACCACCTGCTGCACCTGCATGCTTACCTTCAGCGACTGGTGCACAAGAACACCCAGGTCTCTTTGCACTTCCCCTTCTCCCAATCTATTGCCATTCAAATAATAATCTGCCTTCCTGTTTTTGCCACCAAAGTGGATAACCTCACATTTATCCACATTATAGTGCATTTGCCATGTTTCTGCCCAATCACCCAACCTGTCCAAATCGTACTGGAGTTTCACGACATCAAATCAAATCAAATCAAATCAACTTTTATTGTCATTGTTAGTGCACAAGTGCAGTACAACAAAATGTAGGCTTGCGGCTCCCGAGAGTGTACATTTGGATTAAGACATTTAAACATTCAACATACATTTGGTTTGTAGTATATTAACATAAATATGACCATAATAAAGTGCATTGGCAGATGTGCAGGCTTTAGAGTTTATTTGTCGAGTTCAGTAGGATGACAGCCCTGGGAAAGAAGCTGTTCCTAAATCTGGTCGTACGGGTGCGAATGCATCTGTAGCGTCTCCCAGATGGTAGGAGGGCGAACAGACTGTGGCTGGGGTGGGTAGGATCTTTGATGATGGACCGTGACCTCCGTAGACAGCGTTTCTGGTATATGTGCTCTATGGTTGGTAGCCGGGTGCCGGTAATGCGTTGGGCAGTTTTGACTACCCGCTGCAGGGCTTTCCGGTCATAGTAGCTACAGCTGCCATACCATACTGTGATACAGTTTGTCAGGATGCACTCTATAGTGCAGCGGTAAAAGTTAGAGAGGATCAGGGATGACAGATTACATCCCTTCAGCCTCCTTAAGAAATATAGGCGCTGCTGGGCCTTCTTCACCAGAGAGGAGGTGTTGAGGGACCAGGAGAGGTCTTCCGTGATGTGGACTCCGAGGAACTTAAAGCTGTCCACCCTTTCCACCACAGCCCCATTGATGTGGATGGGGGTGTGACTTCCGCCTTTGGACTTCCTGAAGTCCACAATGATTTCTTTTGTTTTCTTGGTGTTAAGGGCCAGGTTGTTATCGGCGCACCACTTCACGAGATGCTGGACCTCCTCCCTGTAGGCTGACTCATCGTTGTTGGTGATCTGGCCTACTACCGTGGTGTCATCCGCAAACTTGATGATGGTGTTGGAACCATTAACAGCCACACAGTCGTGGGTGAAGAGGGAGTAGAGGAGGGGGCTCAGCACACATCCTTGTGGGGCCCCCGTGTTCAGGGTCGGGGGGGGGGGGAGGTGTGGCTACCTAATTTGACAGACTGGGGTCTGTTTGTTAGGAAGTCCAGGGTCCAGTTGCAGAGGGAAGTGTTCAGGCCAAGAGTTTGGAGTTTGGTGGCCAGCTTGTTGGGGACGATAGTGTTGAATGCTGAGCTGTAGTCTATAAACATCCTCCACACAGCACACCCTCCCACCCAGCTTTGTGTCGTCTGCAAATTTGGAGATATTACATCCAATTCCCTCGTCCAGATCATTAATATATATTGTGAACAGCTGGGGTCCTAGGACCGATCCTTGCGATACCCCACTAGTCACTGCCTGCCACTCGGAAAACGACCTGTTTATTCCAACTCTTTGCTTTCTGTACGCCAACCAGTTCTCTATCCACGTCAATACCTTGCCCCCAATCCCATGTGCCTTAATTTTGCACGCTAATCTCTTATGCGGGACCTTATCGAAAGCCTTCTGAAAGTCCAAATACACCACATAAGAAAATTCTGGCCTTTATGTTTGAATCAGCTGGCACAGGCACTAAGCAGTGGAGAATGTAACATAGTCGTAACATAGTTTCAGGCGGGAGAAGACCTTCCTTCCATCTCTCCCACCCATCCACCTACAGATCAGTCACCATCTAATTGATGGTAAAACAGGCTTGAGGGGCTAAATGGCCTACTCATGTTCTTATCTTCCTTTGGTGTGTTTCTAATAACCCTGAATCCCATTTGTTGATAAGAACCTTTCCAGTTCCACCTTGAAATCAATGAAGTTTTCTTGTTCCACCAGCTGCCCAGGTAATCTGTTCCACTTACCTACCACCCTTTTAGTTAAAAAAAAAGTTCTCCCTGCATTTCCTATTTTCTCTTGCTGTCCTTAATTTGCAATTA
The DNA here is from genome assembly GCF_052327205.1 of Somniosus microcephalus. Lineage (NCBI taxonomy): Eukaryota > Metazoa > Chordata > Chondrichthyes > Squaliformes > Somniosidae > Somniosus > Somniosus microcephalus. The sequence goes on from NC_141010.1 coordinate 22,442,229, forward strand.
TGATCACTTGTGTGTTCAGGAGAACTTTCTTGATCAGTACATTACCAGCCCAACGAGGAAGGAGGCATTGCTGGATCTGGTTCTGGGGAATGAGGTGGGTCAGGTGGATCAAGTGTCAGTAGGGGAACATTTAGGCAACAGTGATCATAGTATTATAAAGTTTAGATTAGCTATGGAAAAGGAAAAGGAGCAATCTAGATTTAAAATACTTAATTGGAGGATGGCCAATTTCAGTGGGTTGAGAACGGACCTGGCCCGGGTAAATTGGAATCAAAGATTGGCAGGCAAAACTGTAATTGGGCTGCCTTTAAAGAGGAGATGGTTCGGGTACAGTTGAGGTACATTCCCACGAGGGGGAAAGGTAGGGCAACAAAAGCCAGAGCTTCCTGGATGATGAAAGAGGTAGAGAGTAAGATAAAGCAGAAAAAAGGGGCTTATGACAGATGTCAGGTTGAGAATACAAGTGAGAACCAGGCTGAATATAGAAAGTTCAGAGGGGAAGTGAAAAAGGAAAGAAGAGGGGCAGAGAGAGAGAGTATGAGAATAGACTGGCAGCTAACATAAAAGGGAATCCAAAAGTCTTCTATAGGCATATAAATAGTAAATGGGTAGTAAGAGGAGGGATGGGGCAATTAGGGTCCAAAATGGAGACCTACGCATGGAGGCAGAGGGCATGGCTGAGGTACTAAATGAGTACTTTGCATCTGTCTTCACCAAGGTTGAAGATGCTGCCGAAATCATAATGAAAAAGGAAGTAGTTGAGATACTGGATGGACTAAAAATTGATAAAGATGAGGTATTAGAAAGGCTGGCTGTACTTAAAGTAGATAAGTCACCAGGACCGGATGGGATGCATCCTAGGATGATGAGGGAAGTAAAGGTGGAAATTGCAGAGGCACCGACTATAATCTTCCAATCCTACTTGGATACGGGGGTGGTGGCAGAGGACTGGAGAGTTGCAAATGTTACACCCTTGTTCAAACAATGGTGTAAGGATAAACCCAGCAAATACAGGCCAGTCAGCTTAACCTCAGTGGTTGGGAAGCTTTTAGAAATGATAATCTGGGACAAAATTAACTTAAAGAAAGAAAATGGTGTTTGCTCTGCGTAGCCTGGAATTTCTTAAAATGCTGCGGCAAAACGATGGCGTAAGTATAGCATAAGACCGATGTTTGGAGTAAAAGATTGTGAAAATGCCAGCATTTTTACACTATGTCTAAATTTCCTTGATCTTTCTCGCCGATTCTGTGAAACCTCCATCGAAACCATCTGACTCACATTACCCTAGCTCCGTCTCCATGTACAAGTGCAGCTCATGTGAATTTTCTGAATTTACAGCAGTTCCGAACGGGCTGTAAACTTACACCTAAAATTTTAGGCACCACGGGAACATTAGTCATATTTTTGCTGTTTTATATCGATTTCCCACTGATACTAAGGGGGAGAAATTCATTATAGCCCCATTTGGGGCGCTAACTTTTAAAAGTTGAAAAAATTAGCGGCAGGCACTAATGTTTTTCAACTTTTAAAAATTCGGTTTTGCGCTCCAGGAAGGAAGTGGAGCACTAAAGTTCCTGGAGCGCAACAGGTAGCAGGCGGGGCGGTGGGTGAGCATCACTGCACACTGGGCCGTGCAGCACTGCCACGTTGGAAGGCTCCTTCCCTCCCTTAAAGGGAAGGGCCATCGCTGCAGGCTCTGCAAGGAAAAAACTTACCTGGTCCCCAACGGCAGCTGCAATCCGGCCAGATTAGCCTGATGCACTGCAGCAGAGAGCCGGGCTGATCGATCAATAGTGAAGAAAAATGAAAAAAAAAACAGAAATTGCATTTGAGAATTTTTTCCACTTACCTCGGACACCTCGCCTTTAAGTATTGCCCCCGAAGCGCCCGGCCTCCCGATGAACGCCTCCTGCAGCTGCTGGTGTTTTCGCCCGGCGATGCTGCAGGGGGCGGAACCGAAGTTCGGGTCCGGGGCGCTACCGGGGTGATGAGCACGGCGATGACGTCACGATCTCCGGGCAAAGGAGGTCGGGGCGTAACGCCATACCGCCGCCGCAAACCTCCAGCCAAATATAGCAGGAATCGCTCTTCTCGCTGCGCCTGGTCGGTAACTGATTAGCACCCTGTTATCGCCCCCTGGAGGCGATAACAGGAGGCGCTAAGGTGCCCAATTTCTAGCCCCTACTTTTTATTTTCTGTATCTTTGTGACATCGGAATGGATTGCATTAAAAATTGAAAAACTTTCACGATTGCATTTTCTTAAACATTGTGCCTAATTTGCATAAATGATGGTTTGATGGCTTCAAACTAATTTTCACACATAAAAGTAAGAAAGACAGACTTGCATTTATATAGCACCTTTCATGACCTCAAAATATCCCAAAGTGCTGCACAGCCAATGAAGTACTTTTTGGAGTGAAGTCACTGTTGTAAAGTAGGGAAAGAATTAAAGGAGGAATGCGCTGTATGATCAGTTTCCTCGGGCTCTAATTGTTTACGCTGATTTCTACTTGTTTTATGCCTTTTTTTATCTTCTGGCTAATAAAATTCTCAGGAAAATCTGGCTTAACTTGCTGATTACATTGTTTCAGGAAATTCCAGGTTTGCATGTATCTTAGAGCCCCTAACAGTTACGCTGAATTGCAACAGGTTTTACCTTCCGCCCCTATGCAAATGAAATCTAATAGGATCGTTGTTTTGTTTTGTGACCTTTATATTCATTGCCAGGGAGGTATTTGTCAGGCAGTTCTGTGTAACTCACTTTCATAATGAACATTGCTTCATTCTGGCTCCCTTCAAGCATTCTCAATTCAGACCTAAAGCAGAAATTATACTCGCTGCTAAGTTTGGAGCAGGGGTAGCCACTGCACCCAATGCACACCGTGTACTATTTCAAGCATAATATCTAGATTAAGTTCTATTGGAGTTGTGAGTTATGCATTTGTAAATCTGTTACAACATATTCTGCTCATAAAAAAGGCGAATAATCTTTCTTGGAAAAACAGTGCATTATATGACCATTTGGTTCTGGTTTGCCATGTTGGAGCTCATGTTGCAATAAACAATTTCAAGCTGTTTCAAACAATCTGAGCTCAGTTTTCCCTGCCTGCATATTGGCTGGATTCTGCAACTATCCTATGTTGTATCTACTTATCTCCTGTAACACATACACACACATGGTTTGTTGCCTTTCTCCCCTCAATAGTTATGCCGGGAGGTGAAGTTGATGTTTGTAATGTAGTTGCCAAAGACAAGAGAAATTATGACAGGGTATGATAAAATACATTAATTGTAAATCACTTTAACCAATGTGTGTCCAGTGTTTATAGTGACAGAGATCATTTTAAAAGAAGTCAGATATTTTAAAATGTGAAACCAGTTACTATACGGATGGAAGTTTCTATTGAAAGCAGCTTGAATACCAGAAAGACCTGATTTACTTTTGGAAGCAATCCAGTCCTAAAGGCCAAAAATTTCACCTTAATGATCTTTTTTTTTAGGTTTAGACGCATTATCCCCCAATATTCTCTGCCTCTCTTCAAGGCACAGGGGGGCAGGTGCTGGTAGCCATTCTTCCCCCTCCCCCTCCCCCTCTATTATGTCCAGATAGCAATTCTTTTTTTGTCCAAGCTTGGGTGATGAACATCAGCCGCCCTTTTGACTGGGGTTAGGGGCATCGAAGCTGACAGCCAGTCCTACCCTCATTTGATGTTCACACAAGCACTTTCTGGCAGCAAATCTTAGGTATTGAATAGAGTGAGAGCCCAGCGATGTTTCTTCCACTCCCTAGCACGCTGAGGACGGTCCTACTGCTTCCATGTTATATGTCAAATAAAAAAACAACTTTTTTTCCATTTCTTTTCTCCCCTGCCTTTTCTGAAGTGGATGCCACCTTTGTTGGAATATAGTTACCTGGCTGCCAGGCACCCTCCTGCAACATGCCCAAGTTGGCCATTATTCTTGCATGAACCTTAGCAGCGAGTGTCCGCAAGAGGGACTCACAGGTCATCTCGATCCTGCCCTCACGTCTGATGTCCACACACACACACACACACAACCTTCCAGCAGGGAATTGCTAGATAACAATCAGGAATGGGAATCCAGGTCAGTTTTCTCCTCCTTAGCCTGGGGCACTGAGGCTATTGTAGCACTTAGTGCCTAGGGAATTCAGAAGAAACTTCTTTACCCAGAGAGTGGTGAGAATGTGGAACTTGCTACCACAGGGAGTGGTTGAAGCGAATAGTGTAGATACATTTAAGGGGAGGCTAGGCAAGCGTATGAGGGAAAAGGGATTAGAGGGTTATGCTGATAGAGTTAGATGAGGAAAGACGGGAAGAGGCTCGAGTGGAGCATAAGTGCCGGCATGGACTAACAACAGAAAATGCTGGAAAAACTCAGCAGGCCAGGCAACATCCGTGGAGAGAAATTAGAGTCGACGTTTCGGGTCGAAACCCTTTTTCAAAACTGGAAAGGAAATGAAATAGATCGAAAGGCAGGGCTGGGAGAGAACAAAAGAAGTGAAGAGACATTAAGAGGTATTCAAAACGAGTCGAGATGGTGATAGGACAGAGGAGACAAAAGACGGCTCAGATTAGGTGTGAAATGTTCTGGCAGAATGGGAGACAGCTGCCATGTGGGAGAGAGAAAAAAGGAAAGGTGGGGGGGGGGGGGGAAACCAAAACAAAGGGGTGGATAAAAAATATAAGTAAAAATGTAATAGGGGCCGAGGTTATGATCTGAAATTGTTGAACTCGATATTGAGTCCGGAAGGCTGTAAAGTGCCTAATCGAAAGCCGGCATGGACTGGTTAGGCCGAATGGCCTGTTTCTGTGCCGCATATCCTATGTAATCCTATGAGACCCGCTCAGGCCAGGGATCAAACCTGGTCTGTATGGGTCAGTGATTCACTGGGTGCATCTGCTGAGCTATTGGGGAGGCTGTATTTCTATTTTTTTTTCTGTTCTACAAAACAAAACAAAGTGTGTGTGGAGCGCATTGGTGGCAGAGCATTCAGCCACCCTTGCCCTAATCCCGAGATGCAGTTGATTTCCTCATATTACACGTCACCATTTGAAGAACCAGTATGATTTGGAAGACGAGATTCTTCACTTTGCTACTTTTCTCTCTGCCTTTTAAAACCTCCTCTTTTTATGCTAATCATTATCTCTCCTAATTCTTCTACAGCTCTGTCCTCTCCTATGTGACGTACCTTAGGGTGATTATTATGCTAAAAGTACCACATAATTGCGAGCTATTGTTTGACACAATGTGGACACTTCTGTTTATATGTTGTACATATTGTTAATGCAACTATTTATAATGTAATCTAAATGTGTTTCTCATGAAAGTGGACTTGACTTCCCATTGTTTTTACTAAAATTATGTTTTGCAAATGCCCGTATATCACTAAAAACTCTATTATATCCAATTTCTCAACAACTATCAATCAATCAATTTGATCAGATCTTCCTACTTGAGCAATATGAAAAATCAATAAACAAATAGCCTGTAATTAATCTATTTTATACCAAAACACCAGCTCAGAATGTATCGTATTTTCAAAATTATAGTTTGAAGAAATATTTGAATTATTTTAATATACCTCAAATGTAGGGTCAAAAAGTGATTGAATAAATGTTGGTATTTGAAATGGTAACTTTGGATCAAATAGCACCACTGATGCTTTTATCATTCGCTGTATTTTTGGCTTTCTATCCAAACACCAGATCAGATGTCTTCAATGAAAATATATTCTGAATTCTTAATAAACTCCATGAACTAATCTGCTGGAGTCTTTTCAGGATTTAATGAGATAAACTTGGCATGTAGGGGTTTGTTTGTTTGGAGGAATTGTGTATGTCTGTTTCTCTGTATAAATTATAAAAAGGCTTAATCAGAAACTGTTTTAGCTGATGTGTAAAATGTATATCAGACTATATTAAATGTCATTGTTTTATAACAATTTCGGAGGTGTACATGTGAAACCTGTGAGGAAGCAATAACAGTCATCTTTTGGATCTATTTTGTTTGTTGACCCGTTCCTCCTGATTAATAATGGTATGGATTACAATTTGCTATCTTTCTGAGGTGTTTTGCCAGATCCACAATGTTGGACAGAGCCTCATCCCTCAGGATTTATTGACATTGAACTAACATGGCTGACTGTTTTCGCCCTGCCCAAGTGTCTACCCTCCTCTCCTGAAGGTGTTGGCTCATGTTGGGTTCCATGGCTGCTGGTATTCCTACAGTACGTTGTGTAAAAGTGCTCACCCTTACTACCCACTGTTGATTATTATATATTTATTTCATAGCTTATTTAACATTGGTTTCAGAATTTCTTATTGTTCTGTGGTAGACCTAGTTATTGCAGTGGGGTGGTAGAGGTAGCATAATGTTGGTGAAAAGGAGCGATGACACAGCCCCTGGAGATACCTGACATTGTATGACATGGCCTGTACTTTGATGAGTCTTGGTAAGCAATAATTTGTTGTGAATAAACTATTTTTGTATATTCTAATATTACCAATTGATAAAGATTCAGCACAGATTGGGTGCACTTTTTTCAATACTTTCAGTGAGTGCTGATGTTTAAATTATTCCGTTTTAATTAATTGCTCTGAAAATTTTTGTTGCACATTGAGAAGAATTGGGGCAGATGATAATTGTGTTTATAAAGAATGGATTTCACACTAGTACATAGAGGAAATATGTAGGGTCTGATTTTCCCATCGGTGTTCTCTTGGAATGAAGCTTTTGGTCATCTGTCCTAATATCTCCTTATGTGGCTCGGTGTCAAATTTTGTTTGATAATGCTCCTATAAAAAATGCCCCTGTTCACTATTACAGACTTGGAATCCTCTCCTCAGTGGAACAGATGCCATCTATTCAATAAAAGTAAAAAGAATTAAGTTGGCTGGTCTATCTCTTAGACTGTCCACCCACTGCATACGAGAGACAGCCAGGCCAAATGGCTGCCAGAATGCATAATTCCACCATATCCGTATCTGCGCATTTACTTTTGGTCTTCACTAGTGTTTGGAGAAAATGTACAGTCAAAGATTTTCCATTGATCATACGGAGGATAAAACTGCCACCCAGAAAGGAGCAGGTTATGATTGAGGTGTCCTGTAGTTCGGAACTTGCCACAAAATCTGCTGCACAGACGCATCTTGGGCGGTGGCGCACAACGGGCAGTATCGGATCAGCCACCTGTTATACGTAGCGCCGGATGTTCAGTTCGATTGGCTGCAATGGAACTGAATATTAGGTGCTGCGTATAATGGATGTCCAATCCAAAACCGTCCGCTTTGCGCCACTGTCCGAGACGAATTTCCAGGCCTTAGCTTTATTTGGGGGAAGGGGGAGAATAAGTGAACTTCAGGTTGAACTGATTTAAAGCATTTTTATTAAATACCCCTATGGAAACACAGAGTACAGAAAAGCTAGATAATGATCATTGCCTGTATAATCCACAGCAATGTTATGAAATGTATAACTGAACCTCAACAGTTTTGAGACATTTATGAGGCGTTTGTACATTTGGAAGTGACAGATATTATAACACCTGCTGTCATACAAAAGTGCTTTATTTATAAAACATTCCCTTTTACATTTGCAATAGTAGGGCTCTTTTGGATTGTGTGGAGAACTTTCCAGTATGATTCACACACGTCCAACAGATAGGTGAACAAATGATGAATCAACATTTACAATTGTGAATGGGAGTATAGACTGCAAAGTTTTACAGCCAAAATATTATTTATTACATATAAAATTAAATTAAAAAGAAAATATAAAGGGAAGTAGTTTCCATAAATTGGAGAAAAACTATGTGGGAAAAAAAACAATTCTACCTCATAGGGTTTAATTGTACTGTTGTGTCCTGATTTTGTGATCCCAGCAAAAATGGGGTTGTGCTACCCCAATTAAGCAGACGAACCTGCGCCCGTAGCTCAGGGGGGCGTAGCGCCAAATTTTGCGATATAAACTCCCTCCTCCCCCATTTTAAATGGGCTATATGGACAGGAAAAGCTTGCTGTGAGAGCTTGCCCTCTCGCAAAATAAGACAAGACAGTCGGCCTTGCAGCTTACCGACAAAGGGGAAGCTGGGTGGTACAGAAAGGGTGCCGAATCACTCAGAAATTGGACAGGGGCGAGAGGTGGACAGCACTGCTACTTTTGATGCTGAAGAGTTGGAGGTCCTGCTGCGGGAGGTCCACAACAGGGTGGTGGCCCTGTTTGATGTCCTCAGCCACCCTCAGTAAAAGCACAAGTATCTGCTGCACGGAGAGGGATCACCAGCTGAGTCAGCGAAGTCACCAAGGTACCTTGTACCTGGCTGCAAATGAGAAAGAAGTTTGCTGGTATCAGGAGGAAGGTGAAGGTAAGTGTGCTCCTCACTTTCACTCACGTTTCTGGTTGGGCCCAACAAGCATGGTACCAACCTAATTTTGAATACACTACAGCACAGGAAAAGCTTGGCCTGTCACACACTTAGTTGGAAAGTGCCACACCCCTGGAAGATATCATTTCAAGCATTGCACATAACCATTGCCGTTTTGCACACACTCTTTCAATATGTCTAAGGTGCAGGGCACTTTTTTCTGGAAGGTGGAGATAGCAGCTGAGGAGCAGCAAACAGATGCTGAGGGGATTCCCAGTGGGGTCAGCAACCCTGGACACAGCATAGCCTGGTTCTCCTAAGAGCCATCTAACCAGTGTTCCTTCTCCTTCAAATAATACAGGCACCATGTATTGCTACACAATGAAGACATCATGGTTGACTGCTTCCTGCATAACAACCACTGACCGGCATGAGGATGTTTTGTGGTTAGATACCACCTGAAAGTGCAAACCCTTTCTCATCATGAAGACGACTGGGTTGACATGAAGAACCCTGATGCCCACATGAACACCATATGTGATTCTTTGCACTTGCGGAACCCTGCCAGTTTGTGAAAGCTGTGTGTCCTGTCAAGCTGATGCCTTCTAGCCACAAAAAAAGCAATGAAGGTGTTAACCCTTGCAAACAAAGTGGCTGTCACTTCTCTGATACATGTGTGAGCTGCAGACTGCCTGATGTCTCCTGGGTGGCTTGGAAGGATGCGGTTGCATGAAAGCTTCATGCTGTGGTAACAGTCACTTCTATGGGAAGACCCAACTCAGATCCAGATGTTCTGTGCTGATCATTCTGCAGTGTATGACACAACTCTAGAGCTGCCTATCTTGTGAATTGGGGTGGATGAATTCAGGCCTCCTTTGACGGACCCAGGATGGTAATGGGTGTGGTAAAAAACCTCAGGGTCTTTGAACCTGCATTTGTTAGCCCCTCACAAACTCCTCTTCCTCATCTCAATTACGCAGTGCGTACTGAGATCCCCCCAAAATACTGTCCTGATCTCGATATAAAATGTGATATCAAAACTAGTACAGGAAACTTTCGATTAGCCGGCCCCTAAATAACCGGAAATGTCGGTTAACCGACAAAATTCAGGAGTCGGTTCAGGTAACTTTTATTGCTTGTACAGCAACAAATGGAGGAAGGCAAGGGTTTGGCTGTAGCTGTTGCTAAGCTACAGAGACGCTTGCAACTTGTGGACGTTGTTCTGAAGCTGTTGCTAAGCAACAGGGTTTGTTGCTTTATACGGAGCTCTCAGCTCCATATCTTTTACTATAGCGTTCGGTTATCCGGAATTGTTGATGAACCGGCACCATGTCGGTCCTGTCTGTGCCGGATACCAGAAAGTTTCCTGTAGCAACAAAGAATAACGAAGAAAAACATCCCAGCAAAACCAATTGATACATGGAACAAAATGCAGCAAAGCATAAAGAAAAACACAAAAGTATTTACCTAAAAATGACAGCGGGGTTGGTATTCCAGAAAGACGAGATCAAATGGGCGGAAGTGGCGAGAGCAAATGGGAAGCCAATAGATTGGCTCCCATTGCATTGCCCACTCGGCTATGCTGGGGAGCCAATGTACCACAGACAGAAAATCTCAGCCAGTACACCTTGATAGGCAAACATAGAAACATAGAAGATAGGAGCAGGAGTAGGCCATTCGGCCCTTCGAGCCTGCTCCGCCATTCAATGAGATCATGGCTGATCATCCAAATTCAGTACCCTGTCCCTAAATTAATTTATTAAAAAATGTTATTTGTAGTGAGGGCTGAAAGGACTCAATGTTATGTTACCCCTGTTTGACTATTAGTGTCTGACTATCTGTCACTCAGACATTTAACACACTTGGAGCAGTTTGACTGATGTACATGTTTTCTGTATGTTTTACCTCTTAATCTATTGTCTTCTAGCATTACTTTGACAAAGCTTTGTTATTTCTATCTTCCTTACAGATTCAACTTCATGTTCATTTTTAATATTTCTAACTTCAACCAGCTGATAAGTAGCTGAAGAAGGAAACCAAAGAGATTTGATCCTCCTCAAAGCATCAAGATCACAAGATAGGTTTGGATCAAGAAAGCCCTACGGCCCATTTGATCTTGTCCTTCTGGAATACCAATCCCACCGCCTCCCCACTACATCATTTACCTATTCCTTCAATGAGTTCAGTATCCTGGCCTCAACTGCTCATCACCCTCCGTGCAAGCTTTCTGGTGTCTACCCTGAACTTGCCTTTCGCAAGCTTCAACCTCACCCTCTTGTCTTGCTCTTTAAGGTCCCTTTTGAGTCCTCTCTTTTCAAAGGTGAGAAATCTGATCTAGTCATTCCTCATAGCTCATCCCTCTAATGCCAAGGAACAAGAATGTTGCTTACCTCTGAACTGTAGAAGCTCTGGATGCCCCTATTATATAACAATAACCAGAAGTGTAAGCAGTACTCCAGACGCAGATGACAAGAGTACTCCACAGCTCCAGCATGACTTCTGAGAATTTGAAGTCAACTAATTTGGCATTATATCGTAGCATTCTGTTCACTTTATTTATTATTGCCTTGCACTGTTTAAACATAATGAGCAATAAGTCAACCAGCACCTTCTTTCAACTTTTACTTAGCAAATTCTATCCCACCCATGTAGAACATGTGCAGTACACTCCTACTTTCAAGATGCACTATCTTGTGTGTGTCTATATTGAACTTCTTTTCCAACTGTTCAGCCCAGATGCAAAATATCCCATTGTAAGATTTGAGCTGCCTTGTTTTAAGTCCATGTTATCCCCTATTTTCATATCATTTGGACTGCACCTTGGCATGATCCTATGACCCTGAGAGTGCTGTTGGCAGGAATATAACTCCTGGTAGGACCACCCAAGCCAGACAGGTTGAAAGGCAGTCCAGCAGTCTTCCTGGTAGGGGCTTGTGAGACAGGCTAATGACCTGCCCATGTAAAAATGCCTTTTGTTATGGAAACAACTCAGAGACAAGACAAGTCTGTTACAGATTTGCAAATATAAACATCAACCGCAGAGAAGCACAACCTGCTGGATGCAAGGCAAGATGATACTCCGGTGGAGTCAAGTATCTTGCTCTAGACAGACAGCATCAGAAGAAATAGTTTTGCTCATGTGCCACTAGGCATAGGAGACTCTAAATAAGTAACTAACTTTCTTGTGGCCACCTCCATGCCTTATCCTTTATACCTACTGATTATGGTTTGTAAAGGATCATCTCTGGCAATACTTTAATTCTTTTATAGTTTAGGCACACAACACTGTACGGCTTCCCCCATCGATTTGGGATGTCAGCTCATCAAACCAAGTTTATGAGGTTGGTTAGCCAAGACCTGCCCCTTCTGAAGCTATCCTGGCTGTCATTTAGGAAGTTATTTTCATTCAGGTTACTTTCATACAGTCTCGTTCTGGTTATTGATCCCGTCGGCTCGCCAGTTATTGAGGTCAGTTGAATGAGTCTGAACTGACAATGGCTGTTGCCTTCCTTAAATGTGGGAACTACGTTTGCTTCTTTTCATCCTATTGGAGTGAATTAATAGCATGCTCCTACTGCGCATGACGGAGATGAATCCCCTAAGCCTGACAAGTCGAAGGAACATCCAACTCCCACACAAGCCACAGATTGAGCCAAGCAGAGAAATATGTGAGCCCTGTGAGTTCGTCTCTTTCTCCCAATGCTCCTGCCCCCTGAGTTTATCAGCGTGGATAATTGTATGCTTCCTGTACAATGTGTTCTCTTTAGGTGTTTTTTTTCCTCCTAAATTCTTCTGTCGCAAGCTCAATTGTGCTTTATTGCAGTGTGGCCTTTGGGGGTTTCAGTTCCATGTGCTTTCACGGTCTACCAAGTTGTCACTGTCTTAGCTTTTCATTTCCTCCCGTTGGTCCTGTGTTCAATTTTGTTACAGTTTCATTAAAGCAGGATTGTTTGGATGGATTTACTAAATTTCCTGTACAAGTGTTTTGCCTGCAGAAAGATGCATAATGTCATGCTCCAAGAGGGAGCCTGCATTTCATGTAACACACTCTGTTGCTGAAGAAAAGCATCAGGATTTAATGTGAGTTTGTGAATTGATAAGTTCAGTAACTATTTCTACAGTAATATCTGTCTCTCTTGTTCCATCCAGAAGGCCATTGAGTGCACATTTATCAATGTTTGGGTGGGGAATAAATTTGCAAATGCCAAGTTCTTTATGTTTGCTACCAACTAACATGCGACTTGAAAGAGCTATATTACCTCAGAGAGGTTTATTAGCACACTCACTAAAATTGGTGCCCATTACTAGGATTTATATGAGTATGTGGCAGAACCACTAAATGACTCTGGCTAACTGTATATAATTCTCTTTAACGATGTTCTAACACCAGCCTAAACCTGTACTATTGTGTTAGGCATTACTGTGTTTTGTATATAGAGTTTGCATGTACGGGGCGTGGCCCCTTTAAGAACACGGGCAAACGCGATGACGTCACGTCGCAAACCACGGGGCTGCCCAGGCAGTCCTCGTGGCATCTCCGTTGAGTAAAGACCTGTTTAGTTGTTCTCTTGTGTCGATCTCCGTTATTCGTAGGAATTCGTTAATTCCTGCAAGTAATTATTTTTGCCTCATTATCCAATTAACTTCCAGGAAGCCCAAAAGGAGGAGATGTTATAGGCAATTGTGGCTAGGGGTGATGTTGATTGTTTGGTCATTATCAATGGGTGCCCTTTTAGTAAGCACTGGAATTGGTAGTGGGTGGACTTTCAACAGTTAACCAACACACCCAGCTGTTGCTCAGCTGTACTCCAAAAACCTAGTCAGCATGAGGGCAGGTAAACCTAAACAGCTGCAGTAAAAATAACGTTATTCCATCAACATTCATGAAAACACACATGGGCAAAAAATGTGTGGCCCTTCCGTTGCAGCTCCGCCTTAACTCCAGTGGGGGTGCGACAGAAGGGCCCCAAATTAGGCCTACACCAGATATGCTGGGTCCCAGTCTTGCACCAGAGTTTCTATGCACCCCAAACAAGGCCATTAATGCAGGGAAGGATGAGGCCATGTTTGGGGGTTTCCAACATCAGGTGCAAAAGGCTAGCAGATGACCAACAGGTCCAACTTGGGGGCCCAGGCCTGGTCAGGGCCTCAATCCATGAAGATTCAAGAAAGATTTTTTTCCCTCAATATATTATCAGCACCTTCACAAAGGGGGCTGAGGAGCACCTCTCGTCTATCTTAGGGGTATCGGGAAACATCTGACACACCCACCCTCTTCCAGAGTTGGCAAAAGGCTCACTCCTTCTCATTGTAACCGACTTATTAAAATCCAAATATCTTTAGCTTTGTTTTCTTTATCGTCTTGTTTTCTGTGGCCTGTGGGGTTTTTTCCTATGGAGAAATTGTTTCTTTTTTTGTTTTTTAATTATGCCCATTTGATAATATATGGCATTCTTTATTACGTCCCTGCTCAGAAGACCATGGCTATTTTTGTACTTTAATTTGAAAGATTTTTGCCACAAGAGTGATTCAAAAGCATAAACTATATAGACTAGTAGAACATTCCACAAGCGTCTGTGTGTTTTTCTTAAGATACGACAGCGTTATGGTAAACTTGCCTGGGTCAGCCTTTTCGTTTAGCCAGCAATAGTTAGACATTGGCAACTAAACAAAGATTTCTCTTATTGGTTATTTGAGAATAAAAAGGTCTAAAGGCCAAGCAACACTGAATTTCTGTTTCCTACTCACTGAGATCTTGGGCTGGTCTCTGAGAAGAACTAAAGAAAGAAAGACGTGCATTTATATAGCGCTTTTCATGACCTCGGGACATCTCAAAGCGCTTTACAGTCAATGAACCACCTTTTTTGAAGAGTAGTCACTGTTATAATGTAAGAAATGCGACAGCTAATTTGCAGTGTGATAATGACCAGATCATCTGTTTTTAGGTTTTGGTCAAGGGTTAACTATTGGCCAGTACTGGGGAGAACTGCCCTGCTTGCCTTTGAAACAGGGCCATGGGATCTTTTACATCCAACTGAGGGGGCAGACTGAGCTTCGGTTTAACATCTCATCCAAAAGATGGTACTGCACTGCGAATGCCAGCCTAGGTTATGTGCTCAAGTCTCCAGAGTGGGGCTTGAACCCACGACCTTCTGACTCAGAGGTGAGAGTGCTACCCACCGAGACACGGCTAAACTGTCAATCCATTCTGTGTGGAAAATGTTCCCTTATTATTCACAAATGTTTTAAACGCAACACAATGCGGCTACAATATGGGGTTTGATCCTGAAACATGTTACATTTTCAGGGAATTTAGGACCATTGTCTTTCTCAACGGTTTAACAGTGAATTTAAATGATCCCACAGCATTTGTTGGAAGAGAAGTAGGGAATTCTCCTGGTGTCAAGGCCCACATTTAACCCACAAATAATAAAACCAAAAACAGATTAACTAGTCGTTTATCTCATTACGGTTTGTGGGACCTTTGCTGTTTGCAAATTGACTGCCGTGTCAGCCTACAAAAGAATTGTGACTACACTTCAAAAGTGATGTGCTTTTGGATGTCCCAAGGGCATGGAAGATGCTCTATGGGGGAGAAATTGGGTACCTTTGCACCTCCCATTATTGCCTCCGGAGGGCGATAACGGGGGCGGTATTCACTTACCGACCGAGACGATCGACTCCCGCGATATTCGGCTGGAGGTTTGCGGTGGCGGTATGGCGTTGCGCCCCGGTCTCCTTCACCCAGGAATCATGACATCATCGCCGTGCACATTGCCCCGGTAGCGCCCCGGACCCAAACTTCGGTTCTGCCCCCTGCAGCATCGACGAGCGAAATCACCGACAGCTGCAGGAGGCGTTCATCGGGAGGCCGGGCGCTTCGGGGGCGATACTTCAAGGCGAGGTGGCCGAGATAAGTAACAAAAAAAATCTGAAATGCTGCTTCTGTTTTTTTTCCGTTTTCGTCGCCAGCGATCGATCAGCCCGGCACTCTGCTGCAGTGCAGCGGGCTGATCGGGCCGGATCGCGGCTGCCGTCGGGGACCAGGTAAGTTTTTTCCTTGCAGAGCCTGCAGCGATGGCCCTCCCCTTTAAGGGAGGGAAGAAGCCTTCCAACGCGGCAGTGCTGCACGACCCAGTGTGCAGTGCTGCTCACCCACCACCCCGCCTGCTGCCTGTTGCGCTCCAGGAAGGAAGTGGAGCGTTTGATTTAGCACTCCACTTCCTGGAGCACAAAACCGAATTTTTTAAAAGTTGAAAGACATTAGCGCCTGGGGCTAATTTTTTTCAACTTTTAAAAGTTAGCACCCCAAACGGGGCTATAATGAATTTCTCTCCCTATAATTCTTTCTAGGTGCTGTACCCATAAGTAGATCCTTAAGATCGAGAAGTTGTACCTGCATTTATACTGTACGCTTACTGACATGTGTTCTGAAGTCTAATCCTTGCGGTAATCTCATTATTGCATTTAAGATGCTCCCACTTTACACAAATTTAAAGTGGTGGATATTACCAGATCTTTATAGCCTAGAACCTCGAATAACATAAAGATAGTGAGATTACCAATATGGGTTAATTATTCTGAGGATAAATGATTTAATTTGGGTGTCTCTGTCAATTTTTCCAAGTTCTTATTACTGCAGGATGAAATCACTTTTTTTTGTCCCTTCACACAAATAATTTTTTCAATTGAGTAGAGTTTAATAATGACAGCTTCAGAACCACAGGTATCGAAAAAAGTTCCCCTCCCTGTCTTCCAAGCTTCTGGTTTGAAAGCATAATTGCGAGGAAGGTCTCTGACCTTCTCGTTCTCAGACCAAAGCAAACAATATCTCATGCAATTTTCTGATAAACACAGGTGATTACAACAAATGAAACAATTAATTGCAGGACATCAACTTCGCAAAATAAAGTTGTTAAGGGTAACCTAATAGAGAATTTTTAAATCATGAAAGGTTTTGATAGAGTAGGTACGGAGAGAGTGTTTCCACTTGTAGGGAAGAGCAAAACTAGAGGCCATTAATATAAGATAGTCACCAAGAAATCAAATAGGGAATTCAGGAGAAACTTCTTTACCCAGAGAGTGGTGAGAATGTGGAGCTCGCTACCACAGAGAGTGGTTGAAGCGAATAGTATTGATGCATTTAAGGGGCGGTTAGATAAGCATGTGAGGGAGAAGGGACTAGAAGGTTATGCTGATAGAGTTAGATGAGGAAAGATGGGAGGAGGCTCGAGTGGAGCATAAACGCCGGCATGGATTGGTTGGGCCGAATGGCCTGTTTCTGTGCTGTATTTCTTATGTAATCCTATGTAATGTAATTTGCAGGAGATTGATTGTTAGATATGAACACTTTGCATGTCTGTGTCAAGCTTGCAAGTTTTCGTTGTCCTGATTTTGTTGCCACACTGACAACTCAACTTATGGTCAATAGTGATCCCAAGTTTGGTTGGTGAGGAAATTGGCAATGGTAGTGCCATTAAAGACCAGGGGGGGATGGTTGGGCCTTCTCTTGTTCGAGATGGTCATTACCTAACACTTAATGTGGTGTAAATGTTGCCTGCCACTTGTCAACCCAATCCTAGTTGTTATTCAGGTTCTGCCGTGAGCTGGCATGGGCTGCTTCATTATCAGAAGGCTTGGGAATGAAGCTGAAGACTGTGGAATAATCATCAAATAGCCTCTCTGCTGACATTATGATGGAGGGAAGATCATTGATGAAGGAGCTGAAGATGGTGCTTACCCAAAGGAGCAGCAAGGTGGTGGTATCCCATGGGGCGGACCCCCAGTAGATGGAGCAGGCAGCCGCCCCCTTATGGAAATAGCCCCTTCTCCAGAATTTGGGATAAAGTCAATGCCAGGGCAGATTGTTGGCTAGAAGGCCAGTTTCTAAAGGCAGACTGCTCCCTTCTCAACACCAGCCACAGAAATCGAATCTAAATGAATATAGTACTGGGTCTTATTTAAATTCGTTTAAAAAACATGTAATGATCTGAAACAGGTCACACCTAATATACAGAAATAGCCCACTTATTTAACTTACATCAATGAAATTCAATGAAGCATTAAAGCAATGGAAAGACAGTTGAATTCAAATTCCAGCCACTTCTTAAATCAAAACCCAACTTGAAGATTTTGCCACACATTTGCGTTAACTTTTATATCATCACTGAACTAGCCAAAACATTTAAAAAGATTAACCTATTATATAATTATTTACTCAGTAAAATGGAATGGCAGTTATGGCATAGAATGACTCATTATGGCATCTATTAATAGCACCAGTTATTCTATGTACATAACATCACTGGAGTAGTAATGTGTCGTAATTAATGTGTATATCATGGAAACAACAATATCAGTTAAAGCAAACAGAATATGCAAAGAGAAATCCTAAGCGCGGTTTACTGGAACATCGGGCTGGATTTTGTGGGGGGGGTCAGGGGGCACGTTTGGTGGCGGGTTTTTTTTCCCCAGCGGGTCGGGACCCCGCTGTGAACCCACTGCCATGTGCCTTTACCAAATGTCAGGTCTGCTGAGCAGACCCACCACGCAGCAGCAGGGGAGGCAATTAAAATCATTAGTGGCTTGTATACAGCCACTTATCAATGGTTTTTTCCTAGCTTTTTGGATTTGACAGGTCTCCCACCAGTTTCCCACTGTACCTAGACCTTGTCTGTGAAGCTGAGGCGGGAGGTCAGTGGTCATTGAATCAGCTGATGAGTTGACAGCTTCAAATGTCAAGTCAAAGCTCCCAGCTGATTGAGAAATGTTCCCTTAACCACTAGCTTCTCTAAAGTGCATTTCCACTACAGATTCAGGATACTGTGAGTCTTTACACAAATCTCTATCTAGTCTGATTTCATTACCTCTCCCACCATTGACCGATCGCTTCTGTCATCTCTACTTCACCTGCCATCTATTCCATCAGCATGGGTGCCCTTGAAACTCTCTCACATTGGTCCTCAGAATCCCACCACGATCAGCCCAACACCAGCATCACCAAGCACACCAGCAGCACCAGGCACACCAGCAGCACCAACAACAACACCATCCTTTTCCGCAATCAACTGATGCTGCACAGGACATCAGCATTCGACCACATTGCTGCCTGGGAGGCCAGGGACGGCCTCACCATGGCCAGATTTACTTCACTTAATGCTGTACACTCTGGCTGCCACATGATGCACCAGGTTGGCACCACCCCACACCAGCACCATAAAGCATCCTACAATGCCCAAGCCATTCCTTTCACACTCATCACCACTGTGGGGGGTACCATTATGTCTCACCATTCAATGAAACTCACTAAGCAACTTCCAAAGGTGCACGCGAATCTGTCCAAGAACGCAAAGTGTTGAAAATAAAGATTTCAATATTTGACACCACATTAACAGAAACTTTTCATGAACACTGGCTAAAACACGTAAATGCCTACCCTTGTGTGTTGTTAGTTGGTATGATTGCACTAGGATGAGGGTGAGTGTGAGGGGTGGCTAGTGAGATGGGGATGTGATAATGTAAATAGAGAGGGATGGGTGGAGGTGTAAGGTTAGTTGGTATAAGTAAGGATGTGCAGGAGTAGGGTAGGGAAGGCAGAGTGAGGGGGATGTGATGAGAGGCACAGCAGGATGAGGTTGAGTGTGGCTTTGCACTAACGTATCGTGATCTACTGAGATCATTGAAATGTTTGCTGCACTGCACCCAGATCCTCCTGACCACATCCCTGCTTGTGCCCTCCTCTGCAATGTGCAACCAGGCTGTGTTGATCTCCTGGGGAGGTCTCTTCCGCCCATGGGAAGGGAAGAGAACCTCCCTGCGTGCTGTGACTCCCTCCATAAGCATATGGAGGGAGTCATGGGAGAGCCTGGGTGCAGCCCTATGCCTTTGTGCAGTGATTGTCAGTGTTAGCAGCACCTCAATGCTGTAGAACACTGACAGCACAAATCTCTAAATAAATTTGGCCATGGTCCCTTTAAGGAAACCGGCTGACGACGCATCATCAAATGACGTCACCAGACCTGCTTCCTCTAATTGGCCGGGAAACCCGCTGGGTGGGCTTAAAAATCCCAATCAACAGAAAATCATTTCAGAGGCCGGGATGGAGACAGCAGCGGGGTCAGGACCCGCCACCGACGTTGCCTGCCCCGGACCCACCAAGGTTAGCAAAATCACGGCCTTTGTTGTTTGCTCATTATAGCT
The DNA here is from genome assembly GCF_052327205.1 of Somniosus microcephalus. Classification (NCBI taxonomy): domain Eukaryota; kingdom Metazoa; phylum Chordata; class Chondrichthyes; order Squaliformes; family Somniosidae; genus Somniosus; species Somniosus microcephalus. The sequence continues at coordinate 22,461,812 of NC_141010.1, forward strand.
TAGAAATGTTATCAGATTTATCCTTAATAAGGTGGTATTATTAATGAATGAACACTTAACGCATTTGTATAACATTCCTTTGTCTGCTATTTTAACACTGGTGTTAACTTGTTTATTTAAAAGCTTAACACCTCCATTACAGTACTGGACAGCTGAAAAGCCTGTTAGACTTATGGTAAACCTCCACCTGATACACTTTACAAGTCTTCTGAATTATCTGAAAGAATTCTCGATCACCTGTGCTAGCCGTCCCCTGACATTGCTGGTGGGCCTCCTGAGGCTCGATTACGTTATCTGGAGCAATGCTGTTGGAAGTCCCACTTGAGACGTTGGCAGTCAGAATGGCTCAAGTGACCTGGGATACTCCTGAATGCCTTTCAAAATCTGATTTGGCGCATGTTGAAACAGTCCATTAATTTCCATGTTTCTATTGCCGTTTGTGTTTCCCTGCATTACAACAGTGACTACGCTTCAAAAGTAAATCATTGGCTGTGAAGCGCTTTGGGACATCCTGAGGTTGTGAAAGGCGCCATATAAATGCAAGTTCTTTCTTTCTTTGGCCAAGACAATAGTAATAATTCCTCAGTTACTATTTTTCTGAAACTTTAGGTTAGAATTTAGGAATGGTAAAGGGACATTCATCTGGTTCTTATTCCAAACCCACATCCCTTTACTCATCGTTGAATCAGGATTCTAACCAAGTCTCTCTTGAATTCTTTAACTGAGTCAGTATGCACGATACTAGATATCAGCCTATTGTGTAAAGAAGTAAGAAGAAGGTATTCCTTAAGCTTTTCTTGTGGCTGCATTAACTTTCCCACCCTAGTTCTACACAAATTTCCCAACTGCAACTATTTTGGCAGCTACTTTCATTATTTTATACAAAAAGCTTTGCTATATTTCATTTAACTATTTTTTTGCCTAGTGAGAACTATTTTAGCGGTAATGGTCCCTGGCAGTCAGATAGATGGTGATTGAGGGGGCCCAGAGGTGATCGCGATCGGGAGATGGGGAGGAAGCCTGGGGTACGGGAGACCCGAGGTTTCCCTATGGGGCCCGGAGGAGCCTCCTCTGCTCAGGCTTTGGGTTGAAATCGCAGATTCGGCCCTGATGACTTAATCGGAGTCCGACTTGCATATTTAAGGAGGACCCCACACTCATGAATCTCCCGGCTTTGCATTCAGGTGAGTATTTTTTTTTTAATGTACCTTTTTGGTGGCAGTCTGCAGCAGTCCCTTTAAGGACCGCTGGTTATGTCCTCACGCAGACGTGGCTTTCCCACCGGCTGCGTTCGGGGCAAACCAATTTACTAAAGGAGGCATCAAACAGGCGTTAGGCCCATTATTTGTATATGCAAAATGGCGAACGCCTGTTTCAGGCATGGGCCCTGGACGCCTCTTTTGCTGCCTATACCAATATGGCAGGCGGGGCACTTCTAGCTCAGAATGTGCGCGTGCATGTTGCCCGCCATGTTGGAAGCTTGGGTGCCCATGTTACACCTCTATCGAATTTCTAGGTCTTCTTGTTCTAAGAACACAAGAATATAAGAACATAAGAAATAAGAGCAGGAGTCGGCCATACGGCCCCTCGAGCCTGCTCCACCATTCAATAAGATCATGGCTGATCATCGACCTCAACTCCACTTTCCCGCCCAATCACCATATCCCTTGATTCCCCTAGAGTCCAAAAACCTATTGATCTCAGCCTTGAATATACTCAAAGACTCAGCATCCACAGACCTCTGAGGCAGAGAATTCCAAAGATTCACAACCCTCAGAGTGAAGAAATTCCTCCTCATCTCAGTCTTAAATGGCCGACCCCTTATCCTGAGACTATACCCCCTAGTTCTAGACACTCCAACCAGGGGAAACAACCTCTCAGCATCTACCCTGTCAATCCCCTTCAGAATCTTGTATGTTTCAATGAGGTCACCTCTCATTCTTCTAAACTCCAGAGGGTATAGGCCCATTCTACACAATCTCTCATCATAGGACAGCCCTCTCATCCCAGGAATCAATCTAGTGAACCTTCTCTGGAACATCGCCTTACTTTTCCTCTCACTTTGTTCAAAAATCTCCTAAAATCCCTTCCTTAATTTCTTCCATTTCTGCCCTCTTCCTTCTCGTTGTTCACTGTTTTGAGATGTTCTCCTATGTGAGGTAGTGCCACACGAATAGAAATTATCATTGCTTGTGGTAGCAGTGAAAGTCATATTGGAAAATAGATTTTCAATCCAACACAGCTTCAAATTAAAAAATGTAAACTGAAATAACAGATTAAAAATATTACTAGCTGGGATATTACTATTACGTATATAAATTGCTCCGGTTTGATCAAGAGTCCCACCTGAAACATTAACCTGTCTTTCACTTCAGATACATACTCATCTGCTGTGCATTTCCACCATTTCCTGGTTTAATTTTAGATTTGCAACATTCATGGTGTACTTTTTAAAATCATTGTGTACATTGTTTACTGGTGATTAACTGGGTCTCATTTTAATCGTACTTGATAGTTTAGATTCGCTGTCAATGGACATGTTGGGGATCTTTACGGATTATATAGGCCATGATGTAAGAAAACTACTAGGCACTTGGTCTGAGTATTAAACAAGGCTTTAATCAACATAGAGATCTAGTTGTGTCCTTCACTAGTTCCTGTTAAAGATTGTCCTGAGCAAGCTGGGCCCATGCCCGAGTATTTATACTCTCCCTGGACAGCGCCACCAGCAGGCCGCCCAGTATTACTTCATAAGATATTTCCACATGAATGACAAGATTCAGGTCAGGCCATCTTATAAACAATGCCATGAGCAGTTCATGGACAGCTTTTGCTAAGCTTGGCACTTGGTCCTCAAGAACACTTAGTGAACAGGTCAAAAATTAGACAAAAGTTACTGTCAAATCACATGGAGAATAGTTTAAGAAGTGGTAACCTCAGTAAACATAATAGTAAGTGGGTGTAAGAACAGCTAGCCCTACAATTCAAATGCTTACAAAGGCACAAAGTGAAAAAATATGCACAATTCCAGCATAACGTCATTTGTAAATGAAATTTATCACATATCTGCCATTTACATGATATTATCAGATGTCACTGTTATTTTCCTGTTAAACACATGTTTTGCATGACATTGAATGGCCCAGAAATTCGGGTCTCCACGGGTGAGTATGCATGGGGTACTCACCCGTAAGCCCGATGGAAGTGCCAGTTTCGTGCATGCACTGCGCATGTGCGGGAAACCGGCACTTCTGTTCCCCTGAAAGCAGGGGTTCAGAGGTCGAACGCGTGCGCGGGGGAGGATGCGCGTGCGCATCGAACTTAGTTTTTTTTTACAGGTTTTCACGCGAGGGTAAGTGTTAGATCTGTGTATCTTAATGTTGTGTCCTTCAATAATCAGACAAAGACTGCAGGGAATGATCAACAGGTGTTTACTGAATGAGGGTTCAAACTGCAACTGACTGTACAGATCACTACTCAGGGTTTATATACAGGTGTGGTCACTGCCGGTACTACAGGATATAGGAGCTGTAAAAAGTAGTTCTCCCCCTTAAAGGTACATACATTACAATTCCTCCCCTTTTAGATTAACAGTACCATAACGCTCATTTAACAATTAAATATCAACTAATTACAATTAACACTTTTAACATGCAACATTAACTGAAAATAGTCTATTTATAAATTCAGTCTTTGGGGAGGCTTGCTGATTCTTTCTGGATAACGCCTTTCCTGAGTGTCTCGCTCTTGGTGCGGAGGCGATTCTAACACCCTGTCGTCAGTTGATTCATCAGCTTCCAATGCTATTGTTTCTGAGGTAGATGCGACCTGTACGTCGGGTTCCTCACCAGGTACGTATGGCCGAGACATGGGGTTGACTCGTTCCTGTGACTCTAGGATCTGGTCAGCATGGCGTCTCACAATGTTCTCCCCAACATCCACTGTGTACATTAGTGGCCCCTGCCGTGTGCATATCGTTCCTGGTTGCCATTTCTCTGTTCGGTAGTCGCGGGCCAAGATTGGTTGCCCTACATTGAAGCTCCTTGTCGGTTTCTCATTGATGTGCTGGAATTGCTTACTCTCAACATCTCTTCGTACATTTGGTCTGAGCAAATCCAGACGAGATCTCAACCTTCGGTTAAAGAACATCATGGCCGGGGCCTGGTTGGTGACTGCATGTGTCGCATTTCTGTAGGCTAACAGGAAATTGTCCACCTTATGCTGCAGTGGAATGTCGTCATTGCACATGGCCTTTACTGCTTTTTTAAAGGTTTGTACGAACCTCTCAGCCAATCCATTTGTGGCTGGATGATACGGGGCGGATGTGTAATGCCTTACCCCATTCCTTTTCATAAATCTTCTAAATTCTTCGGACACAAACTGTGGTCCGTTATCAGAGCAAATCTGCTCTGGCAAGCCGTTCCTGGCAAAAATGGTCCATAGGACTGCAATAGTTTTCTCCGTGGTGGTGGAGGACATTTTGATCACCTCAGGCCATTTCGAGTGCGCATCCACGGCTATTAAAAACATTGAGTCCATGAATGGACCAGCAAAATCAATATGCACCCGTTGCCATGGAGATGAGGGCCACTCCCATGGGTGTAGAGGGGCATGTGGTGGTGCATTTTGGACCTTCTGGCATCCTGAGCAGCTCTTTGTCAGGTCCTCAATTTGCTAATCGATCCCCGGCCACCACACATAAGCCCTAGCAAGGCTTTTCATTTTCACCCCTCCCAGATGAGCTTCGTGAAGCTCATTGAGCACTCTCTCCCTTAACTTGGGTGGAATTACCACTCGGGATCCACACATCAAGGTCCCCTGGCATACTGACAGCTGTTCTCTTCTGGATGAGAATGATGGCAACAGTGAGTCGCCATGTGCTGGCCATCCCTTCACCGCCAAATCATATACCCGAGACAGTGTCGGGTCATTTCGGGGCTCCTTCTCTATACCAGCGTTAGTTACTGGCAAGCATTTAATTATAGTCGAATGAAATATTTCGACAGGATCCACTGCTGGTGCTTCCTCCGCAGTAGGCAGTGGCAGGTGTAAGAACATAAGAACATAAGAAATAGGAGCAGGAGTAGGCCAATCGGCCCCTCGAGCCTGCTCCACCATTCAATAAGATCATGGCTGATCTGATCCTAACCTCAAATCTTCTATCACTCTCCATCCCACCCGAACCCATGTGATCTCCCGGGAGAGACGAAAAACCAGATAAAAAACCCAATGGCCAATTTGGGAGAAAAAATCTGGGAAATTCCTCTCCGACCCATCTCGGCGATCGAAACTCTTCCAGGAGATCACTCTGTCCTTATATTTTCTACAGTACTTACCTTCTGTAAAGGCGATCTCCACTCCAGCCAGGAACAGGAATAAAACCATCTCCTGAAATCGAACACAGAATTAGAACACAAGAAGTAGTAACAGAACTAGGCTACAAGGCCCCTGGGCCCGCTCCACTATCCACAGGGCCATGACCATTCCGAACCTGGACTCATGTCCAATTTCCTGCCCGCTCCCCGTAACCCTTAATTTCCTTTACTTCTAGGAAACGATCTATTTCTGTTTTAAATTTATTTAATGATGTAGCTTCCACAGCTTTCTGGGGCAGCAAATTCCACAAACCTACCACCCTCTGAGTGAAGAAGTTTCTCCTCATCTCAGTTTTGAAAGAGCAGCCCCTTATTTTAAGATTATGCCCCCTAGTTCTAGTTTCACCCATCATTGGGAACATCCTCACCGCATCTACCCGATCAAGCCCCTTCACAATCTTATATATTTCAATAAGATCGCCTCTCATTCTTCTGAACTCCAATGAGTAGAGTCCCAATCTACTCAACCTCTCCTCATATGACCACCCCCTCATTCCTGGGATTAACCGAGTGAACCTTCTTTGTACTGACTCGAGAGCAAGTATGTCTTTTCTTAAGTATGGACACCAAAACTGTATGCAGTATTCCAGGTGCAGTCTCACCAATACCTTGTATAACTGCAGCAATACCTCCCTGTTTTTATATTCTATCCCCCTAGCAATAAAAGCCAACATTCCATTGGCCTTCTTGATCACTTGCTGCACCTGCATACTAACTTTTTGAGTTTCGTGCACCAGGACCCCCAGATCCCTTTGTACTACTGTACTTTCCAGTTTCTTGCCATTAAGATAATAACTTGCTCTATGATTTTTCCTGCCAAAGTGCATAACCTCACACTTTCCAGTATTGTATTCCATCTGTCAAATCTCTGCCCACTTACTTAGCCTGTCTATGTCGCTTTGCAGGTTTTTTATGTCCTCCTCACTCAATACTTTCCCTCCCATCTTTGTATCATCTGCAAACTTTGATATGTCACACTCGGTCCCCTCCTCCAAATCGTTAATATAGATTGGAAAGAGTTGGGGACCCAGCACTGACCCCTGCGGAACACCACTAGTTACTGATTGCCAGTCTGAGAATGAACCATTTATCCCAACTCTCTACTTTCTGTTAGAGAGCCAATTCTCCACCCATGCCAGAGTATTACCCCCAATCCCATGATTTTTTATCTTGAGCAATAATCTTTTGTGTGGCACCTTGTCAAATGCCTTTTGGAAGTCTAAATACACTACGTCCACTGGTTCTCCTTTATCCACCCTGTATATTACTTCCTCAAAGAGCTCAAGCAAATTTGTCAAACATGACTTCCCCTTCATGAAACCATGCTGAGTTTGTCCTATTAAATTATGTTTATCCAAATGTCCCGTTACTGTCTCCTTAATAATGGACTCTAACATTTTACCAACCACAGATGTTAGGCTAACAGGTCTATAGTTTCCAGCCTTCTGCCTACTACCCTTTTCAAATAAGGGCGTTACATTAGCAGTTTTCCAATTAGCCGGGACCTTTGCTGAGTCCAGGGAGTTTTGGAAAATTATTACCAATGCATCCACAATCCCTACCGCCACTTCCCTCAAGACCCTCGGATGTAAGCCACCAGGTCCAGGGGATTTATCCGGCTTAAGTCCCATTATTTTACCAAGTACCACTTCCTTAGTGATTTTAATCGTATTTAGCTCCTCTCCCCCTAGAGCCCCCTTTTTGTCCAGTGTTGGGATATTCTTAGTGTCCTCTACCGTAAAGACTGATACAAAATATTTGTTCAGCGTTATTGCCATCTCCATGTTTCCCACCATTAATTTCCCAGTCTCATCCTCTAAGGGACCAACATTTACTTTAGCCACCCTTTTTCTTTTTATATAACTATAGAAACTTTTGCTATCCGTATTTATATTTTTTGCTAATTTACTTTCATAATCTATCTTCCCTTTCTTAATCAATCTTTTAGTTATTTTTTGCTGTCTTTGAAAGATTTCCCAATCTTCTATCTTCCCACTAGATTTGGCTACCTTATATGCCCTTGTTTTTAGTCGGATACTATCCTTAATTACTTTACTTAGCCACGGATGGCTATCTTTTCTTTTACACCCTTTTTTCCTCAGTGGAATATATATTTTTTGGAAGTTGTAAAATAACTCCTTAAATGTACACCACTGATCATGTACCGTCTTACCCTTTAATCTATTTTCCCAGTCCACTCTAATCAATTCCGCTCTCATACCTTCATAGTCTCCTTTATTCAAGCTCAGCACGCTTGTTTGAGATCCAACCTTCTCACCCTCTACTTGAATATGGAATTCAACCATGTTATGGTCACTCATTCCAAGGGGATCCTTTACTAGGACATTTTTAATTAATCCTATCTCATTATACAGGACCAAATCTAAGGTTGCTTGCCCCCTGGTCGGTTCAGTTACATACTGCTCAAGAAACCCATCCCTAATACACTCAATGAACTCATCCTCAAGGCTGCTCTGCCCAGTTTGATTTGTCCAGTTAATATGATAGTTAAAATCCCCCATAATTATAGATGTTCCCTTATTACAAGCCTCAACTATTTCCTGATTAATACTCCGTCCAACAGAGTTGCAACTGTTCGGAGGCCTAGAGACTACGCCCACTAGTGTTTTTTTCCCCTTATTATTCCTTATCTCTACCCAAACTGTTTCACTATCCTGCTCCTTTGACCCAATATCATTTCTCTGTATTATAGTGATTCCTTCCTTTATTAACATAGCCACCCCACCTCCCCTCCCTTCCTGCCTGTCCTTCCTGATTGTTAAATAACCTGGTATGTTTAATTCCCAGTCATGGTCACCCTGCAGCCATGTTTCTGTAATGGCCACAAAATCATACCCATATGTAGTTATTTGTGCCATTAACTCATTCATTTTGTTACGAATGCTACGTGCATTCAGATAAAGAACTTTCAAATATGTTTTCTGACACTTAGTTCCTGTTTTTTCCCCTTTTACTACTTTACCTTTTACTCCATACCTTCTGTCCCTTCCTGACATGTTCTGTTTTTTAATTTCCCCACTGCTAGCTAAGTCTATGACCTTCTCCATTGTCATTTCTGTTATTTGCTCTCTAGAAACCTCCCCCGCACTAATTAGTTTAAAGCCCTCTCTACAGCCCTAGTTATATGATTCGCCAGGACTCTAGTCCCAGCACTGGCCAAGTGGAGTCCGTCCCAACGGAACAGCTCCCTCCTGTCCCAGTACTGGTGCCAGTGTCCCAAGCAGCAAAACCCATTTCTCCCACACCAGTCTTTGAGCCACGCATTTAACTCTTTAATTTTATTTATCCTAGCCAAATTCGCTCGTGGCTCAGGTAATAACCCAGAGATTATTACCCTTGAGGTTCTGTTTTTTAATTTGACCCCTAGCTGCTCATACTCCTTTAACAGAACCTTCTTCCTTGTCCTATCTACGTCGTTTGTACCAACATGGACCACGACAACTGGATCCTCCCCCTCCCACTCCAAGTTTCTTTCCAGCCCAGAAGAGATGTCCTTAACCCTGGCACCGGGCAGGCAACACAGCCTTCGGGACTCCCGCTCTTGACTGCAGAGAACCCTATCTATCCCCCTAATGATACTATCCCCTACCACTACAACATTTCTTTTTACTCCCTCCACTTGAATGGCCCCCTGCACCACGGTGCTGTGGCCAGGTTGCTCATCCTCCCTGCAGTCCCCACTCCTGCCCTCACAGGGAGTAAGAACCTCGATCCTGCTTGACAAGAGCAAGGGCTGCGGCTCCTTCAACACTACATCCTGGATCCCGTACCTTCCTCACTCGTAGTCACACCGCCCTGTCCCTGACCACGGACTACATCTGCAGTAATTAATTTCATAAGTGTGACCACCTCCTGAAACATAGAGTCCAGGAACTTCTCCCCCTCCCTGACGTGTCGCAGTGTCTGAAGCTCGGTCTAAAGCTCTTTAACATAGAGCTTGAGTTCCTCTAGCAGCAAACACTTATCGCAAATATAATCACCGTGAGCCTCAATGGGGTCCACCAGCTCCCACATTTCGCAACAGTGACACATCACCTGTTCACCCATAGCTATGTAATTAATTAAATTTCTTATTATTAATTATGAAGACCCTCTGCCCATCAGCGTTTCCATGCTGTTTCGTGCCCTTATACTCGATTTCATATTGGTGCGCCCCTAGAAAAAGGGACCATCTTTGTAGCCGTTGCGCAGTCATCACCGGAACACCCTTCTTTGGATTAAAGATGGAGACAAGTGGTTGGTGGTCAGTCAGCAAGGTGAACTTCTGCCCGTGCAGATAGTGATTTAAGTTTTTCACTCCCCACACTAGGCTGAGGGCCTCCCTGTCAACCTGGGCGTAGTTACGCTCGGCTGAGATTAGTGACCGAGACGCAAAGGCTACTGGCCTCTCCGAGCCATCCGGGAATTTGTGCGACAGCACCGCTCCAATGCCATAGGGTGATGCATCACACGCCAACCGAATTGGTAGTGCTGGGTTGAAATGAGCCAACACCTCTTTTGATGCGATCAATGCTTTGCTCTTCTGGAAAGCTCGTTTACATTCGTCACTCCACTTCCATGGTACCCCTGTTTTCAGTAGGGTGTTCAGTGGGTGTAGTACGGTAGGCAAATTTGGCAAGAACTTATGGTAGTAGTTCACCAGCCCGAGGAACGACCTCAGTTGTGACACATTTTCCGGTGCTGGAGCCTTGACTACTGCCTCAATCTTTTCAGGGGACTTATGTAACCCCTCTTTATCAATAACGTGGCCACAATACGAGATCTGCTTCTGGAAAAACTCGCATTTGTGGCGATTAGCTCGGAGCCCATATTCCTTCAATCTAGTGAGCACCTGCTCCAGGTTGGCGAGGTGATCACTGTCATTTTCGCCCGTGACCAGGATGTCGTCCAAATAACACTGGGTCCCTGGAATCCCTTGCAGGACTTGTTCCATTGCCCTTTGCCAAATAGCCGGAGCTGATGCTACCCTGAACACCAGCCGGTTGTATTGGTAGAGACCTTTGTGAGTGTTGATCATGAGGTACTGTTTCGAGGGTTCTTCTACCTCCATTTGCAGGTACGCCTGGGCCAGATCAATCTTAGTGAAGCGTTTCCCTCCAGATAGCGAGGCAAAAATATCTTCAATCCACGGAAGCGGATATTGTACAGTGTGAAGGACTGGGTTCACTGTCACCTTAAAGTCCCCACAGATGCGAACCTTCTTTGGTTCCCCAGGCGTATTACTCAACGACCTCTTCATTACAGGAACGATGGGTGCAGCCCACTCGCTCCAGTCCACTTTGGACAGTACTCCTGAACGTTCCAAACCTTCCAGCTCTGCTTCGACGGCTGGGCGGATCGCATAAGGTACCGGTCTGGCCTTAAAAAACTTTGGGCTTGCATTTTCCTCTATTTTGATCGTCGCTGTTATACATTTTAGTGTTCCGAGTCCCTGCTGGAACACTTCTTGTGCGTCAGTTAGCATTTTTGACAGTCGTCCAGGTGTGACGTCGTCATCCTTTTTGGCATCTACAGTCAGTGCTTGTATGGAATACCAATCTAGCTGTATCTTCCGGATCCATTCACGTCCAAGTAGTGGTGGTCCTCCATCTGGCAATACATATAGGTCCATTTTTGGTGTTTCCTTGCCGTTCTATATAACGTTTACCCTTATTTTTCCTTTGGGGTAGACTTTTTGCCCCGTGTACGTCTTCAAGACAATCTTTGTATCTCTCAAGGGTGTATGTGAGAATAGCCGCTTGTAGCCCCTTCGGTTTATGACTGTTAGGGCTGATCCTGTGTCCAATTCCATTTTCACTTGGACTCCTGCTATCTTGAGTGTGACCCAGATGGTTTGATGATCCTCCATTTTGATCACATTATGTAGTTTCAGACAACCCAGCTCCTTGCTTCCGGCGTCTGTATCACTTTTCTGTTTGTCTGAACTACTCTCCGTCACCTTATGTACCTTCTTGTACTTCTCCTGTGGAGATTTCTTGCTGCTGGTTTTCTTTGCCGACCTGCAGACTCTTGCTATGTGTCCTACTTTTCCACACTGTCTGCACACTTTGTCCTTGAACCAGCAATCATTATGGTCATGTGTTGTTCTGCTGCAGCGATAGCACTTCACTGTTCCGTATGACATTTCATTTGTGCCATATTCTTGTGGTCTCCGTTGTATCTCTGCAGCGTCCTGTGCAGCTGCTTCGTGTGATACTGCAATGCTGAAAGCCTTGTCCAGCGTAAGATCCTTTTCTGATAGAAGCCATTTCTGGGTTCCTTCACTTTGAAGCCCACACACAAACTTGTCCCTTAAAGTATCTGCTAGTCCCGTTCCAAACTGGCAGTGTTTCGATAGCTTGCGCAGTTCTGTTAAATACTCAGCATTACTTTCATCTTTATGCTGGTTCCTTTTGTGAAACTTAAATCTTTCTGCTATCAGCAGTGGTGTGGGGTTTAAGTGGTCCTGTAGGATTGACACTATGTTTTCAAAATCCTTTTCTACTGGCTTCTCTGGGGTTACTAGGTTTCATAGTAAGCCATACATTTTTGCAATCATTGAATTCAACAATACCAGCGCTTTCTTGTCATCTGGCACTTCATTCGCCTTGCAGTATACTTCTATGCGTTCGACATATGTCGTCCAATCTTCGACTTCATTGTCGAACGCTGTGATACTGCCACTCTTCGGCATTTTTGGGTGTGGTTGGACTGGCTTAAAATGGCATCTCCCGCGCTTTCCTTTCTTCCCCGCTGCGGCTTAAAATGGCGTCTCCCGCGCTTTCCTTTCTTCCCCGCTGCGGCTTAAAATGGCGTCTCCTGCGCTGCTGCCAACGCTGCTCTCGGCGGTCCTCGTGGCAAATGGTGACGCCCTGTGGGTTTCATGCGCTGCTCCTGCGTTGCTGCCAATACCGCTCTCTGCAGTCCTCGTGGCAATGGCAGCGCCTCACGTTTTCCTGCGCGCCTCTCTCCCCCGTTGATGCTGCTCGGCCATTGAACACCGGCTGCGCTCTGCTCTCTCTCGTCTCTCTCCCCGTTGACGCCGCTCGGTCCTGAACACCGGCTGCACCCTGTGCGCTCTGCCCTCTCTCTCTCCCCTGTCGACGCTGCTCGGCCTTTTTCTGTGCCGCTCGGTCGGCTCTAGCCGCCGCTGTCCGCGAAGGGTCTGTGCAGTACCTGTTGCCAGCCCGTTTTGCTGGACCACCGTGACTGGAAAGCCAAGCCTGGCTCTCGACAGCCTCCCCTGCGATGCTCAAATCTCCGCTGGTTGACTGGGCAGTTGCCCGTGGTCGACGTCCGTGCTTCTGGACTCGACCTCCTTCCACTGTTCTCCAGGAGCGAATCCCTGGGAGGTGATGCAGAGTTGCAGGTAGGTTTGAATCTGCGTCGTCACCAATGTTAGATCCGTGTATCTTAATGTTGTGTCCTTCAATAATCAGATAAAGACTGCAGGGAACGATCAACAGGTGTTTACTAAATGAGGGTTCAAACTGCAACTGACTGTACAGAGCACCACTCAGGGTTTATATACAGGTATGGTCACTTCCGGTACTACAGGATACAGGAGCTGTAAAAAGTAGTTCTCCCCCTTAAAGGTACATACATTACAGTAAGCCTGCAGGATTTAGAAATATAAAAAGCAGGTGAAAGGCCTGCTTTTTACAAGGTAAATGGTGAATTAATTAAAATTAAAACATTTTTTTCACAGGTTTATTATTTTTAAATACTTTAAAGCAAGGTAAGTTTATTTTTAGCCCCGTTAGAATATAAAATTATTTTTTTCAAAAATTTAAATTATTGTTTAAAATAGTTATTTAATGTAATTTATAGTTTATTTAAAAAATGTGATTAAAAAAAAAAATTATTTGAATGTTTAGTGCTGTTTTGGGGCCATAGTATTTATAAGTCTTGACAGCACTTCCTGTCAAGACTTATGAATGGGCTTTTCCCTGCTCCGATTGGCTGCCCATGGCCCATGTGATCCCAGGGGACACTTCGAACTAACTGCGCCCCTGGGATACGCAAGCACTGCGTGCCAGGAGTTGGAGCATGCCCCGGATCGGAATTCCACGGGGCCCTACAGCTCAACTGCCGGCGCACAAGGTAAGTGCAGGTCAGGGGCTTGCACCCACGAGAAGCCCCCGACTCAAATTTGTGGGCCATTACCAGGCACCAAGGTGAACACTGAACAAATCCAAAGCTTTCCTCTTTGGCTTTTTCAAATACCTATGCATCTCCAGCTTGACTCCATTGCCCTCCCCAATTGTCTCCTAAGGTTACGTCCAGGTTAAGGTTATGTCTTGATACTTTAGTGTACAGTTTGACCTCAGGCTTAGCTTTCCCCCCACATCAGATCAGTCATCAAGACTAGCGTTCTGTCATCTCTGAAACATCCCCTTCCTCTCCCTCTCTGCCACTGGACCACTAATCCATTCCCTTATTATCTTATGGCTGGACTTCTCTAATGCTCTCCAAGCTGTTCTTTCCAATTCCATCATCCATAAACTTCAAGTCATCCAAAATGCAGTGGCATGTTTTGTCATCTGCAATAAGGACTGCACCTACCATTGTTTAACTTCCACTGTCTTTCTGTCTCCCAGAATAAGCGCTTGTCCTCCCCTTCAAGTCCCTCCACAGCCTTGCCTCAGGGAAGGCTGGCCAAGAGAGCATTAAAGAAGTCCATTTAGGAGATGATAGACATGGATTAGGGTTTAAACACAGAGCGGAAAATAAGGGCAGAGACAGGTTATGTTTTGAAAATAAAAGAAAGCTAGTCTTGATGTTGGGTTGGATGTGGGGGAAGAAGCCGAGCCTGGGGTCAAGCAGTACACTACCTCAATGATCTCCTCCAGCCCTATGCATATGCTTTGGCTCTCTAACAGTGGCTAACTTATTGTTTTCTGCTCTACCATTGGTTCTGCTCCTTCAGCCACTGTGCCCTCACCCTCTGGAAGTCCCCCCCTCAGCAGTTCCACCATGCCACCTCTCGGCCTTCACAAGACTCTTTTATGGACCATACATTTGCCTCTTCCTTTGAAGGGATAATTACTAGTCCTAGCCCTTTTCGGGCTACCACAGATCAGGCATATTCCCCAGACGTTCACCTTCAACTAAAGTTAAAGATGGCCGAATTCTATAAGACGCTTAATTGTGTCTAAAGGTCCAGGCTATCTCTCCCTAAAGGAAAGGAACGACTGAAGATTTTACCATCCTCCGGATAGCACTTTTATTAAGTTTAACTAGACTGTAACCTTCTGGATATTACGAGGGTCCGGTAAACCCCCCCAGAAATCTGCAACTCCTTACAAAAGAGTGTGCAGAAATTGAGTTCGTGAGTTTGATACAGAAATACTACTTGAGACACTTCTAAAAATATATAGGCCTAGAAATTCAGTGGCCTGCGCCACCAGTTTGCGCCCAAAGAGGGCTTTTGCGCCACTGGCCACACCTACCGCGATATTTAGTGGGGCGCTAATGGCGGCGTTAGCCTGTAGCGCTGCGCCGCCACTGATGACGTCATCGGTGTGCGCAGCACCCTGCTATCGCCCCGCTGTCCATATTTGGTCGCACCCGCCTCCTCCACGCCGGCCGCAAACAGCGACCGGTACATAGGGGCCTACCTGTGGCGGTAGTGGGGCGAGTTAAGGTGGAGGTGCGGCCGGCCGCTTTTTCGGTGGCCGCCTGCCCGCACCTCCGTCCCCGGCCTCCTACACGCCCCCCCCCCCCGCGGCATTGCCGGCTGTTTCCCGAGAGCCCGGCACTTCTCCTTGGTGCCGGGCTCATTTGCCGGCACTCGCGAGCGGGGATCGTGCTGTTGCAGGCACCTCCCCCTTAACAGTGGGAGGAAGGCCTGCAGTACCGCAGCCTGCCGTGCCGCAGCGGGTGGCGCTGTGGCACTTTGCGCGCCGATATTCAGTTTCAGCGCCCCAAGCGGGGCGCCGAAACCCTTGTTTAGCGGCCGGCTTCCGCTTGGGGTGCTGAAACTGAATATCCCGCTGGCGCAAGTGGCTCCGCGCGCAGCGGTAATTCCGGCGCCCAGGCGAGCTGGGCGCCCCTAACTGAATTTTTAGCCCATAGATTTTATTAAGAGCCGACATACAGTTAACAGCTTGAGTCAATTGCAACTTTAACAGTTCAAAATACAATTAGCTTACATTTCTTTATTCTCAGAGATCCTTATTCTCAAATCTTAACTTTTGTTACATTTTTACATTTCTATTATTTCTAATCCAGAATATCCAGTAAAATCAAATTAAAAGTACCTTGATCCCTGAGACTCAGAGTTAAAAATTTACAGAGCATGCCTCTGAAGTTGAGAGAATTGCTTTGCCCCTTTCCAGCGACTTCTGACTGTCTATCTGAAAAGCTCTATTTTTATACCTTTCTTTAGTGTTTTATCCTTTGAAGTTTTCTGCTGATGTAAGCTAATTATCTCTGGTCATCTTCCTGTTGACTTTTCTCTATACTTACTGTCAATTCAACTGTTAGCTTGCAGACTTCTGTCTGTTGTTTAGGTGTTTCAAAAACTTATAATAAAACACAATATGACAGTAGTATTTATTTGATGCCATTCTTATCGAAGACTTCCATTCAGTTCTAAATATTGGCTTAACTGGTTATTAGCAGGCGTTGTGACTCCTATGTGTTCCAAGTTCAACACAAACACAATGTGATTGCTTAGTGTCATCTATTGAAATCATATCTTCAAAGTGTTCTGTTGGTATCTTATTTACAACATGTAAATTAAAGACACTTCAACTAGGGTGTTTGTTTTCCTAGCCATCTTAGTTGGTTATTTTATAATCGTGTTTCCTGTTTCATTTGATGTTGCTTTTACAAAGGCACATGGCTTTTTAATATTCTGGCCTAGAAATTGGCCTGAGGCGCCCAAGCGGCGCAAAGTTCGCTTGTGCGCTGGAATTTGCACCGCGATCACCGCAAATTCAGTTTCAGCGCCCCTAGAGGGAGACGGGGCGAGGCTCGAGGTGCTCTGCATCCCTCTTAGGGCGCTGAAACTGAATATCGCAGCACAACGTGCTGCAGCGCCACACGCTGCGGCACGGCACGCTGTGGTACTGCAGGCCTTCCTCCCACTGTTAAGGGGGAGGGGCCTGCAACAGCGCGAGCTCCGATTGCGAGTGCCGGCAAATGAGCCCGGCACCAAGGAGAAGTGCCGGGCTCTCGGGAAACAGCCGGCAATGCCGCCGGGGTGGGGGGGTTAGGAGGCCGGGGACGGAGGTGCTGGCCGTGAACCGGGCGCGGGTAGCGAACGGCGCAACTGCGCCGTTCGCTACCAAATATCGCAAACGGGGCGCAAATGGGGCGCTGCGCACACCGATGATGTCATCGGTGGCGGCGCAGTGCAAATGGCTAACGCCACCATTAGCGCCCCTGCTGAATATCGCGGGAGGCGCAGCCAGTGGCGCTACAGCCACTGACTGCCTCTTTAGGCGCTAAGAGGTGGCGCTACTCACCCAATTTTTCCCCCTCTGTGTTCCTGTTCAAAGTGTCCATTTTTAACACTTTACTTTGGTCATTCCATTGTGTTTCTCCCAAACCCCAGACCTTCTGGAAGCGCCAAACTGCTATTTCAATAGGGCCATTGTTTTAGTATTTTTAACCAATTCCCATTTCAAAAGCTTGTGGTGTTTTACAACTTCTGTGTTATCAAACCATCCCATCTCAGAAGCCTGTTTGCACAGCTTGTGCCATTGAGACTTTAGATTTTTAAACCCAGTATATCATGTATTAATAAAATCAGAATTCTGTTCATATGATGGTGTATTTTTCTGAAATATGGCTTATTCCTTCACACCTTTCCCTTTGGGATGCGGTCTACTGTGATGGTTGAGAGACCCTCTCCATCTGCTGCTGGTGTGGGACACCCAGAATTTATGGCCCATTGACTTTTGGGTTCTGCTCAAATAGTATGCTCGCAAACTTGAGGACTTGTGCAGTGGTTTAGCAGATTGTCCCTTCATATCTGGAACTGGAGTGACTGCTGCTCACAGTGATGAGTTGCAATCTTCCCGTGTATTGGTATTAATGTCTAAAGCTTCTTGAGTAGGAGCTACATCATTCGCTAATAATTTAACATAAATCACTAAATAATATGTCAGGCCTTGATGAGCTTGGGTAATGACTAATGGACTTCAGCAGAAGCCAATGTCTAGATAGCTTTAAATTTTACATAGTATTTGTCAGACAACAACAAGAACCATATTTTTATGTCTGTGACAAACGCCAACCTAAACTAAGTCTGTTATTATTTCTGGGGAAAATTTGACATCCTCGAAAAAACCCACATATAAACAGTCTAGGGTAAATCTTTTAGAAAATATTTTAAATAGGGTCAGAATGCCAAACTTCAAAATGCATTGACATTTATAACATTTAAGGATGTCACATAAACAGATGGGTAGATCTAGCATTTCAGAAATGACAGGATTTCCCTGTATCTTCTGTGCAATTTACAAAGACTTCACCTGTCCAGTCACTCATGTTGACTGTTTAAGTGCTTTTAAAAAGAGGCGTAAGTATTCAATAAAGACTCAATTGTTAAGTTACACAGAGAAATGTGATTATTTGTGTTAGGAGTTTTTAAAATGTTTTTCAGAGCTCATTGGTTGTAGCATGGAATGTAAACAGCATACAAACCTTGCCAACCTGAAAAATTACAGAAAATAGCAGAGTACAGATAGAACAATCTTTTTTTGTTCTTGCGATATGAGTGATGCTGGCAAGGCTAAGTTTATTGCCTACCCCTAAATTGCCCTGAAAGAGAGAGTACTGGGCCGCCTTCTTGAACCACTTCAGTCCTTGGGGTGATGGTATGCCCATGATGGCGTTAAAAAAGGAATTCCGGGTTTTTGAGCCAGTGACGATGAAGGGAAGCAATATATGTGCAAGCAAACGACAACAACTTTCACTTACAGGAAACTTTCGATTTACCGGCACCTAAATAACCGGAAATCTTGGTTAACCGGCAAAATTCAGGAGTAGGCTCAGGTAACTTTTATTACTTTTTTTACTCCATTTGTTGCTGTGCAAGGGTGTGGCTGCAGCTGTTGCTAAGCTACAGAGACGCTTGCAACTTGTGCCCATTGTTCTGAAGCTGTTCAGGGTTTGTTGCTTTATACGGAGCTCTCAGCTCCGTATCTTTTACTATAGCGTTCGGTTATCCGGAATTTTTGATGAACCGGCACCACGTCGGTCCCGTCCATGCCGGATAAAAAAAAGTTTCCTGTATATAGTGACTGTTACATCGAAAAACATCCCAGGGCGCTTCACGGAGATGTAAGGAAAAATGGACACTGAGCGAAAGAAGGAAAAATGAGGAGGGCTGACCAAAAACTCAAAAAAGAGGTGTGTTTTAAAGAGGGTGTTACAGGAGGACAGTGAGATGGAGAGTGGGAGGGATTTAGACAGGGAATTCCAGAACAGTGAACTTGAACAGCCGAAGGCACAGCTGTCAATGTGAATGGAATAAGTAGGAACATAGAAACATAGGAACTGAAGTAGGCCATTTGTTCCCTCGAGCCAGTTTCATGTAGATCATGGCTGACCTGTACCATTTACCTGCCTTTGCTCTACATCCTATGGTACCCTTACCTTACATCAATCTATCTATTTCAGTCTTGAAAATTTCAATTGACCCAGCATCCACAGCCTTTTGGGAGAGAGAGTTTCAAATTGTTACCACCCTTTGTGTAAAAAAGTGCTTCCTGAGTTCACTCCTAAATGGCCTGGCTTTAATTTTAAGACTATGCCCCCTTGTTCTGGATTACCCCACCAGAAGACATTATATCTACCCTATTTATTCCTTTTATTATTTTTAATGCCTCAATTCGCAGATACTTTCTATCCACCATGCTAGTTATCTCCTTAAATATTCAACTAGATTAGTCAACATGACCTACCCATCACAAATCCATACTGACTCTCTTTGATCAACTAATACTTGTCCAAGTGCTCAATCACTCTGTCTCTGAGGATAGATTCAAGTAACTTCCCCACAACTGATGTTAAAATGATGGGTCTGTAGTTCTCTCTCCCTCTCTTCTTAAATAAGGAAGTGGCATTTGGAATTTTTCAATCCAAAGGCACAATTTCTGAATCTTGAGGGCTTTGCAAAATTATGACTAATGCATCTGCATATTCCTCATCCATTTTTTAAAATACTTTGGGATGGAAACCATCAAGTCCTGGAGATGTGAAATAAAAACAGAAAATGCTGGAAATACTCAGCAGGTCCTGGAGATGTGTCTATACTAAATTATGCAATATTTTTGACACTGTCTCTTACCTCATTTGTTGACTATATACAGAGGGAAGATGATCCAAAAGGTTGCAGGCCTGGCGAATCGATGGTGTAATAGACTTCAGCAGGCCATCCTGCCTATGGACCATGATGGTGTGTGACTGTCCACAGTTCTCAGGGGCAAGAAAATTGGCCAAAATTAGATTACAGAATTGGAATATGCAAAGTTAATCCTTCAGTCTCTTGATTCTATATGCGGTTCACTTGAATTTGGCAATACTTATGTAGGAATGAAAGTCCCACTTGAAGGTATTTTCTTCCAGTTTTCCTATGCTAGCCATCAACCTCAGCCTCTCCCGATGCCACTTTGAAAGATATTTCTTTGAAGGATCTGGCACTGGCACTGAATGTAGAATCTCAAATTCTGTGGACCTCTGTTTAATTGGAGTCTGGAAAAACAGTCCTTGTTCTTGAGAACATAAACCTCAAATTCTGAGGTAATCAAGAATTTTTCTTAACAATGAAAAGGGCTCGGCAAGATAACTCCGTAAACTCCCAAGACTTACCAGAGTCATCATCATCCAAATAAATCAGTTGATTACAGATCACATTTGATTTTCCATTAGTAAACTTTCTGAGGTAATTCTAAGGATAACAAGATAACAAACACAAATATCAGTTTGAGAACGCAGATCTGATAATCTGGTACAAGCTTTTCCTGATGACACATGTCCTCTTGGGTTCCTGGCAAATGATCATGTACGTGCGTGCAGAGGTTATAGTCAGTACTTCGACAGTCCTTGCCAGAGACTTCTATGGGAGAAACATTTCAATTAAGTTTTTTGGGTTCTAAAATACATTCTGTATTTGAGCAGTCAGCTGGGAGCCAAGTTGCGGATGGTTAGACTACTTTTCTGATTTTATCATTAACAAGGGATTTAATTAAGCAATGAGCTGGTTGTAAGCTTTTCTGAGCCTCAGGGCTCAATTGAATGGGCTTGATGAGTGAATGATGACAGATGTATTTTTGTGTCTTACTGCAACTTGTTACATGGTGGAAAAGATAATAAATTTGAAAGATCAGGTGATTATCTTGATGACTTCAAGTTACTCGACACCTCAGAAATGTAAACATGATTTGATTGGCTTGAAAATGGGACTGAATCTAATCTTTCCAACCATTTCCTGGCACAGCTTGTACATCTATGGCTCGCTAAATTGCTAGGAATGTAACCTGTATTGTGAATCGGAGAACCTGAAAATTCCGGGAACCCAGATTACACTGAAAGGTTCTCGTGTTGTATTGTGAATAGCTGACCTAGGCTTTATGCAAGGAATGTTAACAGAGTAGTTGATAAGGATATGGTGGGACATCAGCATTATTTTGAAATATTTACAATTATACAGTCTAAATGTAGAAGTTTGTGCCGATTACAAAACATAGATTAATCCTGCAAATCTATTGGTGCATGTTTTAATTAAGCTTTTAAATTAACTGTACTTGGTATATGAGCATTAATCACTTTCAAATATCCCCCAATGAAGTTTGGGTCTGTTGTTCAAACCTTTGTTTTGTGTGCAAAAAAAGTTTCAATTTCTTTGGAAGTGTACAAACCACATTCTGTCCATGTCTTTGAAGTCATGCATTGGTTGATCAGATGCACTATGCAAATGAGGTCATGGTGACTGGCATGGGGAAGTCCAAAACTGAATTTGTCAATTTCCTTAATATCCTTGTCGACAATACCCGGGTTAGCATCGAGAATCTCATTTTTACATGTCCTGGAAATTAATTAATTGATTAACGAATTAATTTTCATTGATACAAATTAATCTGCCTAGCCGAAGGGATATTGATAATTCCATTGAAACAAGTAGGAGTGGTGAACCTGGCAAATAATTTCTTAAGCTAAATGCTTGGTGACATCTTGTTTCCTCTTCCCGTTGCCAAGATAACTGAAATGTGCAATTTCATTGGGATACCCTCATTAAATAATTTCAAATATATTTATTTACATATATCATTTGTTATTAGAATTTTTAAAGAAAACATAATTGCAATTTTGTGCTTATTTCAACCATGCTTTATCCTAGCTGTAATGAAGGCCCAAATAAGCAACTGCAAATTGAGCTTGCCATGCTGCAGAACGCCTGAAACTATATTAATGTGTCACAGTACAGGGAGCGCACACCAGCAAGCCTACATTTGATTCTCAACAGTCGATTACTTTCTCATGGTGAGTCATTGAATGGCTGGCCTAAAGGGAATGAGAGCAACATCAGAAGGGGGATCTGCTCATCGGCCACCAGCTGAATTGATGTAGATAGGATGGAGTTGGGCCAGATAGCCCAGCATCTCTGGTTAATAAGAAATAAAAACAGAAAATGCTAGAAACACTCAGCAGGTCAGGCAGCATCTGTGGTGCAAGAAACAGCGTTAACGTTTCAGGTCGGTGACCTTTCGTCAGAACTGGAAAAAATTAGAGATTTAACAGATTTTAAGCAAGTGCAGGGGCAGGGAAAGGCAGAGGGGGGGGGAAAGAACAAAAGGGAAGGTCTGCAATAGGATGGAAGGCAGGAGTGACAACCTGCCCACTTCTGGTTTTAACAGAGGCAGGACGGGGAGCGGGCAGCCAACCTGCTCCCAGGAGGCGGGTCGCCTATTTAAATATTATAATGAGGTTGGCGTGCCTCAGGTTTAACCACCATTTCAAATTTAACTCTGGCTGGTCGGGTTTCTCAGGCCTCGGAGAACCCGCCAGCTAAAGTAAGGTGAGGACTGCTGGATCGAGGAGGTAAGCGGCTTTACACTTACCTCCTGATTCCAGCGTCCCTGCTTCACCCACCTCCCATGATCAGAGACCCCACAGGAGGCCTCTGATGACCCCCCCGCCACAAGGCCTCCAATCGCCTTCCCAGACTTCCCTCTCCAGGCCCGATGCTCCAGTCCCGGTGATTCCCTACCTCCCCCCACCCCCCCCCCCCCACCAATGATCCGGCCCCGATCCTCTTCCCCACTATGTGATCTCTCCCTCCCTCTTCTCTCCATCTGGCTGGCTTTAGGTAGGAAACAGACCTTTGAAATGCTAATCAGGCCCTGCCATTAAATTTGGCAGGGCCTGCAGGAAGCCCATTCCCCTGGGTTTCTCAACCACTCCCTAGCCCTCCCAAATAAAATTCCGGCCTTGAATTTTGGTCCTGATTGATGATGCTCCAAATTGAAATAATTAGAAAATACACGTTGTAAAGCAATTCTTTGTCGTGTGGCATACCATTTAGAAATCAGGCTTTTAATCTTCAAATATATGCTTTTTAAAAAAATATTTGTTCACGGGATGTGGGCATTGCAGGCAAGGGCAGCATTTATTACCCATCCCTAATTGCAATATGAATGGTGAATGAGATTGATGAAATAGCCCCATAACTACATTTTTAGTCAGTCATTGATGGTTGGTTTGAGCGATAGCACTGTCATATGGTTAGATCCATCAGGGAAAGAGGTGTAAATCGGAATTTGTCAGAGCCATTGTTGGAATTTAGTGAAAGATTTTAGTATAAACAGAATGTTTGATGGTTGACTATGCAATGGAAAATATTCAATATTGAGCTAAAAATGATGTGATGCAACTGAAAGCTCACTGGTCTTTGCCAATTCAGTGGGTGACGTCTATTATGATTGAGTTTCATCACTTGTGGTTTTGTGGTTAGCTCAGCATGGAACATTTTCCTTATTTTATCATATAACTTCTATTTGTCATAATTCCCGATAAGCTAGCCCAAGTTTTTGTTTTGTAGAAAGAAAAGAAAGAACTTGCAATTATATAACGCCTTTCACATCCTCAGGACATCCCAATGTGCTTTACAACCAATCAATTCGATTTGAAATATACAGTGGCCGCGATTTTGTCGGTGCTCAGAGAGGCGGGTCAGAGGTTAAAGTGCTACTGATTGATGGCAGGTCCCGAACCCGCCTCCAAACAACTTTCCCAAGTGTCGGGTCCCCGATTTGGAAATGGACCCGACACCTAGTGGCGGGAAATGGATTAAAGGCAATTGCCCGCCTATTAACAGGTACTTGTCAGTAGTTTTCAACCTGTTTTGCAATTTTCCCGCTTCTGGGTCGGGTTTCATGATGTCCGGACACCACGCCAGGTAAGTGTGGCGTGTTGTGAGTCTGCTGTAATGTTTCTGGAAAAATGATAGCTGCAGAAGTGGTGTCAAGGATGCCATGTTGCACATGGTGAGTTTCAGAGTGAAGAAAATGTTGGGTACTGCATTTTTAATACATTTACAGATTTCTTTAGCTTACAAGTTTTGAAATCCAACTATATGTCCAGTGCCACCTCAATGGGAGAACCTCTCTCACCAGTGACAGATCACTTCTGTCATCTCACCTGCAGCTGCCATCTATTCCAGCATATGGAGGGAGTCATTGGAGAGCCTAGGTGCAAGAGTTCACCTTTGTGCAGTGATTGTCAGTGTTTTCAGCACCTCAATGCTGTCAAACACTGAGAAATCAACTGTCAAAATAAAATTGTGCATGGTCCCTTTAAGGAAACCGGCAGATGACGCATCATCAAATGACGTCATCAGATTTGCTTCCTGTTAATTGGCCGGTAAAGGCGGACTTAACAAGGTCATTCAAGGGAAAATTACATCTGTGGAGCGGAGGCAGCTGGGGACAGGACCGGAACCGGGAAACCAGCTGTCCCGTACCCATCCCCACACCGATCACAAAATTGCAGCCAGTGTTACTTTACAGAAAAATACAATATTGTATGACACTTCTTTTTAAAGAGATCATACTTAATCGTCCTTTCTTTTGGAGCTTATTATTTGGATCAAATGTTATTGCACCTTCAAAAGGAAGTGTTTCGCCAGATAAAGCACCATTTAAACAAATCTCTTCTTCATAGGTGATGCCCTACAGAACGGATTGATTCATTCAGACACATGACATTGCTTTGGTAGGTAGCTTGGGCAATGACTTATCCCCAGAGAAGCCGCTTCCATTATCAAACCCCAAGTAAACCACAGTAAGGCAGCATCATTATAAGGCTTCAAATAGCCTACAGTTCGACCCCCACCATCGCTTGCTTCAAATAGCCTACAGTTCGACCCCCACCATCGCTTGCTTCAAATAGCCTATACTTTGACACTCAAGTAGCTCACATATTGAAATTCTTGTTTAGTGGCTTCAAATAATCCACAGTAACTTACTTGGCCCTTCAATATTTAATTATCAGTAAATATTATTCAATAGAGTACAGGATAACTTTCATATTACAAGCTGGATAGTTGCTTGTCCTATCGTACCACAGTTGATTTTGGCTGCATTAATAATACCTGGGATTTTGTTTTCAAACTACAGTTAAAGTCAGTATATTTATGGAAGTATTGAAAGAAAGACTTGCATTTCTAAAGCGCCTTTCACGACCACTGGACCTCTCAAAGCGCTTTACAGCCAATGAAGTATTTTTTTGAAGTGCAGTCACTGTTGTAATGTGGGAAATACGGCAGCCAATTTGCGCACAGCAAGCTCCCACAAACAGCAATATGATAATGACCAGATAATCTGTTTTTGTTATTTTTAGCTAAGGGATAAATATTGGCCAGGACATCAGGGATAACTCCCCTGCTCCTCTTCGAAATAGTGCCTTGGGATCTTTTACGTCCACCTGAGAGAGCAGACGGGGCATCGGTTTAACGTCTCATCCGAAAGACGGCACCTGCGACAGTGCAGCATTCAGCAGTGCAGTGCATTGAGATTAATAATACAATGTTGTATTTATCATCAAAGATTTGTATTGTTTTGACTTAAAACTGAGCTACTCTGAACTTTCAATTTTAAAATATTCACAGAATGATCGTTTCCTGTGACTGCAGTTTTTATGGTATTTTGTGGTTGAACCAAAATATTTCATAGTGTTCAAATGTATTGAAAATGATCCCAAAAACTACATATTGTAGATTTGGAAAATAAATAGCCTACACACATAGAGTAGAGAATAATGTGCAGTATGAGGCAAAACTTCCATCATTACAAGCAGCAACTGTTTTTGTTAAATGGAGTGGAGCTCTTGCTTCTGACTAATGATTTGCACTATTATATTTTAAGTCTTGCACGATGATAGAAGACTTATTACTGACATTCCCATAAAATTCCAGAAATTGTAAAAATCCAACAGCATTAAAAGTATACTCAGGAACTATAGTTCCTTTTGTACCTGCACAGTTAAGATGCAGTAAAAATGATTCAAAGTTCATGTGACTTTAAGGGAAGCATCTGGCAATGAGAGCTTCGTGGACAGCACGTTTCAGGAGGTGGTCACCTAACAGCTAAGGAGTGCGCAGGCAGAGAGGGAATGGGTGACCGCTGGACAGAAGAGGAGGACCAGGCAGGTAGTGCAGGAGTCTCCTGAGTGCATCTCGCTCTCCAACCAGTACTCGGTTCGAGTACTGGTGAGGGCGATGGTTCCTCTGTGGAGTACAGCCAGAGCCAAGTCTGTGGCACCACGGGTGGCTCAGCTGTACATGAGGGGAGGAAGAAGAGTGGGAGAGCAATAGTGGTAGGGGATTCGATAGTTAGCGGAGCAGACAGGTGTTTCTGCGGCAGCAGACGTGACTCCAGGATGGTATGTTGCCTCCCTGGTGCCAGGGTTAAGGATATTTCTGAGCGGCTGCAGAACATTCTGAGGGGGGCGGGTGAACAGCCAGAGGTCGTGGTCCATATTGGTTCCAACGACATAGGTAGAAAGTGGGATGAGGTCCTGCAGGCAGATTTTAGAGAGCTAGGAAAGAGGTTAAAAAGCAGGATCTCAAAGGTATTAATCTTCGGATTACTCCCGGTGCCACGCGCAACTGAGTATAGATACAGGAGGATAGAGCAGATTAATGCGTAGAGAGATGGTGCAGAAGGGAGGGCTTCAGATTCCTGGGAAATAGCAAGTTACAGGAAACTTTCTGGTATCCGGCACGGACGGGACCAACGTGTTGCTGGTTCATCAACAATTCCGGATAACCGAACGCTATAGTAAAAGATACGGAGCTCAGAGCTCCGTATAAAGCAACAAACCCTACAGCTTCAAAACAATCGGCACAAGTTGCAAGCGTCTCTGTAGCTTAGCAACAGCTTCAGCTACACCCTTGCAAAGCAACAAATAGAGTAAAAAAAGTAACTAAAAGTAAAAAAAGTTACCTGAACCGACTCCTGAATTTTGCCGGTGGATAGAGCGTTCTGGTTATTTAGGGGCCGGTTAATCGAAAGTTTCCTGTATTAGGTGGGGTCAAACTAAGAGAGAATACAGGATGGTCTAAGATGGGTTTATAGTGTATGTATGTGAACGTACGAAGCGTAGTAAGAAAGGTAACTGAGCTGCAGGCACAAATAGCCACATGGGAATATAATGTTGTGGCAATAAGTAAGACCTGGCTCAAAAAAGGGCAGGATTGGGTATTAAATATTCCTGGTTATAAGGTGTTCAGGAAAGATAGGGAAGGAATGATAGGAGGCGGTGTGGCAGTATTGGGTAAGGAAAATGTTACAGTGCTGGAGAGAGAGGATGTCCTGGAGGGGTCAAGGACAGAATCTATATGGCTAGAGTTAAGAAATAATAGAGGTGCCATTACACTACTAGCTGTATTCTATAGACCACCAAATATTGGGAAAGATATGGAGGATCAAATTTGCAGAGAAATTAGAGAGAGGTGCAAGAACGATAGAGTAGTAATAATGGGGGACTTCAACTAATCTAATATAGACTGGGATCTTAATAGTGTATCTGGCCCGGGTAAACTGGAATCAAAGATTGGCAGGCAAAACTGTAATGGAACAATGGGCTGCCTTTAAAGGGGAAATAGTTCAGGTACATTCCCACTAGGGGGAAAGGCAGGGCAACTAAAGTCAGGGCTCCCTGGATGACGAAAGAGATAGAGAATATGATGAAGCAGAAAAAGAACGCGTATGACAGATGTCAGGTTACAAATACATCTGAGAATCAGACTATATATAG
Organism: Somniosus microcephalus; assembly: GCF_052327205.1. Classification (NCBI taxonomy): domain Eukaryota; kingdom Metazoa; phylum Chordata; class Chondrichthyes; order Squaliformes; family Somniosidae; genus Somniosus; species Somniosus microcephalus. The sequence goes on from NC_141010.1 coordinate 22,489,459, forward strand.
AAAGGTCAGAGGGGAAGTGAAAAAGAAAATAAGAGGGGCAAAGAGAGGGTATGAGAATAGAATGGCAGCCAACATAAAAGATAGTCCAAAAGTCTTCTACAGGCATATTAATAGTAAAAGGGTAGTAAGAGGAGGGGTGGGGCTGACTAGGGGCCAAAAAGGAGACCTATGCATGGAGGCAGAGGGTATGGCTGAGGTACTAAACGTGTACTTTGCATCTGTCTTCATCAAGGAAGAGCTGCCATAGACATAGTGAAGGAGGAGGTAGTGGAGACACTTAATAGGATAAAATTTGATAAAGAAGCGGTATTAGAAAGGCTGGCTGTACTTAAAGTAGATAAAGCACCAGGAGCGGATGGGATGCATCCTTGGATGCTGAGGGAATTGAGGGTAGAAATCGTGGAATTAGTGGCCAGAATATTCCAATCCTCCATAGATATAGGGGTGGTGCCAGAGGACTGGAGAATTGCAAATGTTACAACATTGTTCAAAAAAGGATGTAAAGATAAACCCAGCAACTACAGGCCAGTCAGTTTAACCTCGGTAGTGGGAAGCTTTTAGAAACAGTAATCAGGGACAAAAATAACAGTCACTTGGATAGGTATGGATTAATTAAAGAAAGCCAGCACGAATTTGTTAAAGGCAAATCGTGTTTAACTAATTTGATTGAGTTTTTTGATGAGGTAACAGAGAGAGTTAATGAGGGTAATGTGGTTGACGTAGTGTACATGGATTTCCAAAAGGCGTTCGATAAAGTGCCACATAATAGGCTGGCCAGCAAAGTTGAAGCCCAAAAAATAAAAGGGACAGTGGCAGCATGGATACGGAATTGGCTAAGTGACAGGAAACAGAGAGTAGTGGTGTACGGTTGTTTTTCAGACTGGAGGAAGGTATACAGTGGTGTTCCCCAGGGGTCGGTTCTAGGACCACTGCTTTTCTTGATATATATTAATGATTTGGACGTGGGTGTACAGGGCACAATTTCAAAATTTGCAGATGACACAAAACTTGGAAGCATAGTAAACAGTGAGGAGGAGCGTGATAGACTTCAGGAAGACATCGACAGGCTGGTGAAATGGGCGGACACGTGGCAGATGAAATCTCACGCAAAAAAGTGTGAAGTGATACATTTTGGTAGAAAGAATGAGGAGAGGACATATAGACTAAATGGTACAATCCTAAAGGAGGTGCACGAACAGGGAGACCTAGGGGTATATGTGCACAAATCGTTGAAGGTGGCAGAGCAGGTTAAGAAAGCAGTTAAAAAGACATATGGGACCCTGGGCTTCATAAATAGAGGTATAGGGGTCGATTTTCAGTGTGCCGTGAGGCGGGCTTTTAGGCATGCGGGGGGTTAAAATCCCGAATTCGAGGGTCCCGACACCATCCCGCCCAAAACCCGCCTCCATGTAAGTTTTAAAGGAGGCGGGTACCCGCCCCGCACTGGGACCCGCCGACCCAAGGCGGGAAGGGATTAGTGTCAATTAACTGCCTGTTAACAGGTAGTTAACAGGCAGTTTTTAGCCTAATTCCTATTTTGAAGGTTGTCGTGTGGGATTCCCAACGGCTCCAAACCACGCCAAGTTAGAGGAGTCGGGCCGTCGGGTTGAAGGACTTGGAGGGGTCGAGATGTCGGTGTTCAGGTGAGTGATGGGTGCATGAGTGCAAAGGTAAGTGTGTTTGGTGTGTCTAAAGTGTGTAAAGAAGTTTAAATTACCTGTACTTACCTTTACAGCCTTCCTTCCTCTAGGCTTCGGGAGTCCATCATTCAGTCGGCACAGAAAGCAGAATGGCCGCGATCTGTCAAAAGTGACAGCCTGCAGCTTTCAGTGCCGGCAAGATTTCTAACTGAGTCTGCGTAGAAGGACTCAGGTTAGAAGTAAGACTGTCAGTGTTTGACAGCTTCAAACAGCTGTGAAACACTGATATTTCATCTGCCAGCACGTCTTGACAGATGAAATTTCAGTCTGTGACATCACCTGTTGCCAGGTGGCCCTTAATTGGCCTGCTGAGCCCGCTGGGCGGGCTCAACAAGGTCAATCAAGTGAAAATCGCGTGGATTGGCCACATCTCGATGGAGGCAGGACTACAACCTGAAAGTTATAGTCCCGCCTCCTTCCCGACTTCTGAATGAAAATCGACCCCATAGATTACAAAAGTGTGGAAATTATGATGAACCTGTATAAAACACTAGTTCGGCCCTAACTGTAGTACTGTGTCCAATTCTGGCACCGCACTTTAGGAAGGATGTGAAGGCCTTAGAGAAAGTGCAGTAAAGATTTACGAGAATGATTCCGGGAATGAGGGACTTCAGTTACGTTGATAGACTGGAGAAGCTGGGGTTGTTCTCTTTGGAGAGGAGAAGATTGAGAGGAGATTTGATAGAGGTGTTCAAAATCATGAGGGGTCTGGACAGACTAGATAGAGAGGAACTGTTCCCAATGGCAGAAGGGTTGAGAACCAGAGGACACAGATTTAAGGTGATTGGCAAGAAAAGCAAAGGCGACGTAAGAAAAAGCTATTTTATGCAGCGAGTGGTTAAGATCTGGAATGCACTGCTTGAAAGGGTGATGGAGGCAGACTCAATCTTATCTTTCAAAAGGGAGTTGGATAAGTATCTGAAGGAAAAAAATTGCAGGGCTACGGGGAAAGGGCGAGGGAGTGGGACTAGCTGAGAGTTGGCACAGGCTCGAAGGGCCGAATGGCCTTCTTTCGTGCTGCAACCATCCTATGACTCTTCTGTGATTCTAGGGCACGTGATTAGTTGCAGCACAATGTTCTGCCACAAATCCTAGAAATTTGTACCCTTACCAAATGTAACACGCAATGCTGTCCAAGTACCATAGTTATGCTTAAAAAGATCCAGAAATAGTGAAAATGGCACTTTCTGAATGAACTTGAGCAATACCAGCCATTCATTGCAAGAATTTACATGACATATTGATAATGTACACCATTGTGAGGTGGTAGAGTTGCCCACAGAGGTTGAGTATATAACTATCCTGCCAAGAGTTTCCCACTCTTCAGTACTAAACAAATCCTCAATATTACAAATTTACAAATTCAAAGCCTGTCAACTAAAGCTCATTTCTGTTATGCAAATTTGTCGTACTTTAGAAGCTAAATTGGGGTGAATTCTCACTTTCATTGCTGGGTGGTAGCAGATCGGCCGCACATTTAGCACCCCACCCAGTTTACACCCTGTCCATTTTACACCTCGTCCATTTTACATCCTACCTGATGTGCAGGTTAGGTTGATTTGGCTATGATAAATTGACCCTTAGTGTTAGGGGATTAAATACGTGGGGTTACAGGGGTAGGGTGGGATATGTGTCGGTGCAGGCTCAATGGGCCGAGATGGCCTCTATCTGCACTGTAGATTCTGTGATTCTGTGATTGTTAAATGAATGGAAACAAAAATTGGGCGGTGTGTAAAACATGAGGACAATCCATGACTGCCCGTATTCCACCTGGCGGTACAAGTGAAAATTCAGCCCAATATTTTTGTATTGTTAAACAGTACGGACATTTTCTAGGTGCATGTGCTATTTTGAGCAATACTTGTTTGCTTCATTCTCCGATTCCCTGACGCATTTCCTTTCTTGGCTGAGCTACATGGGGAGGTGAGAAGCTCTGAACTCCCAGTCCTTCAATGCTCCAACACTGACTCACCAACTCACCTAATGATCCCTACCTAGGGAAACATCTAACTTCCATTTGGTACCTCCTCCATACAGCTCCATTGAGATGAAAGACTCAATGTGCATAGAGGGAATCATAAGCTCTAGCCCACATCCTTACGGCATAACATGTTACAGCATAACCACTCTGTGCCTTCAGGCTGCCTTTCCATTCATATCTAATTGAGCCTGTCATCTGTTTCTCTTCTGGTGTGTTTCAGTTGTACTGATGTTATTTCATGCAGACCATTGGAGTATTGATTTTAAAAAGGCAGGGTTATTAAATTCAGCAAACACCAAATAAAATCTGACACTCGTACTAGGACAATGCATGTAGCTCTCAAACACGCACACACATCAACATTTGCACAGTTGCTGTACTATCTCACGGACTGTTCCACCATGAACACAACTTGTCCTGCTTTTAAATATATTCTGTTTGTGATGGGCATTTTAGGACTTGCATAATTCACTACATAATGTATAAGGTTGCAGTGGCAGATACATGCATCAGGTGCACAGTAACATATAGGTGTGAATTGTTAGCTTTAACCTGATATGCACCATATAGGCACTGACAGTCAAAGCTGCATTACTTGGGTATGGGCTTTCAGGTGTATTATGAATCATTTTGAAGTAGGCCTTTCCTAAAATCCACTAATGTGACCGCTCTCGCTAACACTGAATGTTTTGAAGTATATTTGGAGCAATGCAAAAAGCCACATATTGGGGATTAGCGTGCAGGCTTAGCCTTTGGCAAACTGCTTTATTTCTGCTTTGTTAAATTATTCATTTTCTCCCCCCACCCCTCCTTTAGGTCCATTTCCCCCACCCTCAAACACAATAGGCTTAATTTCCTCCTTCACCACCTGGACAGCAGCCTGCTAGAGTGGATTGTCTGCCCGTTGCAGAACCCGCCCGATTTTCATCCCATCAACGAGGGAGTGATCCACTCTGCCAGGTTACTGTCTAGGCGTCAAAGTTGAAAGTTACCACCCAATTTCAGACACTATGGGCTCGATTTTCCAAGCCCCGAGGAGGCGGGACAGCACGTAAAATCGGAGAAATTGGGGGGCGGGTGGCAAACCCGCCCCCATCCCGCCTCCATGCCCTTTTGCCAGGAGGTGGGAGGATGTGCAGCTTCGGGTCCCGTCTCCTGGAGGTGGGAAAGGCATTTAATCCTTTTAACTGCCTGTTAACAGGTAGTTAACAGGCAGAAAAAGGGATTAGTGCCATTTTACCTTCACAGGTGAAGGCTTCCTGACCTCAGAGAACCCCGCCAGGTTGGAGGAGACGTGGAGGAGGTCTGCGGCGGCCGGAAGCACCTGGAAGTAAGGTGTAGAGGTGAGTGATGGGTGCAAGTGTGGAGTGGTAAGTATGCAGGGTGAGTGATAAGTTTAAAAAAGTGTTCACTTACCTTATTTACTTCGGTAGCCTTTAGCCATGCTGGATCGGGAGAGCGGACATCCACTTTGTCAATTTCAGGTAATGGCTGATGGACCCTCTGATCCATCAGACATCTGAAATTTACTTTTTTACAATGTTTTTTCAGCCCTCACCACAAAAACGAATCAAACTCAAGAGCATGTCAGTGTTTGACAGCTTCATAGAGCTGTCAAACGCTGTCATTTCTTCTTTCAAGAAGTCTTGACAGATAGCACGTCTGACATTGATATGATCTGTCAGTGACTTCTTCCCTAATTGGCCTGCTGAACCCGCCGGGCGGGCTTAACAAGCTCAATCAGGGGAAAATCCCTCTGAATGTTCAGGCGAGGATGGAGGCGGGATATTGACACGACAAGCAGCAGTCCCGCCTCCAACTCGCCTCCATTGACAAAATCCAGCCCTATTTCTCAGCTGAACAGGCAGAAAACCATCTCCAGGCCCCTTCCAGTACTCCTCTTGAGGAAACTATTCAGAGGTGCTCATGTGTAGGCAGGGGTGACTCATGTACCAGGTTCTCCTCCCTCCCTCCAGTATGATGCTGGTTGTCACACAGCTTATGGGGAAAGAGAATATTTAAAATGCTCTAATCATTTGAATAGTTTTCTGAGCAGATTTAATGCCACTATTAAGCAAAAATTAATTCAACTACACAAAAGCTTCTATTTGAAGGTGCAAAGTGTATTAACCCAATTTAGAAATCATATATTATGTAATTATGTATGCACAGGCTGCAGTATAACTGCAACTGGCATAATGCAAACTTTTAAAACTAATTTTATTTTACCAATTTTCCATAGGCTGCCTTTCAACTTTCTAAGAGGAGTACTTGCTCCCTCACTAACATTAGTAATCATTAACTTTTCTGCATTGACTGCTTAATACACTTTGCACCTTTAAATAGCAACAACCCAATATGTGCTTAGTTAAAAATAAAACTCAGTAGTAACAATGTTCATTCCTTTCCCCTTAAAAGGGGGCAGGTTTCAGATCTGCTCTGAAAATGCTGCAAATGATCAGAGCATTTTTACAAAAGCAAAATACTGCAGATGCTGGAAATCTGAAATAAAAACAGAAAATTCTGGAAATACTCAGCAGGTCAGGCAGCATCTGTGGAGAGAGAAACAGAGTTAACGTTCCAATGAAGCTCAAGGTAAGCTCGAGGAACAGCACCTCATCTTTCGATTAGGCACTTTACAGCCTTCTGGACTCAACATCGAGTTCAACAATTTCAGACCATAACCTCGGCCCCCATTTTTTTCATATGGCAGCTGTTGGTGATTATTCCCATTTACACCTCCTCTAGACCCATCCTTTATTCCTTTACTTGTCCCATTACCATCTCCTTTTGCCTTGCACTATTCCCTTTCGTATTTTAATCTCTCCTACCTTCCACCCTATCACAGACCTTCCCTCTGTTCTTTCCTACCCTCCCCCCTTTCCCTGCCTCTGTACTTGCTTAAAAATCTGTTACATCTCTAACTTTTTCCAGAGCATTTTTACATTGACTTTCATATTCCCATTCCCCCATCAAACCAGTACCTGTAGGATAACCACCAGGTAATACATCCTTTCAAGGAGACAGGAGAGTTTTACATAAGAACATAAGAAATAGGAGCAGGAGTAGGCCAATCGGCCCCTCGAGCCTGCTCCGCCATTCAATAAGATCATGGCTGATCTGATCCTAACCGCCAATCCACTATCACAGAACCATCTCCTGAATCTAACAGAATTAGACACACGAAATAGGAGCAGGATCAGGCCACACGGCTCCTGGGCCTGCTCCACTACCCACAGGGCCATGTTCGATCCGAACCTAGACTCATGTCCAAATTCCTGCCTGCTCCCCGTAACCCTTAATTCCCTTTACTTCTAGGAAACTGTCTATTTCTGTTTTAAATTTATGTAATGATGTAGCTTCTACAGCTTTTTGGGGCAGCATATTCCATGGACCTACCACCCTCTGGGTGAAGTAGTTCCTCCTCATCTCAGTTTTGAAAGAGCAGCCCCTTATTCTAAGACTATGCCCCCTAGTTCTAGTTTCACCCATCATCGGGAACATCTTCCCCGCATCCACCCGATCCAACCCCTTCACAATCTTATATGTTTCAATAAGATCGCCTCTCATTCTTCTGAACTCCAATGAGTAGAGTCCCAATCTACTCAACCTCTCCTCATATGTCCATCCCCTCATCCCCGGGATTAACCGAGTGAACCTTCTTTGTACTGACTCGAGAGCAAGTATGTCCTTACTTAAGTATGGACACCAAAACTGTACGCAGTATTCCAGGTGCGGTCTCACCAATACCTTGTACAACTGAAGCAATACCTCCCTATTTTTATATTCTATCCCCCTAGCAATGAAAGCCAACATTCCATTGGCCTTCTTAATCACTTGCTGCACCTGCATACTAACCTTTTGAGTTTCGTGCACCAGGACCCCCAGATCCCTTTGTACTACAGTACTTTCCAGTTTCTTGCCATTAAGATAATAACTTGCTCTACGATTTTTCCTGCCAAAGTGCATAACCTCACACTTTCCAGTATTGTATTCCATCTGCCAAATCTCTGCCCACTTACTTAGCCTGTCTATGTCCCCTTGCAGGTTTTTTATGTCCTCCTCACTCACTACTTTCCCTCCCATCTTAGTATCATCTGCAAACTTTGATATGTTACACTCGGTCCCCTCCTCCAAATCGTTAATATAGATTGTAAAGAGTTGGGGACCCAGCACTGACCCCTGCGGAACACCACTAGTTACTGATTGCCAGTCTGAGAATGAACCATTTATCCCAACTCTCTGCCTTCTGTTAGATAGCCAATCCTCTATCCATGCCAGAATATTACCCCCAATCCCGTGATTTTTTATCTTAAGCAATAATCTTTTGTGTGGCACCTTGTCAAATGCCTTTTGGAAGTCTAAATACACTACGTCCACTGGTTCCCCTTTATCCACCCTATACGTTACTTCCTCAAAGAACTCCAGAAAATTTGTCAAACATGACTTCCCCTTCATAAAACCATGCTGACTTTGTCCTATTACAGCAAGGGCATTGGGTCATTTGTACGACAGGGTTCCCTTTGGCACCAGGCTTGCAATCGGAGGCAGCGTTGTGATTTTAAAGGGGGCAAGAAAGAGGGTAGGAGCGCCACAGCTTTTAGACTGAGGGAGGGAATGACCTCCATATTTTTAAATTCCTGGCAAAGAATGAGCTACAGTAGATGTTGCAATGGGTTTTGATTTCAATGCAGTGAAGATGAAGGGAGGAGGGAAGACATGTTGTATTTGCAGCTTGGGAAGTGCAAAAGTTGAAAGTTCAGAGTAGGACTAACCATTGTTGTGTCAGTTGAATAGAGAAGGGGGGAAATGTTTCCTAAAGCCTCAAGGCAATGATGATAATACTGATGTGTAGATATCTTGGGGGTGAAATTCCTCCCGCCAGATAATTTTACTGAAGAAGTCGTCTGATTACTAAACAGGATTTCCTTTTTTGTACTAATACCAACTTTTTCACTGCAATTATTGACAGGAGGAATTCCATCCCATCATACTATTAGATTGAGTAACTCCTCTCAGCCAGTTCTTCCTGAGAGTGCCCACTGTTCAAAGTGAAGCAATTACTCCAAAGCCCCTGTACTATTTTTTATCTCCATAGGTCTCTTCCCTCGCTTCACTTCTCCCTGAAGCCATTGACTCTGCCACTCATTCTTAAGGCTACTTTATTTAGACTGACTCAGATCAAACCTGCAAGTCGTGTTACCGATTCATCTGCTTTTTCCCTGTAACGTAACCCTCTTTTAAAATGTCTTCTACTTCTTACAAAGTTGAGGCCAAGGATCATTCCTCTGAAAGCTCCCTAAGTAACATTTGGCTGCAGTGGCTGTTTTTATCCTGTAATCCACAGTGATGTGCTGACAACCACATTCTTGTGCACAGCTTTTGTGGTATTTTGCTTTTTTAAAAAAGATATAATTCTATAACTACAACAAATGCTTGTGTTTCTGATTCGGGGGGTGGGGTGGGGTGGGGTGGGGTGGGTTGGGGGGAAGAGGAAGTTGTTGACGAGCTCAAATAAGCAAGAAAAAGAGAAATGGGGCTTAATGAGCATCCAAGTGGCTTCTGAGGCTCAATAAGGAAATGCTTTTATCTTATCCATAAGTCGACATAATTTTGTGTTTGAAAATGAAGATGGGGATGACGAGCAGCGAAAGACTTTGAAATAAAAAACGAGTTGGAATAAAACTGAATTTTTTTGAAAACCTTTGTAAAATGTTGCGGTGAAGCCGAGGCATCTTAACGAAGCAGTGGGATAGACTTGATTGATTGGATAATGTTTATGCAAGTGACCTAAACGGGATATTGCAGCTTTAAAGGGAAAAGGGACCTGACTCGGAAAACAAGCAGGCATATTATCTTGCTCAAAAAATCGATTACAGCTCACAGTAAGTCTGTTGTAAATTTTTTTAATCATAGTGTCCCCAGTGAGTTTCCTTCTTAATATACTGCAATATTAAGCCATATTATGTGGCTATGAAGCATACAATGACTTACTTGCTGTCGAGCAAAGTCTAGCATCAGGTGTGTTCACTTACTATATATTTCTTCAAAATCAATTTCTAAAATGTCTGTGGAAAACTTTCATGCTTTTATTAAACATCTGTTACTTCTTTCTGCATATATTTGAGGAGAAGAGAGGGGGAGGGGAAAAGCATAGGTGCCCTGTGTACTGGGCAATAAGTCGGAGGCCCACATTTTGGTTAGAGCTGGGTACTATAAAAACAATACTGTTGCTTGTCAGTGTTCCTGTGTAATTCAAAGAGCCTGTGGTGGAAGCAAAATTATTGCTGGGATTTTAAAATGATTTTTAGCTCTTAAACTAATGGCAGTCTGAAAAAAATTACATCCTACCTCAGGAAGGGGGAAAAAAAAAACACGAGGGAAGACATTTCTTTTTCATATTTTTATGGTGTTCCATGTCTCTGGCTTTGCCCTCATGCACAGCTGGCGGGGATCGCCATCAACTGGATATGAGGTGCCAGCGGTGGCATGGAGTCTCCCCAATAGCTGGCAGGGCCTCCTGCTAGCTGGATACCAGGCCCTGCTGGCAGTGCAGGGTCTCACAGGGACCCCCCACCCCACCGGCTACATATGAGGTGCTGCCGGCATTGAGGTATCTCGCACGCATCTGGCAGGTATATCCCCAAGCTGCCTGTGAGGTGCTATCAGCAGTATGTGGCGGGGGGAGGGGGAATCTTTCACAATTTATCCATTTGTCTTTCTCATTCTCACCCTTTCTGTCCAGTCCGTTTAATTTGTGACAGATGTCGCAAAGGCATGTACATTCAAATTGATTTGCTTACCCTTTACACTAACATTACCATGCTCAGAGATGCAGTGCCGAGAAGTGCTTGGCAAGTGAGAACATGGTGGTAATTTGTTGTCAGGAGTTATAGTAAGACCTTGCAAGAACCTTGGTATGGCTGAGGAGTTCATGTGGAACAGGCAATACTTTTTGTGACGAGCAACTTTGGGCTGACTATTAGGTACGTGGGGCTGTTTCTTTGCTGGATTCCTTTGTGTGCTGAATTCTTTAGAATGAAATAGGGCTCCTCTTTGAATGGTGCCATGGGATCTCTTATATCCCCCAGGCAAATGGGGATTTGCTTTAACATTTTTATCCAAAAAAAAACTGCAGCCTCGATTTTGAGGGCTTCTGTCCAGCAGGAGAGCTCTGGGCCTTTACTGCCACTTCCCAGGAGGTGTAGTCATTGTTGCTACATAGCCAATTTGCACACATCAAGGTCCCAGCAATGATAAAAGATCAGTTAATTATTTTTGGTCATGTTAGTTGAGGGATGAATGTTAATCAGGAGTACACCCCTGCTCTTCTTGGAGGGAGTGCAGCGAAGATTCACCAGACTGATACCTGGGATGGCAGGAATGACGTATGAGGAGAGATTGGGTCGATTAGGCTTATATTCGCTAGGGTTTAGAAGAATGAGAGGGGCTCTCATTGAAACTTATAAAATTCTAACAGGATGAGACAGACTAGATGCAGGAAGGATGTTCCAGATGGCGGGGGAGTCCAGAACCAGGGGTCACAGTCTAAGGATAAGGGGTAAGCCATTTAGGACTGAGATGAGGAGAAATTTCTTCACGCAGAGAGTGGTGAACCTGTGGAATTCTCTACCACACAAGGCAGTTGAGGTCAATTCATTAAATATATTCAAGAAGGAGTTAGATATATTTCTTAAGGCTAAAGGGATCAAGGGATATGGGGAGAAAGCAGGGACAGGATACTGAATTTGGATGATCAGCCATGATCTCACTGAATGGCGGAACAGGCTCGAGGGGCCAAATGGCCTATTCCTGCTCCTATCTTCTATGTTTCTATGTTTCTAGTTTCTTCAAAAGCATCATAGGATCTTTCACATCCTCCTGAGATGGCCTTTATAGTTCAGCAAGACCTGGGCAACATTCAGACTTGTGCTGACAAGTGGCAAGTAACATTCGCACCACACAAGTGCCAGGCAATGACCATCTCCAACAAGCGAGACTCTAACCATCTCCCCTTGACATTCAATGGCATTACCATCGCTGAATCCCCCACTATCAACATCCTGGGGGTTACCATTGATCAGAAACTGAACTGGACCAGCCATATAAATACTGTGGCTACAAGAGCAGGCCAGAGGCTGGGAATTCTGCGGCGAGTGTCTCACCTCCTGACTCCCCAAAGCCTTTCCACCATCTACAAGGCACAAGTCAGGAGTGTGATGGAATACTCTCCACTTGCCTGGATGAGTGCAGCTCCAACAACACTCAAGAAGCTCGACACCATTCAGGATAAAGCAGCCCACTTGATTGGCACTCCATCCACCACCTTCAACATTCACTCCCTCCACCACCGGCGCACTGTGGCTGCAGTGTGTACCATCTACAAGATGCACTGCAGCAACTCGCCAAAGCTCCTTCAACAGCACCTTCCAAACCCGCGACCTCTACCACTTAGAAGGACAAGGGCAGCAGACGCATGGGAACATCACCACCTACAAGTTCCCCTCCAAGCCACACACCATCTTGACTTGGACCTGTATCGCCGTTCCTTCACTGTCGCTGGGCCAAAATCCTGGAACTCCCTTCCTAACAGCATTGTGGGTGTACCTACACCATATGGACTGCAGCGGTTCAAGAAGGCGGCTCGCCACCATCTTCTCAAGGGCAATTAGGGATGGGCACTAAATGCAGGCCTAGCCAGCGACACCCACATCCCATCAATGAATTGAAAAAAAAAAATGTTTTCTTGCAGTCCTAAACCTGTTTTAGTTGCTGATTGTTCAAAATATTAATCATCTTAAATGCTGTTCTTTTGATTGAGTTAATAAGACACACTCTCAGCATATTGTGGAATATTGACGAGGCAGGTTTACTAGGTCTGACAATGTGACTGTAAACCTGAGCACGATTTGAACATCACACTAGCAATACTGATCAGTGAGAATAATCCTGGATTTATATGGGGTTTACAATAGGCCTAAGCCAGTTAGAACACTTCTTATATCCCTCCCGTTAAACAACACTCTTCTGGATAAATTCGATTAAGAGTTTATTTTTTGCTCAGCATAATAAGAAGTTTCCAGTCAGTCTCCAGTGTTCCTGATGTTTTAACTGTATCTTTAATTTCTTATAATGAAGGTTTTTAGCTGCGTTTGTTGATAGTGTATAATTATGTCAGTATTTGACTTTAGGCACTTTCTTCCCATTCTGCTGAGAAAGAGATCCCCATTATAGTCACTACCTGCTTTGATCTTTCATTACTTTTTGGCACGTTTGAGTGGATCTTAAGGGGACTTTGCTAAAATGGATGACAAGCTTCATATCAACGAAGAGACTTTCTACCCTTCACATTGTTCTGTTTTTTATTGTGTACGTCTCAGCATTTCTTGTGTAGTCATGGCAGCGCACCCTTTTCCCGAGATTTACTGATCTTATAGATCAAACCTACTGTATGTTGTCACAAGGATTACTTAGTAACTATTGATGTCTGTACCTTCTGCCAACACAGGCATTGACATTCGCAGATAAGGCATGAGGTGAACTGAGTCCCTGTCATGTGTATGAAACAGTTAAGAGGGGCCCTCAATCACTGACTTCCATAAATACTTGTTTTACATTGTACCAATTAATGTCAATATTGGGATATTACTGAGAGCAATATGATTGGCTAGCTACAGTGTACTGCCTTCTCAGCGTACTCTCAAATCATTGAAGACCAGCCTTTGACTGATGGTTATTATTTTTGAATGTTACAAAAAAGATGATAGTTATCTCTTTTGTAAGGCTGTTCAACAAAACCCTTATAACTTTAAAGTTTACAAAGCTGACTCTGCAGTTATACACTGCATCCAAAGTGCAGGAAGTTTCAAATGACATCATTTGTGTTGTACTTTGGCACTGGTGATGGTGGAAAGATGGTGCGCTGGCGATGCTAAACGTGCCGTATAAAAGGGGCAAAGATCTGTCAGCTTGTGAGATCTCCGTCAGAAAGAGCACTGGCCCTTCAGGTGCACGTCAATGAATGTAGATGCTGTGCACATCATCTCTGGAGGAGGAACAAAACAGTAATTTCTTTTGTTTGCCTTTATTGGATGCTGTTCAAAATGATAGGTCTATCATCAGCCTTTGTATACCACCTTAGCTGGGGCTCTTTCTCAACAGTGCCAGCTTGAGACTCTTACAGGTGCAGCACAGGCAGTTAGCACAGTTACAGTATGTTGAGTCTGTATGTCCCAGTTAATGTTAGGATCAATCACTGGACACAGACAACAAGAATAACTTTTAACAGGTCTTTACTATTCGGAGGTCAGGGCTGAACTGCCCAGCAAATCCTTACACAACACTTATATACCGGTGTGGTCACCACCGGTATTACAGTATACAGCAGCCAAGAGAAAGTAGTACATCTCTTAAAGTAGTTCTCTTAAGGTGGAACAGGTTACATACACCACAATCCTCCCTTTTTAGCTTAACAATTATATCCCCATTTAACATAACATAATAACATATATACAACTTCATGCAAAACAGTTCAAAGATTCAGTCTCTGAGGAGGCCTCCTGATTCGAGTTGGATAACGCCTTTCAGGGGTCTCTGATTCTCGTTGTTGGGGTGACTCACCTAGTTGGTCTCTTATGGATTGGACATCATCATCAGGTACATTCACTTCTGAGGTAGATGCTTCAGGTTCACTAACTTCTTCCACGGTTGTCTCTGCCGTAACCATGGGTTCGACCCTTGTTCTCGATTCTACCAGTTGGTCAGCATGACGCCGTATTACATTTTCACCAATATCTACCGTGTACATCAGGGGTCCTTGTCTGGCCCGAATTGTTCCAGATTGCCATTTCTCGTTTTTATAGTCCCGGGCTAACACTGGTTGTCCTATTTCGAAACTCCGAGTGGTCTTGTTATTTATATGCTGGAACTGTTTGTTTTCAACTTCCCTCCGCACATTTGGTTTTAACAAGTCCAACCTGGACCGCAACCTCCTGTTATAGAACATCATGGCAGGACTTTGGTTTGTCACTGCATGAGTGGCGTTTCGATATGCCAGTAGGAATTTGTCCACCTTGTGTTGTAGTGGAATCTGATCTTCGCTCATGGCCTTTATTGCTTTTTTAAACGTTTGTACAAATCTCTCGGCCAACCCGTTTGTAGCCGGATGATATGGGGCAGAGGTATAATGTTTCACCCCATTCTTCTTCATGAATCTCTGGAATTCTTCTGACACGAACTGCGGTCCGTTGTCTGAACATATTTGTTCTGGCAATCCATTTCTCGCAAATATCGTTCTTAACACCACGATCGTCTTTTCCGAGGTAGTGGTAGTCATCTTAATCACTTCTGGCCATTTAGAATGTGCGCCCACCGCAATTAAAAACATGGAGTCCATGAAAGGACCAGCAAAGTCAATATGTACACGTTGTCATGGGGTTGAAGGCCATTCCCATGGATGCAGCGGTGCAATCGGAGGTGCATTTTGCACTTTTTGGCACCCTGAGCAGCTTTTCGTCAGCTCCTCTATCTGTTGGTCGATACCCGGCCACCACACATAAGCCCTAGCAAGGCTTTTCATCTTGACTCCCCCCAGATGACCTTCATGCAGTTCCTTTAGAACTCTCTCTCTTAACTTAGGAGGAATAATCACCCTTGTTCCATACATCAATGTTCCTTGACAGACGGACAGCTGTTCTCGTCTTGCTGAGAATGCCAGTAACAGTGGATCACCATGTGCTGGCCATCCCTTCACTGTCACTTCGTAGACCCTGGACAGTGTCGGGTCGTTCCTGGTTTCTCTTTCAATACTTGCATTGGTGACTGGTAAACATTCGATGATGGTCGAGTGAAATAACTCAACAGGGTCAACCGTCGGTGCCTCCTCCTCTGTAGGTAGTGGCAGGCGCGACAGCCCATCAGCATTACCATGCTGCTTTGTACCTTTGAATTCTATCTGATATTGATGTGCCCCTAGGAAAAGGGACCATCTCTGGAGTCTCTGTGCTGTCATCACCGAAACACCCTTCTTAGGGTTAAAAATGGATACCAATGGCTGGTGGTCTGTCAGAAGCGTAAACTTTTGGCCCTGCAGGTAATGATTAAACTTCTTTACTCCCCACACAAGGCTGAGAGCCTCCCTATCTATCTGAGCATAGTTGCGCTCAGCGGAGGTCAATGATCTGGATGCGAACGCAACTGGCCTCTCCTGGCCATTTGGCAACTTGTGTGAGAGTACTGCCCCAATACCATATGGAGAAGCATCACAAGCCAAACGAATAGGCAGCGTTGGGTTGACGTGAGCCAACACTTCCTCTGAGGTGATCAATGCCTTGCTTTCGCGAAAGGCCCTCTTACAGTCCTCGCTCCACTTCCATGGTACTCCCTTCTGCAAAAGAGCGTTCAGCGGGTGCAGCACCGTGGATAAATTTGGCAGAAACTTATGGTAATAGTTAATCAACCCTAGAAACGACCTCAATTGGGATACATTGTCCGGAGCGGGAGCCTTCACAACAGCTTCGATCTTGTCAGGAGACTTATGAAGCCCCTCCTGGTCAATGACATGACCACAGTACGAGATCCGCTTCTGAAAGAATTCACATTTCTGGCGATTAACTCGAAGACCATATTCTTTCAATCTGGTGAGCACCAGTTCCAAGTTTGCAAGGTGTTCCTCGTCATTATCTCCTGTAATCAGAATATCGTCCAGGTAACATTGTGTACCTGGAATTCCCTGTAATACCTGCTCCATGGCCCTCTGCCAAATTGCTGGAGCCGATGCCACTCCAAAAACCAATCTATTATACCGGTACAAGCCTCTATGAGTGTTGATCGTGAGATACTGGCGTGACTCTTCCTCAACTTCCATCTGTAAGTATGCCTGCGCCAGGTCTATCTTGGTGAAGTGTTTCCCGCCAGACAGTGAAGCGAAGATATCCTCAATCCGTGGAAGTGGATACTGCACCGTGTGAAGCACCGGATTAACAGTGATCTTGAAATCTCCACAGATGCGAACCTTCCCCGGTTCCCCCGGCTTGTTGCTCGATGAACGCTTCATGACTGGGACAATGGGCGTGGCCCACTCACTCCAGTCTACCTTAGACAGTACTCCTGAACGTTCTAGCCCTTCCAGCTCAGCTTCCACAGCAGGTCGTATTGCATAAGGTACCGGTCTGGCTTTGAAAAATTTCGGGTTTGCATGTTCTTCAACCTTGATGTTTGCCATAATTCCTCTCAGTGTTCCCAGTCCCTGTTGGAACACCTCTTTAGCATCGTCCAATATTCTGGACAATCGTTTAGGTTTGACATCTTTTGTACCGGAATCTACCGTTAGTGCTTTTAAGGAATGCCAGTCCATATTTATTTTCCTAATCCACTCCCGTCCCAGTAGTGGTGGACCTCCCTCAGGTAGCACATATAAGTCCATTCCTCGGCTTTCTTTGCCCTTGTGGACCACCTTTACCTCTATCTTCCCGATGGGGTATACTCTTTGCCTCGTGTATGTTTTCAATACAATCTCCGTATCCCGTAGGGGAATATGTGGGAATAACCTTTTGTAATCTTGCTTATTCATGACCGTCAATGCCGATCCAGTGTCCAATTCCATCTTCACTTGGACTCCTGCTATCTGAAGTGTGACCCAAATTGTTTGGAGGTCTGCTTCCTTACCAACATTGTGTACTCTTAGACTACCCAGTTCATTACTGCTGGAGTCTGAATCTGACTTCTGTTCGTTCGAACTGTTCTCTGTCACCTTGTGTACCTTTTTGTACTTTTCCTGCGGTGACTTTTTGTTGCTGGTCTTCTTTCCTGACCAGCATACTTTAGCTATGTGACCAAGCCTGCCACATTTTCTGCATTCCTGATTTTTGAACCAGCACTGGTTCTGATCGTGCGTTGTCTTTCCACAATGATAACATTTTACTGTACTCAAGACCATTTGATTGGTGCAGAGTTCCGGTGACCGTAGCTGCATTTCCGCAGTGCCTCTCGCTGCGGCTTCTTGCGATGCTGCAATAGTGACAGCTTTATCAAGCGTAAGATCATTCTCTTCAAGCAGTCGCTTTTGTGTTCCTTCTTTTAACAATCCACACACAAATTTATCTCTCAGCGCATCTGCTAGCCCTGTTCCAAACTGACAGTACTTCGATAGCTTACGTAGTTCAATTAAAAATTCAGCGTTGCTTTCATCTTTCAACTGCGTTCTTCTGTAAAATTTAAATCGTTCCACTATCATCAGCGGCGTGGGGTTTAAATGATTTTTCAGGACAGTAACAATATTCGCAAAGGTCTGATCCGCCGGTTTATTTGGTGATAGAAGGTGCTTCAATAGCCCGTATGTCTTCGCCCCCATTGAGCTTAATAAGGTTAATGCTTTCTCATCATCTGGTACCTTATTTGCTTTACAATAAACTTCCATGCGTTCTACATACGTGGTCCAATCTTCGATATCACTATCAAAGGTATTAATGCTCCCATGTTTAGGCATCCTTGCAAGTTTTTAAATTTTTCTTTTTCTCAAAATGGCGGCTTCCCGCGCTTGTCTTCTTCCCCCGTCTACTAAAATGGCGGCTTCCCGCGCTTGGCGGTCTTTCCCGCGCTCGGCTTCTTCCCCCGCCGACTACAATGGCGGATTCCCGCGTTTGCCTTCTTCCCCCGCTGGCTGCAATGGCGATTGCCTTGCTGCTGCCGTTCTCGCCTCCCCAGCGGTTCTCACTCCCCGACGCTGCTTTGCCTTGCAGCCCCGCTTGCAGCCCGGTCCTTTACACCGGCTGCGTTTGAATTCTCCGCGGCTCTCGTGCCTTAAGCTTCTCAACTCCCCGACGCTGCTTTGCCTCGCAGCCCCGCTCGCAGCCTGGTCCTGTACACCGGCTGCGTTTGAGTTCTCCGCGGCTCTCAAGCCTTAAGCTGCCCCAGTCGCTGCGCCTCTCGGCCTCGATTGCAGCCCGGCCCTGTCTACCGGCCGTGGTCGAGCTCTCCGCCCTTATTCCTCCGTTTTCCTTCCCCTACTCCACAGTCAACGCGGCCGACTTTCTGCTCGTGTCGCTGATCGGCTTACCCACCACCGTGGTAGAAGGGATGATCACTGCCTGTCGCTGATGGAGGGCTTCGTGGTCAGAATTCTTTTTCTTTTTAACCCGGGTTCTCGATGCCTCCCGTGCGATGGTGCTCAGCAGGATGATGAGGGCGGATGCCTCTTCTTGACGCCCGTTTTGAGGACGAAGCTGCCTTGGATGTAAATTTGCCGCAGGGTAAGATCGGACTCGTCGCCACTGTTGAGTCTGTATGTCCCAGTTAATGTTAGGATCAATCACTGGACACAGACAACAAGAATAACTTTTAACAGGTCTTTACTATTCGGAGGTCAGGGCTGAACTGCCCAGCAAATCCTTACACAACACTTATATACCGGTGTGGTCACCACCGGTATTACAGTATACAGCAGCCAAGAGAAAGTAGTACATCTCTTAAAGTAGTTCTCTTAAGGTGGAACAGGTTACATACACCACACAGTACACTGCAAACCACAATAAGAAAATAACTTTTTCATACCAATATCAATATTCGCAAGCTATGAGTGACTTTAGCACTCACTTATGATGCCAATTATTGAATTCTTGGCTGGAAATCTCATATTTGCCAAAACTGGGGTTTCTGATCATCTGTGTTTGTTTTGGACTTTGAAGGAAGGAAAGACTTGCATTTATATAGCGCCTTCCGTGACTTCAGGAAGTGTCAAAGCGCTTTGCAGCCAAAGTACTTTTCTTTGAAGTGTAGTCACTGTTGTACTGTAGGAGATGCAGCAGCCATTTCTGTGCACAGCAAGCTCCCACAACCAACAATGAAATAAATGACCATATAATCTGTTTTAGGTGTTGGTTGAAGGATAAATGTTGGCCAGGACATCGAGAGAACTCCCTTGGTCTTCTTTGAATAATGCCATGGGACCTTTTACATCCACCTGACAGGGCAGGCGGGACCTCGGTTTAACTCCTCATCAGGAAGATGGCACCTCACAGAAGTGCCAGCCCAGATTATGTGCTCAAGTCTCAGGAGTGACACTTGAACCCTCGTTCTTCTGAGAAATGAGAGTGCTACCACTGAGCCAAGGCTGACACTTGGCTTTGGTGTTTATCTTCAGCAAAAGTTTGTTTGGACCAAGTTTGGTGACTTATTAGTGCTTGCATTTAAAAAAAAATTCCTAGCAACGTCAGATTGAGACTGTGAACACTAACAATAGCTTGAACTTATATTGCACTCCTTGTGCAGAAAGACATCTCAGAGCACTTTACAATGAGGAGGAAAGGGTTACGGTGGACACCGGGCATGGGAAAGGAGAGAGAAATGGAGAGGCAAGATTAGGGAGCCGAAGCATGCTCGACAAGGAAGATTTTGAAGAGGTTTTTAAAAGCAGGAAAAGAGGTGGGAAGGCAAAGGGAATTGTGTGGAGACTCCCAGAGGGCAGGAGCATAGTGATAGTCTCACACTTTACAGCCTGTAAAGAGTAGAGTCAGCATGTGAACTTGAATTCTGTTTCAGAGATGAATAGTTAATGTTCATTCTTAAGATTTTTCTTACCAGAATTAAAAAATTATGGTAAAAATACACCAATAATGAAATATTACATACCACGGGCTCGATTTTAATAGCCCTGAGGAGGCGGGTTTTTAGGCGGGTCAGCTGCGAAAATTGGAAAAAATGGCTTCAGACTGCCAACCCGCCTCCATCCCGCCCCCACGCGATTTTCGTGAGTGTCTATTCAGCTGCTCCCAAACTGACCTGTCTGGAACTGGTGGGACAGGTAGTTAAGCCTGTTAACTGCCTTGATAATCCTATTTTGAAAGGGGTTTCCCATTTTCGTGCCTCTGGCTCCTGTTTCCCGTCTTGTCAGAAACAGTCCTGCTGCAAGGAGATGAGTTGGTGGAGGACATGGGGCTAGAAATTCAGTTGCCTTAGCGCCGCTTTTGAGGCGCTAGAGGGACTAGCGCCAGAGTTATGGCCAGTTTAAAAATTCCCTGGGGCCCTAAATCGGCGTTGCACCGGTAGCGCTGCGCCAGCACCGATGACGTCATCGGTGTGCGCAGCGTCCCGGTTGCCATGCCGACGGGCCCTAGCGCCGAAATTCAGTTGCGGCCGCCTCGCCCGTGGCAGCCGCAACTAAGACTCTGGCAACAGAGTCTTGCATGAGTTTGCGCCGGCGCATTAAAGGCCCCGCGGCGGCCGGCCGCTTTCCCGCCGGCCGCCTGCCCGCAGCTCCCTCCCCGGACTTCTCCCCCCCACCCCCCGGAACAGATGCAAGCCCGGCACTTGTCCGAGGTGCCGGGCTCATTTTTAGACAGATTTGCGCGGGCCGCGGCCGGGTGCAGGCAGCTCCTCCTTAACGGAAGGAGGAGGCCTGCACTTCCCGAGCCTGCCGCACCGCATCGGGTGCCGCAGCGCCGGAATTGCAGCGCGAAACGGCAGTTAGCGCCGATTTACCGCCGCAAAGACCCTTCAGTAGCGCCGGCAGCCGTTTGGGCGCGGCCCTGCTGAATTTTTGGCGCGCGCAGGGGGACTTAGCGCCGGCACTAACTTCCGGCGCTAAAGCCCTGGCTAAGCCAAAACCCAATTTCTAGGCCATGATCTGTAGTCATTATTGGTGCAGAACTTTAAAAGCACTCCTGTAACATTCAAATGTAACAACTTTGTTGTTGTGGTTTGGGATAAGATTTTGCGAAATCTACTGACATTGTGACTGGTCAAGCTGACACACATCTGCTGTTTGAACTGATTGGAATAATTTCAGGCCACTTTGAGTGTGCGCTTGCAAGCTTCTTGCCTCAACTGAAATCTATAACAACGGGATGGGAGCCATTTACATCCTCGCATCCTGGTCGTCAGATTCGGAGGAAGAGCAGCGCGGCTTAGTGCTGCCAGATGAACTAGTGGCTCAGCACACAGCCTCCTTGGAGGAAGATGAAGAGAACGAGGAAGAGGACGAGGAGGAGGATGAGTAGGAGGATGGGGAGTGACGCCTTGCGGGGCCGGATGTGGCCAATCCAGCAGCAGGCGACCACATTGCTGGCTGTCAAGCAAGGGACGCACTCAGCCATGCCAGATTCACGTAAGCTAACGCTTCAACCACAGGTGGCTGGCACATGGAGATGAATATATGTCTGACAGGCCTAGAAATTCACTATGGCCCCGCCAGCTGCCTAGCGCCCAAAAGTTAGCGCTGGGCGGGAAGCCTATAGCGATCGTCAGATATTCATTGTTAGCGCCCCAATTCGGAAGCGGGCGCTATACCAGGGTGTGCCCGTCTCCGCTTGGTGCGCTGACACTGAATATCAGCGCTCTTGGCGCCGCTGCGCCAGGCGCTGCGCAGCGGCAGGCTGCGGTACTGCAGGCCTCCTCCTTCTCTTAAGGGGGAGCTGCCTGCAACGGGGAGATCGCCGCTGGATAGTGCCGGCAAATGAGCCCAGCACCACGGAGAAGTGCCGGGCTCGCGGAAAGCAGCCGGCAATGCCGCGGGGCGGGGGGTGGAGGAGGCCGGAGAAGGAGGTGCGGGCAGGCGGCCGCCGCAAAAGCGGCCGGCCGCACCTCCCGCTTTAAAGCGCCCCACTAAGGCAGCAGGACGGCCCCGTTTTCTGGTCGCTGTTTGCGGCCGCTTCGGAGGAGGCGGCCGCAACTAAATATGGGGATCGGCGCGGTTTCAGGGCGGAACCGGGGCACTGCGCACACCGATGACGTCATCGGTGCCGGCGCAGCGCTAACGGCTACCGCCGCCAATACCGCTGCGCTGAATATCTGCGCAAACTCATTTTTGGCGCAAAATCACCCTTTAGGCGTTAACTGGGCGCAAAGCTGGCAGCGCCTTAATGAATTTCTAGGCCACAGTCTCAAACCCCAGGCATCATCTGTCCAATAAACGGTGGTTTGCGCTCAGTGTCACCACCATCATTCTACATGGAAATCACCCTGAGCCCTCACTCTTGAACTTCCATTTCCCAGAACACAGAGGCACACTTTAGATGATCTCAGCAGATCATTAAACCTTTTTCGACACTGAACCCATGTGCGTCTGCACACAGATCTCGAGCTCACCTCCTCAGCAATTTGCAGCCAAGCTGTCTTGGTTTGCTGAGGAGGCCTCCTCCTTCCGTTTCCAGGGAAGAGGAGCTCTTGATGTCCTCTAACTCCCTCAACAAGAGCATGGAAAGAGCCCTCATTGAACTTGGGTGCAGCCTTAGTTTTTGGGGCTGCCATTCCTGCAGCTCCCAGCACCTTTAAGAGAAAAAAGCATTAATATTACTAAGCAAATACTGTATTTGGAATACATCTGGCATCTTTTTCATTTCATAGTCAGATAATAAAGACATAGCAAAAAATCATGAATCTCTTTCTGGAATAATATGACCAGCAATATCATTCTTTAAATTTTGCTCAGATCAGACACAGTCAACTCCCCTTTCAAGATAATAAAGCACCAAGCCATCCCAATTACTTTTTTTGCAAAGGGGACATGGTCCCTTTAAATTTTCAAACAAACAACGCGTCATCAGACGCGAGAAACTGACATCCTCCAAGCAATTGCCTGGAGGGACCCGCAGGTCAGCTGTAATGAAGCCAAAGTCGAAAGTGCTGGGAGCCGGCAGCCGAGCAGCGGGCCCACCCTCAACCCGCCGCCATTAACAAAATCGAGCCCCACGTGTTTTAGCTGCCTTTTAGTGTTAATGAATGAATACCAATTTCAAAAATTTTCAATCGGGGAAGTGGTTTGTAAAGAGCATTATTGGGCTTTATTGGTTTAACCTCAAAGCAAGGACATAGCGTTCCCCTCGATACATTTTGTAACATTGCCCAGGAATAAATTACCTTCAGAAGCCTGCTTAAAAAAAACTATTTGGTAGCATTCAAACCAGTGCTTTGTGAAGACGCCTGGTCTATATTGGTAAATTTGATAACATGCCATTTGGTGTATTTTTCATGGTGGGAGGTCTCAGATTAAAGGATTCAAATGGGGCCTGCAGAAAGAAACCACAGTGGCTCAGTGGCATAAGTAAACGCTGTGCTGAAGACCAAGGGAAATGTAAGGGTATAGAATGTCTTCACTAACATGCATTGTTTCATTCTGTATAGGAAAGATCTCTTATAGTCCATGCCAGTTTTGGAGCCAGAGGTGTTCATAGAATCATAGAATGGTTACAGCACTGAAGGAGGCCATTCGGCCCGTGCCGGATCTCTGTAAGAGCACTTCAGCTAGTCCCACTCCCCCGCCCTTTCCCCATAGCCCTGCAAATTTTTTTCCTTCAGGTACTTATCCAATTTCCTTTTGAAAGCCATGATCGAGTCTGCTTCCACCACCCTCTCAGGCAGTGCATTCCAGATCCTAACCACTCGCTGCGTAAAAATGTTTTTCCTCATGTCGCCTTTGGTTCTTTTGCCAATCACCTTAAATCTGTGTCCTCTGGTTCTCGACACTTCCGCCAATGGAAACAGTTTCTCTCTATCTACTCTGTCTAGACCCATCATGATTTTGAACACCTCTATCAAATCTCCTCTCAACCTTCTTTGCTCCAAGGAGAACAATCCCAGCTTCTCCAGCCTATCCACATAACTGAAGTTGTTCATCACTGGAATCATTCTCGTAAATCTTTTCTGCACCCTCTCTAAGGCCTTCACATCCTTCCTAAAGTGCGGTGCCCAGAATTGGACACAATACTCTAGTTGAGGCCGAACCAGTGTTTTATAAAGGTTTATTACAACTTCCTTCTTTTTGTACTCTATGCCTCTATTTATGAAGTCCAGGGTCCCATATGTTTTTTTAACTGCTTTCTCAACCTGCCCTGCCACCTTCAATGATTTGTGCACATATACCCTCAGGTCTCTCTGTTCATGCGCCCCCTTTCAGATTGTACCCTTTAGTTTATATTTCCTCTCCTCATTCTTTCTACCAAAAAGCATCACTTCGCACTTTTCTGTGTTATTTCATCTGCCACATGTCCGCCCATTCCACCAGCCTGTCTATGTCTTCTTGAAGTCTATCACCATTCTCCTCACTGTTCACTATACTTCCAAGTTTTGTGTCATCTGCAAATTTTGAAATTGTGCCCTGTACACCCACGTCCAAGTTACTAATATAGATCAGGAAAAGCAGTGGTCCTAGTACCGACCCCTGGGGAACACCATGTATACCTTCCTCCAGTCCGAAACACAACCGTTCACCGATATTCTCTGTTTTCTGTCACTTAGCCAATTTTGTATCCATGCTGCCACTGTCCCTTTTATTCTATGGGCTTCAACTTTGCTGGTGAGCCTATTGGCTGCGATTTCGCAGGATTGCGGCAGGAGAGGTGGTTGGCAGATTCCGGTCCTGTTCCCGGCTGCAACCTCTGTGAAAAGGATTTTCGGTTAATAGGGCTTGTTAAGCCCGCCCTGTGGGGTTCCCGGCCAATTAAAAGGAAGCGGATCTGATGACGTCATATGATGACGCGTGATGAGCCGGTTTCCTTAAAGGGACCATGGCCGCATTCATTTTGACATTTGTGCTTTCAGTATTATACAGCATTGAGATGCTGCAAACACTGACAAGCACTGCACAAAGGTGCAGGGTTGCACCCAGGCTCTCCCATGGCTCCCTCCAAATGCTTATGGAGGGAGTCACAGCACGCAGGGAGGTTCTCTTCCCTTCCCATGGGCGGAAGAGGCCTCCCCAGGACACTAACACAGCCTGGTTGCACATTGCACAAGAGGGCAAAAGCAGTGATGTGGTCAGGAGGACCAGGTTGCAGTCGTGCAAACCTTTCAATGATCTCAGTAGATCACAAAACGTTACTGCAAAGCCACACTCAACCTCATCCTGCTGTGCCACCCATCACATCCTCATCACTCAGCCTTCCCTACCCTACTCCTGCACATCCTTATTCACTCCAACTTATCTTGCACCTCTACCCATCCCTCTCTATCTATATTACCACTTCCCCCATCTCACTAGCCACCCCTCACACTCACCCTCATCCTAGTGCAAGCATACCAACTAACAACACACAAGGGTAGGCACTTGTGTGTTTTATGCAATGTTCATGTAAATTTTCTGTTAATGTGTTGTCAAACATTGTAATCTTTATTCTCAACACTTTGCGTTCTTGTACAGATCTGTGCTCACCTTTGGAAGTGTCTTAGTGAGTTGCAGTGAATGGTGAGACATAACGGTATCCCCCGCAATGGTGATGAGTGTGAAAGGAATGGCTTGGTCATTGTAGGAATGCTTTATGCTGCTGGTGTGGGGTGGTGTTAACCTGGTGCATTATGTGGCAGCCAGGGTGTACAGCATCAAGTGAAGTAAATCTGGCCATGGTGATGCCATCACTGGCCTCCCGGGCAACAATGTTGTCGAGTGCTGATGCCCTGTGTCCTGCGCAGTATCAGGTGATGGCGGAGAAGGTTGGTATTGTTGTTGGTGATGTTGGTGTTGGGGCTGATCATGGAGGGATTCAGAGGACCAAGGTGAGATTTTTTTCAAGGGCACCGATGTTGCCAGAATAGATGGCAAGTGAAGTTGAGATGACAGAAGCGAGCTGTCAATGGTGAGAGAGCTTGCTCCAAGGAGGTGACAGCGGATAGAGAGTTTACTCCAAACACTTCCAAACTGCATACAGCTCAAAAGTGTCTTCCAAATCCTGAAGGCTCAAGTTTCTGACATTGTAAAGTGACCAGCTGTAAAATGGTAGCTTTCATACCACTTTTGCAGCTGTCACCTAATCACAGCAATGGGGAGACATAGAGAGCCCGACCTACTTACCTGACGTGATCGCCGAACGACGTGAACCCCGTTAAAAATGTGGTAAAATAGAAAAAGGCTGGAAAAATAGTGGTTAACAAGCAGTTAACGATCTTAAATGCCTCCCCCGCCGCTTGGTGTCGGGTCTGTTCTGAAATTGCAGACCCGACACTTTGGAAATTTACACAGAGGTGGGTTTGCAGTGGTTTCCCAACCTGCTATCAATCATTTCCATTTTGACAGTGGTCCCATCTCCAAACCCGCACTCTGAGCGCCGGCAAAATTCAACCCATTATGTGGCACTTTTTAAACGCCTTTTGGAAGTCCATGTATACCACGTCAACTGCATTGCCCTCATCAACCCTCTCTGTTACCTCATCAAAAACTTGATCAAGTTAGTTGAACAGGATTTGCCTTTAACAAATCCGTGCTGGTTTTCTTTAATTAATCCACACTTGTCCAAGTGATTGTTTAATTTTGTCAACTGTGCCCTGTACACCCACGTCTAAGTCATTAATATATATCAAGAAAAGCAGTGGTCCTAGTACCGACCCCGGGGAACATCTTCCTCCAGTCCGAAAAACAACCGTTCACCACTGCTCTCTGTTTCCTGTCACTTAATCAATTTTGTATCCATGCTGCCACTGTCCCTTTTATTCCATGGGCTTCAACTTTTCTGGCAAGTCTATTATGTGGCACTTTGTCGAACGCCTTTTGGAAATCTGTGTACACCACGTCAACTGCATTGCCCTCATCAACCCTCTCTGTTACCTCATCATAAATGCGATCAAGTTAGTTAAACTCGATTTGCCTTTAACAAATCCGTGCTGGCTTTCTTTAATTAATCCACACTTGTCCAAGTGATTGTTAATTTTGTCCCTAACTACTGTTTCTAAAAGCTTCCCCACTACCGAGGTTAAACTGACTGGCCTGTAGTTGCTGGGTTTATCCTTACACCCTGAATTGCGTTGATATGACTAGTGGAAACAAGCGGAAACTCGATCCCGCCATAGGGGGCAGATTTTGACTTTGCACGATAGTGTAAAACGGGTGATAGTGAGTTGGCAGCCCATTTTACATCTCTCACAATTTTTATTTCCATTGACTTTAATGGAAAACGGGCTGCCAACTCGTTATCACCCATTTTACACTATCGCACAAATTCAAGATCTACCCGAGGGAGTCTAGCTAAGTAGATAAGTGATATCAGGTTGCAACAAGAGAAATATCTTTGTTACATTTCCAGCCCCAAATGCTATTTGAACACACAGCCACGTCCGGACTCACTGCGAGCACATTTTCTCATCGAACAGTTGTCTTGGCTGACATTTAAAATCATGAGAGGCTTGTAATTATATGACCTTATTACGCCTGTTTAGCAGTAACCAGCTTCCAGCGCAATTGGCATCAGTGATAAAACTGCTTCATCTGGCAGCTGCCATTACTACCATTGGGGGGGGGGGGTGGAATCAACACAAAATTAATCGGCACATTTACTGTCGCCAAGAGGTTTAAATATTGTCTATGCATCAAAGAGTTATTTGTTGACATTGAGGAGGTTGCATGTGATAGCATCTCTTTAAATATGTCATTACCCTTAATCCATCATAGTGTGCCACATTTGCAATGATCCCTTAAATCCCGATGGTTAGGGAACTCTATGATTAATGATAGAGCTTATATAAAAATTACATTTCTTTCCTGGAATATCATTGAGGGATAGACGGGCCAAAACACATTTGAATATTATATTAGCAAAAGTTGCTACATTTTTCCTAATGATCCTTCTCCATTGTTAGTGTTATTTTTACACTTGCTTATGGTTCCCTGCTCTATCTTTTGTTCAAGCCAGCAACCTGACAACCCATTGCCAAGGAGCTGGCAATGTCACCTGAGAGCTGGCTTGCAGGAGGCGAAACAAAGTAGTGACTCTCAGCTTGAACTTGGCATCTCCCTTGATGGGCCCTGCCAACATCAAAAACCTGTCACATAAGGAATGATGGCTTGAAGATATATAATTCTGTGGGCCACTTATTACCAAACTAATATGCTGTGCTATCTGGATTAGCATAGCAGTCGGCTCGGAATGAGATATTAAAAGCTATTACAATTTTGCTACTGCAGTCCCAGAGCTCCTAGCTTATAAATACAATGAGGTTAGTTAGGTACCAAATAACGTGAGTGGAAAGAAATGGGTGCTTAGAGGGTTAACACCCTCACAGTTTTGTTAAAACACACTATGAAAGATGATACAGATATGAATCACTGATCACAGAGTGACATCTCAAATGCATCATATGATGGGCTTGGAGCCAAATGTTAATTAAATGTCAGGCAGAGAATACAAGGCTTTAGAAAGTTTTTTAAAAAATCCTTAAAAGATAGTGATCGAGAAAAAAGGTTAATAAAATGTAATTGAACTGAAAGGAGCAGCAGCGTTTAAATGATTTAATATAAGGTCTAGCTCGCGTAGTAAGTTTAATACTTCCAGTTTTTGTGCTGAAAAGTTATTATCTGTATCTCTTTTTAAAGCTGTGTTTAACCCATTCACTACACACTACCATTGTAAAGATAGTCGGCGTGTAGTCATACAGAACCAGAACTGCTTAGTCTGGTATAACATGTTCTGCAGCAAATGTCCATACCTCTTCTTTCACACAAGAAACTTCTGGTTAGTGCCAATGGCCTTACAACTACTGGCTCCAATGTTACATGGATCTGCCCATTTGTTGGTACAAGTTGGAGTACTGGCATGTGAATTTTGATTCTTTCCAAACTATCCCTTTCATTGAATATACTGCAGATCCTCTCTCATCTCTAATCTGTGCCCTGGTCTGTCTTTCTACTCTTAACTCCTCCTTGGTGCCATGCTGCTGTCCCTTGTTAGTTTCATGCTGTGAGCATTAAGGACATGAAGAGAGTGTTCAGGATTAGCAGGAAACAAAAGTATAAGTTAAAAAAAAAACTTGAAACAGGAAGTGAAGCAAACAAAAATATAAAATAACAGTTATTGAATAATAAGTTAATGCACTCAAAGTAGAACATGTCACATGTGGTATATTCGATTGGATAGAGGATTGGCTAACTAACAGAAAACAGAGAGTTGGGATAAATGGGTCATTTTCAGGATGGTAATCTGTAACTAGTGGGGTGCCACAGGGATCAGTGCCGGGGCCTCAAGTATTTTCAATCTATATTAATAACTTGGATGAAGGAAGCGAGTGTATTGTAGCCAAATTTGCAGACAATACAAAGATAGGTAGGAAAGCAAGTTGTGAGGAGGTCATAGTCTGCAAAGAGATATAGATAGGTTAAGTGAGTGGGCAGATGGAGTATAATGTGGGAAAATGTGAAGTTATCCACTTTGGTAGGAAGAATAGAAAAGAAAATATTATTTAAATGGAGAAAGACTACAGAATGCGGCGGTACAGAGGGATTTGGGTGTCCTCATACATGAAACACAAAAAGTTAACATGCAGGTGCAGCAAGTAATTAGGAAGGCAAATGGAATGTTGGCCTTTATTTCAAGGGGGATAGAGTATAAAAGTAGGGAAGTCTTGCTATAACTGTATAGTGCGCTGGTGAGACCACACCTAGAGTACTGCGTACAGTTTTGGTCCCCTTATTTAAGGAGGGATATACTTGCATTGGAGGCAGTTCAGAGAAGGTTCACTAGGTTGATTCCTGGGATACAAGGGTTGTCTTATGATGAAAGGTTGAGCAGGTTGGGCCTATACTCATTGGAGTTTAGAAGAATGAGAGGTGATCTTATTGAAACATATAGGCCTAGAAATTCAGTTGGGCGCGCCAGCCGTTAGCGCCTTAGGAGGAGTAGATCTCAAGCGCTAGGCGCTTAGCGCCCGGGCGCAGCGCGATCTGCGCCTCGCCCCAACTTCAGTACACATTTAGCGCTGGCGCAAAGTCTTAGCGCGCGCCCTGCTGCGCGCGCAGATCATGACGTCATTTACTAGTGCAACGCCCTTTGTGCGCCCCGAACCGGAACTTCACTCGCGCCGGGCCATTGTGCGCCGGGCGGCCCTAACGACTGTGAAGTGGAACGGTACACAGCCGAGGCGGGCCGTGGGGAGCGCTAATTAAAGGGCACTTACCCTGCACTATAAAGGCCAGCCATTTTGCAGCATTCACTCTTGTGCAACGGTTTTTTGGAGAGAGACCAAGGAGGAGAGCTTACTGGTTTGGACCAACACTAGGACAGGTATTTTTGGCTCAGGCCAGAGCTTAGCAATTATCTTTGCCTTCATTGAGAGCTCATTGTTTGCCAGCATATAATGGGGGCTGCATTGGGTGCCAACGCTGACTTTCAGCCTTATGCCAGAAGGGCTTACAGACGCCGTGAGAGAGTGGCAGCCCTGGCTAGATGCAGAGGGGGCAACAGGCGTCGCCAACTGAGGCCTTATCCACCCAGGGTATACCGCCAGCAGTCCTCCTATCTGACCATGTCTGCCGCGATGTGTGTAAGGAGGCTGCGATTCAGAAGGGAGGTGGTTGCAGACATCTGCCAGCTGCTTCAGAGAGATCTGCAGCCACAGCTGATGCGCAGGACATCTCTGTCGGTGGCAGTGAAGGTGACGGTGGCTCTCAACTTCTATGCCACCGGCTCCTTCCAATCCGCTGCTGGGGACATCGCTAACATCTCCCAGTTCGCCGTGCATTGCTGCATCCGCCAGGTGACCGAAGCCCTTTTCACAAGGAGACATCAATTCATCTCCTTCCCCATGACCCTGGACAAGCAGCAGCAGCGTGCAGTGGGATTTGCAAGAATAGCGGGCTTCCCCATGGTGCAGGGCGCCATTGACTGCACGCATGTGGCTTTGCGGGCACCTCTGGAGCATGCCGAGGATTACCGCAACCGGAAGGGCTACCATTCCCTCAACGTACAGCTGGTGTGTGGCCACAGGCAGCGCATCCTAGCTGTCAATGCCCGCTTTCCAGGCAGCAGCCACGATGCCTTTATCCTGCGACAGACAACTGTGGCTGACATGTTCCAGGCACAGCCTCCCGCAAGAGGATGGCTTATCGGGGACAAAGGCTATCCTTTGTGTACCTGGCTCATGACCCCGCTCCGCGCGCCCACGACCCCCGCTGAAGAGGCATACAACGAGAACCATCAAGCGACTAGGAACATCATAGAACAAACAATCGGCGTCCTCAAGCAACGGTTCCGCTGTCTCGATCGCTCCGGGGGAGCCCTCCAGTATTCGCAGGAGCGAGTCTCCCAATTCGTCGTCGTTTGCTGCATGCTGCACAACCTGGCTATCCGCAGGACTCAGGCACTGCCACCTCACGTTGGACCCCCACCTCAGGAGGAAGAGCAGGAGGAGCATGAGGAGGAGGAGGACGAGGAGTACCAGCCCAGGAGGGAGGCAGAAGGTCCAAGGGCCGCCCATCGGCGGCTTATTGAACGGCACTTCTAGGCCCCCTGTCAGGGAATGGCTTGTGCCAATGAAAGAACATGATTGCAGCCGCTCCGCAAGCCCTCAGCCGGTTAAGGCAACAAACACTTCAAAGATCAAACATGGACAATGTTAATAAATAAAATGCTTTATTGCACAAACTCAGGGCCCTTCCCACATGAAAACCAAAAACAGACGAAACCCCCAAAAAACACTCAAACACATTACTCGCTCCCACAACCTGGAGAGGATTAACAAAACAGTGCAACTAAAATGGCCGTCATCCTCGGCCTTCGTAAAATACAAACATCACATCCTCGGCCTTCAAAAAACAAACATCCAATTCTCGGCCTCAAAAAACAAACACAACTGGCCACACATTCGACTTTTTGGCCCGCTAGGGCGATGCCTTGGCCATCTTTGTGTGGCCCCTGCCCGCCCTGCTGCTCCTCCTCAAAGTAAGGCCATTGGCTGCTGCAAGGCTGGGGGCAGGCTCCAGAGGGGCACATGTCGTGACGGCAGATGCCCTTGTGGGTCGGCCTAGTCGAGGTCTGGCCGTCGAGCGGGCGGCTGTTGAATGATGCAGCTGTGGCTGGCCAGCATCAGTCGCTGCAGCAGCTCCTGGCAGCTCCACTGGGGGAGTGGCAGTGGCGGCTGGAGGAATTGGGGCAAGCTGGCAGATGGCAGGCGCTCGCTGGTCGCCTGAGGCACTGGCACTCACCCGGGCCAGCACTGCAGCATGCGCACCAATCTGCCGAGGGACAGACCGCTGTGCTGCTGCAGCGCGCCGGGTGCCCTGGCGATGCCTGGCTGACACAGCGAGTGTGGCAGCAGTGAGTGCCCGTGTTGACCTGTTCAGTGACCTCATCAGAGCACCCAGTGACTGCACGGCACCACTGATCAGCTGCCCACTCGCTGCCTGAGCTGCCCCGAATGCCGCCCGACTCGCTGCCTGATCTGCCCCGAATGCCGCCCGACTCGCTGCCTGCTCTGCCCCGAGTTCCGCCAAACTGATGGCCTGTGAGGCCCCGACGTCGGTGACACTCCGAGAGAGGGACTCGATGGCCTCAGGCAACCGTGCCACTACCCCCATGAGCTCCGTGTGCCGGCGCTCCGAGTCCGCGGACAAGTCCTCGAGGCGTTCCATCTCCTCGGCGAAGACCATCTCCGGACTGGAGGCCGGACTCTCCCTCTGGGGAGAAGGCCGCCGAGCTGGCCGACCCTTCCTGCGTTGCTGGACGCCGCTGGGCCCAGCAATTGGACTCCCCTCCGACCCTTCCCCCCTCTGGGGGGAAGGCCGCCGAGCTGGCACCCCCCTCCCGCGTTTCTGCAGGCCGCAGGTCCCATGAGCTCCCCTCCCCTCCGACACTTCCGCGACGCTCCCCTCCAGGGAAGACGTGTCCCCTACATTGGCATGGGTTGCCACGGCTGAGGGTTCCCCTGATGGGCCGCCTTCCTCTTGCTCCTCCTCCTCCTCCTCTTCTGAGGGGCTGTCACTGGCAAGTTCAGGGACCTCCTCCTCACCATCTGAAAGCAGGAAGGCACAAGAGTAGCTTTAGAGTGAGGAGGGGGCGTCAGCGAGGGATGCATGAGTGGTGGCATTCAGCGCATTGGTCGGACAGTGGCAAAGGATGTAGATCTGATGCGCAAGTGGGACGAGAGAGGTCCAAACGTTGATGTCCTTACCATTGGTGCCCAGAACAGGGTCGGCATCTCCATATGCAACGGGGCCAATCACCCGGCCACCCATGATGTGCTCCACGCGATGTTGCAGCTCGGTGAACGGCTGGATCTGGGGTCGGCCTCCCCCGGTCGCAGTCCGGCTCTTCCTATTATTGGCCAGCTTGGCCTGCAAGAGAAAGGACGGCCTCTAAGTACAGTGTGTAGCCCTGATCTTGTGTGCACTGCCTCTCATGGTGGAATAGCCTGGCCAGTGTGTCGCCCTGATCTTGTGTGCACTGCCTCCCATGGTAGAATAGCCTGGCCAGTGTGTCGCCCTGATCTTGTGTGCACTGCCTCCCATGGTGGAATAGCCTGGCCAGTTTATCGCCCTGATCTTGTGTGCACTGCCTCCCATGGTGGAATAGCTTGGCCAGTGTGTTAAGTGCAGAATGTGCAATTGATGTTCATGCCTGTCCCATAGCTGCTGGATGAGGGCTGGCCATTAGGGCTTTCAGGTCCCTTTGCCCATAATGTGAGGTGCACATGCAAGGATGAGGAGGTCACTGGAAAGGGTACTCACCCTGACAATCCGCGTGAGGCCATTAAACTTTTTGCGGCATTGGACACCGGTCCTGGGGACCTCGCTGTTGGCTGACACCTTGCTGGCGACATGCCTCCAGGCTCTCCGGTAGGCGCGGACCGGCGCCTTCCTGCCATTGTCCGGGTACAAAATATGGCGCCTCTTCTCCACACCACCAACCAGCACACTCAGATCACGCTCTGAGAAGTGCTGCGCTCGTTCACGGGCCTTCTGCATGGCTTCAGGCGCTATTTGGGTCCAGCAGCAGTGTTCAGGCCTAGCTGGAGGGCTCCACTATCCAGGGCGTGGCAGCAGACAAAGTCGACCCTTCCCCCTTAAGAGCTGGCCGGCGCCAGGGTGTCTGCTGTCAATCACGAGATGGCCGCACCTGCGCTGCGCCCGGCCTGGGCGCTCTCGCTCAGCACCTCCGGCTTAGCGCCTAAAGAGAGGCGTCCAGCGCCAGTTTTAGCGCTCGAGCAAACTCTTAGGGCGAAGCTAATGAATATCGGAGAAGTGGCCTCGATTTGGCGGCGGGCGCAAGCTTTAGCGGCCGCCCGACTTTACCGCCCCAAAAGTGGCTACAATGAATTTCTAGGCCATAAGATTTTGAGAGGGTTGGACAAGGTAGATGCAGAGCGGATGTTTCCCCTTGTGGGGGAATCTAGAACGAGGGGGCATAGTCTCAGAATAAGGGGTCGCCCATTTAAGATGGAGATGAGGAGGAATTTCTTCTCTCGGAGGGTCGTGAATCTTTGGAATTCTTTACCCCAGAGAGCTGTGGAGGCGGAGTCATTGAATATATTCAAGGCGGAGATAGACAGATTTTTGAACTGCAGGGGAGTCCAGGGCTATGGGGAGCGGGCAGGAAAGTGGAGTTGAGACCAAGATCAGATCAGCCATGATCTCATTAAATGGCGGAGCAGGCTCGAGGGGCCAAATGGCCTACTCCTGCTCCTATTTCTTCTGTTCTTATGTTCTTATGTATGGCAGCTATTATTTTGGTGCAGCATAAAGTCAAGTAGTATAAATCCAGTTAAATATTAGGAAGACTGAAGTCGTCTTCGGTCCCCATCACAAACTCCATTCCCTCGCCATCAACCCCAACCCCTCCCTGGCCACTGTCTGAGGTTGAACCAGAGCATTCACAACCTCAGCATCCTATTTGACCCTGAGCTGAGCTTCCGACCCCACATCCTCTCCATCACCAAGACCACCTACTTTCACCTCCATAATATTGCCTGTCTCCGTCCCTGCCTCAGCCCATCGGCTGCTGAAACCCTCATCCATGCCTTTGTTACCTCCAGACTCGATTATTCCAATGCTCTCTTGACCAGCCTCCCACCTTCCATGCGCCTTAAACTTTAGCTCAAAACTCTGCTGCCCCTATCCTAACTCGCACTGTCTCGTTCACCCATCGCTGACCTACATTGACCCCCAGTCCAGCAAAATCTCGAATTTAAAATTCTCATCCTTGTGTTCAGATCCCTTCCATGGCCTCATCCCTCCCTATCTCTATAACCTCTTATAGCCCCTCAACCCTCCAAGATCTCTGTGCTCCTACAATTCTGGCCACTTGTGAATCCTCGATTTCCATCACCCCACCATTTGGAGGCCATGCCTTCACCTACCTAGTTCCTGAGTTCTGGAATTCCCTCCCTAAATCTCTCTGGCTCTCTATCTCTCTTTCCTACCTCTTTGACCAAACTTTTGGTCACCTGTCATAATATCTCTTTATGTGACTCAGTGTCAAATTTTGCCTGATAACACTCCTGTGAAGCACCTTGGAAAGTTTTATGATGTTAAAGGCGCTATATACAGGAAACTCTTTTTTATCCGGCACCGACGGGACCGGCGTAGGAGAGCCCCGTACACGGCCACAGGAGCAGGAACCCTGGTTACACGGCCACAGATCCAGGAACCCCAGTTACACGGCCACTAATATATAGTAAAACTTACCTGAACCTACTCCTGAATTTTGCCGGTTAAGAGAGATTTCCTGATATTTAGGTGCCAGTAAGAAGAGTTTCCTGTAAATGCACATTGTTTTTGCTGTAAATCGATCAGCCTGGTAAAACCCCTCTATATACCTGCATCACCACCACCTTCTCAAGGGCAATTAGGAATTGGCAATAAATGCTGGCCTTGCCAGCGACGCCGACATCCCGTGAATGAATAAAAAAAAATCATTATTAGTTATCGTTGCCATCAAGTTTATACTGTTGGCACTGATATATGTATGTAAAAATCAATTACTGATTTTAAATAAAATGTTATCTGTCCAAAGCTACATCACAGTTTAACATTGGACACCAGCAGCGCAGCCACATGGAGAAAACAATTAAAATTCTGAAATTAATATTGAGTCTCTACATTAGAGACGACATAGCCGCGACACTCAACATTTCCAACCGATGCAGAGCAGCAATCCACAATGCCAAGGAATGTGGTTCTATATAGCCAACATAGTAGGATATAAGTCGGAGGAAGTCATGATCAAACTGTCCTAGTCAGACTTGTGTACAGTGTCCAGATCTGGTCACTGAAACACAAGGGAGACAGTCACTTGTTGGAAGCAAGTTTAAGACTGGCAAAGAGATGAAATCACTGTTTTGGATTTGGGTTCTATTCACATTTGATTCTCACAGTGGAGTCAATAAATGCAAACTAAAAGTATTAATTTCTCCCAATACTTTTAACTCTGCAAACAAAGACAATATGAAAATTATGCAAGGCTAATTCTACTGGGGGACAGTTGTAGTATCAGCGAGAAGATTGATCTAAGGTAAAGGCATCACCAGTGCAATACTAAACATACCATCCAGTCAGAAGTGTGTTAAATGAGCCAAAGCCATCCAATGATTCTTGCTGGACTGTGCATATGTGGAGGCTTCAGATTAGAACAAGATTGGCCTTGGTTGTGATGCTTTCCTAGGAGATTGTGGTTTCAAGTCCCATTCCAGAGACTTGTGCACAATAATCTAGGCAGATGCTCCAGTGCAGTACTGAGGGAGTGCTGCATTGTTCGAAATGTCATCTTTAGGATGAGACGTTAAACCGAGGCCCCGTCTGCCCTCTCGGGTGGACGGAAAAGATCCCATGGCCACTATTTCGAAGAAGAACAGGGGAGTTATCCCCGGTGTCCTGGCCAATATTTATCCCTCAATCAACATCACTAAAACAGATTATTTGGTCAATATCACATTACAGTTTGTGGGACCTTGCTGTGTACAAATTGGCTGCCGTATTTCCTACATTACAACAGTGACTACACTTCAAAAGTACTTCATTGGCTGTAAAGCACTTTGGGACGTCCGGTGGTCGTGAAAGGCGCTATATAAGTGCAAGTTCTTTCTTTCTTGCTTTACTGTCACTTTCACATAGAGAATGGCCCCTTATGCAAGATACCTGAGGGTTGATAGCACCCGTGGAGCTGTATCTCTGCACAGGTCAGCGCATTTTGGAGGAGGAAAAAAGGAAGACAAAGAATAGTAAGAAGAATCAGGCTTGGAATATTGTGCGGGTGCAACAGAAATAGCATTCCATTTAGACCGAATGGTACCATTTTGGTGTAATTTGGATCTCTAAATTAGCCACATTCTGCAAGATTTGGCTGAACCAGTTCACACGAAGCAAAGGCGGTTTATGCAATTGCAAGTCATAAATTATTATTGGTAAACAAACTTTAGACAAATTACTGTGAACGAAACAGCCTCTTTGCAGTGGTAATTTATTAACCAGACCGAATTACTGTCAAAATCTGATGTTTTATTCACAACTTTATAACAAATTGCAACAATTTAGAGTTATTAAGTGAACTGGCCACATATGGTGCACAGCTAGTTACACAATTTCCCTCCTCAGCATGCCATTGCAAACCATTTATTTTGATAGCATCATTTGTCATTCATTGTTAGTACTGGCAAAGCCAAGGGCACTTCTTTTGGTCACCGGCCGGACAAGTGGTTGTACAGTATCATTCATTAGCAAGGTTGTAAGGTAGCAGTGATCCTGGTGTCTGACAGTGAACAGAATCTACAGCAGCCAGCTGGCAGCTGCTGTTTACTGTACTGTGTCCTGATAGACTTGTTAAAGCACAATTTATTTTTGATAAGTTATTATTAAACACTTGTACAAAAATGAGTGGCTCTCCCATGATATTGCTCACAGTAAGTTGCAGGATGCATTCTCTCTCATTAATCCCTGTCATCTTTGCATTGCTGCTTCACTCTTCCACTTCTTTCTTTCTGCCATCTTTTCTATCTACTCTTCTGCTTTTACCTCCCTTTCTCTTCTCTTTTTTCTCCTCTTTTATTCCTATTCTTTTCCACTGCTCTCTCAGTTGTCTTTTGCTTCTCTCAATCTTTTGTGTCCTTTCAGCTAGGGGGCTGTCAGTGGTGTAGCGGGAAGGTGGTATTGTCTAGTGATGGCTGCAAGGCACTACCCGGGGCAAGGATTAGGCCAGTGCTGCAGGTTAGAATGTCACACGTAAATTCTGGGCCCCAAATCATTGCTGGTGGGTAGGGGAGGGTTCCATGCAAACAGCCATATTTTCTGATGGCAAATGAGGGGTGCAGTTTGTGGTCAGAAGGCGGAGGCAGTCGGAAGGAGATGGAAAGGGCGTTTGGGGCGTGAGATGGTAGTAGGAGGAGAGGAAGGGCAGGATTTTCATTGGGCCGTGGAGGCGGGATTGGAGGCATGTGGGGGGTTAAAATCTCAAAATCAGGGGGCATAAACCCATCCCACCCCCAACCCGCCTCCATGCCAGTTTCACAGGAGGCGGATACCTGACCTGTGCTGGGACCCGCCTCCCCGAGGTGGGAAGGGGATTAGTGCCAATTAACTACCTGTTAACA
The DNA here is from genome assembly GCF_052327205.1 of Somniosus microcephalus. Taxonomy (NCBI): domain Eukaryota; kingdom Metazoa; phylum Chordata; class Chondrichthyes; order Squaliformes; family Somniosidae; genus Somniosus; species Somniosus microcephalus. The sequence continues at coordinate 22,528,405 of NC_141010.1, forward strand.
GGTAGTTAACAGGCAGTTTTTAGCCTAATCCCTATTTTTATTCCTGAAGTGTGGGATTCCAGATGGCTTCAAACCACGCCAAGTTAGTGAGGCGGATCGTCGGGCTGAAGGGCTTGGAGGGGTCGAGATGTCCGGTGTTCAGGTGAGTGATGGGTGCATGAGTGCAGAGGTAAGTGTGTTTGGTGTGTAAAGTGTTTAAAGAAGTTTATTTACCTTTACAGCCTTCCTTCCTTCAGGTCTCGGGAGTCCCTCATCTCACCGGCACAGAAAGCAGAATGGCCGCGAGCTGTTAAAAGTTGCAGCATTCAGCTTTCTGTTCTGGAGAGATCTCTAAATCAGCCTGAGAGGAAGGAATTAACTTGGAGTACAGATTGTCAATGTTTGACAGCTTCAAACAGCTGTCAAACGCTGACATTTCATCTGTCAATAGCTCTTGACAGATGAAATGTCAATCTGTGACATCACCTGTTGCCTGGTGGCCCTTAATTGGCCTGCTGAGCCCGCTGGGCGGACCCAACAAGGTCAATCAAGTGAAAATCATGTGGGTTGGCCACAACTTGATGGAGGTGGGACTACAACCCCAAAAGTTGTAGTCTCGCCTCCAGTATCAAACTCCAGCCCGAACTGTTTTCTCAGGACAGAAAGCAATGGATGCCAGGGGTAGGAAGAGACTGCGGAAGCCTCGATTTCTCCTCCCAGCCTTAAGATTTGGGTCCTATTATTAAAAAATTTGGACAGGGTAAATAACAGCAACTTCCACACAATTGCTGTTTATGGATCCTGCCCTGGAATGTAAAAGCTGGCTCCAGGTTAAAACTACGAGTGGGCTTTTGGCATTCGGCACAGGGGCTGGAGGCCGAGAAGGCTGGAAGAGCATGGGCTTGTTGGCTACAGGCACAGCAGGGAGTGGGGCAGGAGGAAAAAGAGGAAGCCTGGAAGGAGCAGGGATTGAGATGAGAGAAATTTGGCCTGGAGAGAAAGTAGCTACAGAATAGAAAGGTGAGAAGAAAAGGGACAGAGGGAGGGAAATTTAAACAAAGCCAGGGCTGGAAGAGCAGGGCTCCAGTTGTTTATCTTTTGAAGGCAGAGAGGTTACAGGGAGCAGGAGATTTTCAGCTGTAACAAACGATGCTCAGTAGCTGGGCGATGAGATGGGGAGGCCCTACAGCAGCACATAATGGTTGGACGCTTATATCATCACAGGGAAGTGTTAACATTCTTAATATTGCAATTCCAGTTAAAAATATTCACATAGGAAGTGTACATTGTAAATGTTGACAAAAAAGTGTTACTAAAAAACTGTGGCATCGGAAGTAAGGGTAAAGTGGGCAAGAAATGTGTGCTGTAAACTTTTAAGAATATATAGGTAACCTTCCAATTTTGATATTTCCCAAATAGTTAAAAAAGCAATTTGAAGTTCCTTTGAAGTAATGGGGTAGAAATTGCGGTTGGAGGTGTACCTCTGGAGTACGCCTCCGACCCGCCAAACAAATCCGAACCTACCTCCATGCGTCCAGGCTGCGGAGAGTTCCGGTCTCGGGATTCCAGGCAGACATCAGCGTAAAGGCCCACAAATCTCAGGGACACTGTGAGGGTGCCGGTTAGTTCCCTCAGTAACCCCTAGATGGCACCTTCACTTGTTTTTTTCCCTTTGCTAATTGTTACTAGTTTCTCCTGTGTTTATTACTTAACTGCCTTTTATCAGGTTTATTGGTTTCACGTGTTTTTGCTTGTATTTAAGTTCTGTGGTTTCTTCTCTCTGTGCTCAGTCTTGACAAGCCGTTTGCCTAGTGGTAGCTTGTCTTGAGCTCCTATGTTTGTAACTGTTTACCTGTGTGATTCTAGTAAAGTACTTTTATTTAAGACTGCATACCCGCTTCTCGCCTCAGCTGTCTGCACTTGGGTCCAGAACCAGCCTCGCCCTGACAGACACAGGCGGTTTGGAATCGTCCCTGGGATCACATGGGCCCAGTCCTCCAATCACAAAGGAGGATTCATTGCAATCATTTACAAAGGGAATCCCCTAATGATATGCAATGGAATCCCCAAATAATTACACAATTTACACAATTCTAATAAATATAAATGCACTGAATTTCAATTTTCGTCACAAGTCCCTTCATTGCACCAACCGCAATAAAAAAAAATGTTTTGATAAATAATTTTAAACATCTTAATCCAGACCAATATTTGCATAAACGAATTTAAAGTGTATCTGCATCATTTTTGATTTTTAAATGTTTAATTTAAGGCTTATATATACCTTACACTGATGAAAGCTAGCCCTATGCCTGCTTTTACCAGCCAGAAGAGTTTCGTGGGCAATTGCTGGGCAGTTGTTGGGCAAATAGCCCAACTCTGCACCAGCAACACTGAGTTTCCATGCGGTTCGGATGATCTGTCATGGTGTACCTTGACAGATCGCAAGAACCGGATTTTGTGCGGAATCCCAGAAGTTGCGGAGCCTTTGAAATGGATTACGATGGCATACTCTCAGAGTACGCCGTCAAAGAGACCATAATTTCAGGGCCAATATTTTGCTTTTTTCTTCAGAAATAGAATTTCCCCATAGCCCCTTCTCCAAAGACATTTAATTTCACCTCTCAAAATTGCTTGATAGTCCTCCCCATATCCTTTAGTTACCTATCACGTAAACCAGTTGTTTAATTCAGAACCAGTTAATACCCATTCTCACAGCTCAGTGTCTTTTGACCATTTTTCCATAGAAAGGATTTTAAAAGAGAGTTACCTTAAATGTTGTGTTGTAACACCCAGTATAACCCTGCAAGTAAAAGAAAAGGAATCTGAGTGGGTATATAGTTAAGAACCTAATGAGCTAGCTTTGACGTTTTCTCATAAGAACATAAGAAATAGGAGCAGGAGTAGGCCATTCGGCCCTTCGAGCCTGCTCCGCCATTCAATGAGATCATGGCTGATCTTCTGCCTCAGTTCCATTCAACAGCCTTATCGCCATATCCCTTGATGCCCTTACTAGTTAGAAATCTATCGACTTCTGTTTTGATTATACCCAATGACTGAGCCTCTAGGGTAGAGAATTACAGAGATTCACCACCCTCTGTGTGAAGACATTTCTTCTCATCGCAGTCCTGAATGATCTACCCTTTATCTTGAGGCTGTGGCCCCTGGTTCTAGACTCCCCAGCCAAGGGAAACATTCTCCCAGCATCCACCCTATCAAGCCCTGTAATAATTTTGTATGCTTCAATGAGATCCCCTCTCATTCTTCTGGATTCAAGAGAATACAGGCCTAGTTTACTCAATCTCTTCTCATACGACAGTCCCACCATCCCAGGAATCAATCTCGTGAACCTTTGTTGCACTCCCTCTATGGCAAGTATATCCTTCCTTAGGTTCATAGACTGCAAATAATAAGCAATTTGTTAGTGTGTCTCAGTACTCAGTAAAAGCCTTGCACCCATTCTGATGGAAGGTTTTTGATCACTTTCTGAATGCTAACAGCTAGAATATAAAATATAACTACTGACACCAACACAGGTCGTCTAGATATTGGAACAGGATGCTGTGCAGAGAGCCAATACAGAAGGATGGAATACAGGAAAGGGTAGAAAATTAGCTTTAGGTCAACGATGATGAGCCACTTAAGTGGAGTAGAGTAAAATGCTTATTATTTTATATTAGTTTACAAAGACAAGTTGTATTGATGGAAATAGGTGAATCTGACATAACTTCTGTTTGTTCACTTGATGAGAGATAACACGGCTTAATGATTTATATCAAGTCTCATCTCGCCAAGTGATTGCTCATTCCACCTTTGAAGAGATCGAAGAAGTACACTTGTGAAAGAATGAATATCCAGCCCAGATCACAAGGAGATGCTGTTGTTATATCCCTGGGTAATGCTATCAAACAAGTAGATTTCGGGCAATGTGGGTCAATGCCTTTAAAAACAAGACACTCAAACTGCTTAAGGAAGCAACTCATGCCACTGCCCCACTGAATACGAGAAGGTTTCTATGACCGACATTCTCAACACTGCCACAGCTGATTAGTTCTGCCCATAGTCCGAGAGTCTGTCTTCAATCAATTTGCCCCCTCACAATTTATCATAACCAGTTGTTTTATTTTCCTTATAAGCAGTGGTTTTCCCTTCCTCATAGTCAGTCAGTCATCTCCAACCCATTACCAAACAGCCCACGTGCTAAACAGTCAAGGCCCTACATGAATCACAAGCTCTATAATGGCCCAGTAATTCGGGTCCCAACGCGTGAGTACGGACGGGGTACTCATGCGTGGGCCCAATGGAATTTCCGGCATTTCCTTTCCTCTGAACCAAGGGGTTCAGAGGTCGATTGCGTGTGCGCAGGAGTCTGCACGTGCGCGCTGAAATTCCTTTATTTTTAAAGGTTTGCCCGTGCGTGAAGGCCTCAACTTTTTATGAATGAAAAAAGCAGACGTAAGGACTTAGGCCTAGAAATTCAGTGGACCTCACGCCCACTTAGCGCCTAAAGAGGTCTTTTGCGCCGGCGGGGTGGTAGCGCTAAAATTGACTGCAGCGGTATTGGCGGCGGTAGCCGTTAGCGCTGCGCCGGGACCGATGACGTCATCGGTGTGCGCGGTGGCCCGTAACGCCCCGAAACCGCGCCGATCCCCATATTTATTTGCGCCCGCCTCCTCCGAAGCGGGCGCAAACAGCGAACAGAAAACGGGGCCGTCCTGCTGCCATAGTGGGGCGCTTTAAAGCTGAAGGTGCGGCCGGCCGCTTTTTCGGCGGCCGCCTGCCCGCACCTCCTTCCCAGGCCTCCTCCACCCCCCCCCCCGCGGCATTGCCGGCTGGTTTCCGTGGAGCCCGGCACTTCTCCGTTGTGCCGGGCTCTTTTGCCGGCACTCGCGATCGGGGCTCCGGCCGTTGCAGGCACCTCCCCCTTAAGAGAAGGGGGAGGCCTGCAGTACCGCAGCCTGCCGCACCGCATCGGGTGGCGCTGCGGCAACTAGCGCGCCGATATTCAGTTGCAGCGCCCCAAACGGAGGCGGGCACACCCTGGTATAGCGCCCGCTTCCAAATTGGGGCACAGAAGACGAATATACAGCGTGCGCTAATGCCTCCCCGCCCAGCGCTAACTTTTGGGCGCGAGCGAGCTGCCCGCGCCCAAGTGAATTTCTAGGCCTTAGTTTTCAAAGGTAAGTGGTCTAATAATTAAAGTTAGAATTTTTTTTCCACAGGTTTATTATTTTTAAAGACTTTACAGTAAGGTAAGTGTACTTTTAGACCCGATTTCTTAAAAAAAATAATTTTTCAGAAATTTGAATAATTGTTTAAAATCGTTTTTTACAGTTATTAATAGTTCATTTAATTAGTGGGATTTTTTTAAACTTTTATTTCAAGTTTAAGTACTGTTTTGGGCGCCCGGAGTTTTCATGAGTTTGACAGTTCTTACTATCAAACTCATGAATGAACTTTTGCAACCTCCGATTGGTTGCCCAGTGCTCACGTGATCCCAGCCAGCTCATCGAACTAACTACGCCGCTGGATCACGCAAGCACAGCGCGCCGGGAGCTGAACCGGGCCACAGACAGGAAATCCACGCAGGGCCAGGCTTCAACTGTCGGCGCGCTAGGTAAGTGTAGGTCGGGGATTGCACCAGCGGGAAGCCCCCGACACCAATTTCTGGGCCAACGTGTGGCCTATACCCAGAAAAGTGCAGGCTATTTTTTTTATCTTCTAACCTACAATGATTGGCACATGGAGTGCAAACACAGAGCACAAATGTAAGAAGTGATCAACTTAAATTCAATTCAGGAAATGTCCCATTTAAATATCTCCATGTAAATACTGTAGATTGAAATTAAAATGATTGTGGGAACTACCTATTTATTGAATATTATTGATTGAAATGACAAAATGTAAGAGATTATTTAAATCTTTACAGATGGGGGTCTGCATTTTATGTAGGTTTGAACACCATGAGGAGTGACATGACATTTGTACACTGACATTTTAAAAAATCACTTCATATATTTTTTTTAAAATTACAAATGAAAAATTGCATGGCCTTTTACATCATAGATAAGTTTAGAATTCAATTTGGGTGATATGGTCAAGCAAAGTGGACTGAAACTCAATTCCACATCCTTTACAAAAAAAAAATCCAACAATTAATATCACTATTCTTGGGATAGTTTCTGCAATTAAATTGCTGTGTTGCAAATATCATTTACAAAATGCAGTTACAAAGAAAGAAAGAATGACTTGCATTTATATAGCGCCTTTCACGACCTCAGGAGATCCCAAAGTGTGTTCTAGCCAATGAAGTACTTTTGAAGTGTAGTCACTGTTGTAATGTGGGAAACTTACAACACAAGACAGCACCCTTACACTTTAGAAGTGTGAGATTTGGGGTATTTTAAGTGAGATTATGAGGACAGGTCATAAAATTGCAAGACTAACCATGTTTGTGATATTTCTTTCTGACATTTAACATTGCGGTTGTTCTTCCCACCACTCAACAACAACAACAAAAGCAACTTGCATTTATATAGCACCTATAACAGAGTGAAACGTCCCAAGGTGCTTCACAGGAGCATTCTAACTTTGACACTGAGCCACATAAGGAGATATTAGGACAGATGACGAAAAGGTTGGTCAAAGAGGTAGGCTTTAAGGAGCATCTTAAAGGAGGAGAGAGAGGCGGAGAGGTTTAGGGAGGTAATTCCAGTGCTAGGTCTCAGGCAGCTAAAAGCACGGCCAATGGTGGAGCGATGAAAATCGGAGATGTGCAAGAGGCCAGAACTGGAGGAGAGCAGAGATCTCGGAGGGTTGTAAGGCTGGAGGAGGTTATAAAGATAGGTAGGGGCAAGGCCATGGAGGGATTTGAAAATAAGGATGAGAATTTTAACATTGAGCCATTGCTGGACTGGGAGCCAGTGTAGATCAACGAGCACAGGGGTGATGGGTGAACGGGAATTGGTGCGAGTTAGGATACGGGCAGCAGAGTTTTGGATGACCTGAAGTTTACAGAGGGTAGAACGTGTGAGGCCATCCAGGAGTGCTTTGGAATAGTCAAGTCTAGAGGTAACAAAGGCATGGATGAGCATTACAGTAGATGAGCTGAGGCACGGGCAGGGTCGGGCGATGTTACGGAGATGGAAGTAGGCGGTCTTGGTGATGGAGCGGATATGTGGTCAGAAGCTCATTTCGGGGTCAACTATGACACTAAGGTTGCAAACTGTTCAGCCTGACAGTTGCCAAGGAGAGGGATGGAGTCGGTGGCTAGGGAATGAAGTTTGTGGCGGGGACGGAAGACAATCACTGTATTCCTCTCAGTAGGCCTGAATGGGAATGATTTGGTATATTGGACTTCCATATTTCAGTCAGGTTTAGAAGTGCAAGCATCTGGAACTGTAACAGTTAACAAAATATATAAATGATCTGGCAGCATACTGGCTAAGAAAGCTTTCTTATATCCATAAGGTTCCAAGTTCAAGTTCTGTAAGTGCCTGACACTTGAATCTGTCAGCCTCTCATTTGAAGGGTTTAACTTTGGACCAGGCTGCTTGCAGGGCTGGAGTGTCCTATCCAAGTAGAGGCTAAGTGGACAAACATTGTTTGATTAGTGGTGCTGATCATTAATAAGTCATTAGATGTTTTCAAGCTGTAGTTTTGGCTGTCAGCCATGGCTCAGTGGGTAGCACTCTTGCCTCTGAGTCAGAAGGTTGTGGGTTCAAGTCCCACTCCAGAGACCTGAGCACAAAAACATAGGCTGATACTCCAGTGCAGTAGGGAGGGAGTGCTGCATTGTTGGAGATGCCGTCTTTCGGATGTGATGTTAAATCGAAGCCCTGTCTTCTCTAAGGTGAATGTAAAAGATCCCCTGACACTATTTCAAAGAAGAGCAGGGGAGTTATCCCTGGTGTCCTGGCCAATATTTATCCCTCAATCAACATCACATAAAAAAACAGATTATCTGGTTATTATCACGTTGCAATTTGTGGAATCTTGCTGTGTGCAAATTGGCTGCCGCGTTTCCTACATGACAAGAGTGACTACACTTCAAAAGTACTTCATTGGCTGAAAAGCGCTTGGGACGTCCTGAGGTTGTGAAAGGCGCTATAGAAATGCAAGTCTTCCTTTTGTTTTCTTTGACAAGAGGCTGATGAAGGGTGAGTGTCTGGACACCTAGAAGGCCCTGGGTTTGATTCCCAGTCTGTGCCGAGTTAGTTGACTTCCGCTGTAGGGAAGCAACCATTAGTCTCAGTGCCACTGGGCTGCAGGGGGAGGGGTGGTGGGAAGGTGAGCCAGACATGCCGCTCCAAATTTCTACCTAGTGACCCATGCTGGAAACTGCAAATGGATGGGCGTTAGATGAGGAAATGATCAGAATCAGCCGTGATGATCCGAATGATTGAATAGCCAACTCGCATTCATGATGTAGATTCACACATAAGCGATGATCAAATTGTGCGAGACTGGTTGGCACTGATGGAGCCATATCCCTGCATGAGTCAATATTTTCAGGAAGGGAAGTGTGGTATCTTGAGGTGGCCATAGATGGAGACGGACACCGGTTAACTCCTTAACATGGTTTAATCAACACTTGCACATAAAAGCTTCTACCATGAGGCAGCCAAAACAAAGAGTACAACCAGTACAGATCAGACTTAACTCAGGAGAGCAATTGCCACAGCACCACCTGGTGGATCAGGTTACACATAACCTCCCAGGTTACTACACTCCTCCCCCCTTAAGATTGCCGTATGCAATTCTTAAACAATAACCCTTACTAGGTACTACATTTTAATTAACCAGTATGCTCTAACCATGGTTAACCCCTGACTAATTTAACAGGTTTGTATAAGTCTTTCTGGTTGCTTGCGAATCCTTTGTGAATGTCTTAATTCCACTTGTGGTGGATTCTCAGATTCACTCACACTTGAGATTGGAGTAGTCTCTGATGTTGGTTTTACTCTGTCCCGCTGTGGCCTGGCAGTACCAGTGTCCACTGGCACCTTATAAGCCATGCTGGGTCCTGGAGCAGCCTCCTCTACTGCCCTTTGTTCCATCTGAGGCAGTTCCCCCTGCTGCCGGCTGAAAAGCTGATCCACATGCCGACAAACCCCTCGACCATCCCCTAGTAACACGGAGTACGACACAGGTCCTGTAATGTCCTGGATTAGTCCTGGTATCCATTTCGGTCCATAACCGAAGTTCCGGGTGTACACAGAGTCCCCTATGGCGAAATGGCGAGCTTTAGTATGTTTGTCATGGTACGCTTTTTGGTTTGTTTGTTTTGTCTCAACCTTGCTTTTGAGATCTGTGTGTATCAGGTCTAACGTGCACCGCAACTTTCTCCCCATCATCAACTCAGCCGGAGAAAGCCCCGTGGTAGCTTGGGGTGTTATACGATAACTAAACAAGGCTCTATTGAGCTTGGTCTCCAGGGTGTCACCTGAGCTCTTCCTCATGAGCTCCTTAAAAGTCTGCACGGCTCGCTCGGCTAACCCATTTGAGGCTGGGTGATATGGAGCCGAGGTGACATGTGTGATTCCATTCCTTACCATGAATTCTTTGCTCCCTTCACTAACAAAACACTGCATTGTCGGATACAATCATTTCTGGAATACATGCGTGCTGAAGCTGTTCCTGAGACAATTCAGTGTGGCATCAGTCGTTGCAGAGCTCACTGGATAAACGTCGATCCACTTTGAGTGAGCGTCAACCAGCACCAAAAACATTTTGCCCATAAAAGGTCCCGCATAGTCTATGTGAATTCTCCTCCAGGGTTTGCTGGGCCACTCCCAGGGATGGAGTGGTGCCCCGGCAGGTGCTTTCCTCTGTTCCTGACATATAGTGCATGACTTTATCTTTGACTCAATTTCAGCATCCAAGTTAGGCCACCACAGGTAGCTCCTAGCCAGTCCTTTCATTCTAGTCATTCCTGGGTGCGATTGATGCAACTGTTCCATCAAAGTAGAGCATCCCCGCTCTGGGACTATGATGCGTGCTCCCCATAGCACACATCCATCTTGGACACTGAGCTCGTGCTGTCTCTGTCTGTACGGCGCGAACTCCGGTCCCTCACGGTGATCTGGCCAGCCTTTCAACACATACTCACGGACCCTTGACAGAACGGGGTCCTTGGCTGTCCAGCCCTGGATTTGCGCTGAAGTCATCAGGGGACTGATCACCTGATCAGCATCAGGACATGCTCCTCAGGGGAAGTACTGCAAGGAGATTTTGAGAGGGGCAAGCGGCTGAGAGCATCCGCGTTCCCGTTTTCCTTGCCGGCTCTGTACGTGATCACATATTCATAGGCTCTTAGTATTACTGCCCATCTCATTATTCTCTGTGATGCCATTTGAGGCACCGCTTTCATCTCATTCAGTAAGCTAATAAGAGGCTTGTGGTCAGTACTGATTACAAACTTCCTCCCATATATGTACTTATGGAATTTCTTTACTCCAAATATAATGGCCAACCCCTCTTTATCAAGCTGTGAATAGTTCTTTTCTGCAGCTGTGAGCATGCGTGAAACAAACCTGATGGGCCTTTCCGCTCCATCTGGCATGCGGTGGGCCAACACTGCCCCCACTCCATAGGGTGATGCGTCGCAGGACATTATCAGCTCCTTCTTCTCATCGTAATGCACTAACACCCTGCTGGACTGAAGTAGCTCCTTTGACTGCTGAAACGCTTTCGCTTGCTCTGGCCCCCAACGCCATGGCTCCTCCTTTCTCAGCAGTTTGTGCAGGGGTGTCAGCAGCATCGATAAGTTTGGAAGAAACCGGTTATAATAATTCAGGAGCCCTAGATAGGCTTTCAGTTCAGTCACTGAGGTGGGTGCCGGTGCATCCTGCACTGCCCGCACTTTCCCTGGTAATGGATGGAGGCCTGTGGCATCCACCCGATGTCCCAGGAATGTAACTTCCTTCTCCATGAAACTACACTTACTCCATTTCAGGCGTAGCCCCGCCTCTTTCAGCCGCTGTAGCACTTTGTCCAGTGTTTTTAAGTGATCCTGATCGTCACTCCCTGTTAGCAGAATATCATCTAAGTACACGGCCACCTTTGGAATGCCCTGCAGAATGCCCTCCATAGTCCGTTGGAATATTGCTGGGCTAGAACTGACACCAAATGGTAACCTGGCATATGTGAACAGCCCCTTGTGCGTGTTCACCGTGACAAACTTTTTTGATTCTTCATCTAGCAATATCTGCTGATACGCATGACTCATGTCCAGTTTGCTGAATCTTTCTCCCCCAGCGAGCGATGTTAACATGTCCTCCATTCTCGGAATGGGGTACTGTTCCAGTGATGATGCTCTGTTCACTGTTAACTTATAGTTACCACACACCCTTACGTTACCGTCGGGCTTCAATACCGGGACTATTGGTGCCGCCCAGTCTGAAAATTTCACTGGTTCTATTACTTTGTCCCTTAGCAGGCGATCTAGTTCCGCCTCAACCTTGGTTTTCATTGCAAAAGGTACCGACCTTGGTTTAAAGAAACGAGGCGTGGCATCACTGGCTACATGAATCTTGGCTGTGGCTCCCCTTAAGGTGCCCAGTTCGTCCTTGAACACTAACTCATGCTTCATCAGCACTTCTTGCAGTGCCTCTGTACTGTCCTCCATTTTATTCATTGCCTGCCAGTACACACTCAACTCACTGATCCACCCTCACCTTAACAGGTTTGGCCCTGACCCTGCTACCACTACCACCGTAAGCTCTTTGGTGACTCCTTTGTGTTCCACTTGTACTTCGGCCACCCACAAAATGTCCACCTTCTGTCCTGTGTAGGTTTTGAGACTAAGGGGGCATGTACCTAGCTCTGGTACTTTTGCTTCCCCCCATAGCTTGGTGTACTCAGTCTGCGACATTATGGTTACACTACATCCGGTGTCAATCTCAAACTTTACTTGACCTCCGTTCACTATCAAATACTGAGTGAGAGGGGGTACGTTGGACCTTGAAATGTCTATACTGTATACAGTGAAAACCTCCTCACTAGACTCTTCCTCCTCTTGTATGTAATTTGCCCTCTTTGTGTACTTCTCCCTCCCCCCTTTTGCATGCTTTGCCCCTTTAGCACTGCTTCTCTCACTCACTGCCCTTTTACAGACTTTCTTTAAGTGCCCTATTTTTTCACAATTGTGGCACTTTGTCTTTGCAAACCTGCAGTCCTTTGCATAATGGCTCGTCCCGCCACATTGGTAGCAATCCCCAACCCCGACTGGTGGACTTTTCACGCCAGCTTCCATCTTGAAAACAGCTCCTCCCACTGGTTTACTCCATTTCTCCTTGATCATAATGTTTAAGTCCTTAATGTCCTTGTTAGCCGTCTCCATGGCTTGTGCTTTTTTAAGTGCCGTCTCAAACGTTAATCCTTCTTCTGACAGCAACCTTTGCTGTATACTGTCGTCGTTAACTCCGCATACTAGTCTGTCCCTTAACATGACTGTGAGCGCATTTCCAAAATTACAGTCCTGTGCGAGCTTCCGAAGCTCCTCCACATACTCAGTAACGCTTTCTTCCGGCCTCCTAATCCTCGAATTGAATTTCCATCTCTATACTATTTCACTAGGTTTCGGATTGAAATGATTCTTTAGTAGACTCACCAACTCGTCAAAAGATTTTTCTCCTGGCCGCTCCGGGCTCAGCAGATTCCTCATCCGTGTATAGGTTTGCGCTCCCACACAACTCAGTAAAATGGCCCTTTTCTTTTCAGCACTGTCCACCTCGTTTGCCATAAAGAAATGGCTCAGTATTTCAATATACTCCTCCCAAGACTGCGACTTGCTGTCAAAAGGTGCCACGGAGCCTACCGTTCCTGCCATCCTTGGAGTCCGGTCACTTCAGCCAAAAAATCAAACTCCGTTTCGACTCCTGCGGCCTAGCCTCGTGCTTTTCCGACTAGTTTGCTAACCAACCCGAGCACCTCTTCCGAATACTCCAAAACTCTTCCGTTCTTTATTCTCGTCGCCATATGTGGTATCTTGAGGTGGCTATAGATGGAGACGGACACCGGTTAACTCCTTAACATGGTTTAATCAACACTTGCACATAAAAGCTTCTGCCATGAGGCAGCCAAAACAAAGAGTACAACCAGTACAGATCAGACTTAACTCAGGAGAGCAATTGCCACAGCACCACCTGGTGGATCAGGTTACTCATAACCTCCCAGGTTACTACAGGAAGGGAGGATATTGTAGGAGGGTGGGGTGGGGGAGGTGAGAGGAGGGCCAATAGGGAGAAAGTTTCCTCGGATGTGATGTAATGAAGGCCCACCACCACCTTCTCGGGGAAACAAGGGGGGCAATAAATGCCAGCTTTGTCAGCGATGCCCACATCCCAAAAATGAATAAACAAACCAAAAAATTCAACAGTGCTTTAAAAGCTGTATGTGTACGTTGAAGCAGCAGTTCACATGTTTTCCTTTAGTCAGTGATGTCGATAGGTTTAAAGTATTGTAAAACTCACAAGGGTATTTATTTATTACCAGCACAGTGTTGTGTGCAAGCCCAGGAGGATTAGTAATTTATCTGCCACATTTTAGGAACATAAAAATAAAATGTAACAGTTACTTGGTGTTTAAGAATATGAAATGTTATCAATAGTTACGAATGATTTTAAGGTATTTAATAACAACTTGCATTTATATAGCGCCTTTAACATAGTAAAACATCCCAAGGCGCTTCACAGGAGCATTATCAAACAAAATTTGACACCAAGGCACATAAGGATATTAGGGCAGTTGTCTATAAGCTTGGTCAAAGAGGTAGGTTTTAAGGAGCATCTTAAAGGAGAAATGAGAGGTAGGGGAGAGTGGAGGTAGCAATGGCCTTGAAGAGGGTAGTGGCATTACTGACAGGAATGGATGTGATGGCGTGCATTAGACGATACCAGAATCTGATTGCGATAAGAGGATGGAAGATATGATTGGTTAACCTGTTGATACAAAATTCTTCTCTGCGCTATCCCGGGTTACTACCTGGGTTACTACTGTGCTATGACTTTGCAAAGAGGAACTTGGTACAAACATGTTAAGTGTTCATGCAACACCAGCGTTCATTGTAATCTGTACCCTAAGATTAGCCCTTTCCATGGGAGTCTAGTTTTCTTTTAGATACAGCTGTTGCTGACTTTTAATGGTTTTGCTTGTTTGTTGCGTAGGTAATGACTTGACTCTAGGTTAAGCAAGTCACCGTCTGTGTCACCAGTTTAACATTGCTAAAGTTTATTAGTGCAAACGTTGAAGTGGATTCACAGCCTATAGTGAAGTAATGGCAACCATTGCATTCAAAGCTGGGGACCAGAATATACTCCTCCGTGCAATACCAAATTCAGCCACCAGGATCAGAAAGCTGGATTTAGAAGTCTAAATAGTGGATTCCCGCTCACACACACTGATCTCCAGGAAACTGACCTAAATGGTGCAAAAACCAGCTTAGTTCGCAATTTTTTTTTTTTATTCATTCATGGGATGTGGGCGTCGCTGGCAAGGCCAGCATTTATTGCCCATCCCTAGTTGCCCTTGAGAAGGTGGTGGTGAGCCGCCTTCTTGAACCGTTGCAGTCCGTGTGGTTTTTTGTAGCGGTTTATTACAACTGAGTGACTTGCTAGGCCATTTCAGAGAGCAGTTAAGAGTCAACCACATTGCTGTGGGTCTGGAGTCACATATAGGCCAGACCGGGTAAGGACGGCAGATTTCCTTCCCTAAAGGGCATTAGTGAACCAGATGAGTTTTTACGACAATCCAATAGTTTCATGCGATTACAATACTAGCTTTTTATTCCAGATTTATTTAATTAACTGAAATTAAATTTCCCAGCTGCCGTGGTGGGATTTGAACTCAGGGGCTGGATTTTACCAACCTCGGCGGATCCGTGGCGGGCGATGTCGGTGGAGGGTCCTGGCATTGCTGTTGGCTCCAGCCCGCTGTCCAAAATGATTGTTAAGCCTGCCCAACATGTTTGCCAGCCAATTGAAGGAAGTGGACTGATGACATCATTTGATGACGCGTCGTCAGCCAGTTTCCTTAAAGGGACCATGTGCAAATTTACTTTGACATTTGCGCTGTCAGTGTTCTACAGCATTGAGGTGCTGCAAACACTGACAAGCACTGCACAGAAGTGCACGGCTGCACCCAGGCTTTCCCATGACTCCTTCCATATGCTTATGGAGGGAGTCACAGCATGCAGGGAGGTCCTCTTCCCTTCCCATGGGCAGAAGAGACGTCCCCAGGAGATCAACGCAGCTTGATTGCACATTGCACAGGAGGGCACAAGTAAGGATGTCATCAGGAGGACCAGGTTTCAGTGGTGCAAGCCTTTCAATGATCTCAGTAGATCACGAAACGTTACTGCAAAGCCACACTCAAACTCACCCTGCTGTGCCACACATCACATCCCCATCGCTCTGCCTTCCCTACCCTACTCCTGCACATCCTTACTCACACCAAGTTACCTTGCACCTCCGCCCATCCCTCTCAATCTACATTATCACTTCCCCATCTCACTAGCCACCCCTCACACTCACCCGCATCCTAGTCCAATCATACCAACTAACAACACACAAGGGTAGGCACTTGTATATTTTAGCCAATGATAAAGTGAAGTTTCTGTTAATGTGCTGTCAAACATTGAAACTTTATTTTGAACACTTTACCTTCTTGGACAGATCTATGTGCACCTTTGGAAGTGGCTTAGTGAGTTGCAGTGAATGGTGAGACATAACGGTACTCCCTGCAATGGTCATGAGTGTGAAAAGAGTCGCTTGGGCATTGTAGGGATGCTTCCTGGTGCTGGCGTGGGGTGGTGCCAACCTGGCACATCATGTGGCAGCCAGGGTGTACAGCATCAAGTGATTTAAATCTGGCCATGGTGAGGCCATCCCTGGCATCCCGGGCAGCACTGTGGTCAGGTGCTAATGCCCTCTGTCCTGTGCAACATTAGTTGATTGTAGAGAAGGTTTGTGTTGTTGTTGGTGCTGCAGGTGTGCCTGGTGCTTCTGATGTTGGGGCTGATCGTGGTGGGATTCTGAGGACCAAGGTGAGATAGTTTCATGGGCACCGATGCTGATGTAATAGATGGCACGTGAACTTGAGATGGCAGAAGCGATCTGTCAATGGTGAGAGAGGTTGTTCCAATGAGGTGACACTGGATAGAGAGTTTACTTCAAACACTTGCAACCTGCATAAAGCTCAATCTGCCTTCCAAATGCAGTAAGCAATAGCTTCTGAGCTTGAAAAGTGAACAGCTATGAGACGGGAGCTTTCATAGCACATTTGCAGCTGTCAAGTAATTATATGATTCCATGGCCATTCAACTCCCGACCTGCTTACCTGACATAATTCCCGAGCAGCGAAGACCCCGTGGGCGACCTGGTAAACTCTGAAGGTGAGCTCAAAATAGTTCTTAATGGTCTGTTAACAAGGTCATAATGATCTGAATTGCCTCCCCCGCCGCTGCGTGTCGGGTCTGCTCAGCATTGACAGACCCAACATTTTGGAAAGGTGTGTGGCGGTGGGTTGACAGCGGAGTCACAACCCACTGTCAAAAACCAACATTTTCCCACCTGACCTGCCACCGATCATGCCCGCTGACCCCCCAAAAAAAATTCCTCCCTGCATCTCTGGATCATTAGTCCAGGCCTCTGGATTACTAGTCCAGGCCTCTGGATTACTAGTCCAGTAACATAACCACTGTGCTACCATTCCCGCTAGCCTGTGAACCATATATTTTGGCCATAAATAATATTGGAGTTAAATTAGGACATCAATGGGTGAAAGCTCCCTGCACAGTATTAGTGGCAATTACATTAACATATTTGTTATGAAATTCTTCTGTACATCACTTTAATCTCACCGTTAACAGGGATTTTGTACTGTGCCGTTATGAAGGAGCTTGGTTAAGTAATTCCCTTTGAATGTACTGTGGCAAGGGTTGCAATCTTGTTTTACTATGAATGCAGCACTGATAAAGCTGTGTTGATGCAGCACTGCAGTGATACTATGCTAGTTTCCATGTTTAATCATGAAAATATCAGGATTCATTGACAGGATTTTCTATACCACACAGAATCATCCTAGCTGGGGTCACTTTGAGTACTGTGCAATATGTGGCCATTCCTACCCAGCACGTCTTGTCAATCACAATAATAATGGCAAGAGCGCTTCGGATGCCTAGCAATTCACTTTTATACTAAAAAACAACACTGTGATGCTATGTTCACTGCTCGCATTACCACTGGTGCTAAGATATTCAGCAGCGCTAACAACTTGCCACAATATACATGGAAGATGTGCATCTCTTGTGCGGCTGTTCTACCTGTGTAAGATGATGAAGCAGATGGCGGTGAAGCTTCTCCATCCCGAAACACTTGGTCTTACTTTTATGTACTATCTCCTGGGTCACCAGGACCCTCAGATACTGGCTTGCCTGCTGTAGCCTACAGCTGCATGCTTAGTGCATGTGAGAATTCAGATAGGCACACATTAAATACTTTTGTACAACTCAATAAAAGAAAAACATACAATACACACCTAAGTTGTATCAGATACATGTGAATCATCCGTTGTTACTGAATAAAGTACCATGCCTCATAAAAGTAGATTGACCACGACACACATCATACGATTGAAGCATTAACATCATGTCAATCATAAATTACAGACACCCATCATATGCAAATACCAGACATTGCATTAGTAACCCACAGTATCTGGGCAGGTGCACAGTAAGAACATTGAGGCCCATGCAGCTCCACAACAACAGCCAAACTATTCCACTCTAACAATTATCTTTCAAACGTATTAATACCAGGTCTGTTGTGGTTCGCACTGCTCAGTGTCTAGGAATGGGCCATATTTTTCATTCTGCTACTATATTCTATCAAATTAGGAAGCTAGAAGCAAACCTCAAGCTCTTCAATTCACAGATGAACTAGGGTTTGAATACCGACATTCCCCTTCACTAATTCACATACAGGCAATTTCTAGTGATTTGCTTTCCTTTTTGTAAACCGCAAGCAACAGCATTTTATTTAACCCCCTTTTTCTCTCTCCCAAATGGCAGCTGTCTCCCATTCTGCTAACGCATTTCACACCTAATCTAGAGCCATCTTTTGTCTCAACTAGTCCTATCACCATCTCGTCTGGTTTTGAATACCTCTTAATGTCTCTTCTCTTCTCTTTTATTCTCTCCCAGCCCCCAAACTGGCCTTTTAATTTGTTTCATTTCCTGTGCTTCTTCAGTCTTGACAAAGGGTTTCGACCTGAAACGTTGACTCTATTTCTCTCTCCACGGATGTTGCCTGGCCTGCTGAGTTTTTTCAGCATTTTCTGTTGTAATTTAGCATTTTATTTAATATGACTAAAGTAAGTTCTTAACTGAGGTAGAAAAATACAAAGAGGCCCAGGAATTTCTTGGTGCAGCGATCCCAGCCATTAGGCCCGGATCGCACCCGCCAGTGACCACTACTGATGATCCTGCTGGAGTATGTAGGGTCAGAGAGAGGTTATCTTATTTGAATATGGGCACCAGGTGCCCGTGCGCTACTGGCAAAACTTGGGTGCCCGCCTACCCGAGATGTTGCAAAATGTGGCTTTGGTGCCCAGGCCAGAGGGGATGTTGGTTCCCACCACCCCCCCCGCCAACCCCCTTCCACCCAGAAACAGTCTGACTCAACCCCCAGTAGCGCCTGTTACAAGGGGAGCCACAATAAACACCCAAAAATCCGCTGACTGTAAATCTTTGTGGGGGTCAGACCATGACGTCAGTCTGGACCCTTTAGGTGGCCCCATACCCACCAAAGTGGAGGCTAGTACCCCTCATCCCACTGGACATACCGGCCTATAAAAATGTGGCAAGTTTCTGACGTCGAGTGAACCAATGTAGGAAGGCCCCTCCCCCTTTATGTCACTCACCTTCTAAAGATAGGTGGAGTCGCCGCTCCTTACAAGACCCCATGGAAACTCCCAATACAGGCCAGCACCTGATATATCACACTCATGCGAGAAGAGCCCAGGATTTTCAAGCTCAGTGACTTTGAAATATTTTAGTGAAAATAGTTCAGTTTTTAAACAAAACTAGAGAAAAAACTCAATGACAAGATGCCTGATAGGTTTCCCTTATAAGCACATACAAAAAAATCAGGTTTCATTGATCTCTGTATAATACCAATAAAACAGTTTCAGAAGCCCAGTAGCTTAATATTTAACTGTTGTTGAAAATTCTCTATAGTTCCAGATATTGAACATGAAGTGTTTAAATTCCAAGAGTCACACAACAAAGCTGTTGCCTCCATACATCATTAGCGAACTGAACACATAATAGGGTACGATAGTGTAATGATTCTGGCACTGGGCTGGTAACCCTGAGTTCAAATACTACCATAACACGTTGCGAAATTGAACGCAATAAATCTGACAACTTGTGGGCTGGCGCCAGAAAAAAATGAGCATGAAAACTTCCAGATTGCCACAAAAAAAGTCCAACTGGTCACACTAATATCCTTCAGCGAAGGGAACCTGCCACCCCTACCCGGTTTGGCCCAAATGTGACTCCAGCCCCACATTACAGGGTTGATTCAATGCCCTCTGAAGCGGTGTAGCAAGTTTGTAAAAACAATGGGCCAGAAATTCGGGTCGGAGGCTTCCCGCCGGCGCAAGCCCCCGACCTGCACTTACATAGCGCGCCTGCCATTGGGCTGTGGGGCCGTGTGAGATTCCGATCCTGGACCTCCTCCAGCTGCCGGTGTGCAGTGCTTGCGTATCCCAGCGGCGAAGTTAGTTCGCAGCGTCCCCTGGAAGACCTGTCAAATCTATGAATAGAGATCAGCCCCAAAACCTAAGTAAAACTTCAAATACATTTTTTTTAAAACATCACATTTTAAAAATAACTATAAATTACATAAATTAACTATTTTAAACAAAAATTTAAATTTTTGGAAAAATTTATTAAAGTTTTTAACGGGGCTAAAAATAAACTTACGTTTCTTTAAAGTATTTTAAAATGATAAACCTGTGGAAAAAATATTTAAATTTTACTTAATTAACCTCTTACCTTGTTAAAAGCAGGCCTTGCGACTGCATTTTTCACGTGCAGCTGCTCGGGACTTACCCGCACGGAGAAACCTGTAAAAAATCGGAAGTTCCAGGCGTACACGCTGTCTCTCTGACGCACGCGTTTGACCTGTGAACCCCTTCCTTCAAGGGAACGGAAGTTCCGGTTTCCAGCGCATGCGCAGTGCATGCACGAAACTGGCACTTTCGTTGGCCCTACGCGTGAGTACACAGCGTATACTCACCCGTGGGGACCCGAATTTCTGGCCCTTAGACTATAGAAGAAAGCCACCATCTCCTTCTCAGAGTAACTAGGGCTGGACAATAAATGTAGCCTTACCGGCATTGCCCACCTCCTGAAAACAAAACAAAAAACTCCTCGATGACCAGGAATTCTGATGTGTTCCAGACCACCATTAGACACATCCCCCTTTCCTATGGAAAATCACTGTCACTAAACTAGCACCGAGTCCAAATCAAGACCCACAATAAGTAACTTTAGTTTTGATCAGTCTATTGGTTGCAACTCATGGAAGCAGTATGTTCCCACTCCTGAGGAAGACTAAGGGACATAGGCATGTATCCCTACTATCTGCACACAGTTGCTTGTTGTGCTATGCTACTGCCAGGATTCATGGATAAGCTGATAGCCTGACCTTTCAACTAAGGAGGCTGAATGGAGATTCACACTACCCATGGAGAAGAGTGAAACTGGACAAAAGCAGAACAGTTTCAATGAAAAAAGGGATTGTAATGTACTCGACATAAAACACCACAACGATTGTGAATGTTTGTAATAGTTTCTGTAAGCCCAGACAAATCTTCAATTTAAAACATATTAAAAGAAGCTACAAATACACCAATAGGAAACTATTAGTTCCTTAAACTTGTATACAATTGACACAATTATACACTTATCAAGTATACGCTTAAGTGAAATCTGACCACATAGGTTTACTTTAACTCCTTGCATACCGAAATTTGTTTACAGAATTTAAATTGCACACATGTTTCCCGTTATTATAACACCCGATGAATATTAAAAAGTGGAATTCAACAGTCTGACAGGACCATAGGTCATCTCCAAAAGTTAACTGAGGTGTGTTAATTAATTTACAGGGAATCATTTGTTAAACCTCAATTACTTCCTATCTTACTTCACTCAATATGCTAGTTTGTGGGCAATCGGGAAAAAGCAATTGCATTCCTAGCAGGGCTCCCAACTGAAAGTCTCCAACTGTGCGATTATTATCTGATTAAATTGAAAAGTGATCTTATTTTATTTACAGTGTATTTTAATTCTGTCAGACAATTAGGCCTCTCACAGTGCAGTGTAATTATCTATATACCTGCATCCACAAAGTGATATAGGTTTGTGTTACATTGTTACAAATTTGCATGTCAGTTTCTCTGGCAATTAGTACTTGTGGATGGAAACTTTACTTAGTCAGAAAGGAGACTTTTTTCAGTACTGGGTTCTGGTCAGGTCAAAGTTCAAACTTAGAATCACAGTACATATTGTAGAGTTAATTTTGTTCTGCAATTTATTTTAGTCGGGGCAATCAAAACTATTTAAAGAAACAGCAAATAGAATGATAATTACAACAGACCTGGAGAGCTTTTCCTTGGCAATTGCAGCCACATGCGAACAAGGCCCATTTCTCCTATCTGCTGCTTGTCTCTCTTTATGTCTGACTACTTCATTCCAGATGTATGCAGGCTCTGTTTCACATATCCCTTCTGCTTTGTGCCTGTGTGTCCACCACTTTCTCAGGCATTTCTGACCAACGCAGGTCATGTAATTCTTAAAATCTGCTTTACATGGAACTTAAGTTTTACATGTCAGGCACGTTTTTTTTCAACCTCACAGTGACGAGGTTAGAAGCTAAAAAGAAAATGTCATGTAGGCTTGACTTTATATTCTTAGGCTATTGGTCATGCAGGTCCCAACCAAGAGCTCGCATTAATTCCATTTTTATTGCTTCTTGTTCGAGAAATGCAATGAACCACCAGCTTAATCTTAAAATGAGTTCCCTACCATCCCTGCTGAAGGCACTAACTTGGGTGCCAGTGGATCTCCAGTACTTCATCCAAGTATTCATTCTTCATTTAGTTATTTTCAGCAAGCTATTTGACCATGGGGAGCAGTACAATTGTCCCCTATCATGTTCATACCCGTGCATTCCAACATCGGTGATCAATTAGTGGTCAGGAGTAGAAACCCTAGTTTATTTCTTCCCTCCCTAAAAAAGGGGACGCTGAGACCAGTTGTAGAATATGTACAGCAACCCAAGCCAAGAGCAGGTAAGTCAGCGCAGACTGCTGATCGAACCTGGGATCAGTGCAACATTCAGAGATAAAGTTGACATCAGGATAGGAATGCCTTGTGGGGAATAAAATGCTCTCACTGTGCAAACATTCCAATTCAGTGAACATTTCAGGTGTGTTTACTGGTTCCAGTCTCTGCAGTAATCTTTCCTGTTAAATGCCCACGTTCATTAATCACAGAAATCACAGAAACCCCACAGTGCAGATAAAGGCCATTTCGGCCCATCGAGCCTGCACCGACACATATCCCACCCGATCCCCGTAACCCGTACACCAACACATATCCCACCCTATCCCCGTAACCCCACGTATTTAATCCCCCTAACACTAAGGGTCAATTTATCATAGCCAATCATCCTAACCCGCACATCTTTGGACTGTGGGAGGAAACCGGAGCACCCGGAGGAAACCCACGCAAACACGGGGAGAATGTGCAAACTCCACACAGACAGTCACCCGAGGCCGGATTCGAACCCGGGTCCCTGGTGCTGTGAGGCAACAGTGCTAACCACTATGCCACCATGCTCTCTAACAATATGTTTCCATTACTGTACAAGATATTTCCATTACTGTACAAGATATTATGATATAAATCTGGCCCATGAATCACCTCAGGACTTGGTGTATTATGTAACAAAAGCAGGAGGCTGTATACAACTGTATAATCCTGCTAACTATAATTCATCAGTTCATGAAAACATTGTACTCATCCTAAGAGGCTAGGGCATTTGGTTACGCAATGAATGTCACAAAGAGTACTCCTTTTTAAAAATCAATTGCAAATGTTTTACCTCTCTTTTTATTATACCATGACTGAGAAGCCAGGGGCTGTATTTCCAAATACAGACATTTTATTTGCAAGGCCTTTTTACTGGCTTTGGGACTGCACCGCAGCCTTCTCACTGGCTAGTGCTATATACATACACAATAAAGCTACTGAGTGATGTTGGTAGCTCCATGTGTATGAGCACGATTGGGGTCAGCTGTACTGCTCCCTTAGTCAAAAGGCTGACTGACACTCACTGAATGAAGAATGGACACTTGGGTCCAGTACTGGACATAGCCCAGCACAAGTTAGTGCTTTCAGGCAGAGGTGGGAGCAGGAGTTCACACAGGTAACTGCTCAGCCTTTGCACCATAAGGTGCTGTTCTGGGCCTGTAAAATCTGTCTTTTAGCTGCTTCAACACAGCAATTCACCTTGGTACATCAAATAATTAGAATCAAATACAGCATTCCTTTGCTTATTTTTAGAGAATCATTAAGAACCTTTTTCCGGGAATGGACTCGGAGGAGTTACTGAACTTGACAGTGCGAATGAAAAGAATTCAGAAGTATAGTTATTGACCCAACATCATTCAGTTTAATCTGAATATATATTAATTCAGTTCCCCCAGGCTCACGTAACAGTGATACTTGCTCATTAACTAACCGCGGATGAAGCCATTATTTTTGCCCTAAGTAGTTACATCTGCTAGTGTCACAGTGAATATGTATTTCTTTGTAAGGAAATAATGTCTTCGTAATGTGGTCAGAAATCTGGTTTAATGATTATTTTGTAAAGAACAGAAATTGAACATAAAGGGGTAGAAATTCGACTTGGGCGACCACGCGAAACTGGCTACTTCAATGGAATTGGATATCACGCAGGGCGTATAACAGGCGGCAGACGAGAAACCGCCCAAGAAGAATTTCTACCCCTTCGTTTCTTGCACAATATAGATACCAGAAATTAGACACCAGGTACCATGTTGCATTTTAAAGTATTTTGTGTTATGCAAATGAGATAGTGAGGTAAGAGTCTCTCTATCGCTAGGACTAGACTCGTCATAAATGCGTTTGTGAAGGTTTCTTCTACTCCATATTTCCAGCTAAATCATAACTGTTTCATTAAAAACATGTTTACAATTCCGCTAGAAATACCAGAGGCAATTTTCACATACGTGCTTGCAGTGTTGCCACACATAGTGACTGGAGGAATTCTTACCCCACTGTTTAATATTGTTCAATATATTAGTGTCCTTGGAATCAGTATTGATAAATGGAGGGTTTACATTTATGCAGTTATTTTAGCCGACATATATTATGTTTGCATATGTATTCAATTCAAAAACTCATACTTTTCACTTCTCTCTTACAGAGAGTTAAAAACAAAACTGCAGGTCAGATCACAGACCTGCACACAAGGCCACCTCGAATTCTAGTGAAAACAAATATCTGGCAGCTCCAGCAAGAGATTATTGGAAAGCTAATTAAAAAGCCCAGGTTCAAATCCCAGCCTCTACTGATGTTTGAACTATTCTCACTATGCTTTTTATTAGTACTTGGCTGGGTGACTCTATGGCAATTCTTGGCTGGGTGACTGTATGACAATTCAACCACGATGTGCTCAGCAAAGGGAGAACTGAAATGGGTAGTCCCAGCCTACAGCACTGAGGAAATGATTGGGATGCCCTGAGGATATGAAAGGCGCCATATAAATACAATTAATTCCTTCCTTCCTTCCTTCCTTCCTTTCCTCCTTCCCTCCTACCTTCCTTCCTTCCTTCCCTCCCTTTTCCTCTCTCTCCTCCCCTTCCTCTTCCTCTCACTCTCTCTCCTCCCATTCCCCTCCTTCTGCTTCCTTTCTCCCCTCCCCTCTTCCTCTCTCCCTCTCTTCCTCCTCCTCCCTCCCCTCCCCCTCTCTCCCCTCCCCTTCCTCTTTTTCTCTCCCCTCCCTCTTTTTCTCTCCCCTCCCTTTCCCTCTCTTCCTCTTCCTCTCTCCCCTCCCCCTTCCTCTCTCCCCTCTCCTCCCCTCTTCCTCTTCCTCTCTCCACTCCCTCTTCCTCTTCCTCTCTCCACTCCCTCTTCCTCTCTCCACTCCCTCTTCCTCTCTCCACTCCCCCTTCCTCTCCTCCCCTCTTCCCCTCTCCACTCCCTCTTCTTCTCTCCCCTCCCCCTCTTTCCCCTCCCTTTCCCCCTCTTCCTCTCTCCCCTCCCCCTTCCTCTTTCCGCTCCCCTCCCCCTCTCTCCCCTCTTCCTCCTCTTCTCTCCACTCTCTCTTCCCCTTCCTCTCTCCCCTCTCCTCCCCCTCTTCCTTTTCCTCTCTCCCCTCCCCCTCTTCCTCTCTCCGCTCCCCTCCCCCTCTTCCTCTCTCCGCTCCCCCTTCCTCTTCCTCTCTCCCCTCCCCTCCCCCTCTTCCTCTCTCCTCCCCCTCTTCCTCTCTCCCCTCCCCCTCTTCCTCTTCCTCTTCCTCTCTCCTCTCCCCTCTTCCTCTCTCCCCTCCCCCTCTTCCTCTTCCTCTCTCCTCTTCCTTTCTCCTCTCCCCTCCCCCTCCCCTCTTCCTCTTCCTCTCTCCTCTCCGCCTCTTCCTCTCTCTCTCCTCTCCCCCTCCCCCTCTCTCCCCCTCTCTTCCTCTTCCTCTCCCCCCTCCCCCTCTTCCTCTCTCTCTCCTCTCCCCCTCTTCCTCCCCCCCTTCCTCGCTCCCCTCCCCCCCTTCCTCTTCCTCTCTCCCCTGCCCCTCTTCCTCTTTCTCTCTCCCCTCCCCCTCTTCCTCTCCTAACCCCCCCCCCCCCCCCACCCCCTCTTTCCCTCTCTCTTTCTTTCTTTCAAAATGTGCTGGCCGTCCATTATAAAAAACACCTGATTTTCATTTCTGTTCAATCCTTCCCGCTGAGGCTCACTGGTTACAGTCAGCAGCCAGCTGGTAACTTACACCAGTAGTGCGATGCAGTCAGGAGGTACATGGCCACAACCCCCAGCTGAGCAGAATGTCCAGGGCAACATCTGTAGTTATTTTCCTCTGGCAGAATACCATCAACTTCCTTTATTATTTATATATTTGTTTTTTTTTTTAATTCACCAATCTGCATTATTTCAGGTATTAACATTAATACTTTTTGTACTAAAGTCCAATGTTGATTTTAATGTATTTGCAATATTATTTTAGATTGTACCATTGCAGCTTTGCACTTGTTCAGTTTTGATGCTGAATCAGGTATCCTTGGTTTTACAGTGTAAGCTGTCCTTCTGCACAGACTAATGATGCATACTTTCTACCTTAGTAAAATCCTGACTGTGTTGCACCTTCCTGTTGTTATAAATATATACAACGTAGTCAAAAATTCATACCAATTTGCAACCAGTTAGTTTCCAGACCAGCACATACTTAATGTAGATGATGTAATTGGCACTGCGGGGCATTCCCACTGTCCTTTCACCAGTAGATGTACCAATACTTTGAGTGTCCAGAACACTTTGACTTATTCAATTGCTCTCGATGGTGTGTTTGATTAACTGTGCGAGTGACTGGGAACAGTAAGCAAAAGGGAGACAAATTATTGATGTCAGATTGACTGGTTGGGAAAGTCTGATGGGGTGAATAATTTTCATGATGTGGTACAGGTTATCTTCCTTTGAGACAACCATGGCAGGTCAGTGGAAACTTAGAATTAGAATTCTAATGACATGAAGAAGTACAGATGTCTGAAAGACATTAAATCATACTGCGTAGCTTTAAAAAGAAAAACATTCACTCGAGTGTTATACTACACTGTAGTGTGAATAGAAAGTTGCACGCAACAAAATGTCATTTTTCCATAAAATGATAGAGAGCAGATTCACTTTAAATGGCATATAATCCTACCAACAGCATGTGCTGTGCTAAGGTCATTCCCCACCCCACCCTCCCCATTCCTGATTAGATGCAATATATCTGGAACCCTTAACAATGATTTTCACAGTGTCATTATACATTAAAGTTGTAATGCCTGCAGAATGCAGCCAGCAGCAGCACTGTTATGTTGCCTGGCTAGCAATCATACTCTGGCCACCAGGAAAGGGCTCTATGCACGCACGCTTACCTGCTACACTCCCGCCCAGTAGTTTGCCAATGATTTCAAAGAATTGACCGGAGTGTCTACTTTCTCCAAACATTAATTTGATTCTGCAGTAAGCTCACGAAGTGCTCAGGGGTCCAACATGCCACCAGAGCACTTTTTAAACCTGGTCACACATTGCGTTGGGCTGATATTGCGCACCGTATCAAACCCAGGGAGTGTGAGACGGCTTCCCCAAGGGGTTTTCACACTGCTTGAGTTTAGTGTGTTCTGCTGAAACTATTGTACTCCCTCCACCACCAAAACAGATTATCTGGTCATTTATCTCATTGTCGTGTGTACGTTGGCTGCCCGGTTTCCTTACATTACAGCAGTGTCTATACTTTAAAAGTACTTGATTTGCTGTGAAGCATTTTGGGACATCCTGAGGATGTGAAAGGAGGTATATAAATGCAAGTTTGTTCTTTCTTCATGTCCTCATGAAATTGGCTATATAACTCCAATCATAAACCTAGTAGTTACTGTTGGTGATGTTAGTGGGTGATCACTAATTGCTCTGTCTGCTATTTTACTGAAATTTTATGCCATTTCGAACAAAAAGGTTAACATTAAAAAAAAACATAGCAGATAGAGCAATGTCACATGAAAGCGTCAAGTGCCCATGAGCCAATATCGGCAATGGTAATTTCTAGACGCAAGCCAATCACCTAATGCTTGGTCAAAGGAGAACCAAAAGGATGGACTGCTGCATCATAATGAAAATGGTAAAATTTATCTCAATGTTTTTATGGTTGAGGAGCTGCAAGTATCGTTAAGTATCTTGGCGGCCACATGGCCACTGTTATCTACTATATCAACAAAATCCCAGGGCAAGATCACAGGTTTTATAGCAAATTCAAAGATATTAGATCATTTCTCTAGATACTCAAACTGTGAGCCAGATTATATGTATCTTACATTCTATCCCATTTTGATTGCACTGACATTGTGTCGTGTATTTGTGACAAGCAGTCGCTTCCAAAATCACAAGTTTCAGGCAATTGACCCATATATTTCTCAAGAAAGCTCTCAGCTTCAAATGAGGTTGTCTTAACACACTGAATACTCCCTTAATATCTAGTTCCAGTGCTAATACATGTGATCCACACAGTAAAAGCAAATTTAAAATGAAGGATTCCACTCAGCCTTTTGACGGTAGGCCAGTATGAAACTGTTCACTTTTAACTTGGGGGGAAGAATTGAGTCCTGGAAAAATTAGCCCTCCCGTGGCCGAAATTCACCGGTAGCGCCCTAAGAGGGAAGCGGGGCACTACTGGAAGCGCCCCGCCTCCCTCTTGGGGCGCTGTGAGGGAATATCACGGCACATCACGCCGCGGTACTGCAGGCCTTCCTCCCCTTCTTAAAGGGGAGGGGCCTACTGCAGTGCGACCCGGGGCCCAGCTGGGCCACCAGGGATCGGGGTGCCGGCAATAGAGCCCAGCACTCAAGAGAAGTGCTGGGCTCACGGAGCGCAGCCGGCACTCCGCGGGGGAGGCTGCCGAGGAGGCCGGGGACGGCAACTGGGGCAGGTGCTTGCAGGTGGCCAGCAACAAAAATGGCCGCCCAGCATCTCGCCTTTAATTAACGCTGCCCCGGCCACAGGTAGGCCCCCCTGACCCTGTTGGACACAGCGTCCGGCGGTAATTCAGGAGGCGATACTGAAGATCATGGTCGGGGCGTGAGTGGGGCGCTGTGCACGGCGATGATGTCATCGCCGGTGGCGCAGCACCGCGGGGTGCTAACGGTTACCGCCGCCGTTAACCTCCCGCTGAATTTCGTGGGAGGCATTGGCGGCGCTGCGCCCGGGCGCTAGTTGCTTTGTGCCCTGTTAGCGCTCTCTTAGGATTTCCCCCCCCTTGTAGTTATACTTATCATAAGTTATCACAGAGGAAACCCATTTTTAGTTACTGCTAACAGATTTTTTTTCAACACAAACAAATTTAGAAGCACCTATATGTTACAGCTTCTTTATATGTTTTAGTATCATCTACAAGGGCTATATCATCCTATTTCAATGATATAGCCCTTTACATTAAGTGTTAGCTGTGGCTCAGTTGGTAGCACTCTCGCCTCTGAGTCAGAAGGTTGTGGGTTCAAATCCCACTCCATGAAACTTGAGCAGAATAAACCTAAGCTGACACTCCAATGCAGTACCGAGGGAGTGCTGCACTGTCAGATGTGCCATCTTTTGGATGAGACGTTAAACCGAGGCCCCATCTGCCCTCTTAGGGTGGACGTAAAAGATCCCATGGCACTATTTCGAAGAAGAGCAGGGGAGATATCCCCAGTGTCCCGGCCAATATTTATCCCTCAATCAACATCACTAAAAACAGATGATCTGGTCATTATCACATTGCTGCCTGTGGGAGCTTGCTGCGCGCAAATTGGCTGCCGCATTTCCTACATTACAACAGTGACAACACCTCAAAAAGTCCTTCATTGGCTGTATAGCACTTTGGGACGTCCGGTGGTCGTGAACGGCACTATATAAATGCAAGCCTTTTTTTTCGATGATAAAAGGCTGCCAATCACCCAGCAGAAACAGGAAATGGCTGTTCTCAGTGAGTGGAAAAATAAAATCCAGTGACTGTAAGACTGCAGTTATACTGCAGCTAAAGATCTCAGACCAGTCTCAGTGGAGTGCAATGTGTAGCTGACACATTGGAGTTATCCTAGAGTGCTCATCACCGCAGCTTGTACAAAGATCAGCCAAAACGCACACGCATGACTATGTAGGTAGAGCTCCGCCCCAAAGGCAAGTCATCTTTAATGTTAGGAGAGAGGGAGGGGAACATCTGCTTTCCACTAATGTTGAAAGCGTGGAAAAATAAGGTTCCCAGATGTGAGACAACCTTCTCTAGAGGAAGAAGAAGAACTTACATTTATATAGCATGTCAGATTATCCCAATACGCTTCATAGCTAATGAATTACTTATAAAGTGTAGTCACTGTTTTTGTAGGCAAATGCAGCAGCCAAATTGGTCGTGTTGGTTGAAGGGTAAATGTTGGTCGTCACGCTGGGATAAGTCCATTTTTTTTAGGCAGTGTCATGGGGACTATCACGTCCACCTGATCCACTAACACAGACAGATGGGACCTTCTTTTCATCTCATCCAAAAGATTGCACTTCAGATTAGGCAGCACTCCCTCAATACTGCGCCTACATGTCACTTTAGATTATATGCTCAAATCCTAGAGTGGGGCTTGAACCTCTGACCTTCTGACTCAAGAGTGCTACCATGGAGCCACACTGACACGTAGATGGGTTCTAGTGTGCTCGACAGTCAAATCAGGCTCAGCTCCCAAATTCTGTGCACCCAAAAGTACTTTGCATCGATGTAATAGTGGAAGTATAATTCCATTTTAAGGTGCTTTTTTCTTTGTGCGAAAGTGAAATAAAATATAACTTTTGCTGGAAATTGAATATTGGAGCTGTGTTCTATAAATTGAGCTGAGTTTCCCTTTGATTGTAGTTTATTTGAATTGTCTCAGTCTAACGTGGCATCAAGCTGTAGAATTCCCTGCTTTTAGAAATTGGATGAAATATCTCAAACTGTACTTTATAGTTGAAAACTAAATGCTAAGTTTTGTCTGATGCTGCTATGGTATATGATACGCTTATCAATTACTTCATAAAAGGTGATGAGTCGAAGAAGAGATGATGAGTCGAAAGAAGAGATGAATAAGGCTTTTATTAGCTAAGAAGAGACCATGCTTCTTCGTGAGTGACTGAACAAGTCTGAACGAAACCCACACAGTGGTGGGTGGAGTCAGCTGAGGCATGCCTCCATACACAGCGCCACCCAGAGGTGGCAATATACAATACAGTGGTTTACCACAGTATATAACGTGTTTAGTCTAGTCTAATGCTGCTATGGCATATAACGTGTTTAGTCTAGTCTAATGCTGCTATGGTATATAACGTGTTTAGTCTAGTCTAATGCTGCTATGATATATAACGTGCAAACCAATATTTTTTGTGTATTATGTATATAATTGATACAAATTTAATTATTGTTTACAATTAGATACTTACGCAAGAGGGACTCTTTTTTCACCATTAAGTAGTTATTTCTCCTCCGCAACCCCATTTTTTAAGGTCCCCTTGCCACATATACCATTTCCTGGCTGAGAGTATGGCTAAGATCATTTCAAGCATTCTTGCGTGGCAACCTGGTCAAGGGTAGATGTGCAAGAATGGACGAGGAGGACTTACCCTTTGATTTGCCTTCCACCTCTGTAAGCAACATCTGGCTTTTGTCTGTGCCTCCCCCGCCAACCCTTTTAAGATCAGAATTCTCCATCCGAGGACTTATGTTTATAAATCCATGCCCTATCACCTCTTAGTGCAATACAATGGAACTCCATTCCACTGCGGCAACATGCGGAGTACAGGCCCTCTTTGGAAACATTCTTGTTGAGCCCACAATTGTCCTTCATAGTATCAGAACTTCAAAGATCATTTGGGTAGAGTTTCCACAATGGGCAAACTGGGTGCATGTTGCGCTTGAAATTGTGCTGAAATTATGGTTCAATTTTTCCGCTGAAACTTTGCATAATCACAAATGCAAAATCTTCCATGAACCGGCGCAATCGGGTAATGTTATAGAACGTAATTGTTGCTTTTTTTTCCCCCTTTGCATGAAAATATATTCCTTGATGAATTTAAGAGTGGCAACCTGGTGCTGTTTTATTAATACAACTGAAAATGGGTTTATCACAAAAAATAAGCATTTTTAATAAGAGTGTCAAGTCCAACACCTGCGAGTAACCTACTTTAAAATCACTGAAAATGACTGAACCATTTACTAGTTTCATTGGTGTGCACTAGTCAGCTTTTTAGTAAATTAAATATTTTTTAATATTTACAAACTTTTAAAACGTGCCAACTAGTGTCTGTGCACCTAAAAAAAAAAAATCAGCTTAATTTGAAGAGCCGCCTCGAATGGCCGCAAACGGGTGTAATTGGCAGAAACTCACCATGCTCATTATTTCGCTCTGGGACGTCGTTAGTTTTTGTGGACGGGGCCGGCTTCCAGCGGGATGTCTTTTACACCAACGTTAACGATCACGGAACCGCAAGTCACGCTTGACGTAACTTGCAGTTAAAATTCCGTTGCACTGGTTTTGTGCGATTTCAGCTGAATTGCGTTGATTGTCAGCGCAAACTCGCCGAAACTCAAGGCCGTGGTCGATAACAAAGACAAGCATTGTTGTCTAAGGCCATTAACATAGCTTCAGATCACAGCCAGCACCCGGTTCATGTGAGAGTGTTCCATTATTGGAGTTACTCCACATCTACAGAAATGTCTGTTTGCTAGCAATTAGTCCTATTGCCTACTTTATTACCTACTTTAATGCCTGGTATTGCACTAACAGCAGCAAAGATATGTGTTGTAACACATTCTAGGGACGCCCAGTTTGAACCAACAAAATTCCATGTTGTAGCTCAGTTGTCACATAAGTAAATAATACTTCCGTTTTAATGAAATGATTGCCTGATTAGAGTAAATGAGTAATAATTTTAATTGTTTAGCCAATAAAGTGGCATAGCATGGATCTCAAAGATTGATAGAAACTGGTTTGTTATTTATAGCACATTTAATCTCTGTCTGTACATTGGATGAATCTCTTAATTACACATTTAAAAGCATTTAATTCCAGCTCAGCAACAGGAAACTGCTTTAAGATCGTAAGCTTTTGATGAAATAGGCAGTCAGTTTTATTCCATGGTATTAACCTGTGGCTTAGGTTTGAACCACAGGCTCCCATTTGATAGCAGTCTGTGGTCTTAGCGATGGCTGCGTTGTTGACTGGCAGTTCTAAAGTTAAATAAATACAGTGTATGATGAAGATTTATTCTATCTCAGTAATTAAAGGAAGTTGAAGATTTATTTGATAGTTATTTTGGGAAGTACTTCAGAATTTGTTACCAAAATGATGGCGCTTTATAGAGCCATGAGGTACAGAGGCCGAGAAATTCGAGCGTGCCAATTTCTGGCAAGTGACGTTTCATCTGTCAAGAGCTTTTGACAGATGAATTGTCAGTGTTTGACGACTCTGTGAAGCTGTCAAACACTGAGGCCCCGATTTTCTCCCAGCCGTCGGGCGGGTTTTCAGGCAGGCGGGGGCTGAAAAATTGCAAAAACAGGGGGTCGCGACCACCACCCCCCCGCCTGATTCCCCGCCCCGTCCAACTTTCGGACCGCCGTTTCTCTCCGACCCGAATCAGTCCCGCCCGCCGCTGGCGGGACTGGCTGTCGGGACCCTAATCAGCAATTATTGGCATGTTTAATGCCATTTTAAGGGGCCCTTGCTATTTTCAATGGTTTCCTATGCTAAACACGCCTGCGGGGAACCCCGCTGATGAAAGCTGGCATGAAGCATCCCAGCTTGTTTGCTCTCAGCTGCAGGTAATTCGGGAAAGCTGAGATTTAATCGGTGAGCATTTGTATGTTGAAGGACCTTGTTGTTGCAGGCTTGGGGCTACTTGTTCAAGGCTTAGGCACAGCTGTGGAAGGTTGGAGCCTCACGCACTTCTCCAATGTGAGCTCCTGGGAAGCCCCTCTCGCCACCCTCACTCAGCGCTTCCTCAGCGGAGGCATCTACCAGAAACATGGGACGCCTTTTTTTCCTTCCCTTCTTGCCATTAGAGGATCTCCAGCAGCAGAGATGGCAGCAGCAGCACCAGGAACAGCAGGATCAGCAACAGGAGCACCAGGCTGCTGCTCACTCACCTGAAGCTGCACAGGCCAGAAGGGGCCAGCGCTTGGAAGTGGCTTGAGAGCACTTTGCTGCGCATTAGGGGGCCATGGGGACCTGTATCTGCACTGACAGTCCTACTCAGAAGGACTTCCATGAAGGTCTGGTTTCTCTGTTCAATAGATGGCCATCGCTCCTCAAGAGATGTCATTCTCTTATGAGCACTCACCATGTTTTCCATACCCTGGTGACTTATCTCCTCCATGGTGATGCGTTCATGCGCCAATGACTCCACAAAGGCTCTGCTCATGGTCACTATGGACTCCTCCATTTGCTCCACACTTGCAGCGACCCTGGAGACAAAACCTGCCAGAGACTCCTGCATCTGCGCATGGAGATCCATCACCTCTTCTCTTGTGGATGGACCCAGAGGCAGAAGGTCGACATGCAGCGCAGCTGAGCTGAGCTGGCAGAGCCCTGCGCCCTCCGACGAGGACTCTCCACTGCTGTCCCTGTCCCCAGAATCTGCTGAGGCTCACTTGTGAGCTGTGAAACACCAGGTGACAACACTACTCTATGTCCCGAAGGTCCCCCCGAGGTGTGAGTGTCTGCGCTGGTGCTGGGTGCGCTTACTTCTGCTGAAGCTGCGCCCTCAGAGGTTGGAGCTTCCTCTGAGGAGTCTGGCTGCACAGCCTCTTCCTCCTCCACAGTGGGGACGGGGGCTCTGGATGGTCCTGTGGGGGAGTAGAGGAAGGAGTTAGAGATGTGATGCCAAGGTTACATGCACATTGGAGTTGGCAGATGTTCAGAAGTCCAAATGATGTAGCTTCGAATCATAACAGCGACTCATGCTATGTCAATGAGAGAGATGGCAAACTATTCTGTCACCAGCTTGCGGGACTGCCCCCGTCTCTCCTTCCCCAACTTCCGCAGCCACATCAGCTCCAACAATTTCCAGCACTCCTTCCTCCCAGGGGGTCAGGTGGGTTACTGAGGGTGGGCCTCCTCCAGTCCTGGCTCGCTCTCTGTTGTTGTGAGTTCTCTTTTCCTGCAATGAGGGAGACAAGTGGAGTTTGAGTGAGAAGGAAGGAGTGAGTGTAGAGATTGCATAGCATAGATACTTAGAGGGAGACAAAGATGGTGTGAGGCTGCAAGACCAAGGACCCTCCCTGTGTGTTGTCAGCTGTGTTCAAAGCATCAGAGTGAGAGGGAGTGTGAGAGCTGCATGGTGGAATAGTTATGTGAATGTGAGCATAGAGAGAGATGAAATGGGTAAGGGTGCATGGATGTGACTGTGAAGTGAGATGTGGAGGAAGAGAGTGCTAAAGCTGAGTGCTGGTGGGGAAAGGCAATGGGGATCAGGCTGAGGGTGTTGGAAACTTCATTCTTACTTTTCCTGTACGGTGAAGGTCATGGAATCATTTCCGACACTGTATCCAGGTTCTTCTGGTGACTCCCAGCGAGTTGACATCTGCTGACACCTGCATCCATGCAGCCTTGGTCTCCGTGGGAGGCCTCTTCCTGCCTGACCTAGGGAAGAGGACCTCCCTGTGGGCCCTAACCCCATCCAATAATGCCTGCAGTGAAGCTTCGTCGAATTTGGAGGCCGCTCGGGGTCTGGCACTGGCCACAGCTGCTGCAGGCTCCTCTGCCATCCTGTATGGTTCGTTTGGAAGCCAACAGAGGAAGCAATGCTTGCTGTGGACCTTGAAAGCACCACGAATGGTGACATCATACTGTGGGGCTTTCTGACTGGAAATGGACAATTAGCAAGGCTGTCCACACGCTGGAACTTAATTGGCCACTTGAGGGAAAATTGCGTGCAGCTGGCTGACCCATTTTTTTCGGGTCAGAACCCGACATTCGGGGAACCCGAAAATTTCCCGCACGATCCAGAAAATCGGGCCCTGACAATCTGTCCTCTAAGTTGAGGCCTTCCACTCAGACGCAGTGAGATCTCTCTCCTGAGCAGAAAGTAGAAGGCTGCAGCTTTTGACAGTTCAGCGGCCATTCTGCTTTCTGTGCCTGTGAGCTGAGGGACTCCCGAGACATGAAGGGAGGAAGCCTGCAGGAAGAAGTAAAGGTAAGTAAAACTTATTGAAACATTTTACACTCACCTCACACACTCACCTCTCCACACTTGCACCCATCACTCACCTGCACACCGGACATCTCGGCCCCTCCAACCCCTGCAGACCCACAGCTCGCCTCGCTGACCCTGGCGAGGTTCGGAGCCATCGGGAAGTCCACACTTCAGGGCTGAAAATAGGGATTCTCAAAAAAACGTTAATTGGCACTAATCCCCTTCCCGTCTCCAGGAGGCGGCTCCCAGCGCGGGTCGGGTACCTGGGAAGATGGCACGGAGGCGGGTTGGAGGCGGGATGGGTACCCGCCCCCAGATTCTGCCATTTTCCCAGCAGTCCTGCCTCCTTACCCACCTCCCCAGGGCTGGCAAAATCACCCCCGTGGTTACAAAAAGTCGGGTTCAGCCTAAAACAGTGATCAGGGAAGGTGATGGAATCAATGGCAAGGATATGGATTTTGTAGAGGAGGCCAAAAATAAAGAGATTGAAAGAGGTGATGGAAAGGTAGAGCTGAGTGTCATCAGCATATATATGGAAGCTGAGCCCATATTTGCAGATGATGTAACCAAGGGGCAGTATGTAGTTGAGGAAGAGGAGGGGACCAAGGATAGATCCTTGGAGTATTCTGGGGGTAGTGGTGCTGGAGCAGGAAGAGAAACCATTGCTGGCTATGATCGGATAGGAAAGAATGGAACCAAGTGTGGGTAGTCCCATGAAGCTGACCAAGGGAGGAGAGGCATTGGAGTAGGATGGTGTGGTCAATCATGTCAAAGGCTGTAGAGAGGTCAAGGAGGACAAGATGGGATAATGCACCATGGTCACAGTCACATAGAATGTAACTTGTGACTTTGGTTAGGGCTGTTTTGGTGCTATGGCAGGGACAGAAACCTGAGTGGGGAGATTTAAACATAGAGTTTCAGGAAAGATGGGCATAGATTTGGAGGTGACAACATGTCAAAGAACTTTGGAGAGAGGAAAGTGAGGTTGGAGATGGGGCGCTTGTTTGCAAGGACAGAAGAGTCGATGCTGGGAATTTTGAGGATGGGTAGGTGACGCCAGTTTTGAAAATGAGGGGGACTGTCCCCAAGGAAAGAGAACCAGTTACAATATCAGCTAGCATGGGAGCCAGGAAGGAAAGCTGGGTGGTCAGCAGTTTAGTGGGAATGGGTTCAAGGGAGCAAGGGATGGGCCTCATGGACTAAATAAGCTTGGAGAGGGCACGAGGGAAGATGGAAGAGAAAATAGAGAGGGACACGAGATCAGAGCTAGTGTAGAGGGGAGCCTGGAAAGGCAGGGAGGGGAGGGAAGGTTTGGTTTGGCGGGCAAGGGGAAGGTGAAGAAGCAGCAGAGGACATTGAATAGAATTCAGTCTTCATGACAAATAAGTCCATGAGCTGTTTCTGAACCAAAAAAACACTGCAATCCTGTTGTCCTTTTATTGTCTCCCTAATTCTCTCTTTGTCCCTTTCTTTTACATTGGATGCCTTGATGCCAACATATGGATTTCCCTGTAGAATCACTCCTGCCTCTGTAACTGATGTCAACTTACAGAAGTTAGTAAATAATGATTTAAATAATGACTATCTCCTACTCAATTTTTAGATTTTGTTGATATTTCAGTGTGGGGTTTATATTGGGGGTGGGGCGGGGGTTACATTGAAAGTATTCTCCCTCAGATTATCTTTTACCCTTGTCATCCTTTAGAATAAGATGCAGTTCGTCTTCCCACTTTGCGGTAATGGCACCACTTCATATCAACAAAACTTAGGCAGCAGAAACTGTATCAAGGAGAGGTATCTCCTGAATTTGACTCTGCTGGCTGCTTGGATCATTGAAACACTTGGAGAAGGTGCTCAGGATAATCAATGGGAAGGAGATTCCCCAGAGTCTAATGATTATGACAGTAACCATAGCTTGGCAAGTGATGTTAACCCAAATTGAGTAAGTAAACATGAGTGAACAGCTTACTGGTAATTACTTCCCCATAATTTCCAATAAATTATTCAACAATGCCTGTGTTAAAAAAAGGAAAATTGCTCTTGTAAAGCAAAGGGCAGCACGGTGGCATAGTGGTTAGCACTGTTGCCTCACAGCGCCAGAGACCCGGGTTCGAATCCGGCCTCGGGTGACTGTCTGTGTGGAGTTTGCACATTCTCCCCGTGTTTGCGTGGGTTTCCTCCGGGTGCTCCGGTTTCCTCCCACAGTCCAAAGATGTGCGGGTTAGGTTGATTGGCTATGATAAATTGTCCCTTAGTGTTAGGGGGATTAAATACGTGGTGTTACGGGGATAGGGTGGGATATGTGATGGTGTAGGGGTTACGGGGATCGGGTGGGATATGTGTCGGTGCAGGCTCGATGGGCCGAAATGGCCTCTATCTGCACTGTGGGGTTTCTGTGATTCTGTGAACTCCTATATGGAATAATAGAGTTGTTCCAGCTCAGTAGCTACACCATTAAAACATTGGAGTGAACCCTCAATTAAAATGTTATGACGAACATTTTCACTCAAGGTTGCTTTAGAAGGGAAGCTTCACCAGCTTTGGCAGAGGATGTCCTTGCAGGTTTTGAGGAAAGTCTGGTTGTGCGGGTTTCTTGATCACCTACTATCCTTCAGTGCTGAGGGAGCATTTCACTGTTAGAGGTGTCCTTCCTTTGGACGAGACCTTAAACTGAGGTCCCGTCTGCCTGTTCTGATGATTCAGTTGGATGTAAAAGTCCCCAAGGCACTACTTGAAGAGCACAAGAGTTTTCCCGGTGTCCTGGCCAACATTCCTCCGTCAACCAATAACATCAACACAAGATTACTTGGTCATTTAACGCATTTGCTGTTTGTGGCTTGCGTGAAAATTAGCTGCTGCATTTGTCTACGTTAAAACAGTGACTTCGCTTCCAATGTAATTCCTTGCTTGTGAAGCACTTTGGGGCATGTGATAAGAAGCTGTAGAATTGCAAGGTCATTCTCCTTTCTTTGACTAAGCATGCTTCCTAGTGGGCCAACCAAGGTCTGGAATCCACAGAAAAGATGATGTTGTCTGTGGACTAGAATAGTCCTCTTCCCCCAAATATGCAGCTAACTTGGAAAGGCGGGGGGGGGGGGGGGTGGCAAGGAAAAAATTGTAGAAACATGAGGTGGAAGCAAGCAATAAACATCATGTACAATGTGTTCTCAACAATAAAGTTTGAATGCTCTGGCGCTGTACAAAATTAGTGCCTGTGTCTTTGGGCGATATGCACATTTTACCACTGTCTTGTGTTGGAGTAATTTAACTGGATTTCTTTATGTCTCTGGAGGATTAGCCAGTGTACAGTTTACTAAATCTGCTTATAAATTGAGTCAGATAAAGGGAAATTATCACTGTGGCTATGTGCACACTAGGGATTTAAAAGTGACCCAGACCAATCAATGTAGAGTCAAAGTGTAGCACAATGTAACATGTAAAAGCCAATCTTCAGCTTTTTGGTTTGTGATTAACCAATATGGGCTTTTGAATCCAAAACTGAAATTAAGCAAACGTCAGGGTTTGTTCAAAGAAAACTGGTTCGTGAAAATTAATATAATTAAGAGGCATCACAGCAAATAATCGGTGATGGAAACCATCCAAAAGACTAAAGTTTCCCATTCAGGCCTTGTTACACATCGCTCTTTGGAAAACAAAACCTCTTTGTCTTATCTCACTTTGAATATTTTCACAAAAGGGATTTTAACGTGGTGTCTGAACCAATTGTCAACAGGTTTGACAGACCAGTCTGGCAACAGGAATAATTTCCAGCAAATCCTCTCCAGTTGTGCTGTGCTCTTTTACGGAGAAGGATTTGTTCTGCTAATGAAGATCAGACATGACAAAGAAGAAAATATTATTTTAAAGTCTTATAATGTATATACTAATAATAGATAAGAATGCATATCAATGGACTAGTCAGGTGGGCAGAAAAGTGGCAAATGGAATTCAATCCAGTGAAGTGTGAGGTAATGCATTTGGAGAGGGCTAACAAGGCAAGGGAATACACAATAAACGGTAGGATACTGAGAAGTGCAGAGGAACAGAGGGACCTTGGAGTGCATGTCCACAGATCCCTGAAGGTAGCAGGACAGGTAGATAAGGTGGTTAAGGAGGCATACAGGATACATTCCTTTATTAGCCGAGGCATAGAATATAAGAACAGGGAGGTTATGCTAGAACTGTGTAAAACACTAGTTAGGCTGTAGTGTCCGCGTACCAATAACACACGGACTGTAGGAGAACGGTAATAACAGGTGTTTACTGAACAGAGGGTATGCTGGAACTGAAAGTACAGAAGCCTGCTACGGCTTTATATACAGGTGTGGTCACTGCCGGTACTACAGTATAAAAGCAGTTCTCTCTTAAAGGTACATACACAACAATTCCTCCCCTTTTAGATAAACAGTACATAACATTCATTTAACAATTAAATAATAACTAATTACAATTACAATTTTCTCTGTACTATATACATCAGCTGAAAGTAATCATTTATAAATTCAGTCTTTGAGGAGGCTTCCTGATCCTGTCTGGATAGTGCCTTTCTCGAGTATCCTGTTCTTGCGGCGGAGTCGATTCTGGCTCATTGTCATTGGTTGGTTCGTCAACTTCCAATACCACTGATTCTGAGGTAGACGCAATCTGTACTTCGGGTTCATCACCAGGTGCGCATGCTCGTGGTATGGGTTTGACTTGTTCCTGTGACTCTAGAATCTGGTCAGCATGGCGTCTCACGATGCTCTCTCCAACGTCCACTGTGTACATTAGTGGTCCCTGCTGTGTGCATATCATTCCTGGCTGCCATTTTTCTGTTCGGTAGTCGCGGGCCAAGACTGGTTGCCCTATCTTGAAGCTCCTGGTTGGCTTCTCATTGATGTGCTGGAATTGCTTATCCTCAACATCTCGTCTTATGTTTGGTCCATCATCAAAGACCCTCCCCACCCCAGCCACAGTCTGTTCGCCCTCCTGCCATCTGGGAGACGCTACAGATACATTCGCACCCGTACGACCAGATTTAGGAACAGCTTCTTTCCCAGGGCTGTCATCCTACTGAACTCCACAAATAAACTCTAAAGCCTGCACATCTGCCAATGCACTTTATTATGGTTATGTTTATGTTAATGTATTACAAGCCAAATGTATGTTGAATGTTTAAATGTCTTAATCTAAATGTACACTCTCGAGAGCCGCAAGCCTACATTTCGTTGTACTGCACTTGTGCACTAACAATGACAATAAAAGTTGATTTGATTTGATTTTTTGATTTGGTTTGAGCAAATCCAGGCAACATCTTAACCTTCGGTTAAAGAACATCATGGCTGGAGCTTGGTTGGTGACTGCATGTGTCGCATTCCGGTAAGCAAACAAGAAATTATCCACCTTGTGTTGCAGTGGTATGTTGTCGATATATATCGCCTTTATTGCTTTTTTAAAGGTCTGAACAAACCTCTCAGCCAATCCATTTGTGGCTGGATGATATGGGGCAGATGTGTAATGCTTTACCCCATTATTCCTCAAAAACCTCCGGAAATCCTCGGACACAAACTGTGGTCCATTGTCGGAGCAAATCTGTTCTGGCAAGCCATTCCTGGCGAAGATGGTCCGTAGCACTGCAATAGTTTTCTCCGTGGTGGTGGAGGACATTTTGATGACCTCTGGCCATTTCGAATGTGCATCCATGGCAATTAAAAACATTGAGTCCATAAATGGACCAGCAAAATCAATGTGTACCCGTTACCATGGAGATGAGGGCCACTCCCATGGGTGTAGCGGGGCCTGTGGTGGAGCGTTTTGGACTTTCTGGCATCCTGTGCATCTTTTGGTCATTTCCTCGGTTTCTTTATCGATTCCCGGCCATCACACAAACGCCCTGGCTAGGCTCTTCATTTTTACCCTTCCCAGATGCCCCTCATGAAGCTCATTGAGCACTCTATCTCTCAACTTGGGTAGAATTACCACTCGGGATCCACACATCAAGGTCCCCCGGCACACTGACAGCTGTTCTCTCCTTGGCGAGAATGCTGGCAACAGTGAGTCACCATGTGCTGGCCATCCCTTCACCGTCAAATCATAGACCCGAGAGAGTGTCGGGTCATTTCGGGTTTCCTTCTCTATACTTGAGTTTGTAACAGGTAGACATTCGACTATGGTCGAATGGAATATCTCAACAGGGTCCACTGCAGGTGTTTCCTCCACTGTAGGCAGCGGCAGGCACGACAGCCCATCAGCGTTTCCATGCTGTTTCGTGCCCTTATACTCTATGTCGTATTGATGTGCCCCTAGAAAAAGGGACCATCTTTGCAGCCGTTGCGCCGTCATCACCGGAACGCCCTTCTTTGGGTTAAAAATGGAGACAAGAGGCTGGTGATCAGTCAGTAAGGTGAATTTCTGCCCGTGCAGATAGTGATTGAACTTCTTCACCCCCCACACCAGGCTGAGGGCCTCCCTGTCAATCTGGGTGTAGTTACGCTCGGCTGAGGTTAACGAGCGCGACGCAAAGGCTATTGGCCTCTCTAAACCGTCAAGGAATTTGTGCGACAGCACCGCTCCAATGCCATAGGGAGACGCATCACATGCCAACCGAATCGGTAGTGTTGGATTGTAGTGGGCCAATACTTCTTTTGAAGTGATTAGGCATTTACATTTCTGAAAGGCACGCTTACACTCATCACTCCATTTCCATGCTACTCCAGTTTGCAGCAGGGCATTCAGTGGGTGCAGAATTGTAGACAAATTTGGCAAGAACTTATGGTAGTAGTTCACCAACCCGAGGAACGACCTCAGTTGCGACACATTTTCTGGTGCTGGAGCCTTGACTACTGCCTCAATCTTGTCTGGGGACTTATGTAACCCCTCTTCATCAATCACGTGGCCACAATACGAGATTTGTTTCCTGAAAAACTCGCATTTGGGGCGGTTGGCTCGAAGCCCATATTCTTGTAATCTAGTAAGCACCTGCTCCAGGTTGGCAAGGTGTTCACTGTCATTTTCGCCCGTAACCAGGATGTCGTCCAAATAACACTGGGTCCCCGGGATCCCTTGCAGGACTTGTTCCATCGCCCTCTGCCAAATAGCCGGAGCTGATGCTACCCCGAATATCAGTCGGTTGTACTGGTAAAGACCTTTGTGAGTGTTTATCGTGAGGTATTTTCTAGATGCTTCTTCTACCTCCATTTGTAGATACGCTTGGGCCAGATCAATCTTCGTAAAGCGTTTCCCTCCAGATAGTGAGGCGAAAATATCTTCTGTCCGTGGAAGTGGATATTGTACTGTGTGCAGGACTGGGTTCACAGTTACCTTAAAGTCCCCACAGATGCGAACCTTCTTCGGCTCCCCAGGCGTGCTGCTCAATGATTTCTTCATTACAGGAACGATGGGTGTGGCCCACTCGCTCCAGTCCACCTTAGACAGCACACCCGAACGCTCCAGACTCTCCAGCTCTGCTTTGACGGCTGGGCGGATCGCATACGGTACCGGTCTGGCCTTAAAAAATTTTGGGTTTGCGTTATCTTCAATTTTTATCGTTGCCGTTACGCCTTTTAGAGTCCCAAGTCCTTGCTGGAACACCTCTTTCGCGTCAGTTAGAAATTTTGACAGTCGTCCAGGTGTGACGTCATCATCCTTTTTGTCAGCCACAGTTAGCGCCTGAATGGAATGCCAATCCAATTGTATTTTTCGGATCCATTCACGTCCCAATAATGGTGGTCCTCCATCTTGTAGTATATATCGATACTGTGTTTCCTTGCCGTTGTATTTAACGGGCACCCTTATTTTTCCTCTGGGGTAGACTTATTGCCCCGTATATGTCTTCAAGACAATGGACGTGTCCTTCAAGGGTATGTGTGAGAATAGCCGCTCGTAGTCTCGTCGATTCATGACTGTTAGGGCTG
The DNA here is from genome assembly GCF_052327205.1 of Somniosus microcephalus. Taxonomy (NCBI): domain Eukaryota; kingdom Metazoa; phylum Chordata; class Chondrichthyes; order Squaliformes; family Somniosidae; genus Somniosus; species Somniosus microcephalus. Next base: position 22,572,301 of record NC_141010.1, read on the forward strand.
ATCCTGTGTCCAATTCCATCTTTACTTGGGACCCTGCTATCATGAGGGTGACCCAAATGGTTCGGTGATCCTCCTTTGCGATCACGTTGTGTAACTTTAGACAACTTAGTCTCCTGCTCCCAGAGTCATTATCACTCTTCTGATCTTCTGAACTACTGTCCGTCATCTTTTGTACTTTCTTGTACTTTTCCTTAGTAGTTCTTGTAGTGTTGGTTTTCTTTCCCGACCTGCAGACTCGTGCTATGTGTCCCACTTTTCCACATTGCCTGCATACTTTGTCCTTAAACCAGCAATCCTTCTGGTCATGGGTTGTTCTGCCGCAGCGATAGCACTTTTCTGCTCCATATGCCATTTCATTGGTGCTATATTCTTACGGTTTCTGTTGTATTTCCGCAGCTCCCCGTGCTGCTGCTTCGTAGGATACTGCCATGCTGAAAGCCTTTTCTAGCGTAAGGTCCTTTTCCGAAAGTAGTCGTTTCTGGGTTCCTTCACTCTGGAGCCCGCAGACAAACTTATCCCTTAAGGTATCTGCCAGTCCTGCTCCGAGCTGGCAGTGTTTCGATAACTTGCGTAGTTCCGTAAGATAGTCAGCATTACTCTCATCTTTGTGCTGGTTTCTTTTATGGAACTTGAATCTTTCTGCTATCAGCAGCGGTGTAGGGTTTAGATGTTCCTGTAAGATATTGACAATCTCTTCAAAGCTTTTCTCCATTGGTTTAGCTGGGGTAATTAAATTCCGCAATAGGCCGTACGTTCTCGCGCCCATCAAATTCAATAATACCGACGCCTTCTTTTCATCGGCCACCTCATTTGCCTTGCAGTACACTTCAATTCTTTCCACATACGTGGTCCAGTCTTCTATTTCGTTGTCGAAAGCAGTGATGCTGCCACTCTTCGGCATCTTGGGTGGTTTAAAATGGCGCCTCCCGTGCGTTTCCTTCTTCCCCAATGGATTAAAATGGCACCTCCCGTGCTTTTCCTTCTTCCCCCTGCTGCCAATGCTGCTCCTAGCGTTCTAAATAGTAATGGCGGCGCCCCGCGGCTTCTGCGCGTCTCTTTTGTTAATTAATTTTCTTCGTTTTATTCTTCTTCGACGCTGTCCACTGCGCGTCTCTTTTCCTTCCCCTTTTTTATTTTCTTTAACGCTGCCCGGCTCTTGAGCACCGACCACGCCCTGTGCGCTCCACCCTCTCTCTCTCTTTTCCTTCCCGACGACGCTGCATGGCCCCCTTGCAGAGCCGCTCGATCGAGCTCTAGCCCGCCGCAGTCCGGAAGGGTCAGCGCACTACCTGCTACCAGCACGATTTGCTTGAATACCTTGACTGGAGAGCCAAGCCCAGCTCTCCACAGCTTCCCCTGTGATTCTCTGAACTCCGATGGATCACTGGGCGGTTGCCCATGGTCGACGCCCGTTGCTCTGGCTTCGACCTCCAAGAAGCTTCTTTTCAGGGATGGATCCCTGTGAGGTGATGCAGTACTGCAGGTGAGTTTGAACCTGCTCGTCGCCACTGTAGTGTCCGCGTACCAATAACACACGGACTGCAGGAGAACGGTAATAACAGGTGTTTACTGAACAGAGGGTATGCTGGAACTGAAAGTACAGAAGCCTGCTACGGCTTTATATACAGGTGTGGTCCCTGCCGGTACTACAGTATAAAAGCAGTTCTCTCTTAAAGGTACATACACAACATAGGCCACAGCTCGAGTACCGCGTGCAGTTCTGGTCATCACATTACAGGCAAGGCTGGATGGCATCTATTTTAATGCAAGGAGTCTTGCAAATAAGGTGGATGAACTGAAGGTGTTGATAAACACATGGGAGTATGATATTGTTGCTATCACGGAGACATGGTTGAGGGAGGGGCAAGACTGGCAGCTCAATATTCCGGGGTACAGAATCTTCAGGCGAGACAGAGGGGGAGGTATAAGAGGAGGGGGTGTCGCAATATTAATTAAGGAGTCAATTACTGCAGTAAGGAGGGATGATATATTAGCAGGGTCCTCTAATGAGGCCATATGGGTGGAGCTTAAAAACAAAAAGGGGGCAAGCACTTTGCTGGGAGTGTACTATAGGCCTCCAAACAGTCAGGGGGAAATAGAGGAACAGATATGTAGGCAAATCTCAGAGAAATGTGCAAATAATAGGGTAATAATAATGGGGGATTTCAACTTCCCCAATATTAACTGGGATAGTCAAAGTGTGAAAGGCTCAGAGGGTGTAGAATTCTTAAAGTGCATCCAGGAAAGCTTTTTGAGCCAGCATGTAGAAAGTCCTACAAGAGAGGGGGCGGTACTGGACCTAATTCTAGGGAATGTGGCCGGCCAAGTGGAAAAAGTGCTAGTAGGTGAGCACTTTGGTGATAGTGACCATAATATGGTAAGATTTAAGGTGGTCATGGAAAAGGACAGGGATGGGCCGGAAATAAAGGTTCTAAATTGGGGGAAGGCCGATTTTAATAGGATAAGGCAGGATCTGGCCAAAATGGACTGGGATCAGCTACTTGTAGGAAAATCCGCATCGGAGCAATGGGAGGCTTTCAGAAGGGAGATTGAGATCATACAAGGGCAACATGTTCCCATAAATGTCAAGAGTGGTTCCAAAAACCACAGGGAACCGTGGATGTCAGGGGATATACGGGAATGGATTAGGAAAAAAAGGAGGGCTTTTGGTAGATACAAAAGGCTAAAGACGGAGGAAGCCCTAGAGGAGTACAAAAAGTGCAGGGGGATACTTAAAAAAGAAATTAGGAGATCAAGGAGGGGCCATGAAATAACACTGGCGAGCAAAATAAAGGAAAATCCGAAGATGTTTTATAAGTATATTAAGGGTAAAAGGATAACTAGGGAAAAAATAGGGCCCATTAGGGACAAAAGTGGCAATCTGTGTGTGGAGCCGGAAGATGTAGGAGGGGTTCTAAATGAATTTTTTGCATCTGTTTTCACTATGGAGAAGGACGATGTAGACATAGAAATAGGGCGGGGGGACTGTGATATGCTCGAACATATTAACATCGAGAGGGAGGAGGTATTGGCGGTTTTAGCTGGCCTAAAAATGGATAAATCCCCAGGCCCGGATGAAATGTACCCCAGGCTGCTGTGTGAGGCAAAGGAGGAGATTGCGGGGGCTCTAACACATATATTCAGGACCTCTCTGGCCACAGGGGATGTGCCAGAGGACTGGAGAACCGCTAATGTAGTACCATTATTCAAGAAGGGTAGTAGGGAAAAACCAGGGAACTACAGGCCAGTGAGCCTAACATCAGTGGTAGGAAAATTACTGGAAAAAATCCTGAGGGACAAAATTTGTCTCCACTTGGAGAGGCAAGGATTAATCAGGGATAGTCAACATGGCTTTGTCAAGGGAAGATCATGTCTGACTAATTTGATTGAATTTTTTGAGGGGGTGACTAGGTGTGTGGATGAGGGTAACGCAGTGGATGTGGTATACATGGATTTCAGTAAGGCCTTCGATAAAGTCCCGCACAGGAGACTGGTCAAGAAGGTAAGAGCCCATGGAATCCAGGGTGCCTTGGCACATTGGATACAAAACTGGCTTAGTGGCAGAAGGCAGAGGGTGATGGTCGAAGGTTGTTTTTGTGACTGGAAACCTGTGGCCAGTGGGGTACCACAGGGATCGGTGCTGGGTCCCTTGCTGTTTGTGGTCTACATTAATGACTTGGATATGAATGTAAAGGGTATGATCAGTAAATTCGCGGATGATACTAAAATTGGTAGGGTGGTAAATAGCGAGGAGGGTAGCCTCAGTCTGCAGAACGATATAGATGGGTTGGTCAGATGGGCGGAACAGTGGCAAATGGAATTTAACCCGGAAAAGTGCGAGGTGATGCACTTTGGGGGGTCTAACAAGGCAAGGGAATACACAATGAAGGGAAAGACCCTAGGCAAGACGGAGGGTCAGAGGGATCTGGGTATGCAGGTACACAGATCCCTGAAGGCGGCGGAACAGGTGGATAAGGTGGTAAAAAAGGCATATGGGATACTTGCCTTCATTAGCCGAGGCATAGAATATAAGAGCAAGGAGGTTATGATGGAGCTGTATAAAACACTGGTTAGGCCACAGCTGGAATACTGTGTGCAGTTCTGGTCGCCACACTACAGGAAAGATGTGATCGCGTTAGAGAGGGTGCAGAGGAGGTTCACCAGGATGTTACCAGGGCTGGAGCGCTTCAGCTATGAAGAGAGACTGGGCAGATTGGGTTTGTTTTCCTTGGAGCAGAGGAGGCTGAGGGGGGACATGATTGAGGTGTACAAAATTGTGAGGGGCATAGATAGGATGGATGCTGAGGAGCTTTTCCCCTTAGTAGAGGGGTCAATAACTAGGGGGCATAGATTCAAGGTAAAGGGCGGGAGGTTTAGAGGGGATTTGAGAAAGAACTTTTTCACCCAGAGGGTGGTTGGAGTCTGGAACTCACTGCCTGAAAGGGTTGTGGAGGCAGAAACCCTCACAACATTTAAGAAGCATTTGGATGAGCATTTGAAATGCCATAGCATACAAGGCTACGGGCCAAATGCTGGAATATGGGATTAGATTAGACAGGGCTTGATGGCCGGCATGGACACGATGGGCCGAAGGGCCTCTATCCGTGCTGTATTACTCTATGACTCTATGACTCTATATGATTGACTAGAGAGGGTGCAGAGGAGATTTACAAGGACATTGCCAGGACTGGAGAATTTTAGCTATGAGGAAAGATTAGATGGGTTGGGGTTGTTTTATTTGGAATAGAGGAGACTGAGGGGAGACTTGATTGAGGCATATAAAATTATGAGGGGCCTAGATAGAGTGGATAGGAAGAACCTATTTTCCTTAGCAGAGGGGTCAATAACCAGGGGACATAGATTTAAAGTAATTGGTAGAAAAATTAGAGGGAAGTTGAGAACTTTTTTCAGGGTGGTGGGGTTCTGGAACTCACTGCCTGAAAGGGTGATAGAGGCAGAAACCCTCAGTGCATTTAAAAAGTACTTTTATATGCACTTGAAGTGCTGTAACCTACAAGGCTATGGACCAAGAGCTGGAAAGTGGGATTAGGCTGGATAGCACTTTTTTGGCCAGCACAGACACAATGAGGGGAATTTTGCCAGTCCTGGGGAGGCGTGTTTGGAGGCGGGACTGCCGGGAAAATGGCAAAATCTGGGGGCGGGTGCCCAACCCACCCCCAACTCACCTCCATGCCATCTTTCCAAGAGACGGGTACCCGACCCGCGCTGGGAGCCGCCTCCCCGAGGCAGGAAGGGGATTACAGCCACTTAACTGCCTGTTAACAGCAAAGAGGAGATTTACCCCATTTTACCGCTGCAAGTGCAGGCTTCCCGACGTCGGGAAACCCCGCCAGGGTCAGCGAGGCAAGCAGTGGGTCGGAGGGGGTCAGAGGGGTCCAAAAGTGCACTGTGGAGGTGAGTGATGGGTGCAAGTGTGTGAGGTGAGTGTAAAGTGATAAAAAATGTTTACTTACCTTTGTTTCTTCCTGCAGGCTTCAACAGTTGGGGAACCGACATCTTACCAACAGAGATGACAGAATGGCTGCTGCATTCTCTGATGTAGCAGCCATCCGATTTCTGCTCAGCAGATAGGTTTGATGAATCTTGAATACACAGAGCTGTCAAATGATGACAATTCACCTGACAAAAACTTTTGACAGATGAAACGTCATACGCTGACTTTCTCTGTAACCGGCTTTCCCTTAATAGGCCTGCTAAACCTGCTGGGCGGGCTTAACAAGGTCAATCAAGGGAAAATAACATGGGTTGGCCAGAAGTCGATGGAGGCGGGACTAAAACCCGACAAGTGGGAGTCCCACCTCCAAAAGCTCCCCATTGGCAAAATCCAGCTCGATGGGCTGAATGGCCTCTTTCCGTGCCATAAGCTTCTATGATTCTATGATATCACACCAGTATCATTGAGGCCTATATGTAATGACACCTGTGAGGGGCCGGCACTAACTGGAGTATTATACGAACCAATAAGACCAGTACAGGCCCTTCTTAAGACAGTTGTAATTTGTCCAACAGGCATCGAATATGCTGTATTATGGAGCCAGCTTTATCGTTGGTTCATGTGCTGGATTTGATCAAACTGCTTGATCTAAAGTATTGAGCTATAACTGACACATTTATTTCTTTGTTGAATATCAAATAGAGAACAGGGCAGTTGAGACCATTGGGGAAATCAGTTCATCAATTAGATCTCATAAGCCACGTATGATAAATTTGATCACATTGGTCCAGTTTCCTGTTTAAATATTTTCTTTACTCAATGAATTCCTGTGTCCTATTCTGTTTGTGCTGTCTTTTGTTAATAGTTCTTGAGTGGTTTTGGTTTTCTTTACAAACACCCAAGGAGTGCTGATGTCTGGCTTCTTTTATTGTTGTCTCAGTGGAGCTGCTGGTGGGAAAATCCCTGTGTTCTGGTGGTTGCCGCAGGCTGTGGACCAGTTGCATAATCGACAGGGACGTGGCTGGTTCAGGGCTGAGATGGCGTTGTTGCTGCTGAGTTGGAATTTTGCAAGATAGTTTCAGGAAGGTATTTATCTGGTATCTGTAGAAACAGATTGGGTAATTTTAACCTTATTCACTGGGAGGGAAAGCCATGGGATCGGGTGGAATGCTGGTTTTGCAACCCACCCAATATTGCGCTCCATTGACTGCAATAGACAGTCAAATTAGGCGAAGTATTCGACGGGCGGTTTAGGTTAAAATTGACCCTGTCAGGAACTATAAGAAGTGCCAGTTGCATTTGATCTAAAATAGGGGCTGTATTTTCCACCTGGTACGTAGGAAGTGTTTGGGAAGTAATTCTGTCACTTCTTGCGATGCCATGTTAATTTCATGCCACAGTAAGGTGGCAAACCTGAAACCAGCAAGTTTCAGCAGCCAACCAACAACAACTTGGCATTTATATAGCGTCTTTGTGAGCGTTTGCACAGGCCCTGGCTGAACAAAAGATTTCTGGGCCCCCCTTCATCTACTTTAAGAAGGCTTGATCCCTGGGCCTAATAGGCATCTCTTGTGTCCAGCATTCAGACGATGCAAATAGACGGAACTAAGTTAAAAATATACAATTTGTATTAGAGGTGCAGACTATCACTTAACCGAAATGATGAGACTAAACAATAACATTAAGGTGCACCTTAAAGTCAAATAGCAATTACTGGTCACCATGTAACGCCTTTTAATTTGTAAAAAGATAAAGTACACTATAATTTAATTGGTGTGTTGTACACAGAAACTGAAAAGAAAATTAAGCCAAACTGGAGTCAAGTAAAAATAGCTTTAAACAACTAAATAATATTTACAGCACAATAAACTGTTGCTTATTTTTCCTCATGTCACGAGGTTCCTTTCTTCCCTGCCTTGGTCCTCTTGCCAACGCCTAGTCGGTGTGGAGCCGTGGGCAGAGATCAGAATTTGGAGCATGTGTGGTGTTGCGACAGTGTTGTGGGGGATTCCAGCCTGAGCTTGCTTCTTAATTCCAAGCTGCTAGCTGTCGGTCGTCCCCTTGCTTGCAACATTGCTGAGGTGTGTGGAGGAGGGTGGCAACCTGATGAGTGAGCCAATCTTCGGTCAGCTGATGCACACAGCAGTGTGCAATGTTTGCAGGATGTTATTGACCTTGGTGAGGCTGCACTGGATGGTATCGTGAAGATTTACCATGGTGAATTAGCAGCGAAAGAGCAAGAATAGTGGGGGAAGTTTCAATAAAGTAATTGGCATGCCTTATTTTAACTGTGCTTTTCCCCCAGCCATCATATACTTAGTACTACTGGCAGAATCATGGCCTAGAATTCCCTCTTGCTCGTGGCTGATTTTTCAGTCAATCTGGAGTGAACAAGGCAGAACATTGCTTGGGAATGTACTCCACCTTGTCCCTGCCTCCAACTACATTCCCAAATTTCACATTCCCTGGAACCAGTATCATTCAGTATGCCTGCCCATGTATAAAGTCCCAAGAAGATCCTACCCCACAACGACAATTGTTTCCAGTTCAGTAACAATATTAACTCAATTTGCTTGACTGCTGAAACTTACTATCATCAGACTTTCCAACTTGCTGTGACAAAAAGTTAAAAGGCTGTTAAAAAATGCATATGGGATCCTTGGCTTTATTAATAGAGTGATAGGGCTGGATTTTCATTGAGGAGGCGGGACTACAACTTTCGGGGTTGTAGTCCCGCCTCCATCGAGTTGTAGCCAACCCACGCGATTTTGGCTTGATTGACCTTGTTGAGCCTGCCCAGCGGGCTCAGCAGGCCAATTAAGGGCCACCCGGTAACAGGTAACGTCACAGATTGATACTTCATCTGTCAAGACCTTTTGACAGATGAAATATCAGCCTTTGACAGCTGTTTGAAGCTGTCAAACACTGACAATCTGTACTCTAAGTTAATTCCTTCCTCTCAGGATGATTTAGTGATCTCTCCGGAACAGAAAGCTGAATGCTGCAATTTTTGACAGCTCAGCTTACGTTTTGCTTTCTGTGCCGGTGAGATGAGGGACTCCCGAGACCTGAAGGAAGGAAGGCTATAAAGGTAAGTACATGTAAGTAAAACTTCTTTAAACACTTTAAACACACCAAACACACTTACCTCTGCACTCATGCACCCATCACTCACCTGAACACCGGACATCTCGGCCCCTCCAAGCCCTTCAGCCCGACAGCCCGACGGCCCGCCTTGCTAACTTGGTGTGGTTTGGAGCTGTCGGGAACCCCACACTTCAAGAATGAAAATAGGGATTTGGCTAAAAACTACCTGTTAACTACCTGTTAACAGGCAGTTAATTGGCACTAATCCCCTTCCCGCCTCGGGGAGGTGGGTCCCAGCACAGGTCGGGTATCCGCCTCCTTTGAAACTGGCATGGGGGCGGGATGGGTTTGTGCCCCCCGATTTCGGGATTTTAAACCCCCACACGCCTCCAATCCCGCCTCCACGGCCCAATGAAAATCCTGCCCATAGAGTACAAAAGTAAGGAAGTTATGCTAAACCTTTACAAAACACTGATTGGGCCTCAGCTGGAGTATTGTGCTCGATTCTGGGCACCACACTTTAGGAAGGATGTCAATATCTTGGAGAGGGTGCAGAAGAGATTTACGAGAATGGTACCAGGGACAAGGGACTTCAGTTATGTGGAGAGATTGAAGAAGCGACGATTGTTCTCCTTATAGCAGAGAAGGCTAAGAGGAGATTTGATCGAGGTGTTAAAAATCATGAATGGTTTTGACAGAGTAAATAAGGGGAAACTGTTTCCAGTGGCAGAAGGATCGGTAACCAGAGGACACGGATTTAAGGTGATTGGCAAAAGAACCAGAGGCGACATGAGGAAACTTTTTTTACACAGCGAATTGTTGTGATCTGGAATGCACAGCCTGAAAGGGCGGTGGAAGCAGATTCAACAGTGAAATTCAATAGAAAATTGGATAAATACTTGAAGGGAAAAAATTTACAGGGCTATGGGGAAAGAGTAGGTGAGTGAGATTAAATGGATAGCTCTACCAAAGAGCCGGCACATGGATGGTGGGCCGAATGGCCTCTTTCTGTGCTGTATCATTCTATGGTTCTATGAAAGTTAACAAGGTATTGCAACTTACATGGGAAGATATATTGAAACCATATGTGTAGTGTATGTACCTTTCAGGGGAGTACTACTTTTTACAGCTCCTGTATACTGTAGTACCGGCAGTGACCACACCTGTATATAAACCCTGAGTAGGGATCTGTACTGTCAGTTTTTAGAGTAACCCTCATCCAGTAAACACCTGTTGTTTGTTATCTGCAGTCTCTGTTTATTTATTGAAGGACACCATACATCAAGATACACGGATTTAACAGTGGCGACGAGAAGTGGATTCAAACCTACCTGAAAGAACAAAAAAAGGCCGAGTCTAGAAATACGGCCGTCGACCATCCAGAGAAGACTTGAGCATCGCAGAGGAGGCTGTTAAGAGCTGGGCTTGGTTCTCCAGTCACGACGATCCAGCGCAACGGGCTGGCAACAGGTACGGCGCAGACCCTTCCCGGACAGCGACGGCACAGATAAAGGCCGAGCAGCGTCGACGGGGTAAGAGAGAGGGTAAAGCGCACAGGGCGCAGCCGGGGTTGAAGACCGAGCGGCGTCAACGAAAACAAAAAAAAGAGAGAGAGAGGGTAAAGGGATAAAGCGCGCAGGGCGCAGCCAGGGTTCGGGACCGAGCGGCGTCAACGAGAGAGGCGCGCAGGAAAACGCGCAGAGCGCTGTCAGTGATCAAGGGCCGAGCAGCGTCCGCGGAAAAGAAAGGGAAGCGCGGGAGACGCCATCTGAGCTGCAGCGGAGAAGAAGGGAGAGCGCGGGAGACGCCATTTTTTTTAGCCGCAGCAGAGCAGAAGGGAGAGCGCGGGAGACGCCATTTTGTTTGAGCCGCAGCAGAGAAGAAGGGAGAGCGCGGGAGATGCCATTTTGAGCCAGTCTAACCACACCCAAGGATGCTGAAGAGTGGCAGTGTCACAGCGTTCGACAGTGAAGTCGAAGATTGGACGGCATATGTCGAATGCATAGAAGTGTACTGCAAGGTGAATGAAGTGCCAGATGACAGGAACGCGCTGGTATTGTTGAGTTCAATGGGTGCAAAAATGTATGGCTTGCTGCGAAACCTAGTAACCCCAGAGAAGCCAGCAGAAAAGATTTTGAAAACATAGTGTCAATACTACAGGACCACTTAGACCCCACACCGCTGCTGATAGCGGAAAGATTTAAGTTTCACAAAAGGAACCAGCATAAAGATGAAAGTAATGCTGAGTTTTTAACGGAACTGCGCAAGCTATCGAAACACTGCCAGTTTGGAACGGGACTAGCAGATGCTTTAAGGGACAAGTTTGTGTGTGGGCTTCAAAGTGAAGGAACCCAGAAACGGCTTCTATCAGAAAAGGATCTTACGCTGGACAAGGCTTTTAGCATGGCAGTATCACACGAAGCAGCAGCACGGGGCACGGCAGAGATACAACGGAGACCGCAAGAATATGGCACAAATGAAATGTCATACGGAACAGTAAAGTGCTATCGCTGCGGCAGAACAACACACGACCATAAGGATTGCTGGTTCAAGGACCAAGTGTGCAGGCAGTGTGGAAAAGTAGGACACATAGCAAGAGTCTGCAGGTCGGAAAAGAAAACCAGCAGCAAGAAATCCCCACAGGAGAAGTACAAGAAGGTACATAAGGTGACGGAGAGTAGTTCAGACGAACAGCAGAGTGACACAAACTCCGGAAGCAAGGAGCTGGGTTGTCTGAAACTACATAATGTGATCAAAACGGAGGATCACCAAACTATCTGGGTCACGCTCAAGATAGCCGGAGTCCAAGTGAAAATGGAATTGGACACAGGATCAGCCCTAACAGTCATAAACCGAAGGGACTACAAGCGGCTATTCTCACATATACCCTTGAGAGATACGGAGATTGTCTTGAAGACGTACACGGGGCAAAAAGTCTACCCCAAAGGAAAAATAAGGGTGAACGTTATACATAACGGCAAGGAAACACCAAAAATGGACCTATATGTATTGCCAGATGGAGGACCACCACTACTAGGGCGTGAATGGATCCAGAAGATACAGCTAGATTGACATTCCATACAAGCACTGACTGTAGAAGCCAAAAAGGATGACGACGTCACACCTGGACGACTGTCAAAAATGCTAACTGACGCACAAGAAGTGTTCCAGGAGGGACTTGGAACACTAAAAGGCATAGCAGTGACGATCAAAATAGAGGAAAATGCAAGCCCAAAGTTTTTTAAGGCCAGACCGGTACCTTATGCGATCCGCCCTGCCGTCGAAGCAGAGCTGGAAGGTTTGGAACGTTCAGGAGTACTGTCCAAAGTGGACTGGAGCGAGTGGGCTACACCCATCGTTCCTGTAATGAAGAGGTCGTTGAGTAATACGCCTGGGGAACCAAAGAAGGTTCGCATCTGTGGAGACTTTAAGGTGACAGTGAACCCAGTCCTTCACACTGTACAATATCCGCTTCCGCGGATTGAAGATATTTTCGCCTCGCTATCTGGAGGGAAACGCTTCACTAAGATTGATCTGGCCCAGGCGCACCTGCAAATGGAGGTAGAAGAAGCCTCGAAACAGTACCTCACGATCAACACTCATAAAGGTCTCTACCAATACAACCGGCTGGTGTTCGGGGTAGCATCAGCTCCGGCTATTTGGCAAAGGGCAATGGATCAAGTCCTGCAAGGGATTCCAGGGACCCAGTGTTATTTGGACGACATCCTGGTCACGGGCGAAAATGACAGTGATCACCTCGCCAACCTGGAGCAGGTGCTCACTAGATTGAAGGATTATGGGCTCCAAGCTAATCGCCACAAATGCGAGTTTTTCCAGAAGCAGATCTCGTATTGTGGCCATGTTATTGATGAAGAGGGGTTACATAAGTCCCCTGAAAAGATTGAGGCAGTAGTCAAGGCTCCAGCACCGGAAAATGTGTCACAACTGAGGTCGTTCCTCGGGCTGGTGAACTACTATCATAAGTTCTTGCCGAATTTGTCTACAGTACTACACCCACTGAACACCCTACTGCAAACGGGGGTACCATGGAAGTGGAATGACGAATGTAAATGAGCTTTCCAGAAGTGCAAAGAATTGATCACATCAAAAGAGGTGTTGGCTCATTTCAACCCAGCACTACCAATTCGGTTGGCGTGTGATGCATCACCCTATGGCATTGGAGCGGTGCTGTCGCACAAATTCCCGGACGGCTCAGAGAGGCCAGTAGCCTTTGCGTCTCGGTCACTAACCTCAGCCGAGCGTAACTACGCCCAGATTGACAGGGAGGCCCTCAGCCTAGTGTGGGGAGTAAAAAAGTTCAACCACTATCTGCACGGGCAGAAGTTCACCTTGCTGACTGACCACCAACCACTTGTCTCCATCTTTAATCCAAAGAAGGGCGTTCCGCTGATGACTGCGCAACGGCTACAAAGATGGTCCCTTTTTCTAGGGGCGAACCAATATGAAATCGAGTATAAGGGCACGAAACAGCATGGAAACGCTGATGGGCTATCACGCCTGCCACTGCCTACTGCGGAGGAAGCACCAGCAGTGGACCCTGTCGAAATATTTCATTCGAATATGATTGAACGCTTGCCAGTAACTAACGCTGATATAGAGAAGGAGACCCAAAATGACCCGACACTGTCTCGGGTATATGACTTGACGGTGAAGGGATGGCCAACACATGGCGACTCATTGTTGCCATCATTCTCATCCAGAAGAGAACAGCTGTCAGTATGCCAGGGGACCTTGATGTGTGGATCCCGAGTGGTAATTCCACCCAAGTTAAGGGAGAGAGTGCTCAATGAGCTTCACGAAGGCCATCTGGGAGGGGTGAAAATGAAAAGCCTTGCTAGGGCTTATGTGTGGTGGCCGGGGATCGATCAGCAAATCGAGGACCTGACAAAGAGCTGCTCAGGATGCCAGAAGGTCCAAAATACACCACCACATGCCCCTCTACACCCATGGGAGTGGCTCTCCTCTCCATGGCAACGGGTGCATATTGATTTTGTTGGTCCATTCATGGACTCAATGTTTTTAATAGCCATGGGTACGCACTCGAAATGGCCTGAGGTGATCAAAATGTCCTCCACCACCACGGAGAAAACTATTGCAGGCCTACGGACCATATTTGCCAGGAACGGCTTGCCAGAGCAGATTTGCTCTGATAATGGACCACAGTTTGTGTCCGAAGAGTTTCGAAGATTTATGAAAAGGAATGGGGTAAGGCATTACACATCCGCCCTGTATCATCCAGCCACAAATGGATTGGCTGAGAGGTTCGTACAAACCTTTAAAAAAGCAGAAAGGGCCATGTGCGATGACGACATTCCACTGCAGCATAAGGTGGACAATTTCCTGTTAGCCTACAGAAATGCGACACATGCAGTCACCAACCAGACCCCGGCCATGATGTTCTTTAACCGAAGGTTGAGATCTTGTCTGGATTTGCTCAGACCAAATGTACGAAGAGATGTTGAGAATAAGCAATTCCAGCATATCAATGAGAAGCCGACAAGGAGCTTCAATGTAGGGCAACCAGTCTTGGCCCGCGACTACCGAACAGAGAAATGGCAACCAGGAACGATATGCACACGGCAGGGGCCACTAATGTACACAGTGGATGTTGGGGAGAACATTGTGAGACGCCATGTCGACCAGATCCTAGAGTCACAGGAACGAGTCAACCCCAGGTCTCGCGTACCTGGTGATGAACCCGACATATAGGTAGCATCTACCCCAGAAACAGTAGCATCGGAAGCTAATGAACCAACCGACGACAGGGGGCCAGAATTGCCTCCGCACCAAGAGCAAGACACTCAGGAAAGGCGCTATGCAGAAAGGATCAGGAAGCCGCCCCAAAGACTGAATTTATAAATGGACTATTTGCAGTTAATGTTGTATGTTAAAATTGTTAATTGTTAAATGAATGTTATGGTACTGTTAATCTAAAAGGGGAGGAATTGTAGTGTATGTACCTTTAAGGGGAGAACTACTTTTTACAGCTCCTGTATACTGTAGTACCGGCAGTGACCACACCTGTATATAAACCCTGAGTAGGGATCTGTACTGTTCGTTTTTAGAGTAACCCTCATCCAGTAAAAACCTGTTGTTTGTTATCTGCAGTCTCTGTCTATTTATTGAAGGACACCATACATCAAGATACACGGATTTAACAATATGTAAATGAGCAAAATACATCCTCTGTCATATTTCTGTTTTTATTTCATATTTCCAACATTGTCAAATCTTTTAATTTTTACACAGACATAGAATTTTAATATGGAAGCGGGTTGGGAACAGAGGTGCTGGAAGTGGTCAGGGAAACAGGTGAGAACGGGTTTCCCACAGGCCCTGCCAATTTAAAGGCAGGGCCTGATTTGCGTTTCAAAGCTCTGTTTCCCGCCCACAGCCAGCCGGATGAAGAGGCTGGGGGGCTGCGGTTGGGTAAGCCTGCAGCACTAGGCCGCACAGAGGAGGGAGGGAGGGATCAGGTGGGGGTGTGGGAATGACCTTTTCTTCTGATTTCATCAGCAGGTCTTCGTTCAATGGTTAAGATAAGTAAGGTGGAAATCACTGCTGGGGACGTAGCCTAGATGTAAGCACCATGCACAAACCTGAACACTCTCAGGTTCCAGCAGCTGATTATTCTGTCCTAAAGGATCTGGCCAGGAAATTGTTGCTGCTCTGTCCCTTCATCTTCTCACTGCTAGCCCCAGCTGCAGCTCATACTGGACACCACTTCTTTGCTTATGAAGTGAACTATATATTGGAACTACAAGTGTGAATTCATGGTCTCCCAATGGATAAGGAATTCTCACTCACAGCCAGGATTGGCATGGAGAAGATCATCAAGGAGGAACTGTCTTAGTGAATTCTGTGGGGGGTGGGAGGTGGTTGAGGAAGGAAGAGGAAGTACCACCACATACTGGGAAAGGGCGGAGGGAGAGAGAAGAGTGACTTTGTAAGCTGGAAAAATGGGGGGGGGGCGGGGAGCAGAAGATCGGGGGGGTGGAAGGATCGGTGCCGGAGCATCGGCGGTAGATCCGGGACGGTGGTGGAAGGAACGGGGCTGGAGCATCGGGAGGGGGTAGATGATTGGGGCCAGAGGAGCATTGGGGCTGGAGCAGGGAGTCCGGGAAGGCAATCGGAGACCTCGTGGGGGGGGGGGCGGGAGGATCGGAGGCCTCATTTGGTGAATCAGAGGTTCGGTTGGGTGGGGGGGGGGGGGGGGGCAGATCGGAGGCCTCGGGGTGGAGGTTCAGAATCCTTGGGGGGAGGGGGTCTCCGATCGCGGGGGTGAGTGAAGCAGGGACACTGGATCCAGCAGGTAAGTGTAAAGGCACTTACCTCCTGGATCCAGCAGTCCTCACCTTACTTTAGCTGGCGGGTTCTCCGAGCCCTGAGAAACCCGACCAGCCAGAGTTAAATTTGTAATCGTGGTTAAATCTAAGGCATGCCTGCCCTCCGTCCCACCTCCATTAAAACCAGAAGTGGGTGGGTTGGAGGCAGGTTAGGGTCGGAATTCAGTTTTTTAACACTTTAACCTCCCACCCGACCCCAACCCACCCATTTTTTTGCGTTAAAATTCTCCCTGTTGTGTATGTACCTTTAAGAGAATAGCTGGTCTCAGACTGCAGTACCGGCAGTGACCACCCCTGTATAAAAGGCGCTGGTGAGCCTCTGTTGTTTTCAGTTTCACTATTGACTTCCATCAGCAAAGACGTGTTTTGTTCAACTCCTGCTGT
Source organism: Somniosus microcephalus (assembly GCF_052327205.1). NCBI lineage: Eukaryota > Metazoa > Chordata > Chondrichthyes > Squaliformes > Somniosidae > Somniosus > Somniosus microcephalus. Next base: position 22,588,594 of record NC_141010.1, read on the forward strand.
CCGTGTCTCAATCATTCACGGACGTAATACTGGCGACGAGCAGATACGAACCTACCTACAGTCTGCACCACCTCCTGGGATCCATTCCTACAGCGAAGTGAGCAGAGGTCGAGGCCAGAAAGAAAAGAAAGTAAGAGGCAGTAGAAACGGGCGTCGACCGTGGGCATCCGCCCTGTGTTGCGGAGTTGAAGATTGCTGGAGAAGCTGTCGGAAGCGGGGCCTGGTTCCTGTCGACGGTGCTTCAGCTAATCGGGCTGGTGGCAGGTAGTGCACTGATCCTTCCTGGGCTGCGGCGGTCGCGAACTCGAGTGGGTGGTTTGCAACTGAACCGAGCAGCGTTGTCGGGAAGAGAGAGAGAGGGTGGAGCACACAGGGCGCGGCCGGTGCTACGAAGCCGGGCTGCGTATAGACCCGCGAAGAGGGAGGCAAGAGTCCCACAGGGTTGTTCCACGACGGGAAAATAATTAAAAAAGAAATATTAAACGCGCAAGAAACCGCGATTGACAGAGAGGCCCTCAGCCTAGTGTGGGGGGTGAAGAAGTTCAATCACTACCTGCACGGTAAAAAATTTACTCTACTAACCGATCATCAACCTCGTCTCCATTTTCAACCCTCAGAAGGGCGTACAGATAATGACAGCACAAAGGCTGCAGAGGTGGTCCCTTTTCCTAGGGGCACACCAATATGACATCGAGTACAAAGGAACTAAACAGCATGGAAATGCTGATGGATTGTCACGCCTACCGTTGCCAACGGTGGAAGAAGAAGACCTTGCAGTGGATCCAATGGAGTTATTCCACTCGACCATAGTCGAATGTCTCCCTGTGACGAATGCAAACATAGAAAAGGAAACACGAAATGACCCGACACTCTCCTGGGTCTATGATTTAACGGTGAAGGGATGGCCAGCACATGGCGAACCACTGCTGCCCGCATTCTCGCCGAGAAGAGAACAGCTGTCAGTGTGCAGAGTAACCTTGATGTGTGGATCCAGAGTAGTAATTCCACCTAAGTTGATGGATAGAGTGCTCAATGAACTTCATGAGGGTCATCTGGGTGGGGTAAAAATGAAGAATTTAGCCAGAGCATTTGTGTGGTGGCCGGGAATCGATAGAGAAATCGAAGAGATGACCAAGAGCTGTGCAGGATGCTAGAAGGTCCAAAACGCCCCACCACAAGCTCCTCTGCATCCATGGGAGTGGCCCTCATCTCCATGGCAAAGGGTGCACATTGATTTTGCTGGTCCCTTCATGGACTCGATGTTTTTAATTGCAGTGGATGCACATTCAAAGTGGCCAGAGGTAATAAAAATGTCCTCAACCACCACGGAAAAAACTATCACAGTTTTACGAACCATATTCGCCAGGAATGGGCTGCCTGAACAGATTTGCTCTGACAATGGACCACAGTTTGTGTCTGAAGAGTTCCGGAGGTTCTTAAAGAACAATGGTGTTAAGCATTACACATCTGCCCCATATCATCCAGCCACTAATGGATTGGCCGAGAGGTTTGTCCAAACATTCAAGAAAGCTATCAAGGCAATGTGTAATGAAGATATACCCCTACAACACAAGGTGGACAACTTCTTGTTTGCCTACCGGAATGCGACACATGCGGTTACCAACCAAACTCCAGCCATGATGTTCTTCAATCGAAGACTACGATGCCGCTTGGATTTGGTTAAGCCAAACGTCCGAAGAGATGTGGAGAACAGGCAGTTTCAGAATATGAATGAAAGGCCGACCAGGAGTTTTAAGATAGGACAACCAGTTTTGGCCCGGGACTACCGCACTGAGAAATGGCAGCCAGGAACGATTTGTACACGACAAGGACCTCTCATGTATACCGTGGACGTTGGGGAGAGCATTGTAAGACGCCATGCTGACCAGATTCTAGAGTCACTGGAAAACGTCAACTCCACACCACGATCTGATACACCTGGTAATGAAATCGACGTTCCAATTGCAGCTACCGCAGAACCGGTAATATTGGAAGCAGGTGAACCAAACAACGACATTGATCCTGACTCAACATTGCCAGAAGAACCTGATACCCCAAAGAGGCATTATCCAGACAGAATCAGGAAGCCTCCTCAAAGACTGAACTTATAATTGCTTAAACTTAACCAATGTATTTAGCAACTGTAATTGTGATTGTAATTAGTTATCATTTAGTTGTTAAATGAATGTTATGTACTGTTCATCTAAAAGGGGAGGAATTGTTGTGTATGTACCTTTAAGAGAATAGCTGGTCTCAGACTGCAGTACCGGCAGTGGCCCCCCTGTATAAAAGGCACTGGTGAGCCTCTGTTGTTTTTAGTTTCACTATTGACTTCCATCAGTAAAGACGTGTTTTGTTCAACTCCTGCTGTCCGTGTCTCAATCATTCACGGACGTAATACTCCCCATAGGTACTGATAATAGACTTACATTGATAACACAGGGATCATTGGTCAAATACAAAATCACTGTACTCTTGTTCTAGAGGTGATTATTTGTACTCTATCAGCCAGTTTTACAATGGGCCTTCATGGTTCTGTGAACATTGAATGAAGTGAATATAGGGTAAAGTTACACGTTAGGAATTTTTCCAACAATACAATGTCAGGCTGCGGCACTGCATGGGGCAAAACTTTATCCTTTGGGAGCAGAGGTTACAAGTATCCAACTCCCATTTCCAACATCAGGAAAGGGTTACTGGAGCGATCAGAGAAACAGGAATTCATGCGTGTTAATATGAGGGGGGTGGGGGGTGGTGAAGGTGGTGGTTAATCCAATTTAATGTGCCATATTGCAATTATCGCATGCTTAAGGGGTCTGTGGACCAGTCACTTATAAATTCTATTCAGGTTACAAAAGGAGCAAAGTCTCCTGAAAACCCAGCAACATATAGGCCTAGAAATTGGGTTTTGGCTTAGCCAGGGCTTTAGCGCCGGAAGTTAGTGCCGGCGCTAAGTCCCCTGCGCGCGCCAAAAATTCAGTGGCGCCGCGCCCAAACGGCTGCCGGCGCTACTGAAGGGTCTTTGCGGCGGTACATCGGCGCTAACTGCCGTTTCGCGCCGCAATTCCGGCGCTGCGGCACCCGATGTGGTGCGGCAGGCTGGGGACGTGCAGGCCTCCTCCTCCCGTTAAGGAGGAGCTGCCTGCACCCGGCCGCGGCCCGTGCAAATCAGCTTAAAAATGAGCCCGGCACCTCGGACAAGTGCCGGGCTTGCATCTGTTCCGGGGGGGGGGGGGGGGGAGAAGTCCGGGGAGGGAGCTGCGGGCAGGCGGCTGGCGGGAAAGTGGCCGGCCGCCGCGGGGCCTTTAATGCGCCGGCGCAAACTGGAGTAAGGCACCTCTGCCAGAACGTTGCTTGCGGCTGCCACGGGCGAGGCGGCCGCAACTCAATTTCGGAGTTCGGGCGGGTTACCACGGCAACCGGGACGCTGCGCACACCGATGACGTCATCGGTGCCGGCGCAGCGCTACCGGTGCAATGCCGATTTAGGGCCCCAGGGAATTTTTAAACTGGCCATAACTCTGGCGCTAGTCCCTCTAGCGCCTCAAAAGCGGCGCTAAGGCTAGTGAATTTCTAGGCCATAGTTTCTCCTGTAGTAGCAGTTATCATTCTATTGTATGAGCAAATGGCAGGTCAAGGCACACGTATGTAAGACTCCCAAGAGAAGACCTTGAACATCCTATCCAAGAGAATGGGTCAACTGGGCCAAATGGTCTACATGGAACACTAAGGAACAGTATCCGAGAGGTTGAAGCTTTCCGCAGATGCAGTCATTGAACTGTTTCAAATGTTAGCCTGGGACCTGAGGATCTGCTCTGTGAGTAGAACAGCTTCACCAATGGCTATAAAGGTCAAACTGCCCTGAATATCTTTGCTACTGGATCATTCCAATTAGTGTCAAAGAATATTTGGGTATTAGCCAAGCTGCCAAATCCACCTTTTTGCAAGACATGTCTGTTACACTGATCCACAGTAGTAGTAGGCTCATTCCTACAGAGGTGCATAGCAACAGCGGCAGAAACAGAAACAATTGAACACTATTGTGTCTTCCTCAAGGCACTGAGTGTCATTCACTGCACAAACATAGTGATTAGGGTGCCTACAGTCAATCCCAAGGCTTATATCAACCGCAAAGACTTTCATTCCACAAAACAAAGATCCAACATGTCAATGCATAGCTCCAGAGATCAACGCCTGACTCCTTCATGCCCAGTCAGCCAGCACTTGTTGCAGCATTTCACCATAATGATAGGTTGCAAGGCTGATTGTCAAGGGGTTTGGACTATTGCCTAAAATTGTGGTTCGTGACCCCATTGGTTAACTCACAGACACCAAAAGAACAAGGCACGTAAGATGACGCATCACCATTGAGCAAACAATTGGATCTTGAAGCAGTGTTTACAGTGTCTTGATCGCTTGGGGGTTGGAGAGCTTTGAGGTATGCATCAACCAAAGTGTGCAGTATGATTCTGGTCCACTGATTGCTGCATAACTTCAAGAAGGCGCTTCACATCAATATCAACAAAAATCATATACACCATGGCCTTGGTAGAGGGGAAGCTCCATCTGCCAGCACCAATAAAGGAAGGGACATTATATGCACAGGAGGTGAGGGACATCTGATTAACACCCATTTCATCAGAGATGGTTCTCCAATAACTGCAAAACACATGGTCAAATGATGTCGTATGTCCTGTAGGAAATATTACTTGTATGAAAATATTGTTTTGTAGAGTAAATTATCTACCACTGTACTATTTGTTTAACTCATAATGTTACCTCTGTAACTGTTCTCAACATGTGGAATTCCATTTACCTCATGGCTTGTCAGAAGAACATTTACAAGAGGAAACAAAGGCAAAATGATGATCTCATGATACTTATTGTGTTTCTCAAATGTGTGAGAAATATTTCTATTCTGTTCACTACATGGCCCTTCCCCTATGTTCTTCTCACCCCATGAGTATGTAACTGTGGCTGTGCTATCCGTGCACAGCATTAGGACTGTGGAAGGTGGCTCATCCAGATGTGAACCTTCAGATTCTTGATAGGGAATGGCGAAGAGATCAGCACCACTGCTTGAAGATGAAATATCCAAGTGAGGAATGACTAGGATTACACTATGCCTTCCAATAGGGCACAAGAAGAATTCAGACCAGGGCTGTGTGTCATCTGGGACTAACCATTGGCCTGAGTTCCAATCTCCTGCCTCTGCAGTTTTCTACCTGCTGCAATTTTATCGACACTCAGAGGGCGGGTTTGGAGGCGGGTCAAAGGTTAAAATTGTTTTGATTGATGGTGGGGTCCAATCCCGCTGTCAACCCACCTCCAAACAATTTTCCCAAGTGTTGGGATCCCGATTTGCACATGGACCCGACACCTAGTGGCGGGAAGAGGTTTAAAGCCACTTACCTGCCTGTTAACAGGTAGTTGAGAGTAGTTAACAGGCTATTTTCTAATTTTCCCACTTCTGCCTCGGGCTTCCCAACGTCCGGACACCACGCCAGGTAAGTGTGGCGTGTTGTGAGTCTGCTGTAATGTTACTGCATTGATGACAGCTGCAGAAGTGGTGTGAAGGATTCAATGGTGCACTGGTGAGTTTCAGAGATAAGGAAATGTTGGGAAAATCATTTTTAATGCATTTACACTTTTCTGTAGGTAACAAGTTTTGAAATCGATGTCTAGTCCCACCTCATTGGGAGGAACTCTCTCACCAGTGACAGATCGCTTCTGTAACCTCACCTGCAGCTGCCATCTGTTCTAGCCTATGGAGGGAGTCATTGGAGAGCCTGGGTGCAAGACCTCACCTTTATACAGTGATTGTTAGTGTTTGCAGCACTTCAAACACTGAGAAATGAGCTGTCAAAGAAAAATTGTGCGTGGTCCCTTTAAGAAAACCGGCAGATAACGCGTCATCAAATGACGTCATCTGACACCAGCTTCCTCTTAATTGGCCGGCAAGCTCGCAGGTCAATTAGCGTAAAATCACATCCGTGGGCCGGATGCAGTTGGGGGCGGGACTGGAAGCCGGAAACCACCCGACCCGCTCCCAAGCCGCATCCAATGACAAAAATCACGGCCGAAATCTCTTCCTAGCAGAGACTGATCTGTTTAACATAGGGAGCTTTAAAGTGAGCAAAAGCTTCCCCAATGGTTGGCTATATATTTTTCCCCAAAATTAATTGGCCCCTTTTAGATTATGGATCCAATGTTAGAATAACAGCAGTCAGAATATTGAGAAGCAATACCCCTGTATTACTCAGTCCCTAGTTCCTGGGTCCAGTGTAATTAAGTATGCCCATAAAGTTTCCACAGCAATCAACCATTAATCCAATGCTTTTATCTCTGAAATGCATTTATTTATCTCAGACATGGATCAATCCATCCAGGAGATAGAGGCCTCTGCCCACCCAGTGGGAAAGCTTGAGGTAGCAGGGAAGGCAATTATTAAGCATCATTACCAGATACACTCATTTTAGTTCCCGTCAACTCCTCCGGATTTCCAAGGCCAAGCAATTCCAATGCAGCTTCCTCCGGTTGTACCATTTAATAAAAATGTGTTGCTTTCTTGATATCGTGAAATGTCTTAATGACATCCTGCCATGCTCCACAGATAGTGAACATGGTGTTCATGAGTAGTGATCAAGCTTGAATGTGAATTTGGAAGAAGTGTGCAAGGGTTAAGTATCGCAACCCTCTTGGCAAGGACTTCTTGCACTATCTGCAGCAGTGAAATTTGTATTTCTTGTGGATTTTTTCATTTGGGGTTATCACATTTTCAGTGAGCACCCTTGGATTGGTGAACTGATTGTTTTTTATTGAGGTTGAGAAGCTTGGTTCCTGTTTACAGGAAACTCTCTGGTATCCGGCACCGACGGGACCGGGATGGTGCCAGTTGATTAAAAATTCCGGATGACGGAGAGGGTTATCTACCGAGGCTATTTTTAACAAACAAAGAGTCAGGCTTCTATTATTGAGGTGTTCGGACTTCCGACAGCGCCAAGAAGCCGAGTAGTGGTAGTTTGGAGAACTACCCCCACTGACTAACTCGGCCACCGCGGGAGACTCGAACTCGGATTCGGCAATATTTCCGGTTATTGAGGTGTTTTCGGAGCAAGAACTTTGCCGGTTAATAGAGAATTCCGAATGTGCCGTTTAAACGAGAGTTTCCTGTATATAGGTGCTAAATGATGACAGGTTCAAAACTATTCGATAAACTCATTGGGGACAATTTTAATCTAACCCACCTGTCGGGACACTGCTGGGATCGGGTGCAACGCTGGTTTTACACCGCCCTCAATTTTACTCTCCATTGAAGTCAGCGGAGAGCAATATTGAGCGGGGTGTAAAACCGGCGTTCAACCTGAACCCGTGGGTTTCCCTCCTGTGAGTTTGGTTCAAATTATCCCCGTTGTGACGAAATGAGCTATTTTGGTCTAGTTTTTTATCTAGTGGTTGTTCCTTTAAATCCAGTGACAATACACAGGCAATTTTACAAATGATTACACTTCAGAAACATACGCCAAGCTAATTCTGAAACAAAAGGGGCAAATTTTCGACTTCCGTTCGATCATAGGCCAAAGTCAGGGGAGCGGCCACACTGCCTGCCTGAAGCCGTCATCAAGAGGTCCAAAGCGCTTTCTGGATTTGGGCCTGATTTGAATGAGGAGCAGGCGGCTGCCGGTTGAAAGTCACCCCTAATGTTTCAGATTTAAACAATGCCGTGTGACGGGTTCAGTTTGTCTAACTCTTTGGTGTATGACGGTCCACAATTTTCTTTTGTGCAGTTATGCAGAGTAGACACTTACCAGGAGTCTATGCGAAGCTTGCTGTAGGATTACACCACAGCTCTCAAAGACATAACGTCATTGCCAAAGAATCAGTCTAAGTTTTCTCCAGTTTCATTATCCTTCAGTTCAATCAGTAAATAAAATTCTTCAGACAGATTTATTTAAAAACTGCTGTTTATTTATAATGGCAGCACAGCTTAGGAAACTTTAAAGAGCAAAAGGATGATGCACGTAGAGTATTTTTTATATTTGTAAGACTCCAATATGTTACATATTAACCCTTCCAACAATTTGAACCTATATTTAAGCCACTCAAACCTGCACTAAGTCATACTGCTGCATTTATTAGATTATACAATAATAAGGTGCTGTGGGTTTTCCTAGTTATGATGTAAAGTAATGTGTCCTATAAAGGCCGGGCCAGGGGGTGGGGGGAGGGGAATGTGCTGAGTGAGGGTAAATAGATGAGGAGCAAGTGAACACACCTGGCTGGGGTGACAGCTGGAAACTGTAAAAGGGGAACATTTGGAATAAAGTAATGCTGCTATCGGGATTTGTGTTTCAGCCAAGTCTAATGAAACACGAATACAGCATAGTGGTAGCGATAGTGATTTGTCAGTACAAACATCATCTGCAGATCATAGAAAACTAAAAATGGGAGTTTGCTGGGAACCACACAGGCAGAAAAAAATTAGGCGGGTGGGGGGGGGGTGGGAGGTGTGGAGAAGAAGAAATAAGAGTGGTGACCAAAAGCTTGAGAGTGGGGAAACACCTCAGCCAGAGTATACTATCAACAAAAAAGACCCTGGAGAAACACAAACCTACAATAGATGTGGGAGATGTCAACTGCCTGCCAGAAGTACAAAGTACTGTAATGTAATTCCCAGTGTAAGGCAACTTGCAGCTGCTACGCAGGAAGAGAAGGTGGTTGATAACATTTCAGAGAAAGGTGCTGAACATGCTTTCCGAAATTTTTTGGGACACTAAGGAGGCGATTTTGCCAGCCCTGGGGAGGCGGGTATGGAGGCAGGACTGCCGGGAAAATGGCAGATTTTGGGGGCGGGTTGCCAACCTGTCTCCATGCCATCTTCCCAGGAGGCGGGAAGCTGTCCCGCGCTGGGTCCCGTCTCCTTGGAGGCGGGAAGGGATTAAAGCCTATTAACTGCCTGTTAACAGGTAGTTAACAGGTAGAAAATAGGAATATCCCATTTTTGCCCTCACAAGTGCAGGCTTCCCGAAGGCTTCAAAACCCGCCAGGTCAGCGAGGCAAGTACTGGGTCTGTGGGGGTCGGAGGGGTGCAAAGGTGTGGTGTGAAGGTAAGTGATGGGTGCAAGAGTGGAGAGGCGAGTATCTGAGGTAAGTGCAAAGTGTTTTTAAAAGTGTACTTACCTTTGTTTCTTCCTGCAGGCTTCAGTTGGATTGTCTGCGGAGACTCTCGGACTTCCGTGTTGCAGATGAGAGATGGCCATTGCATTCTCATATGCAACAACCATCTCAATTCTGTAAAAGGAAGGTTGATGAGGTCTTGTATGCAAGTCCTCATCAAACTGCAGAGAATGTCACTGTTTGACATGATAACTGGAGGTAAATGCAAGGTTATCCACTTTGGTGGCAAAAACAGGAAGGCAGATTATTATCTGAATGCACTTCCCCTTCTCCCAATCTATTGCCAATGAGACCTGGGTGTCCTTGTGCACCAGTCGCTGGAGGTAAGCATGCAGGTACAGCAGGCGGCTAAGAAGGCAAATGGCATGTTGGCCTTCGTAGCGAGAGGGTTTGAGTACAGGAACAAGGATGTCTTGCTGCAGTTATACAGGGCCTTGGTGAGACCACATCTTGAGTATTGTGTGCAGTTTTGGTCGCCATATCTGAGGAAGGATGTTCTTGCCATGGAAGGAGTTCAGCAAAGATTCACCAGGCTGATACCTGGGATGGCAGGAATGACGTATGAGGAGAGATTGGGTCGATTGGGCTTGTACTCGCTGGAGTTTAGAAGAATGAGAGGGGATCTCATTGAAACTTATAAAATTCTGACAGGTCTGGACAGACTAGATGCAGGAAGGATGTTCCCGATGGTTGGGGAGTCCAGAACCAGGGGTCACAGTCTAAGGATAAGGGGTAGGCCATTTAGGACAGAAATGAGGAGAAATTTCTTCACCCAGAGAGTGGTGAACCTGTGGAATTCTCTACGACAGAAGGCAGTAGAGGCCAATACATTAAATATATTTAAGAAGGAGTTGGATATATTTCTTAAGGCTAAAGGGATCAAGGGTATGGGGAGAAAGCAGGGACCGGGTACTGAATTTGGATGATCAGCCATGATCGCATTGAATGGTGGCGCAGGCTCCAGGGGCCGAATGGCCTACTCCTACTCCTATCTTCTATGTTTCTATGTTTCACAGAGCTGTCAAACGATGACAATTCATCTGTCAAAAATTTTTGACAGATGAAACGTCATACGTTGACATTCTCTGCAACCGGATTTCCCTTGATTGGCCTGCTAAGCCTTAACAAGGTCAATCAAGGGAAAATGGCGTGGGTTGGCCACAAATCGGTGGAGGCGGGACATCAACCCGAGAAGCAGCAGTGCCGCCTCCAACGCGCCCCCAGTCACAAAATTGCCCCCTAAGGGAATCAAGGGATATGAGGATAGGGCGGGAAAGTGGAGTTGAGGTAGAAGATCAGCCATTATCTTATTGAATGGCAGAGCAGGCTCGAGGGGCCACATGTCCTACTCCTGCTTCTATTTCTTATGTTCTTATGTCCTGGGTGTGATACAAACGAAGATAACCCATTGTAGGCAGTAACATTGTTCCTTGTAAAGTCCCCATTGACTTTAAAATTGATACAGGGGCAAAGGTAATTTCCAATTCCAAGACTAAAAGGAAATAAGACCACTAAAAAGCCAAAGAAAATACTACTTGAACCAGGTTATAATATTCTGGATATATGAGAGTGGTTCCGAAGTTTCCTCTCCTTTGCAAAAACAAAATGCACCAAGAAATATATGTAGAAATATAAGTGTCAGCTTGGCTCTGTGATGACACTCTCCCCCGAGTCAGAGGGTTATGCGTTCAAACCCTACTCCACAGAATCTAGACTGATTCTTCAGTGCAGGACTGAGGGTGCACTCCACTGATGGACGTGCTGTCTTTTTGGATGAGACGTTAAACTGAGGTCCCTTCCCTACACGCTCAGGAGGACATGTAAGATCCCGTGACACTATTTGCAGAAGATTAGGGAGTTGTTGTGTGTTGACAATATTTGTTCCTCAAGCTTCACCACTACCTGTGGGACCTTGCAGTGTGCAAATTGACTGGTGTGTTTGTCGACATATTAACAGTGACTGCAATTCAAAAAATAATTTATTGGCTATGAAACACCTTGGGATGTCCTGAGGTCATATAAATACAAGTTCTTTCTTTAGTTCAAAAGCTTAGACATGACAGCAAGTCTTAGCCAAATACTGGGGGAACAGATCAGGAATATGAGCTCTCCAGGTAGTTCAGTCATAGCTTTCTAACGCATGCTCCAACAATCTTAATTCAGCAAGATACATATATATTAAATTGTATGATATGACAAACCTTCTTGCTTGATATTTTATGAATAAAGTACACACTCACTGGATCTCATTCGACAGGAAATTATCAAATTATGCATTAATTATAAATTAATTGGCAATAAATGCCAGGAATAAAAGCAACATCTAAAATAAACTTTACAATAATTATATCTTGGTGCTCTATTGATCTTTTATTAGTGAAAGGGTCAAACAGAATAAATTATATGAACAATAAAATTAATTAGTATTTGAAGATTTAAGAATACAGAGATTCTGTACATGGACTGAAGACCTCTATATCTAGGTAAAATGATTATTGTTATTATTCACTTGATAAAAAAGACCATTTGGCCCAAAAAGCCTGTCCTTTTGATCGATATTTACCCCACTTACCACCTTCTCGCCCGATCCCTCTCAGCAGACACAGATATAGTTGCTTCTGGAATCCATCTATACTGTTCACTCCCACAGAAGGGAGCAAATTGTTTAATTGGTTTTAAAAGGTTTCTACCTAATAATTATGCACTTAATAGGTGTATAATTTGGTGATCTTGATTCCAATGAACCAGCAGACAGAACATCCTAAAGTCCTTAAAACTCTCCTGATAGTCCCCATAAACTTTTTCTTCTCTATGATGAGTTTTACCTACACATTTAGCTGTAAAGAGATGTCCATACAGTTTTTTTTTCCGTATCTGGACTGGAGTTAAAATATACATGATAGTGCCCAGTGAATAAATGATATGTGCCCTGTCCCCTCCAATGTCCTATTAGAATGAAATAAGACAAGACTGTACCATCTTCTAACACATTACATGATTGGGTAAATAGGTGGAATCAAGCAACTTGCAGTCAGCACACCTGAACACAATACGGTGAGATCTTTGTTCAGTCAGTTGTTCATCTTCATTGCATTAAAGTGTAATGGACACTGAACCACTAAGAACTCTAATCTTCTTCACTTGCACATTTGCCATCTGGCACTATGCCACACATCAGAAGATAATAATTACAGGTTGGAAAGAATGTTGCTTTTACATGAGAGTAACCCTTTAAATATGGTCTCTTTTTTTGCTCGCTCTAGGCATTTTCATTTTTGGAGTCAGCCAGGCTAGAACTTGAGAACATTTGTGAAACCATAGATAGAAATATCCTTATTCTGGTCAGAATGAGCTTATGAAAGATGATTGTGTGATCAAATGATATTATTTTAAGTTGCAACATTAATATAGCATGAAGGATAAATGGATAAACCGCTGACAGTAATAGCATTTTAACTGGAAATGTACTGGGGAAGGAAAAACGTGGTCAGCCACAGTTCTGGATGTGATCCACACACTGACCAGAAACACTACATTGTTATAGCCTTCGCCATATCTTGAAAACTCGAGCCAACTTGAAAAGCCGAGTATCTTCTGATGGATTTCTTTACAAGTTAGCTGATTTGCATAATCATCCCCCCATTAAATATTTTCCAACATTGAGTCTGATTTGATGTTCTTTGATAATTTGATTAGGCTGCAATTGTTGTAGTAAAACTGAAACAGGGTTAATCTTCCAGTGCAAATGTCATTCACTTCTCATCTGTTGCGCATACTTCGAACAGTGTTTTCATGATTCCAACACTGTTTCTTCCATTGCCATATAAGATTTTTGCTGAGACAATCATTTGACTTGTACACTTATATGCTGGTTGTGGATTTGGCTGAACCAACCAGTTGGGTTTATTGAACGAATGTGGTTCCCTTCATACCCATAGCAGGGGACCATATAAGAAACATCAGTACTGAACAGGTGTGATTATGATCATATATTTATGCTGTAACAAGCACAGCTCAATGTCACAAAAAGAGAAGTTGTAATTAAAAGGAAGGCAATATCAGAAATTGACCATTACATTGGTGCATGTGTGATTTGGAACCATAAAAGGTCATAAGGAGAAAATAATTAATCAGAGAGGAGCTTTCAAGTATTTCCTGATATTTCCACCAATGATACACTTAAGAATTTCTGTAGCAGTTAATGCAGCTGCAAAATATTTGAACTGTCATCCTTTTCAATGCCTTTAATATTGTGTTAGCTTATTGAAGTGCACAGGAAATGAAGAACAAATTGCTGTGCCACTTAGTTTGTAAGTGCGAGACAAACAATAAAAGATCATCTTATTTGCATCATGCAGTTCATCATTATGTCAACCTTATCTCTAACTTGGCTACAGTCCTACCAAATGTTGCAAAATTATTTCAATATGCATCTGCACTGGGCATACCATGTAATACTTTCTGTTGAGCCAACTAGTTAGATATATTTAACTCAGGCTTTCAATACCATAAAGGAGTCTTCTTCATTACTGTATATCTATTAATGTGATGGTGGCCTCCGAACTGAATAAACTGTTAATAATAGATTTTTAAATGAGCTGAATAGAGAGGCTTCAGGAAATGATTATATTAACATTTATCTATTTAACGTCGTCTTTTCCACTGAACTGTTATAACAGATCATCTGCTTTGTGCACACAAAATAAGGATCTGTCTTTAAAAGGTTTTGCATCTTGTTGTCCAACTGTAGATTATATTCTATTAGCACCATTACAGCAATTTGTTAGCACTTTCAGTTTGCCAGTCAAAGCAATCATAAGTTGAAAATGACAGTAATCAAATATGATCTAGTTATCCACAAAATTTTAAATGAATCATTGCAATAAAATCCTAATATATAAATGTATTGTTTTTAGATTAGAGAACTATAATTATGTAGTGATTTGTTTATGTTGCTTACTTAGTGAGCCTGGAGCTAGCTGATATGACAAGAAATGTGTATGTGTGTGTCTAAATAATATATCCATAAAATATATCAAAAAGTTATGCAAGTGTATTTGTGTATTGTATTAAAAAAAAACAACCAGGGACTATGTCAGTCTTGGCTCAGTGGGAGCACACTCACCTCTGAGTCAGAAGGTCGTGGTTTCAAGCTCCACTCCAGAAACTTGAGCACATAATCTTGGCTGACACTTCAGTGTAGTACTGAGGGAGTGCTGTACTATGAGAGGACTTTCAGATGAGGCGGTAAACCAAGGCCCCTCAGCCCTCTTGGATGGATGTAAAAGATCCCTTGTTCTCTTGCAGTTCTGGCCAATACTTATCCCTCGAGCAACATCTCTAAAACAGATTATATGATCATTTATCTCATTGCTGTTTGTGGGACCTTGCTCTGTGCAAATTGACGGTTGCATTTCCCGACATTACAATGACCACATTTCAAAAATACTTCCATTTGCTGTAAAGCACTTTGGGACATTTGCTCTCTTGAAAGACGCTATATAAATGCAAATTGTTCCTTTCTTAATCATTTGCATTATTAGTTTAAAAAATCACCAGTAATGAGAATCTATTGAACAAATTAGAAATTTAGAGTGTAGAGGCAATAAAGCAGAAAGTGATAATAAAAGTAACAATAAGTGGAATTCACAGTGTCATCCCCAACACCTAAAACCAATGATCTGGTCATTCATTTAATTGCTGTTTGTGGGACTTTGCTGTGCACAAATTGGCTGCCATATTGCCTACATTACAACAGTGATCACACTTCAAAAGTACTTAATTTGTTGTAAAGCACTTTGTGACGTCCTGAGGTCGTGAAAGGTGCTATATGAATGCAAGTTTTCTTTCTTCGATAAATTACTGCTGCTTCTGAATTTGTGCGTTTTCTCTTCCCACTGCTGTTAGAGGACTTTTCATTTCCTTTCTGATCTTGATTGAACTAAAAAATGTGAATACCACTTAATTGAGTTCAGTTTCTTTTGAATCCAACTACTTTTTGGAATCCAGTGTTCAACCACCCAACTTCAAGCTGATTTCTGTGGGCTACCTCATTGAAGCTACGTACTCCACTGATTCAGAAGCAACAGCAGACAAGCCAAGAGTTGTTGGCTTTAGTACATATGTTGTTTAATTGCTTTGTTCATCGTTCAAGGCTTTTGCTGGGGAGCTAAATAGTACTTAGTCTGTGTTTTGGGTGTCTGCTATCTAATCCATGCAGCTGCCACAATTGTTTTAAACCTGTCTCTTGCCACACAGTGCTATGTGTTTAGATCTTGTCTTAGTGCATGCTAACAATTAAAATTGTGCATTTTTCTTCAAGCTTATGCTGAGTTTTCAGTTGTACCCATTTTGCCCACTTTCTTCTCATTATTAATGAATGTAATATGCCTATTGTTATAGTTGAATATTATAGTATAGGTTGGATGGTATGGTAGATCATCTTGCTAGACACAAGCACCAATGTAATGTTGAAAAAAAACAGAAAAAAGAACATTGTTTATACTTAACATTTGCTTCCTACTTCATTCTTCTTTATCTGTGATGTTGTCTCTCTCACCTTTGGGTCTTACTCGTCTCTGTGTCAAAGCATTGCTCATTTCTTTTTTACTTTTCTCGGTGTTATCTCTTCATTCTTATCCTCACTGTATGCCCATGAGCTTTGCTTGCTGCATGGTGGTGCCACCTTTAACTATTGGTTTCCTGCCATGTTTCCCTTGTAATTCATTTCTGTTTTTCTTTTAACTTAATCTGCTACCATAGTGAGGCGTTTCATCAGACAAACTGGCTAAGAATTATAGTAGTAAGCAAGCATAAGAGATAGACATCCTAGGACTGGAACCTATCATCATCTCCTGGGGAGAGAGGCAGGCGCTCAGCCACCTATCTTAATGGAACACCCACAGAGTGGCACTAATGGTGGCAGTGGAGATCTTCATACAGAAACAGAGTGGTCCACCCTCCCTGCTGAAGGAGGAAGGAAGGTGGTGCGACATTGCAGTGGGAGAACCAAATGGCAGGAAGGAACTATGAAAAAATAAAATTTTAAAAACTTATGAAAAACACAAGTAGTTATGTGCAGTTGAAAACTTAAAATGGTTGACAGAGCCATTTTAGGATTTAGATTGTCAAAGCAAGGTATTTACTATTTTCACAGTTATAGCTATTATGTGTTATATGGCAAGCATGACAATAATCTGCTTCTTTGAAGTAAAAGTACAATTATTGAAATGACAAATATCAGAACGTTAGAATGTACCTTTTTCAATAGCCAGTTTTCAAAGACACATTTTTAAATTGTTATAAGATTTAGTGGGGTAGATCTTGACTTTGTGCGATAGTGTAAAATGGGTGATAGCGATCGGCAGCCCATTTTTCATCTCTCTGAATTTTTATTTCCATCGGGAGAGATGTAAAACAGGCTGGCGATCGCTATCACCCATTTTACACTATCGCACAAAGTCAAGACCTACCCCATGGAGTGTGATTTGAACTGAATGCATCATACATTTGTTTCAGCTAAATACTGTAGTTGATGAAGTTTCAGCAAATAAAATCAACAGGATATATTGCAGATAACAAAGGAGCAACAATTTAGTTGATAATCTTTAAGGACATTAATAATATCCTGCAAAGTGACAACAGATGCTTCAGCCCACAAGCACCACAAGCCCAAGTTAGTTCTTATTGTTGATGTCACGAGCGGGTAATTTGTCTGTAAACCATTATTAACTGATGAGCGCTCTTCTTACACTTGTTGAAAAAAGAGTCTTGGAATGTAGACTTTTTTTAATTATAAATTTGGTACAGAATTTCTTCTTTTCCCAGTTGTTCTTTTCTGATATTTAGCATTTATGTAAATCTGTAGTCTTCCAATAGGGCACTCTTAACTGTAAAAAAAAAGTTTAGATTCATGTGTTGGATAATTTAGCCTTGAAAACTCATGGGGTGCTCACTTGGTGTTGCTCTGTAACCAAAAATGGTTCCCTCCCCTTGTAAACAATGGATATGGAAATAGGGCTGTGGGCTTCACAACACTTGTCCCACTGCTGAGTTTTGTAATGCTGTTCTGCGATCACATAGACGCCAGGTCATTCATTAACCTCTTTCTGACAGTACAATAAAGGCAGCAAAACTCCCAATCCCTTTGATTTTTCTTCATTGGCCCACGAAGGGTTATTATTACTTAGCTGAAGGTTGAGATCTAAATTGCAGGCTACTGATCTGTCAGTCAGGTTGATGGAATGCAGACAAGACTGCCTTGGGCTCAGTGTGGTTACGGTTCCACCCAGGAGACAGGCCTAGGCGCCCTCACTCCAGAGAGTTTTGGGTACAATCCAGGCACCGTGAGCATTTTTAACACACCCATTTTGTGCCGTTCTATTTAAAAGGGCAATATTTAATTTGTTTTCCTGATATTTTATTTGATTTTTTCAGTTATACACTAATATATCCCAACATGTATGAATAAGAATTACTGTATTTTTGTAGTGGTTCTTCGGTTCATTTTCATGAGTATTTTAGCAGAATCTGAAGATCAAATCTGAATTGTTAGCCTAAATATTCAAAACCAAATGCAAAGCTGCCTCTATTTGGATTCGCATGCACTTGTCTCCGTAAATAAAATGCTACACATGCACAGAGGGACACAGAGTCCATCAGCTAGGAATTTCAATCCTCTTTAATAATGCTGGATTCACAACAGTAAAGATAATTTGGTTGAAGAATTCTATCAATGTCAGTTTCTTTTGAAAAGTTTCTATGTTAAAAAGATTGATAATTGTTGTAATAGTTTTGTTATACTTTGTGGAAAAGCTGGCTGATAATTTACACTTCAATTATTTCTTGTTTTTTTCATTCATAGTGGAACGAACTATTGTTAGTTACAACTTTCATTCTCATCTTTGAGATGACTAGGTAAAAGTCTTCACTTTCTGCCTTCTGTAAAGGTTTGGGCATTTCCACTTCAGCTTCAAATACACATTAAATGGTAGGACACTGAGTAGTGTAGAGGAACAAAGGGACCTTGGAGTGCATGTCCACAGACCCCTGAAGGTAGCAGGCCAGGTAGATAAGGTGGTTAAGAAGGCATACAGAATGCTTGACTTTATTAGCCATGGCATAGAATACAAGACCAGGGGGGTTATGTTTCAACTGTATAAAACACTAGTTAGGCCTCGGCTAGAGTACTGCGTGCAGTTCTGGTCACCACATTACAGGAAAGATGTGACTGCACTAGAGAGGGTGCAGAGGAGATTTACAAGGATGTTGCCGGGAGTAGAGAATCTTAACTATGAGGAAAGACTGGATAGGCTGGGTTTGTTTTCCTTGGAACAGAGGAGGCTGAGGGGAGGCCTTATTGAGGTGTATAAAATTATGAGGGGCATAGATAAAGTGGATAGAAAGGACCTATTTCCCTTAGCAGAGGGGTCAAAAACCAGGGGGCACAGATTTAAATTAATTGGTGGAAGGTTTAGAGGGGATTTGAGGGGAAATTTCTTCACCCAGAGGGTTGTGGGGGCCAAAATGGCCTCCTTCCATGCTGTAACTTTCTATGATTCTAATGGGTGTCTGTCCACAGCGCGAGACTATTCAGGTTCTATGTAGGTAGTTTCACTCAGGACAAGTCCAATAATAGTGAGAGTTTGGGAAATAGGATAACTCATTGATACAATACGTGTGCTCTTTTCAGCTTACGACTAATGCGTATTATTGGGATACTATGCATATTGCTAATCTATGATATATGTGATCTGGGAATTCTTGATGCTGACTCTGTGTGCAAGGAACTGCAATTGTTTCATTCTTCATTACCATCATCCTTCATTTTGATAAGTATAAATTCACAGGAATAGATAATGGCCCTGAAATTGAGGTTGGTGTGATGAAGGAACTTCTGAATAAATTTGCAATTCAGTGCATTATTTAATTATTAGAATTCTGTACATTGTATGATTATTTGGGGATTCCATTGCATATCATTAGTGAATTCCCTTCGTAAATTATTGCAATGGAATCCTCCTTTGTCATTGGAGGACCAGGCCCACGTGATCCCAGGGACACTCCTGAACCGCCTGCATCACTGGGATCCGTGGGCCTTTACGCTGCCATCCTCCTGGAGGCCTGAGACCGGAACTCTTCGCAGACTGCGCGCTAGGAGGTAATTTCGGAATTGTCTCGCAGGTCAGAGGCGTACTCCGGAGGTACACTTCCGACCGCAATTTCTAGGCCAATGTTTAAAATTAAAATGTCCACTATGTTGGTAGAAGGCTACCTATCTGCTTCTTGAAAACAGCAACAATGATGCATTGAAAGGTTTAAATAAATCATACAACAATCCCTCAAAGGTTTTAATGATCTTTTTTCTTCATTCATGATTCTTAATTTTTATTGTTGTTTCTTTGCCTTTATTACCAAACAACTAATGTTCCATGATCTGTACCTTTCACTTAGTAAAGAATTGGATGGCTGAGGGTAGTTTCACTTACTTTTAGTCAAGAATCTCAACCAATACCTTTCTTGACAAACGTTCTCCATGATGATGCAACACTTATTTATGGGATGTAGGTCTGTGCCTGTCAGTCCCTACACCGTATGCTGCTGGTTTCCTTCAAGTCTAGGACTGGATTTTGCCAGCACTAGGGAGGTGGGTTTGAAGGCGGGACTGCCGGGAAAATGGCAGAATCTGGGGGTGGGTGCCCAACCTGCCCCCAACCCGCCTCCATGACATCTTCCCAGGAGGCGGGTAGCCGACCAGCACTGGGTCCCGTCTCCTGGAGGCGGGAAGGGGATCACAGCCACTTAACTGCACTGCGAGCAGTGGGTCTGCGGTTGTCGGAGGGTTCCAAAAGTGCGCTGTGGAGGTAAGTGATGGGTGCAAGTGTGGAGAGGTAAGTATGTGAGGTGAGTTAAAAGTGATAGAAAATGTTTACTTACCTTTGTTTCTTCCTGCAGGCTTCAACAGTTGGGGATGTGGAGAGTCTCGCATCTCACCAGCAGAGATGACAGATGGTTGCTGCATTCTCCGATGCAACAACCATCTAATTTCTACTCACAAAAGAGGTTTGATGAGTCTTGAATACAAGGACTCATCAAACAACAGAGAATGTCAGTGTTTGACAGCTTCACAGAGCTGTCAAACGATGACAATTCATCTGTCAAAAATTTTTGACCGATGAAACATCATACACTGATGTTCTCTGTAACTGACTTCTCCTTAATTGGCCTGCTAAGCCCGCTGGGTGGGCTTAACATGGTCAATCAAGGAAAAATAGCGTGGGTTGGCCACAAGTCGATGGAGGCGGGACTAAAACCCGACAAGCAGCAGTCCCGCCTCCAACTCGCCCCCATTGCCAAAATCACCCAGCTGATCAGCAAAACACACTCGTGACCATGACAGGTTGGCTCGAATGCTAATGCCAATCCTGGGACTTTAATCCGACCACGTATTCTTCGGAAGGCATGCAGGCATTCTACAATTTCCCCTTATTCATATTTTATACAGCTGGTAAAAACTGACAGGTCATTTGGTCAAGTACAAAGTGGAGACCTGGAAGATGGATCTTTCAAGTGTAAATTGTGTAGAAATATTATGCGGATAAAGAAATGATGGAGGCAATTCATTCAATTCCTTGTTTCATGTGAAAACTGTGGACAATTTCATCCTAGTTCAGCAATCTGTAATAGATAAAGGTCAGTAAAGATGCTCTGAATAAACCTAAAGTATGAAACCAGATCGGATATACCCCAAAATCCTGAAGGCATTGAGTGAGGAAATAGGGTGGTCATTCTTTAAGAGCACCTTTGAATAGCTTGGAAGTGTCTCATCTCATCTTCTCATTTCAGCCTTAGTGGTGTCCTGCACTGAGTCTCGTTCCTTCAACTCAATATCTCAGTTTTAAAAATATCCTTGAATACGAACAGAATGCCAGAGATTTGGACAATAGTAAAAGGGACGTGGATATTTTTACCCCAATGTGTTTCTTCTGTCGTCCTGCAGGTGTTGACTCCTTGCTGGTGTGCAGCTCCGCAGCTGCCTGTCGCCCTCCAGCACCTTACCTAATTGGTCAGGAGTTTCATTCAAGTGAGCTGAATCGGGAATTGGAGACCTGTGAGGGTAACAGATTGGATTTTCCTCTGTCATCGCGCCTGAAATTGGGCTTGATAACAGCCAAAAAAGGAAAAATTGGGTCGCAAGCAATGTTCCTGCTAAAGTGCGTGCGAACGCGGCCGCACAGTCGTCTGAACGGTCCCACGCAGGCCGCTCACCGGCTTTTCCATTGTACACAAATTTAAAGGGACCGCGCATTGAAAGAAACAGACCACGCAGAACAAAGCACAGCTTACAGGGAACATTGGTAGCAAGGCCTCCCACCAAGGTTCCTACCCCAAACTAATTTTCTCTCGGCCCACCAGGAGCACTGCTAGCTGCCCCTTCCCTCGCACCACATGTAAATGATGGCAGGGGGGCTGGGCCTACATTGATGGTCGATTTTCCTGTCATTTGCCCCTCTTACCATTGTTCCCTAGGATCGCCTGGAGAAATGTCATGGTAGACTATCGGCAGCAATAGTCCCAATTTCTGTATGTGGAGGAAGAGGACCTAGTAGAGGCCTCCTCTCCCTCCAATTCGGTCCCTAATACTTTGCGTTGCCAAGGCCTACAAAACTGGTAGGTTTCTTCATCATTGGGGCTCTTCTGCCCCTTAAATTCCCTCACTGCATCTTCTGGTGCTGCTGCAGCACCAGAAGATTTGTTGACTCTGATAGTGGTGGGCTCCATCTTGTGGTGGGGATCCTGCCCAAAGTGTACTCCTGCATAACAAATGACACCTGGCCCAGAAAAATGTGTCAGGGTACAGACATTCTCGGGATGATGGGCAGAAGTCCCTCCCTGCCACGATACCATTGCGAAGAGGAGAATCCTACCTGACATTTATAATGTGGCAATGCATTTCGGGGCTCATTTATTTTCATGTGAAGTGAGCTAAAGGTTACAAAGGACAGACAGGATGTATTTAAAAACAATTGGTGGGACCTCACAAATCTACTAGAATTCTTAAGTGAATTATATCCACTTGATTGTCATTTTCAATCAATGTAGTTAACTCCTCAATCAAGTGGATATAATCTACTTGTATTTATAGATTTGATAAAATTCTATATGTCAGGTTTTTAAACAAGGCTTATGAATTAATGATAAATTTACTAGCTGGATTGTAAATTACAGGAAACTCTCTGGTATCCGGCACCAACGGGACCGGGGTGGTGCCGGTTGATTAAAAATTCCGGATGACGGAGAGGGTTATCTACCGAGGCTATTTTTAACAAACAAAGTCAGACTCCTGTTATTGAGGTCCATATGGCCTACGCCTGCTCCTATTTCTTATGTTCTTAAAGGAGGAAAAGGAGATGGAGAGTGGTTTAGGGAGGGAATTCAAGAGAATGCGGCCTAGGTCGCTGAAAGTACTGCTGTCAATTGTTGGGTGAAAGGAAGGAGGGATGCACCAGAGTCAGAGGAATGGAGAGTTCTTGAGGGAATGTAGGGCTGAATGAGGTTTCAGAGATAGGGAGGGATGAGGCTGTTAAGCAATTTAAACATGAGAGCGAGAATTTTAAATTGGAGGTGTTGGGAGACCAGAGCCAATCTAGATCAGCAAGGACAGAATGGATGGGTGAGTGTGATAAGATACAGGCAGCCGAGTTTTGGATGAGCTGATGTTTACAGAGGGTAGAGGATGGTAGGCCGTCTAGGGTAGCATTACAATAGTCCAATCTGGAGGAGACAAATGCATGGATGAGTTTCAGCAGCAGATGTGTTGAGGCAATGATCAATGGACAAAGTCCTTTTGGGGGTTGTGATTATTGCAAT
Source organism: Somniosus microcephalus (assembly GCF_052327205.1). Taxonomy (NCBI): domain Eukaryota; kingdom Metazoa; phylum Chordata; class Chondrichthyes; order Squaliformes; family Somniosidae; genus Somniosus; species Somniosus microcephalus. The sequence continues at coordinate 22,611,639 of NC_141010.1, forward strand.
TTAATAGGCTGCTTTGCTTTGTAGTATTCATGAGCAATATGGATTAGAATGTTGAACCAGGTTGCTAATGTAGGGGAGATTGGTAGCATTCAAAGAAATCTAGTCAAATTTAATTGCTAAGGCTAAGGAATGCCAGGAGTTTAATTTGGATATGAGGATGATATGCATATTGATATGAGAAACATGAAATGCGTGCATAATGGATTGGTGTCCTTTGACAATGATGCAGAAGATTTGGGTGTGATTACTGACCATTCACTAAAAGTATCTAGTCAGGGTGACCCTGTTATCAATAAAGCTAATCAATTACTTTGATGAATTTTGAAGGTTTTCATCATGTACTACTTTTTGGTAAGGAATTATTTGAATATGATGTGAAGCTCTTGGCATTTTACCTTCAGAAGGACATTTAAGCATTAGGGAGAGTTCAGAGAAAAGTGTACAACATCTTTCTGGCCCTTAAAATTTTAACTTATTAAGGAAGGCAAAGAGAATTAAACTTCTGGAGAAAAATAGATTGTAAGGATTCAGATCCTTTAAATGGTGGGAGGCCTAAATAATGTAAAGGTAAACAGAGTTCATAAGCAAAAATAAATGGAAAGTCTCAAGTAGCATTAAAATACTTTTCTCCTTAAAAGGTAGTAAATATATGATGTAGGCTCCCATTAAAAGTAATTAACTCCTTTACAAAGAGCTAGATGGATATCCGGAAGAGCAACAATTGGAGATTATAAAGATATATATTGGAAGACAGGATAAAATACTACTTGGAACACTAAAGGTTCTACTTTTCTGAAGGCTATTGTAATGTATAGAATGTAACTGCTCAGGATTATAATGTTTGATTGATATCATTGGCCTAGAAATTCCCTGTTGTAGGGCCAGCCATTAAGGCCGTTTTTTTTGAAAAAATGGTGGCCGCCTCGCTTCCGCCCGCTTTCAGCTCGGGACACGGCAGCGGCCATTTTGGTGAGGGCCATCGTACTGCCATTGCCAGTGCTGGACTCTCAAATTTAAATGAGCAGATCATGATGTCAATCGGCGTGCAATGCCTGATTTGATGCCACGACTGCTATTTTGGATGTCTCCGCACACCATAACACCCTGTCCTAAATATGCACAGAGAAATGTGCGTGAAGCAGCCCTGCAGAGATGCTGTTAGCGCTGCTTAAAGGGACACACGCACATCTTTCAAGTAAGTTTGGATTTCAGCTTTTAGACTTTCTTTAATATTTTACTGAAGTAGTGGCTTGGTGCAATACATTTGAAAAGTTGTTAAAGTGTGCAAAGAGTGCTGAGTTTGTTTGCTATGCTAATACACATTAAGTTAGTTATGTGTATTAACCATAGTTAACTGCAGATTAATTTCTGCTAAACCTATAGGATTGACTTCACAAAGAGTTAATCGTCTATTGTGAACATCACCATACCAGATAATGGAGCACACTGAGAGCGTCAGTGCAGCCAGCTGTACAAAGACAGAATACTACCCCCCACACATGCACCCACACACACGTACAATTCAAACAATATATATTATTAAAAAACACAAATACCCAGGACAGATTTCAAGGCTGACATCTAATGGTGGGTTTCAGATAACAGTTATAAACCACTCAAACTTCTCTCTCGTGGTTTTATGATGTCATCTGAACCCCTCAATTAGATTACAGCCTTGTAATCACTCTCAGGTATTCAAATATGTAAAATGTTCCCTTTTTTGCCATGACCACTGATATCGTCTGACGCCACCTCTGTGTTTTATTATGCAGACTTGTACCTTGCAATGTTGCTGTTAAATTTCCTTCCTACGATTTGTATCTCCTGCATTGTCTGCTTCTGACGCTGAGTATTAATGTGGGAGGAAGAATTGCCTTTGTTTCTATGTGTCGCAACGTCAAAAGTGTGCTCATCAAGATTTTGTCATGTCGATATTTCCAGCAAAATTTTAAACAAGTTCTAAAATTTCAGGCGAAGAATCGTTTTTCTTCCGCTTTCAGCTGCTGGTCGATCTCTGCCATATTTCCAGCATTAGTGCAGATTTCCATCATTTAATTTTCTTGATCTGATACTTCTATGTAGCCAAACACAATTCAACAAAAGGTCATGTTGTTTGATTTCCTTACAAAGTTGCTTCAAAAAATGGAAGCATTTTGGAGGAGGGATAAAACAGAAGTTATTATTGAACCCCCCAAACTGACCAAAGTTCATATTACTGTACCTGATTACTCACCTCCCAAACTGACCAAATTTCATATTACTGTACCTGATTACTCACCTCCCAAACTGACCAAAGTTCATATTACTGTACCTGATTACTCACCTCCCAAACTGACCAAAGTTCATATTACTGTACCTGATTACTCACCTCCCAAACTGACCAAATTTCATATTACTGTACCTGATTACTCACCTCCCAAACTGACCAAAGTTCATATTACTGTACCTGATTACTCACCTCCCAAACTGACCAAAGTTGCTGAAAATTTACTGAGTAGAGCATTGAATTTGTTTTGATTTGATTTGAGACTTTAAAAAGAATTAGCTCATACAAAAATGAGGAATACTGCCTCTATAAAATATAATATCCTGTGTAACCTACACTTACCTCCCACCACAACCACACTTCCTTTTTAATATAGCAAAAATCAACATATAACACCACAAATCCAATTATACAGTTCCTTTTTACTCGCGTAGGACTACTTCAAACCAAGATAGAAGCCTAGCTTCGCGTCTTCAATGTACCTTCAATAGCTGAAACTTGTAACATATATCAAAGGAATATGAGCAGTAACATCTGCATCGCGTACTAAACTGGATCTTACGTCATGTGGGCGAGTTAAAAAGTACACATATAAACGTTTTTTGTTATTTGTAGATGATATGCGGGAAAAGGGGGGACACTGGCAAAACTTACCTCCTTCTACTTGAATCGTGCCTCGTCTATTATGCAGTGGCTTTAACAGTGTTTATGGAGACATCTGCAGTCCAGACCATCCGCCCACCCTCCTGTTTGGAAAAAGATGCATAGCAGGGGGCCTTTAAAAGGGCAAAAAAGCAATGAAGAAATTGATCAACACAGATCCTTTTCTGACTCCACTGCATTGGTGTTGTTGTACCATGTGCAACAGCAGCAGAATCTCAGAAATATCTCAGAGAGCTCACAGTGCACTGAAAGTCCTGGTCACCCAGTTAAATATCTTTACAATACATGTACAGGATATGCTATTCCTCTGTGACAAGCAGTGGTACAATCTCTGCAATTCAAATAGTATTTCAGTTGAAGTCATGCATGGGAATTCAGTTGTGGGAAGCTGTTATCCTGCATTGTCTGCCAAGAGATCTGTTACCAGGAAAAAAAATACTAAACCTGTCAAAAATGGAATAAACCTGCTTCAATAAACTCTACCTCTATGTTGGAGTTTGTTTCAAGAATGTTGAGACCATGTTGGTAAATCGCTCAACCATCGCTTTTGTGCTTTATAACTTCTAACATTCTAGGTTGCGCATTATTCAATCCATAACAGTATTGCTCTTGTCTTGGGATTCTGTGACATTGTATACACCGCCATCATAGCACATCCTTCCCTGTCGTGGAACGATAGAGAATTAAATGATATATTAGATAGCATGATAGTTATTAAATGTTTATGCACTTTGACATAACTGATGAGATGTAGCTGGACATCCAAGCTGGATTCTCCAAGCCAGGCAGCATCCGTGGAGAGAGAAACAGAGTTAACGTTTCAGGTCGAAGATTAATGTTTAATGGATTAGTGGACTGAATAACAGCTCATCCCTATGATGTCCACTGTTAGGACTTGGAAGCTACCATTGGCATTGAATCTGGTACTGTCATTAACCTGACAGTCGTAAGGAGGGAAGTGCTGTTTGAAGACTATCCCTGAAGCTTGTTGTTCAGGAGATGTTCTCATCAGTAAGAACCTCCTTGTGCAGCCTCAGCCTTTGCGCACACTGCTCCTCCATTTGGGACAGTTAGCTACTCCTTGACATATACACATGACCCCAGGGTAGCCATTCTAGTTCTTCCCTCTGTCTCCTGCAGTAATACAGGACAGCATATATTGTAGCTATAATGCTCAGCAGAATGTTTACCAAACCTGGAGATACAATGGCTTTAACATTCTGCAGAGCTGTAACTCTGACAAAAACCTTCTGGGAATCCGAGAGAACAGTGTAAATGGCTGAAAATGTCTGTCTGTATTATTTCTCTGGGGTTTCAGCTGATCATCCACCACAGTTCCAGTGGGAGACTAATGGTAGCCCCACAGAATTTCAGGCCCAATAATTCCAACTCAGGTTGGAGGCTGTGGGGACCAAACAAAATATAGCACCATAAAAACATAAGAATTAGGAGCAGGAGTAGGCCATAGGGCCCCTCGAGCCTGCTCCACCATTCAATAAGATCATGGCTGACCTACATCAACTCCACTTTCCCACCCTATCCCCATATCCCTTGATTTCCTTAGTGCCCAAAAATCGATCAATCTCAGGAGAAACAACCCCTGTCAAGTCCTCTAAGAATGTTATATGTTTCAATGATAAGAGTTATTAACAAGCTTTAATAACTATATTAAGTAATGGGAATTAGAAAAGGATTGTTATTGCTAGTAAATTTCTTTTACACTAGATTAAAAAAAAGTGGATGAGTGCTATAACTGTCAATTGACTCTACTACTGTTTTTTTCAGACTGTTTTGTCCCTTTTAATGCCAGTCTCCTCGAGTGTTACCAGCTGAAATCCAAATAGTCTTTTAAGATTTTTTTATACGTAACATTATGCATAAAGTGAGAGCTGTGCATGAAAAATCACAGTGAACCGCAATTCAACATGGGAGCAAGATTCCAACTTCATTAGACATTGACAATTATCACTATGGGACTGGAAAATTTTGATAATACCGTACATGTATTATACCATGGAATGGTACCATGTTGGTTCACATCCCAGTGTTACAAATTTTGGGTCCAGATATTCTTTCAGATTCAACATCACCAGTCTCTCCACTAGCCTGACTCCATGTCCTTTATGATCAGCAGTTTACCTTTACTGCCCAATATCTAGTCATACAATAGTGTGACCTGGGGAGGTCATAACAATGAAATCTCTTGTTCTGTGTAAATTGGATATCATAAACTTGCATGTGCCCCCAGATTCATTTGTTCTATCTTCCAAAGATTGTTCCTGCTAGCAAATTTCTTTCACACTAGACAAAAAAATCCACCAGCTTAAACATCCACTCCCTCCATCACCTGCACACAGTGGCTGCTCAGTGTACTGTACTATCTACAGGATGTACTGCAGCAACTCGCCAAGGCTTCTTAGACAGCACCTCCCAAACCCGTGACCTCCACCACCTAAAAAGACAAGGGCTGCATGGGAACACCACCACCTCCAAGTTCCCCAGCATGTCACACACCATCCTGACTTGGACATGTATCGCCGTTCCTTCATGGCCGCTGGGTCAAAATCCTGTAACCTTCTACTGAACAGCATTGTGGAAGCACACAGACTGCAGCCCTTCGAGGAGAAGGCTCACCACCACCTTCTCAAGGGCAACTGGGATTGGGCAATAAATGGCGGCCTTGCCAATGACACCCACATCCCGAAAATGAACTTTTAAAAAAGCAACCTGATGCGAACTCTAGTGAGACACGACCAACTATACCTCAACAAGGAAGGTGATTTATTTTACAAATAATATGTGAATGAACAAAATAACATTTAAATTCTATTTCTAAGTTATTTTGTAACAGTCTTCACAAAATAACAAAGCACACCACACGTCCCTATCAGTGGGTTAATTGTATTTTTCTAACCCATAATTTTTCTGACATTCTATGCATTAACTTTAAGGAGCGAGCCCTCACACCCCGTGTCTCACTTCTTTATGAGCTATTGGAAGGTTGTCTCTGTGCGTTTCTGGCGGGCAAGAAGACAAAAGCTTGACCTCTGACTTATCTTGTGCCGAGTTCTCTGTGCCCGAGAGTTGGCCAGTGGAGCTGCCAATTAAAGCAGCTACTGTCCTCTTAGGTGGGAGCTTTCCCCAGAAGCACTCCCTGCTAGGCTCACACGAATGAAGGCATACCAGCATACCACCCAATCTCCTCTGTGCAATGTGTTAATGAATCTCATCGTCTAAAATTGATAGGTAACGAAACATAACACACAGGCCTAGAAATTCGGGCGCCGGAATTACCGCGGCGCTCGGAGCCGTTGCGCCCGCCGGAAATTCAGCTTTAGCGCCCCAAGAGGGACGCGGGGCGCTGCTCGAGGCGCCCCGTGTCCCCCTTGGGGCGCTGAAACTGAATATCGCAGTGCTACGTGCCGCAGCGCCACACGCTGCGGCACGGCGCGCTGCAGTACTGCAGGCCTTCCTCCCCTTCTTAAGGGGGAGGGGCCTGCACCAGCGCGATGGCCGATCGCGAGTGCCGGCAAAAGAGCCCGGCACCGAGGAGAAGTGCCGGGCTCTCAGGACACAGCCGGCACTGCCCGGGAGGGGGATCAGGAGGCCGGGGACGGAGGTGCTGGCAGACAGCCACCGAAAAAAATGGCCGCCCCGCACCTCCACCTTAATTTGCGCCACTACCACCACAGGTAGGCCCCGTGAACCGGGCGCGATTTGCGACCGGCGTTGCAGAGGCGGACGCGACCAGATATCGCGATCGGGGCAGTAGCAGGGCGCTGCGCACACCGATGATGTCATCGATGGTGGCGCAGCGCTACAGGCTAATGCTGCCATTAGCGCCCCGCTAAATATCGCGGGAGTCGTGGCCAGTGGTGCTAAAGCCACTGAGTGCCCTCTTTAGGCGCTGACTGGTGGCGCAGCCCACCGAATTTCTAGGCCACAATACTTTAATAGCTGGACATGTTATACTGAGGTCCCGTCTTCTGTTTTAGTGGTTCAGGTAATTGTTAAAAATCCTGTGATGCCATTGGAAGATGAGCAAATATTTCTGGTGTGCTGGGCAGCATTCCTCCCTAAACTAATACCACCAAACAGATTAACCAGACATTCATTTTATTACTATTCTTGGAATCATGCCACATGCAAAATGACTGCCACATAAAAATAATCACTACATTTCAAAGTAATTAATTGAATGTGAAGAACGTTGAGACATATCTGAGGCATGTGATAAGGAACTATATGAATGCCACGCTTTCTAAAGTTTGTTTGATGCCAATGTGTTGCTGGATTGTGTTGATTATCTGCACAACAGATCTGCATCTTAATCCTGATGGATCAACGGAAAGGGAGGATATTGTCTGTTTAAATTATGCTTGTCTTGTTCATGTCTTTTCAGATTAAACAGCTACCTTTATGATACTAGGTTAACTACCTTTATTTTTTCATCAGTAATTTCTGTTTCTTTATTGCTCTATTCACTTATTAATATGCACAAAATATGAACCATTGTGATATACGCCTATAGTCTGATTTATTGCTTCTCCTTAATTAGAATAGTAATGCAAGGAGTAACTCCTGGAATACGATCAGCAGGTTACACAATAAGCAAATCCCATTCATTCAATTTATCTTTAGTGCAATCGCTCTAATGAACAGGGAGAAGATAACCATAGGATGTTTAAATTATCTCTTTCAGTCATCTATCTTTATAATGTTAACACCGCTGTTCCAGCCCAGGCTTTCTCCGCAACTCTTTTTATTCATATTCACAGTGAACTACAGCAATAAGTGGACTTGTAGGTGGTGAAATTCGGCCCATTAGTGTCGGCTGATAAAGCGTGTTTTGGTGAAAAAATGGTGGCCACCTTGCTTCTGCCCACTTTTGGCGTGAAATGTGGCGTACAACATTTTGGGCAGGTCGGCAGCGCTGTCGTTGCTTGCGCTCGCTGCAAATATGGTAATTAGTTAGATCGTGACCAATGTTCCCTCTAATTTTTTTTGTGCGCAGTCACTTTAAATTTGCTCAGCATCTACCAGCGGCAACAGCTTGTGAGTGACCTGCGCAGGACCTCCAGATTGATGGACCCGCGCACCTTAGCGGGAACATTGATCGTGACATCAATCAGCATGCAACGCTGAACGGACGCACGACCTGCTATTTTGGACATCTCCACTCCTTTTAGTGCCCTCTCCAAAGCACGCAGAGTTGAACATGCATTCAGCTGTATGACGGGCTCCCCACCAGCGCTTCTTAAAGGGACACACGCACCTTTCAGGTAAGTTTAGATTTTTGCTTTTGTACAGGTTTCTTTAAATTTTATTTGAGTAGTGTCTTGGTGTACGACATTTAAAAAGTTGTTAAAGTGTGAAGGGACTGCAGGGAGTGCTGCTGGACATTTGCAAGGCTGCTCGCAGAGGGAGGAGAAGGAGTAGGAGAAGGCAGAGGAGGAAGAGAAAGAAGCAGAAGAGGAAGAAACAGAAGAGGAGGAAGCAGAAGGAAGGAGGAAACCCAGACAGCCTCTTTATGGCTGGGATATTCGGGATCGAATCATCCGCCTGCGGTACCAGTGAACACAACCCCAATTCTCCTTTCAACATTTGTCCCACACCTTATCTTCCCTCTGTTACTGACCAGCACAGCCTCCTCTCGGTCACAATGCTAAAATAAAAGCCACCACGAAGCAAACTTTCCAATCCAACTTTTATCCATATATGCATCCAATATTACATCACAAAATCAACTAATCACTTTTGTGCATTCCCTTAGTGACTGTCTTGCATGTGCCTTTGCCTATTCTAATGCTCCTATGCAGTGGCTGCAGCATGGCTGGTGGAGGCTGCTGACTTTCAGTGGGAGTGACTGCAGATGGCCTTGCAGGACGATCTCGAGGAGCTGGTAGCTGGGAGTGTGAAATCGAGTGACAGTGTTTGTTCTTCTTCTTCACTCTCCTCTCCCTCTTTTTGTCCAACCACTGGCTGGGCAGGCTAGATTTTTTGAGTGTCTGAAATGAGGAAGGCATCTTGAATTCTTTCAGCCCTGCCGCTGGCCAAGGGCTCAGCCATGTCCCTGCCAAGAATGGCCAGCACCGTCTCCTCCAAGGGTGTGAGCTGAAAATAGAAATGGGAGGTGTGCCTCGTGTTTGGAAGAGATTGTTGGTAGATGAGTGATGGGGGAGGTTGTGCATTGAGCAGTGTGTGAGGCTAGTGGTGCAGTTGGCAGGAGACGGTTTTTGAAGATGCATTCACTGACCTTGACCACTGGTCTGAGGCCATGAAACTTCTTCGGGCACTGGAGACAGATCGTAGGGGCGACACTGCTAGCAGTGATCATTTCAGTGATCTGATCCCACATCCTTCTTTCTGGAGGGCCTCCTGGCCCCCTGTGGGTAGAAGACCTCTCTTCCAGTGTTCACCCCCTGCACAAATTTCAATTGCTGCATCCGAAACCCTGGGTGCCCTTTCCCTGGCCTATGAGCCATTTGGGTGATTGCTGAAGCACTTTTAACATTTTTGATCAGCAGAAGGCTGTTACGCAACTTAATCACTCCAGCCGAACCGATGGACAAGAATTTTGAGGAGATTGTTGATACCCTACACTGCCAATTCGAGGCAGGACTGGCAGATTCTCTGCAAGACAAATTCATCTGCGATCCCCTAAGTGTAGAAGCACAAAAAAAGGTATCTTCTGGAAAAGATTTAACACTGGACAAGGCTTTCAGTGCAATAGGAGCGGCAAAGATACAGCAAAGGCCACAGGACTTCGGCACCCATGAAATGACACGGGGTTTCAAGAGATGTTATCGCTGCGGCAGATCCAACCATGACAGAGGGATTGCTGGTTCAAAGAAAAAGCATGCAGGCGATGCGGAAAGATGGGACACATTCCACGTGTATGCCGATCTGAAAATAAAAAATCCACTAACGGGAAGAGAATCAATAAGGAAAAGCACAGAAAGGTACAAATGATGACGGACAGTAGCTCCAAAGGCCAGAAGAGCGATAGCGACTCCGGGAACAAGAGACTAAGCTCTCTCAAATTACATAATGTAATTGCCAATGAAGATTACCAGACCATTTGGGTTACCCTCATAATAGCAGGGTCCCCAGTTAAAATGGAGCTAGATACAGGGTCAGCTCTAACCGTAATAAATCGACGAGATTACGAGAGGCTATTTTCGCATATACCTCTAAAAGACACATCCATTATCTTAAAAACATATACGGGGCAGAAAGTATACCCCAAAGGAAAAATAAAGGTGCCTGTGGTATACAACGGCAAAGAAATACAAAAGTTGTATTTATACATTCTACAAGATGGTGGTCCACCGTTGTTGGGACGTGAATGGATAAGGAAGATACGTTTAGACTGGCACTCCATTCAGGCACTGACGGTGACCAGTAAGGAAAAAAACAATGATGACATCATACCTGAACGATTAAAAGACATCTTGTCCAACGCCAAAGAAGTGTTTCAAGAGAAACTAGAAACCTTGAAAGGCATCACCGCCTCAATAAAAGTGGAAGATGCAGCAATTCCAAAATTTTTTAAGGCATGACCGGTGCCATACGCAATACGTCCGGCAGTCGAGGCAGAGCTGGAGAATTTGGAAAAGGCAGGCGTATTATCCAAAATAGATTGGAGCGAATGGGCAACACCCATCGCTCCAGTCATGAAAAAAGCATTGAAAAATAACTCTGAGGAACAGAGAAAAATTCGCATCTGTGGAGACTTTAAGGTGACTGTAAACCCGGTCCTTCACATGGTACAGTATCCTCTTCCGAGGATAGAAGATATTTTCGCCTCACTATCCGGAGGGAAACGTTTCACAAAAATTGACTTGGCACAGGCATATCTACAGATGGAGGTTGAGGAGACCTCTAAAAAGTATCTCACAATAAACACACACAAAGGCCTGTACCAGTACAATCGACTGGTTTTTTTAGAGTAGCATCAGCTCCAGCTATCTGGCAAAGAGCTATGGAGCAAGTCCTGCAAGGGATTCCGGGGACTCAGTGCTACCTAGACGACATCCTTATAACAGGAGAAAACGACAACGAGCACCTTGCCAATTTGGAGCAGGTGCTCACAAGGCTGAAAGAACGGGGCCTACGAGCAAATCGCCCCAAGTGCGAATTTTTCCAAAATCAGATATCATATTGTGGCCACATAATTAATAAGGAAGGGTTGCATAAGTCACCTGAAAAAATTGAAGCAGTTATAAAAGCCCCAGCACCTGAAAATGTTTCACAATTGAGGTCATTCCTGGGATTAATAAATTACTATCATAAATTTTTACCGAACTCATCAACTATTCTACACCCTCTTAATGATCTTCTACGCACAGGAGTGATTTGGAAATGGAACGAAGACTGTAAACGTGCCTTCCATAAATGTAAAGACTTAATCACATCCGAGAAAGTTTTGGCTCATTACAACCCATCACTACCAATCAGACTGGCGTGCGATGCATCCCCTTACGGCATAGGAGCGGTATTGTCCCATAGATTCCCTGATGGCTCGGAACGGCCGATAGCTTTTGCGTCACGCTCATTGAACTCAGCTGAGCGTAACTATTCCCAGATAGACAGGGAAGCACTCAGCCTGGTATGGGGAGTGAAGAAATTCAACCATTACCTACACGGACAAAAATTTACCTTGCTGACTGACCATCAACCTCTCATCTCCATATTCAACCCTAAGAAAGGTGTCCCCATTATGACGGCACAAAGACTACAGAGGTGGTCCCTTTTTCTAGGGGCACACCAATACAACATTGAATACAAAGGGTCAAAACAGCATGGGAATGCTGACGGTTTATCGCGCCTGCCGTTGCCAACGATAGAAGAGGCACCTACAGTAGACCCAGTAGAGATATTCCACTCTACCATAGTGGAATGTCTACTGGTGACAAATTCTGCCATTGAAAGGGAGACAAGAAATGACCCTACTCTCTCACGGGTCTACGATTTAACAATGAAGGGATGGCCAGCACATGGCGAACCACTGTTGCCAGCATTCTCGCAAAGAAGAGAACAGCTGTCAGTGTGCCGAGGAACCTTGATGTGTGGATCCAGAGTGGTGATTCCACCCAAACTCCAGGATAAAGTGCTAAAGGAGCTTCACGAAGGGCATCTGGGTGGAGTGAAAATGAAGAACCTAGCTAGGGCGTTTGTATGGTGGCCAGGTATCGATGGAGACATCGAAGACATGACCAAGAGCTGCCTAGGATGCCAGAAGGTCCAAAATGCTCCGCCACAGGCCCCTCTACATCCATGGGAGTGGCCCTCATCTCCCTGGCAAAGGGTGCACATCGACTTTGCTGGTCCATTTATGGACTCAATGTTCTTAATCGCAGTTGATGCACACTCCAAGTGGCCGGAGGTAATAAAGATGTCCTCCACCACCACGGAAAAAACCATCACAGTATTAAGGACCATATTTGCCAGGAATGGGCTGCCGGAACAGATATGTTCTGATAATGGACCGCAATTTGTGTCCGAAGAATTCAGAAAGTTCTTAAAGAACAATGGGGTAAAGCACTACACGTCCGCCCCATACCATCCCGCCACCAATGGATTGGCTGAAAGGTTTGTCCAGACCTTTAAGAAGGCCATAAAGGCCATGGGTCATGAAGACATAAAACTTCAGCACAAGGTGGATAACTTCTTATTTGCATATAGGAATGCAACACATATGGTTACAAACCAAACTCCCGCCATGATGTTCTACAATAGAAACCTAAGATGCCGGCTGGATTTGGACAAGCCCAACATCCGATGGGATGTGGAGAACCGGCAGTTTCAGGGCATGAATGAAAGGCCAACTAGGGCCTTCCAGATAGGCCAACCGGTTTTGGCCCGGGACTACCGTACCGAGAAATGGCAGCCTGGAACTATCTGCACACGACTAGGACCACTGATGTATACCGTGGACATCGGAGAAAGCATAATAAGGCGCCATGCTGACCAAATCATCAAGTCATCCAAAAAGGGACAACCTACACCACCACGCTATACATCTAACGATGAAGTAGAGATACCCATATCTACCTCCGATCCGGTGATACTGGAACCCGATGAACCCGACACTGGCCTTCAAGCCGAATCAGCCTTGCCAGAAGAACCTACTACACCACCAGAAACTACTACACCCCCGAGGCATTATCCGGACCGAGTCAGGAAGCCTCCTGAGAGACTAACTTATAATTAATTAATACAGCAATGTATATTATTTTGCATATAACATGTAATTAATAATTACTTAAAATATGATGTACTAGTTAGCTAGAAGGGGAGGAATTGTGGTGTATGTGCCTTTAAGAGCCCCAGGTGTGCGTAATGCCGGTAATTGCCACTTGGGCTATATAAGCCTGTGTATTGTGTATATCCTTTAGAAACCCCCCCCCCGAGACTTGCTTAGTAAATACCTATGAACCAACTCCTGTCTTCAGTGTCTTTATCTACACACGGACACTACAATGTTGATCAACTATCTTCTGCACATTGTCTAGACACAACCAAAACCGAAATGGAGATCTGTCAAAAAGCCTGCTATATTTATGTCTATATTTATAGATTATCCCAGACAAGAGACCTTGGAAAACAGGTGTCAGTCAGGTTCAGAGGTACAATGGAATATTCTGAACATATTAAAGTCACTTGATAAGCAAATGTTCATCATTATCCAATACTCTCAAATCCAATCCATGCTTTACTGAGGCATGATCAGGTTAGTCCTTGGACTAGTTTTCTGCATTTTGTTTGATCTACAAATCAAAAGGCCGTGGTCTGTCTCCTGCCCACTCCCTGGCTCTGGTCCTTCACTTTATGGACAACAGGGAAAAGCAGCTTCCGTTTTAACACTAATCGGTTCAAAACAACTGCATTGCACTATATATAGCCAAAGTCATTAAAAAATCATACACTTCAAAATATTATAATTTGAAGCAGGATGGAGCTCTGCTTCTGTCGGAACCACTGTCATTTAAAATCTGTTGCTCCCTTAAATTGCCAAGTGGTAGCATTCTAAATGGTAAGTGGTCTCGAAATATGCAGGAGATAAATAAAAAGCTGACTTACTTCCGCATGCTAAGTGATGTCTCTAATTTGTGGATAAAGCAATATGGCTGGCCCCATTCTGATTTATCCATTTTTGGCTTTGATTCAAATTCCACAATCAGTTATTTGATATTCAGTGGGCGTCGTTCTGATCTCACGATTAATTGTGAACTCATTAATCATACAGCTTTCCGCCAACGATGGAAAAGTATCTTGTTCTCCTCTGACGACACTTTAACTAACTTGGGTACTGCTCTTTCACTGAAATTAGCAATAAGCTTTTGAGACATTGGAAATTCTGGATATGTCCCACACCAATATTTCATACCTTTGGAGCCATAGGGAGCGAGAACTGGGGTGAAGAAGCACAACGAGGTCCAGAGAAACAGAACTCTAGATCAGTAACAATGGTTTGGACTTATGGTTTGAGTCATGCTCAATAAGTTAAAGTTTACAGTTCTACCTACATTTCAGTGCATTAAATCAAGCAAATAAGACATTTTAAAGTGATGGGATCACCTTTTTCACAGTGCCTTGACCTTATAAGGGGTTCAATGTGATAGGCATTGGTCATTTCTTCAAGTGTATGACTTTTAGAAATATATGGATGTTTTTGTTGAAGTTTAATTGCTTGTGAAGGAGAACAGGTTGCACAATGCATTAGAGCACTCTCCTTTCACCTCAGGAGCCTAAGTTCAAACACAACTCAGACTGATGGGATAAAAGTATTAGTTCTCTCAGCTGTCAGAAAAATGAGTTTGAGCAGTTTCCGCTCTTGAGCCAGTTCTCAATGGATGTAAGTCCACTGTAAAAAATTGCCCATAATTCAACACTAATTGGCACTAACTTGGCAATCTCGATCAGCGAGGGCACAAGGATGATTGGTGGGAAATGTAAAATGTCACACGGGTGCAATAGGGGAGATCTTCTGAGGTTGGGGGTTAGTTACTGTGTTGGCGCAGTGTAGAGGCCAGGAGATTGGAACGGTATCTGGTTCATGTTACACTTAATGAGGGAATACTTGATGCTGACATGGGGCAAGAAGTAGGAAATGTTCCGTTCTCCAGCCAGTGTATTTAATGCTAAGTGAAAATTACAGAAGCTCGTGATTTTATGGGAATTGACAAGTTGGGGTTTTATGAGTTATAGAACTAAAAAACAAGAGTAGAATCATTCTGCCTGACACAGCTAAGGCAATTGTTGATGTTAACTGTACGTTAATGGTGGTATTTTTATTATTGATCCTTAAAAATGATATAATCTGCATTCCCACATGGTGATGTGCCACTGGCAGTAACTTAAGATAGCTAATGTAATCTCTTAGCTATTTACAGCACGGCATCTCTAGTAGTATGGCACAAGGGGTACATTTAACAGTGAGATAATATCAGGAAAGAATAAATACTTCACAAAAAAGCAGGAGCAGGTGACTTACAAATCTTTAATTGTTGCTAAAGCAAACTCCATTGCAGTGACCTGTTAACTGGTGCAACCTAATGACTTACCAAAATTAGTAGAAATTCCCAGAATGTGCCAAAACATCCTATTTGTAAGTCCTGCCTCTTGTCCAGTTTGAATATTCATAAGGAGGTGAACACCCCTAAGAACTTTCTGGGAATTGTAATCCACCAGGGTGCCTGTGTGAACTGGCACTGGTGTATTCTGCGACTTGTAGTCCATTGCTTGGTTGAACCTCTTCATTTTAATATTAATGTTAAGGATTATAAAATTTTGCAAGGGATCCCCAGGTGGCGCATGCAACCTCTAGGAAACAGAAGAGGACTGGAGTTATGGGTCCCAGGGAGTGTGCAGGCCTGAATGGGAAAAGATTGTTGCAGGCATTTCTATCATACAATGGGTGAGTTTAGTGACTTTGTTTCAAAACTATTTAATATTTCATGCATTTACTAAGACATACATATGTACATTTTAGGGGTACCCAGTTCGATGGGTGGGGAGCAACATGCCCACTGATGTAATTTTAAAAAATTCATTCATGGAATGTGGGCATCGCTGGCAAGGCCAGCATTTATTGCCCATGCTTAATTGCCCTTGAGAAGGTGGTGGTGACCCACCTTCTTGAACTGTTGTAATCCTTGTGGTGAAGGTACTCCCACAGTGCTGTTAGGGAGGGAGTTTCAGGATTTTGATCCTGCGACGATGAAGGAACAGCGATATATTTCCAAGTCAGGATGGTGCGTAACTTGGAGGGGGAACATGGAGATGATGGTGTTTCCATGCGCCTGCTGCCCATGTCTTTCTAGACGGTAGAGGTCATAGGTTTTGGAGGTGATGCCAAAGAATCCTTGGCGAGTTGCTGCAGTGCATCTTGTAGATGGTGCACACTGCAGTCATGGTGAGCCGGTGGTGGAGGGAGTGAATATTTAAAGTGCCAATCAAGCGGGCTGCTTTGTCCTGGAAGGTGTCGAGCTTCTTGTGTATTGGAGCAGCACTCATCCAGGCAAGAATTCCATCACACTCCTGACTTGTGACCTGTAGGTGGTGGAAAGGCTTTGGGGAGTCAGGAGGTGAGTCATTGGCCGCAGAACACCCAGCCTCTGACCTGCTCTTATAGCCATAGTATTTATGTGGCTAGTCCAGTTAAGTTTCTGGTCAATGGTGACCACCAGGATGTTGATGGTGGGGGTTTTAGCGATGGTAATGCCATTGAATGTCATGGGGCGGTGGTTAGACTGTCGCTTGTTGGAGATAGTCATTGCCTGGCACTTGTGTGGCTCGAATGTTACTAGCCACTTATCAGCCCAAGCCTGAATGTTGTCCAGGTTTTGCTGCTGCGGGCACGGACTGCTTCATTATCTGAGGAGTATTAGGGGAATCAAGGGATATGAAGATCAGGCAGGAAAGTGGAGTTGACGTCGATGATCAGCCATGATCTTATTAACTGGCGGAACAGGCTCGAGGGGCCATATGGCCTACTCCTGCTCTTACTTCTTATTTTCTTATGAGTTGCGAATGGAACGGAACGCTGTGCAATTATCAGCAAACATCCCCACTTTTGACCTTATGATGGAGGGAAGGTCATTAATGAAGCAGCTGAAGATGGTTGGGCCTAGGACACTGTCCTGAGGAACTTGTGCAGCAATGTCCTGTGGCTGAGATGATTGACCGCCAACAACCACAACCATCTTCCTTTGTACCAGGTATGACTCCAGCCACTGGAGAGTGTTCCCCCTAATTCCCATTGACTTCAACTTTACTGGGGCTTCTTGATGCCATACTCGGTCAAATGCTGTCTTGATGCCAAGGACAGTCACTGTAACCTCACCTTGGGAATTCAGCTCTTTTGTCCATGTTTGGACCAAGGCTGTAATGAGGTCTGGAGCTGAGTGGGCCTGTCGGAATCCAAACTGAGCATCGGTGAACAGATTAT
The DNA here is from genome assembly GCF_052327205.1 of Somniosus microcephalus. NCBI lineage: Eukaryota > Metazoa > Chordata > Chondrichthyes > Squaliformes > Somniosidae > Somniosus > Somniosus microcephalus. The sequence goes on from NC_141010.1 coordinate 22,629,023, forward strand.
TGATGAGTAAGTGCTACTTGATAGCACTGTCGATGACACCTTCCATCACTTTGCTGATAATTGAGAGTAGACTGATGGGGCAGTAATTGGCCGGATTGGATTTGTCCTGCTTTTTGTGGACAGGACATACCTGGGCAATTTCCCACTTTGTCAGGTAGATGCCAGTGTTGTAGCTGTACTGGAACAGCTTGGCTAGAGGCACGGCGCACAAGTCTTCAGCATGACAACCGAGATGTTGTCGGGGCCCATAGCCTTTGCTGTATCCAGTGCTCTCAGCTGTTTCTTGATATCACATGGAGTGAATCGAATTGGCTGAAGACTGGCATCTGTGATGGTGGGGACCTCAGGAGGAGGCCGAGATGGAGCATCTACTAGGCACTTCTGGCTGAAGATGGTTGCAAACACTTCAGCCTTGCCTTTTGCACTCATATGCTGGGCTCCGCTATTATTGAGGTTGGGGTTGTTCATGGAGCCTCCTCCTCCCGTTAGTTGTTTAATTGTCCACCACCATTCACGACTGGATGTAGCAGCACTGCAGAGCTTTGATCTGATCTGTTGGTTGTGGGATTGCTTAGCTCTGTCTATACCATGCTGCTTCTGCTGTTTAGCATGCATGTAGTCCTGTGTTGTATTCACCAGGTTGGCACCTCATTTTTAGGTCTGCCTGGTACTGCTCCTGGCATGTTGTTCTACACTCTTCATTAAACCAGGGTTGGTCCCCTGGCTTGGTGGTAATGGTAGAGTGAGGGATATGCCGGGCCATGATGTTACAGATTGTGGTGGTATACAATTCTGCTGCTGGTGATGGCCCACAGCGCCTCATGGCTGCCCAGTTTTGAACTGCTAGATCTGTTCTTAATCTATCCCATTTAGCACGGTGGTGCCACACAACACGATGGAGGGTGTCCTCTGTCTGAAAACGGGACTTTGTCTCCACAAGGAATGTGTGGTAGTCACTCCTTCCAATAATATCGTGGACAGATGCATCTGCGACAGGTAGATTGGTGAGGACGAGGTCAAGTCGGTTTTTCCTCAGCCACAGACCCAGTCTGGCAGCTATGTCCGACACTACTGAGTTGCTCTTAGTGATGGCCATTGAAGTCCTCCACCCAGAGTACATTCTGCTGCCCTTGGTTCTTCTTCCATGTGGTGTTCGACATGGAGGAGTACAGATTCATCAGCTGAGGGAGAGCGGTAGGTTGTAATCAGCAGGAGGTTTCCTTGCCCATGTTTGACCTGGCGCCACGAGACTTCATAGGGTCCGGAGTCGATGTTGAGGATTCCCAGGACCACTTTTCCCGACTGTATACCACTGTGCACCAACTCTGGTGGGTCTGTCCAGCCGGATGGTGCTGGAGGAGTCTGGGACTTTGGCTGCAAGGTATGATTCTGATTATGACTATGTCAGGCTGTTGCTTAACTAGTCTCTGGGACAACGCTCCCAATTTTGGGATAATTCCCCAATGGTTAGTGAGGAGGACTTTGCAGGGTCGACTGGGCTGGGTATGCCTTTGTCGTGTCCTAGGTCAATGCCGGGTCTTCCTCTGGTTTTATTCTTGAGTGGCTTGCTAGGCTGCTTCATAGGGCAGTTAAGAGTCAACCACATTGCTGTGGGTCTAGCATCACATACAGCCCAGCCCAGGTAAAGACGGCAGAACCAGGTTTTTACGGCAATCCAGTAGTGTCTTGGTCACCATAACTGGTACTAGCTTTTTAATCCCAGAGTTATTTAATTAACTGAATTTAAATTCACCAGGTGCCGTGCTTTAATGGGCACCCAATCCCCAACTCATGTCTCCAAATCATTAGACCAGGCCTCTGGATAACTAGTCCAGTAACTTAACCACTAGGCTACTGAACCTGTCATTTGCTTGATATTGTGGTTGTTCACTGGCCATGTTGTAGCGCGTGCAAAGGTAGAATGAACATAGGTTTACGGATTTGTAGTGAATTGGAAATTTCAGCCAATCAACATGTAAGTATAGCAAAAGATCTCCTGTGCATTACTAGCATTTTTATTTTGCCCCACTGACTTTTGTAGCTTTCAGAGCACATTAGATGCAAGATGATATATATTTATTTTAAAAACACCAGTGACATGAATCTTGTCATTCATGTGGAAATGACTTATGAAATAATATTGGGCGGCCTGCTGGTGGCGCTGTCCAGGGAGAGTATAAATACTCGGGCATGGGCCCAGCTTGCTCAGGACATTCTTTAACAGGAACTAGTGAAGGACACAACTAGATCTCCATGTTGAAAAACAGTTAATTAAAGCCTTGTTTAATACTCAGACCAAGTGCCTGGTCGTTTTCTTACGTCAACCAGCACTGGGTGTTACAAGATAATCAAGTATGTATTTTTCAATCCATGTCCCGATTCTCACTATTGCAAATATAAATCTGTTAGCTGTACATGGATCTGCTCTGGTATATATGTGTATAAAAAAGGATAATCTTGTAATCTGATTTTCTAAAGTTGTGCATTACACTATTTATGTTTTTCTCCTTTCTTTATGTTGCAGATACTGGATAGTGATCAGGAGCATGAACCATGGTTAATATATCTGATCCCTAATTCAGGGGCACTGAGGGCAATAATTACCACCCTGCTGGGATCTGCTAACTCTGCACAGCCAGAGAAAGCAAACTGGGGACCTTCCTGATCTTTATGGCTCAGCTACTTACCAGATAAACTCCATGAGCGATCGCAGAGCCTTGTCCCTGCTGTTTAAATCCAGCCTTCCTTGCTTGCTTGTGCACTAATTGGTGCAGCACTGGGTGTTACAAGATAATCAAGTATGTATTTTTCAATCCATGTCCCGATTCTCACTATTGCAAATAAAAATCTGTTAGCTGTACATGGGTCTGCTCTGGTATATATCACATACCCTAAACTCTTTGAGGAATCGAATGCTATCCTATTATATGAATGACCATTGTTTTCAAATACATATTTAGTAATGACAGTTTGGGGGCAATTTTCAACTGGAGTGTAAAACTGGCCTTTATTTATTTCAATAGAAAGAAAAATCAGGCAGTTTCTATAATGGGCACCCCATCCCCAAGGCCTGTTTAATGCTCCAGTGGTACGTTGGAAATTGCCCCCTTTTTGACCACTGAATTTCAGTGTACACTTCTGGGAGAGTTCGGAGAATTTTGAAAAATCAACTATTAGGGTAAATATTTACTTTTACCATCGGGCGGGTGGTGGGTGGAATCTGGCGGCAGTGGGTCGGTCACCTGTTGCCATTCAATGGAAACAAAAGTGAAAATTCACCTCAGTGTACTTACAAAAATGATCCAATTTGTACTTTTGCATTGATTAAAATGTACTTTACAGTCAATTATAAGAATAAACATATTGACATGGACGAACATGCCCTGTAAGGAATTTTAGCTATATTTTATAACTGCTAATTGCTCTTAAAGAAAAATCCCTTGCTTTTAACTTATCAGTATTTCATCTTCCACCATTACTAATTGATCTTAAACTCAGTACACAGGGGTTAATTACTCCTAATCCATTTACTTTGAGGTAAAGTAACCTGTAAAACACAGTAGAGTACTTCAAAGCCAATTTATTACATTGGTTAGAGACTGACCTGTTAAAGTTCAAAGATGGAAAAATTGTTGAGCTTTCTTCAGGGAGGTGAATGGATCAAGGAATGACCATTTCTGGTTGTACTGAGTTGCAGTTGCCCATGTGTGAGCCTGTGTGGATATGAAAGGTGGAGGGAACTTTACAATGTTTAAAAGTATTACTTTATTTATCTTTTACTTCATGGCATTATCTTTGTCCCTCTCTCTTATTTCCTTTCATGATTCTGTCTTTGTTCGTGTTTTATTTGCTCTGTTCAAGATGGGGAGAATAGCTTTAGAAATCTGTAGGGACAGGTAAAATTTGTGTCTTTGCTAGCCAGTCAACAAAATAAAATTATGTAAGTTGAGTTTAAAAGAATACCACTATATACTTGCTCAACTTTTTACTAAAATCAGCAAACTAAGGGACTTCAGTACCTTAGCCTATCCCCAGGATGTTTAACAGATGGTGGGTGAAACTCTTTCCATTGACAATTTTAACACAAAAAAAATCAGCGGAAATCGTGTTTTGCATTCATGCTGACTTTTGCACTAAAGTTATTGACAGGAGAAATTTCACCCCTATGCCCTGCTTATTGAGATTTTTTTTTAATGCCTGCGCCCATTATTCAACTAAAAGAAAATAACAATCAGTTGATTAACACTTTATTTAAATTGGTTACTGATGCATCATAAATTTATTTTGTGTCATTCAGGGTCAGATTAACTGGCCATTCATCTCACTGCTGATTATGGGATCTTGCTGTGTACAAGATGGCATTGTGTTTCCCGACATAACAAGCCACCTAACTTCAATTCATCATGTGTAAAGCATTTTAAGATGTTTCTGAGTGATAAGATAAGGCACTGAATAAAGGCAAGTTTTCTTTTCTATCTCCCTTTCTTTCATTAATGATGCAGGATGCAAGACACAATGGCCCTTTAGATGACTGAACTCATAGCAACAGAAATAAGATACTTACTGGGAAAGGACTTAACTTACTTTAAACAGAAATAAAGAGTGGCCTAACTTAAAAAAGCATAGAGCAAACTTATTTTTAACTAGAACATGTTGTTATGTGTCTAAAGTGAAGTAGATTATATCTGGTTTTAAGTTAACAGGCTAAACATACAAGAGCATTTGATATGTAAGTTTTTTCCTTAATCCTTCAGATTTTATTTGCACAGCTATGGCTTTATTCTGCTGTCTCATCCACAGACTGCGGCCCTTACTATTAAAACAGCAGCACCAGATAATTAGACAGGCCTGGAGGCCAAATTCCACCAGATGAGGAATCCAGAGGAAATGGCTTTCTTTCATGTTCAGAACCTCCTCCTTCCTTGAAGTTCCTTGCCAAACATAGATTTATGATTCCAGCTCAAAAACCTAGAGACTCGCTATTTTGGTTCAGTCTCCCATGCATGAAATGAATGAAAAATGTGCCGCAAAAACCAATTTAGCTTGATGACATGAAACACCCCAAAAAGTGATGTACAGAAGCATGACCTGATGTCACAAGTGATGTCTAATATTTGAGAGCCACTGACTAATAGTGGTTATTACTGGTGTCACAATGAAACATTGTTAACTTTTATAATATTGTTTTGCTCTCAATTATGTTCGCATTTCTGCTGTCTGCCTTCCTCCATTGAGAGAGTTGGTGTTGCCTATGGACCTCTTGATAACTCTCAATGTCGCTCGTATCTCTTTTGGTGGAAGATGAGCTTTGTGGGCAAGATAGACCTGAGGTTGGATTTGTTTGCTGTAATACTCGATTGCCATGATGCACCACTTCTAACAAATTAAAACCAGCAAAGTTCACCTGCTGAGAATTAGTGGAGCTTGAGTGTCAATACAGGAAGAGATTCAAGCCTAGGTTTCCAGTAAAACTATTATCTTCAGATAGGTTTACAAATATAGGCCTGGAGTTTCCTTCGTGGGCGCAATCCCAAAATTAGACCCAAAAATGCGCCCAATATTGCGCCCATTTAGCTGATGTCAAAAAATGCCCAAGTATTCTCCCAATCTCATTAGAATACACCCGAGCTTTAAATGGGCATAAATCGTCAGAAATTAGTGTTAACAATCAAGGCAAAGGAAACACTGAGCCTGAGGCCGGTTTTGTGGAAAAAATGTCATCCACCTCGATTCCACCCAGTACCGGCGCGGGCCACGTCGGACGCCATATTGGTGATCAAATTAACATATCCAAATAAAGGGCCTAACACCTGCTTCTGCTCCCTCTTACAAAATTGGCTTGGGTCGAATGAAAAATAGGTAAGTACTTAGCATTATCATCTCCGACCTCACTCCCGACTCCGACCTCCAGGCCCTCTATGATCTCCCGCCCGATCCTGGCCCCGACCTCTCTCCAATGCTGGCCCCTATCTCCAGGTCCCCCCAATGCTGGCCACGATTCCTGACCTCCCCCCACCACCACCCCCGCACCCCCCTGCCCGCCCCGAGTCCCGACCTCCCCCAGAGTCCTTGCTGTGCGTTCAGCCGTTCAGCGCTGGGCTGAATGCCACAATAATGATAATCAGCAGGCAGCCTCAAAATAATGGGACTGCCTGCGATCTTTCTACGGGCACAAGCAGACCTCGCCCCGTGGTGTAACCACCTGTTTTCAGGCCTTACCAGATTTCTAGGCCTTTGAGTCTCAAAATTTAAGTTTCAACTCATTTAACCATCATTCATGCACATTAGGCACAGCATGTTTAATAACCTGCAATTGGAGAAGCTTTTTCATTTTTAATGCGACTTATACTTATGCCATAAACATGCATGCAAAGAAACAAATAAAACAGATCAAGTTTCAGGGCTGGATTTTCCCTGCGGAGGTGGGATGGCGGCGGGAGAGCTGGATGGCGGGTTCCGGTCCCGCTGTCACCTGCAGCCGCTCTCTGAAAATGATTTTCCATAGATTGGCCTTGTTAAGCCCGCCCTGCGGGGTTCCTGGCCAATTAACAGGAAGCGGGTCAGATGATGTCATTTGATGACGCGTCATCAGCCGGTTTCCTTAAAGGGACCACGGCCACATTGATTTTGACAGTTCTGCTGTCAGTGTTTTACAGCATTGAGGTACACGTCTGCATCCAGGCTCACACATGATTCCCTCCATATGCTTATGGAGGGAGTCACAGCACGCAGGGAGATTCTCTTCCTTTTCCATGGGTGGAAAAGACCTCCCCAGGAGATCAACTCAGTCTGGTTGCACATTGCACAGGAGGACACAAGCAGGGATGTCGTCAGGAGTCCCAGGCTGCAGTGGTACCAACCTTTCAATGATCTCAGTAGACCACAAAACGTTACTGCAAAGTCACACTCAACCTCACCCTGCTGTGCCACACATCACATCCCCATCACTCTGCCTTCCCTACCCTACTCCTGCACATCCTTACTCACACCAACTTACCTTGCACCTCCACCCATCCCTCTCTATCTACATTATCAATTCCCCATCTCACTAACCACCCCTCACACTCACCCTCATCCTACTGTAAGCATACCAACTAACAACACACAAGGGTAGGCACTTGAGAGGTTTAGCCAATGTACATGTGAAGTTTCTGTTAATGTGTTGTCATACATTGCAATCTATATTTTCAAAACTTCACCTTATTGGACAGATCTGTGTGCAGCTTGAGAAGTGTCTTAGTGAATTTCAGTGAATGTTGAGACATAAGTCCCCCCCCCCCACCCCCGCTATAGTGATGAGTGTGAATGGAATGGCTTGGACATTGTCGGGAAGCTTTATGGTGCTGGTGTGGGATGGTGTCAACCTGGCACATCATGCGGCAGCCAGGGTTTACAGTGCCAAGCGGACAAAATCTGGCCATGGTGATGCCATCGCTGGCCTCCTGGGCAGCAATGTTGTCAGGGGCTGATGCCCTGCGTCCTGTGCAGCATCAGATGATAGCGGAGAAGGTTGGTGATGTTGTTGGTGATGTTTGTGTGCCTGGTGATGTTGGTGTTGGGGCTGATCGTGGAAGGATTCAGAGGACCAAGGTGTGATTTTTTGAAGGGCTGCAATAGATGGCAGCTGCAGTTGAGATGACAGAAGCGATCTGTCAATGGTGAGAGAGGGTGTTCCAATGAGGTGGCACTGGACATACAGTTGACTCTAAACACTTGAAAGCTAAAGAAATCTCTATATGTCTTACAAATGCAGTAACCAACAGTTTCTGGGCTTTGAAACTGAAAAGCTGCATCATGGCATTCTTTACACCACTTCTGCAGCTGTCAGCTTATCTGATAAATCCAAGCAGACTCAACTCCTGCCAGGGTGAGCTGGCGTGTTCCCCGAGCAGCGGGTAACCCGTGTGGGAGGACATGAAATTACACGGTAGGCTCTAAATAGCATTAAATTGGCTGTTGACAAGCCATTTAATGATCTAAATTGTCTCCCCCGCTGCTTGGTGTCGGGTCAGTTCTGCGCAGACAGACCCGACACCTGGGAGACTCACGTGGAGGCGGGTTGACAGCGGGTTTCCTACCCCGGTGCCAATCTTTGCTATTTTGACAGCGGACCCACCTCCAAACCCACACTCTGAGCGCCGGCAAAATCCAGCCCTCAGTGAGGATGAATTGTTTAAAAACATTTTTAAAAATTGCAGTTAAAAGACTAGAAAATTGATTCTGTTTTCTGCTGCTCCTGCTCGTAGTTTGGTTCTAAGCTCAGCTGGCCTGCGCTCCTACTACTTTCAAAGTCCGTCCACAAGTGGTCCTGGTTAGTTTGGTAAAGAAATGAGCAGCATAAAATATCAGCGTCAATACACCATTTCCAAACATTTCAAGTGACAATTATTAGACAATGGACACCAGCTTTAAACTGGACACCCTATTTAGCATTAAAGCCTGGTTTCTAATAAGGCCCTGCCAACAAAATATAAGATAAACAACACTGAAAACATTACAAAATTATTGGTGTGTGTATTTATGTTTGTTTAAATATAATATTAGAAGGTTCTTGTAAATGTTGAACTGAAAGGAGAAATTCTATTTCAAATGAAGTAAATATCAAAAGTTAGGCAGCTTGGAATGGCAAATTACTGTATATTTTTCCTAGTCGGTACAGGCCTGTAGTATAATTATATTCTATATAACCTCCTGCTCTGAGTGGCGCACCAGTAAGGTGGGAGTTTTCAAGGAGTTTATGGTAAAGTCTGGACCCACTTGAGGTTTGGTGGGTGTAAGGCCTTGACACCCTCCACCTTACTCTGCCCCATCCATTTCCTGGGCTAGGTGATAAGGATTAGCATATTTAAATTCATTGCCAGTGGTATTCAAGTAATTTAGCACAAGTACTTGTGATGGCAGGTGTTAATGCAGATCTCTGACACCGCAGATAAAAATGTGGAATGATATATCAATTTGAGTATAAAAATTGAAGGCACTTTAAGACACAAGTGGAGTACAGGCAATGGCAGATGTACAGTTTTCTTCCTATCAGCTGACCTCATAAATGGAAACAATTTGATGCATCATAAACCCTCAAAAACATGGGCCTGGTTTAAGGCTGCTTATTAAAGCAAAATATAGGTGGTGAAAGACGGTGTGGCTGAACTCCTGCTGGCTATCCAGTCTGTTGACGGCCCCACCATTGGATTACTTTATCTCTCTGCTTCTTCTTTTCTGCTTTGAGCTCGCGTAGAGAGAAAAAGACAGAAACGCAATGGGCTGGATTTTCATTGAGGAGGCGGGTAGGAGGTGGGACTACAACTATCGGGGTTGTAGTCCCGCCTCCATCGAGTTCTAGCCAACCCACGCGATTTTGACTCAGTTGACCTTGTTGAGCCCGTCCAGCGGGCTCAGCAGGCCAATTAAGGGCCACCCGGCAACAGGTGACGTCACAGATTGATATTTCATCTGTCAAGACCTTTTGACAGATGAAATATCAGCGTTTCACAGCTGTTTGAAGCTGTCAAATACTGACAATCTGTGCTCCAGGTTAAGTCCTTCCTCTCAGGATGATTTAGAGAGCTCCCCGGAACAGAAAGCTGAATGCTGGAACTTTTGACAGCTCGCGGCCATTCTGCTTTCTGTGCCGGTGAGATGAGGGACTCCCGAGACTTGAAGGAAGGCTGTAAGGTAAGTACATGTAAGTAAAACTTCTTTAAACACTTTACACACACCAAACACACTTACCTTTACACTCATGCACCCATCACTCACCTGAACATCTCGACCCCTCCAAGCCCTTCATCCCGAAGCCCATCTCGCTAATCCCCTTCTTGCCTCGGGGAGGTGGGTCGGGTACCCGCCTCCTTTGAAACTGGCATGGAGGCGGGTTGGGTTCGTGCCCCCCAATTTTGGGATTTTAAACCCCCCACATGCCTCCAATCCCGCCTCCATGGCCCAATGAAAATCCTGCCCAATGGGTTTGTTGCTAACTATTGTTTCCTTACTGTTCTGCTGATGCAAGCGCCTCCCCAGTGTATGAATATCAGAAAACGGAAATCAACTTAGGCTCTTTGAACATTAGTGTGCACAAATCAACTGTGGGTGCAGGACGTCCGTGCAGCCCCATAAATCTGCTTCCCCCATTACCCCAGCTGAGTGGGATCCCTGTATCTCAGTTGATTCCTTCTTCTGCTGCGATTATCTGTCGTTTGTAAAGTTTAAAATGTAGATGAATGGCAGCTTGCTGCATTCACACTTATCTTGTTGACCTTATAAGATTATTGAATTTCTTCCTGCACTGGAGGGGACTCCTGGAAGTTAGGTAGTTACCATTCACTACCTGTACCATCTCCTTTCACATGATCCTGGCTGTTATATAGGTTGATCTCTTGCCACTCATCTCCCCTTTATTCCAGTTAAAAGATTTCCCTCCACTCCTCCGTGACCACATATATGCCAGGCCTCTCAGTGTAAATGACCAATAGCTGGGCGGAACTTGCATCTTTATCCCATCCAGCAACATTCTACTTTTAACCAGTACCTAAATAACCGGAAATCTCTGTTAACCGGCAAAATTCAGGAGTAGGTTCAGGTAAGTTTTACTTCATATTAGTGGCAGTTCCTGGATCTGTGGCTGTGTAACTGGGGTTCGTGCACTTGTTGCTAAGCAACAGGGATGCTTGGTCTGTGGCCGGAGTTCCTGCACATGTTGCTAAGCAACAGGGAAGCCTGGATTTGTTGCTGCGTACGGAGCTCTCGTACCTTTTAAACTATACCTCTCTGTAATCCAGACTTTTTGATAAACCGGCACCACGCCGGTCCCGTTGGTGCCGGATAATAAAGAGTTTCCTGTAATTAGCTCACCTTGGGATTTCTGATGGAGTTAACATTGGGACCATTGGGCAGGTGCAGCTCCTGCCCTGCCGCACTTAAGTCAGGGGTAGACCGTGGGACTTGGAATTTCAGGGCCAACAATGCTGTTGGACAATACCCTGGAGTGTGTTGTGCTGCTGTTATGCTGAGGAGTGCAGACCAGGTCAAATGGATGACAGGAGATAACATTAGGGTCCAGTTTTCAGGGCTAAGATGTAAAAATTCTGCCTATCCAGGCACCTGATGGGCACATCCTCTGCTGTCATGTCTCTCATATTTCTCTGATACTATTTAAGTATAAAAGTATATAACACAAGGTTTGCCTTTCAGTTTATTCAGTGCTGAACTGCATCATCTTCAATGTCATCCGAATAGGGAGCTCTTGAGAAATCATTCCCTTCTTCATGCATGTTAAATTCAAGGTATTTTCCTAATGTCATCGTGTAGGAATAATTTTGCCATCAGGTCCGTAAGTTCCCTGTAAAGGATTCAACATGCAGCTGGGACCTAAATAGAACATATTCTTCTGGCAATGTTTGGACACCTCAGCTGCCGTACTGAGCTGTGCAGCTGTAGGTTGATATTATAGACATCACAATATAAGGTAAATCACAGGATGTTGTGACAAAATATGAATAAACATTTTCTTGAGCTCTGTTAACTTTCACTTCATATATCAGTGCTTGTAGCTAGCAAGATGATTTTAAAATAGAAATTTAGCATTCTTATTGTGAAATTCTCAGACTGTAATATTAAACAATGTGGAGGAACAATCACCAAGCATTGTGCTGTCATTGGTCAAAGGTCTGCTTGGACGAGTCCATTTTAAACATAGGAGAATTATTCAAATCCCTTATTTTTATAATTCTTAGATTTTTTGTCATTACTATTAATTCTTTACTTAGTAAGTGACTGAATGGAATAAAGCGAGTCTCTTTGCTTGTGACACACTACCAGGTGGACGTGATAATGTATGGCCCTGGAGAATTATTGTTTTAGTTTGAATGAAGCTTATCTGTGGAGTACATTAAAGGAAAATATATTTAAACCACGGTTTATGTGCCAGGTAACTTATTCAGGATGATGTGCATTTACGCTCATGCCTTTGTAAACGTAATGGCCTAGAAATTGGGTTCTGGTCTTGCCAGGGCTGTAGCGCCAGAAAGTTTGCGCCAGCGGTAATGCGGCAGCGCCCAACGAAAATTCGGGTGCGCCGGGCCCAGACGGCGGCGGGCGCTAAAACCCTCCTTTAGCGCCTCAAAACGGGCATGAACTTGGGTTTCCCGGCGCTAATCCCCCGCTGCGGCACCCGATGCGGTGCAGCAGGCGGGGGAACTGCAGGCCTCCTCCTCCTGTTAAGGAGGAGCTGCCTGCAGCCGACAACTGTCCGGCGGATTGACCCGACATCTGAGCCCGGCACCTCGGGGAAGTGCCGGGCTCGCATGAGACACTGATCAGGGCCGCGGGGGGGGAATGCAGGAGTCCGGGAAGGGAGGTGCGGGCAGGCGGCCGCCGGGAACGCGGCCGGCCGCCACTCCACCTTTATGCGCCGGCGCACACTGGGGGAAGACTCTGTTGCCAGAGTCTTAGTTGCGCCTGCCACGGGCGAGGCGGGCGCAACTGAATTTCGGCTTGGGGCCGGGCTACCACGGCAACCGGGACGCCGCGCACACCGATGACGTCATCGGTGCCGGCGCAGCGCTACCGGTGCAACGCCGATTTAGGGCCCCAGGGAATTTCTCAACTGGCCATAACTCCGGCGCTAGGCCCTCTAGCGCCTCAAATGCGGCGCTAAGCCTACCGAATTTCTAGGCCAATATTCCTTCTGCTGAAATTTGGAGGGATGAAATATATCAGTTTCTTTTGTTATTTCCATGTATTGTTAAGTCTAATTTATCCAAAGCTCACTGGGCTAAGAAACAGTTTAAATAGAAGAATTTAGTGTAATTTTAATGATAATAAATTAAGAGAAAAGACAGAATTACATTCTTTGTTATTTTTTTCTAAGAATTTTATAAGGTTAGTCAAACACGATCTATCCTTTAGAAATCTGTGCTGAATGGTCTTGGTTAACTCGCGTTCCTCCAAGTGCTTAGTAATTTCATTTCATTTCATGGGCCATGGTAGTGTACCAACAACTGAAGTAAGACTAACTGGCCGATAAATTCCTGGCTTATCACAGTCTCCTTTTCGGAAGAAGGGAGTCGTTTTTTTCCAGTCCTCTGGCACAAACTTTCCTTTCCACAGAGTTTTGCTAAATTATAGTCAGGGCCCTTGCTATTTCTTCCCTCGCATCCCTCAGGGTCCTTCATGTCAACCATCAGTTCCCAGTGACTTGTCTACCTTACGTTTGAATAAATTATTGAGTACAATTTCTCCTTGAATAGTAAGCTCCACTAATCACTTTTGGTGGCTCTACAAATCAATATCCACTTCCTCTGTGAAAACCTCCGTCGCCTCCAGTCCAGATCCAAGGTCGTCCCATCCTCTGTCGTCGAATTACAGTACACAAACAACGCTTGCGTCTGCGCTCACTCGGAGGTCGAACTCCAAACCATCGTCAACACCTTCACCGAAGCATACAAGAGCATGGGCCTTACACTAAACATCTGTAAGACAAAGGTCCCCTACCAACCTGCCCCCGCCACACAGTGCTGCCCCCTGATTATCAAAATCCACGACAAGGCCTTGGACAACGTGGACCACTTTCCATACCTCGGGAGCTTACTGTCAACAAGGGCAGACGTCGAAGACGATGTCCAACACCGCCTTCAGTGTGCCAGTGCAGCATTCGGTCGCCTGAGGAAGAGAGTGTTTGAAGACCAGGACCTCAAACCCGGCGCTAAGCTCATGCTCTACAGTGCAGCAGTGATACCCGCCCTGCTGTATGCTTCAGAGACATGGACCATGTACAGCAGGCACCTCAAAGCACTGGAGAGGTACCACCAATGCTGCCTCCGCAAGATCCTGCAAATCCGTTGTCAGGATAGGCGCATCAACATCAGTGTTCTTGCTCAGACCAACATCCCCAGCATCGAAGCTTTGACCACGCTCAATCAGCTCCAATGGACGGGTCACATTGCCCGCATGCCCAATACGAGACTCCCAAAACAAGCGCTCTACTCGGAGCTCCGGCACTGTAAGAGAGCCCCAGCTGGGCAGAGGAAACACTTCAAGGACACCCTCAAAGCCTCCTTGAAAAAGTGTAACATCCCCATTGACACCTGGGAATCCCTGGCCCAAGACCGCACAAAGTGGAGGAGAAGCATCCGGGAAGGCGCCAAATACCTCGAGTCTCTTCGCCGGGAGCAAGCGGAAGCCAAGCGCAAACAGCGGAAGGAGCACACGTCAACCCAAGCACCCCACCCACCTGCCCCTTCAACCACCATCTGCCCCACCTGTGACAGAGACTGTAGGTCCCGCATTGGACTCATCAGTCACCTGCAAACTCATTTTTAATGTGGAAGCAAGTCATCCTCGGTTCCGAGGGACTGCCTAAGAAGAAGAAGAAGGAAAACTAAAGCAAAATACTTATTTAGTATCTGTGCCATTCCCTGGCTTCCCACTGCAACATTACCTTCTTCTTTACTTAGTGGTTCTATTCCTACCTCAACTAAGCTCTTACTACTAATATGCCTACAAAAGTCTTTTTTGGCCAATTTCCTCTGATACTCCCTCTTAATCTTTCTAATCTCCCTATATTTTATATTTGTCCTGGCTTCCACTTTTATTATCTGCCTGTAAGCACTAAATGCTTCTTCTTTTACATTTAAATTTGATCTAATCCCCCTATTCATCCGTGGAACCTCAGCCTTCGATACACTCCCTTAATTGTTTATTGGAAAATGTTTGATTTACGCACGCTCCATCTCTTGTTTATATATTTTCCGTGACTATTTGCCAACTTTTCCTTCCATTTAATCTTGGGAAGGTTCCTTCTTATTTTGCTATAATTTTTTTTCTGAATAACCTTGTCTTGTCTTTGACTTTTCTTACTCCTATTCTAGTTTTAAACTGGACCTAATTGAATGTTCCCTTACTTTTTGGCTTAATTACCCAGACCAGGTCAAGTAGTGCTTCCTTCTTTATTGGAGTAGTAATATATTTACTGAGATAATAGTCCTGAACGCACTGCAAAATCCTCTCATCTCCCTACAAATATTTTTCCTATGACAATTTATTTGGGATAATTAAAATCTACAATTTTAACTTTACTATTAATGCACGATTGACTCATTTATCTACACATCTCATCCTTGAATTCCTTTCTGCCATTTGGTAGTCTAGAATTAAAATTCCAGTAGTGTGAGCGATCACTTGCTATTCTTCAGCTCAATCCAGAGGGATACTGTTTGGATTACTTCTCGATTTAAATCCTCATGCTCTGGTACTATTGGAGTAGGTATTTCGATTCTTCACACGCCACAAATCGAGTGTGCATCAGAAAATTCTGTCCATAGATTTCACCTAATGGCATGCGAGTATTTGGAAAATCTACCCTATTGCCTCTAAGTAATATCACTACCCTTCAGTGTTTGCCTTCCCTTTCCCTCCTGTAAGGTATATACCAAGGTACATTCAACTGCCAATCCTGACCCAGCTGCAGCCATATTTCAGCTATTGCTAATACAGAGCAGCAGTGATACCCGCCCTCCTGTATGCCTCAGAGACATGGACCATGTACAGCAGGCACCTCAAAGCACTGGAGAGGTACCACCAATGCTGCCTCCGCAAGATCCTGCAAATCCATTGGCAGGATAGGCGCACCAATGTCAGTGTTCTTGCTCAGGCCAACATCCCCAGCATCGAAGCTTTGGCCACGCTCGGTCAGCTCCGATGGACGGGTCACATCATCCACATGCCCCCTACGAGACTCCCAAAACAAGCGCTCTACTCGGAGCTCCAACACGGCAAGAGCAAGGACACCCTCAAAGCTTCCGTGAAAAAGTGCAACATCCCCGCCGACACCTGGGAATCCCTGACCCAAGACCGCACAAAGTGGAGGAGAAGCATCTGGGAAGGCGCCGAACACCTCGAGTCTCTTCGCCGGGAGCAAGCGGAAGCCAAGCGCAGGCAGCGCAAGGAGCGCACGGCAACCCAAGCACCCCACCCATCCGCCCCTTCAACCACCCTCTGCCCCACCTGTGACCGAGTCTGTAGGTCCCGCATTGGACTAATCAGTCACCTGAGAACGCATTTTTACTGTGGAAGCAAGTCATCCTCAGTTCCGAGGGGCTGCCCAAGAAGAAGAGATTGCTAATATATTGTGATTTTCCATTCTGAATAGAAGAGCCTGAATTTTTTGAGGATGTAACTGGTAAAATAGATAAGGGAGAACCAGTGGATGTGGTGTATTTGGACTTTCAGAAGGCTTTCGATAAGGTCCCACATAAGAGATTAGCGTGCAAAATTAAGGCACATGGGATTGGGGGCAAGGTATTGACTTGGATAGAGAACTGGTTGGCGGAAAGAAAGCAAAGAGTTGGAATAAACGGGTCGTTTTCCGAGTGGCAGGCAGTGACTAGTGGGGTACTGCAAGGATCGGTCCTAGGACCCCAGCTGTTCACAATATATATTAATGATCTGGACGAGGGAATTGGATGTAATATCTCCAAATTTGCAGACGACACAAAGCTGGGTGGGAGGGTAAGCTGTGAGGAGGATGTCGTGAAACTCCAGTATGATTTGGACAGGTTGGGTGATTGGGCAGAAACATGGCAAATGCACTATAATGTGGATAAATGTGAGGTTATCCACTTTGGTGGCAAAAACAGGAAGGCAGATTATTATTTGAATGGCAATAGATTGGGAGAAGGGGAAGTGCAAAGAGACCTGGGTGTTCTTGTGCACCAGTCGCTGAAGGTAAGCATGCAGGTGCAGCAGGCGGTTAAGAAGGCAAATGGTATGTTGGCCTTTGTAGCAAGAGGGTTCGAGTACAGGAACAAGGATGTCTTGCTACAGTTGTACAGGGCCTTGGTGAGACCGTACAGGGCCTTGGTGAGGCCGCACCTTGAGTATTGTGTGCAGTTTTGGTCACCTTACCTGAGGAAGGACATTCTTGCCATGGAAGGAGTGCAGCGAAGATTCACCAGGCTGATACCTGGGATGGCAGGAATGACGTATGAGGAGAGATTGTGTCGATTGGGCTTATACTCCCTGGAGTTTAGAAGATTGAGAGGGGATCTCATCGAAACCTATAAAATTCTGTCAGGCCTGGACAGACTAGATGCAGGAAGGATGTTTATGATGGCCGGGGAATCCAGAACCAGGGGTCATAGTCCAAGGATAAGGGGTAAGCCATTTAGGACTGAAATGAGGAGGAATTTCTTCACCCAGAGAGTGGTGAACCTGTGGAATTCTCTGCCACAGAGGGCGGTGGAGGCCAGTTCATTAAATATATTCAAAAAAGAGTTGGATATATTCCTTAAGGCTAAAGGGATCAAGGGCTATGGGGAGAAGGCAGGGACAGGGTACTGAATTTGGATGATCAGCCATGATCTCATTGAATGGCGGAGCAGGCTCGAAGGACCGAATGGCCTACTCCTGCTCCTATCTTCTATGTTTCTATGTGAGACCAAAAACTGTGCCCAATGTTGCACTCATTTTGCCAATATCATTTTACACCTAAGTATCCTCCCAATCTCATTAGAATATGCCCATGCTTAAAATGGGCATAAATAGGCATAAATCAGCATAAAGAATCAGAGGCCTGTAATGAAAAAAAACCCAACCCATTATTCCTTGGGGGAGAAATTCGTGTTCGCCAGTAAAGTTGCCGAAACCGGCAGCTGGAGTTAACAGCTGCTGAAAGTGGCCGCAACGTTAATGGAGCAAAATTCATCTTGGGGGGCGGGGGGGGGTGGGGTGAATGGAGATTGTTGGTGCAGTGCTTACCTGCCATGCAATGTTGTAATGGTGGCATTGCTGGAGGCATCCGACCCGAAGTTTGTGTGCAGGTGCGATGTTCGAGCCTCGCACCCCACCCACTCGCCCCTTGCGAGCTTTACAGCCTCGGGAAGCGAGGCTGTGAAGCTCGCAAGGAATTGTGGGCAATGAAGTGGCCTGAGAATTAAAGGGGCGATGCACATTGAAGCAATACAAATTAAAATGCAGTGAAACAATGCAGTTTTCAGCCCTTTCTGCGTTTAAAAAAAATTTAACATTAAAAGAAGTCCCAAACGTGAATATTTAGCTCTTAAAGCTGAATTCATTTCCTAACCTCAAAAAATTGGAAAAATGCTTCAGCACTAACACAAATGGTTCAGCAAGGCAGGGAAGGGGCACCCAGGGTCTCACATGCAGCACTCCAGCTTTGTGCAGGGGTCAACATTGCAAAACAGGCCCTCTACCCACAGGGGCCAGGAGGCCCTCCAGAAAGGACGATGTGGGAGTACATCACCGAAGCTATCATTGCCAGCAGTGTCGCCCCCACCACCTGGCTCCAGTGCCCAAAGAAGCTTCATGACCTCAGACCACTGGTCAAGGTCAGTGAATGCATCTGCAAAAACCGTCTCCTACCAACTGCGCCACTAGCCTCACACACTGCTCAATGCAAGACCCCCACTCCCAATCACTCACCTACCAACAATCTGCACCAATCATAAGGCACATCTCCCATTCCTAGCTTCACCTTACTTCCTTGGAGGAGACAGTGAAGGCCATTCTTGGCAGAAGCAGGGCAGAGCCCTTGGCCAGCGGCAGGGCTGAAAGGATACAAGATGCTTGTATCCTCATACGTTATCCTCCTTCTGGCATGTACCTCATCCTTTCCCGCCCTTCCATCACCACAACTCCACCCTTTTGCCTTCCTTGTTTCACACACCCAAGAAATGCAACCTGCCCAGCCAGTGGGTGACCAAGAAGAGGGAGAGGAGAGTGAAGAAGAACAAGAAGAAGAAGATTGATTTGACACTCCCAGCCACCAGCTTCTCAAGGTCAACCAGCAAGGACATTTGCAGTGTCCCCCACTGAAAGTCAGCAGCCTTCCACCAGCCATGCTGCAGCCACTGGGGTAGCACTGCGTGACATCAGTAGGATAGGCAAAGGCACACACAAGACAGTCACTAAGAGAATGTATACAGCTGATGAGTTGATTTCTTGATGTCACATTGGATGGATAGACATACATAGGTGGATTGGAAAGTTTGCTTTGTGGTGGCTTTTATTTCAGCATCATGGCCAAGAGGACATTGTGATGGTCAGTAACAGATGGAAGGTAAGATGTGGGACTAATGTTGAAAGGGGAATTCGAGTTGTGGTCACTGGGACCACAGGCGGATGATTCCATCCCAGATATCCCGACCACAAAGGGGCTGTCTGGGATACATCCTTCCGTCTGATTCCTCCTCTTCTGCTTCCTCCTCTTTGGTTTCCTCCTCTGGCTTTCTCCTCTTCTGTGACTTCCTCTCCCTCTGCAAACAGATGCTGTAAATGTAAAATGACAGCATAAAATGCTGGAAATACTCAGCTGGTCAGGCAGCATCACGACCTGAGATGTGAACTCTGTTTTTCTCTCCATGGATGTTGCGTGACCTGCTGTGTATTTGCAGCATGTTTTGTCTTCTCAAAGGTCTTCATTTACCATCCAAGGCCTTATAAGCATCCAGCAGCACTCCCTACACACTTCAAAAAACTTATCACATTTATTGCAGCAAACCACCACTTCAATAAAATAAAAAAAACAGTCCAAAGCCTTAAATCCAAACTTACCTAAACCATGTGTGTGTCCCTTTGAGAGGTGCAGACATTGCCACTGTCAGCCTGCTCGCACACCAGGTTAACTTGGCGTGCTTAGGACCCAGCATTGAATTCAGCGCTAGGGACGAAGTTTGCGCCTGTGACGTAATATTCATCACAACACCGCCATTTTGTTGGAGATTGCACTGCCAGTTACTGGCAGCGCAAAGGTAAGGACCAAAATGGCAGCTGCCTTGGGACCCGCCAGCAGCTGGTAAAAGAGCAGCAGCCGCCATTTTAGCACCATTTAATGGCGCTATGGAGTGGCACTAAGGCCACGAATTTCTCGCCCCTCTGAGTCTTTAAATTTAAATTTCAACTCATTTAACCATCATTCATGCACATCTGGCACAACATGTTCAGGAACCTGCCAGCGGGGAAGATATTCAATTTTTAATGTGATTTATACTTATGCCATAAAAATGTATTAAAGGAAATAGGGAATACAGACCAAATCTCAGTGAGGACAAATGATTAAAAAACGCTCAAAAAAATTACAATTAAAAGACCAGAAAAATGACTTTGTTTCCTGCTGCACCTGAAAATCTGGTTGCAATGTTGAGAGACCCTCAAACAAGCTCAATTGGAGGATACGCGCATTTGCGAGTCAGGGCCGTGGCCAGTTTGATGGACGGAGATTAGTTCAGATGGACGGTTTGATGGATGGATGTAAAAGATCAAGGAGACTTGGACATATTGTAGTTCCGCGGGTAACTCCTTACGCCCCAATTTCCGCAGTCTTTTAAGCCACGTAATTTGGTTTGGGCCCAGGATGCGGGTGTATCTGGGCACATCACCATAAAGCTCCA
Source organism: Somniosus microcephalus (assembly GCF_052327205.1). Taxonomy (NCBI): domain Eukaryota; kingdom Metazoa; phylum Chordata; class Chondrichthyes; order Squaliformes; family Somniosidae; genus Somniosus; species Somniosus microcephalus. The sequence goes on from NC_141010.1 coordinate 22,649,425, forward strand.
AGACATATTTTTTTAATGACTCCAGTGCCGATGGAAAGGCAGGTAAATGAAGCCTAAACTACAGGGCCCAACACTATTCCTCATTAGCCGACACTGATCCTTCATCATCTAAAAATAACTCATTGACCGGTGTCAGTTAAGTCCATCGCAACCTCCAAATTTGGCTCCCTATTGCAGAATCACCCGCAGTGTTCTCCCCATTTGTTTCTATCAATCTCAGTCATTCCCCAACAGATACTTCAGATTTACATGTATAGGTGCCACATGTTTGTAGGTCAAGACTCCAACTTTACCCTCCAAAGGATGCCTCAGGTCGATGCCAGTCACAATGGCACACCGTTGGGTGGATACAGAAACAGACACAGCTCCTGCTCAACAATGACACCAGGATGCTTAGGATCAGCTATCATCTCATTTTACACAAGTAATGACACAAAGGGCTTTAATACTGTATAGCTTTGAAATAAAGCATTGATGCCTCTGTCTTATTGATTATCCAGACCTGTGGATCAATATTCAGATTCACACATTCTTTTCCCAACCTTGATACCTATGAATCTGCCCACACTCTGTAATGTGACATCGCTTTCTGGTTAAATTATGATCTCACATGGCTGACAAATCCCCAAACTAAAATTAGAGGATTTTGCTGTTTTAATGGAAAATTGTACAATCTTGTTATTTTTTTTTCTTTGAGGCCAAATTCCAGTGTGGTGTTGACATATGCAGGGTCCCACAGTCAGTCCCAAATCTGCGTTGAGTTAGCCAATCTTAGCCAACGCAGTAATAAAGGCACTACAATTGATTCCAGGCCCCTGGACTAGGGAGAGGGAAAATCAACCGGAGCTGCTGCTCCTGATTACTATCCAGTGACCTGTGCTGGAAAGTGCACATTTGTGGATGTTTGATGAGGCAAAATAGCACTCAGTTGTGATGGCTCCACAGTTTAATAGCCTATTAAGAGTCACGGTTGAGACATATATACAAAGAAATGGTGAGGGTTTCAGCACCCGTGGTGCTAACCCAGCATGAAGTGGCATCTTCAGGAGAGGTGAGGATGATGGAGGGGAAGTCCGAACTTAGCTTTCAAATTCTAAACTAGATTCCAGCTTGGCCCAGATCAACCCAAAATTTCAACATTTGAATTGGCTTGGTCTTTGCCTGTCTGAATCTTTATTCATCCTTAATTAAAGGCATGTTTTGGACATCTCATTCACTGTCTTCTTGTCAAGACAGATTAATTTCAATAAAATAAGGCCGGGAATCTCAGTAGTGACTGGATGCTAGGAAAACATTGCTTTTATCATCATGGCAATAACACTGCACTCCAGCCAAAAAGAAACAAATATTTTCCATTGATCTCAATATGACTTTTTTTCCCCCCAAATAATATTTTTGAAAGTCATTTCAGAGATTAGCTTTGTGCTACTCCTGTTGAAATTACTAGCAGCTGGCCACCATTGCATTTAAAACCAGATCGCTCGGTTTCCCAATAAAATCAACACCAAATGGTGTTCTGTCAATTCTGTGTGCTGCTGAACTGATATCATCCCTGCACACTGCAATTGTGTTCTGGGAGGCAGATCAGATGCCAAGATTCGGAACAGCAACTATTAAGATGCAGTTATTGAATGTGAAATTGCGTTTCCTATTAGTAACTGACAAACCTAACATTTTTATTATCATGAAGACTGAGGCAGAACAGGAAAAAGTAATCAAGTTTATTGGCATTATTAAAAGTTATGGTGCTGTAAATGGTCATATTTGGTGACTATCTACGGATGTGCTTAATACTTTTACAAAAGAAAATACTGATTTAATTTCCAGTTGGAATAATTATATGAATGATTTATTGTTCCTGGCAAGGAATTCAAAATCCTTCATAATGTTCTGCTTGGCAATGTCCTGATATAAACAAGCGTGTAAAGCGAAGGTATTCAAACTGGGATCCACAGACCCAAGGGGCTGCACAAGGAAGTCTGAGGAGCTCCACAGAGCAATCAGAAAGCAGGCCATCCGAGACCCGCCTGTGAACATATCTGCATTGTTATGTATTCTATATTTTTTTTCTTTGTATTTGTTGGCTTACTAGTATTATTTATATTACTGTATATAAATTGACATTGATAGATTGAAATTGAAAATTCCATAACTGAGGTTGGTAGATTTTTGTTAGGCAAGAGTATTAAAAGTTACGGAACCAAGGGCAGGTTGATTGCGTTAAGGTGCAGACCAGCCATGATCTAATTGAATATTGGAAGAGGCTCGAGGGGCTGAATGGCTTGCTGCGGTTCCTATGTTTCCTATTAATAAAAAAACATTTCTACAATTGTTTTCTTGGGCTAGCTGAAACTATCGTTGGGAATTTAGGATTAGTGGATCCCCAGGAGTGAGTTAATATTTGCAGGGGTCCTCCACATAGAAAAATGTGAAAATCGTTGGTGCAAGGTGTACCACAGAGAAGTGACATACCAAATGACAATACCATTGGGTATGCCCGACTCAAGGTAGATAATTTTATAATGTGAGCTTTAGCAATCAATTTGTCTTTATTTCTAGTTTAATTTATGAAGAATGAATTTGGTGACACAGAATTCATTTATATTCACCCTTCATTTGCCTAAATTTATTTTCTCCTCTGTGCATCATGTACAATTCCCTCACGAGGGAAGTGCCTTGCTCCCAGACCCTTGGCCATTCTGCTCTAAAAATGGCTGCCAGCTGATCTGGGAGAATGTCCTGGAGTCAGTCCTATGCTGATAACTCCCTCCTCCCCTGGAGTGAAGTGCCTCTGCTTAATGCCTTACACCGATGGACTAGCCAATGGTTGGAATTCACTGTGTGGTAAATCACAGGCTCAGTCTTTGATCCTAACATGGCATGAGGCTAGAGCCACACGAACCAAGATAGGTTAACGGGATATTACATGGAGTCTACAGCACAGAAACAGGCCATTTGGTCCATCTAGTCTATGTTGGCATGTATGTTCCACACGAGCCTCCTCTCAAACTTTTTCCTCTAACCTTATCAGCATATTGATATTAATTATCAATATGTATTAATCCTTTATTTGCTGATGGTCTCTGCAAACATTGGGGTCATCCAAATGACCCTTGATGGTCTACTGCGTGGCACTGGATCAAACATCCAATCCCTGGTGATATGGTGATGATATCCAAATATATCTGTCAGGTTAGTGATAGTTCACAATGCATCTGCAGTTGTTGAAGTCCTGGTGATATGCAACTAGTGGGTCTCCTGCAGCATTGATGTAAGTCAGAGGGTATAGTGACTGTTGGCAAGAGGTGTGGTGACAGGCAGTGAAGTAACTGGATAGTGTTGAAGTGATTTTTGATTGGTTTAAAATTTAAGCAGTAATTACTTCCCTTCTGATGTTGATCCAAAGGCAATGGTTCATTGACCTCCTGGTTGTTATATTTAGAGAAAGGTTAAGTGAAATTAGCAGGAAATCGGTGCCTTTCTTGCTCATTTTTATCCTTTTTTAACAGTGCAACTTGTTCATTAGCCAGCTCCTTAACTGTGATTTATTGCTGTTTTATGAACATAACATTCGAGCTAACCAGGTGCAAATGTGGCATACACTTTGAAGTGTGACAGATGCACAAGATGCAAGACTTTAATTGGATAGATAGATAGATAGAGAGAGAGAAAGTGGATGAGATAGATAGATAAATAGATAGAGATGAAGTGGATGAGATAGATAGATAGCGATGAAGTGGATGAGATAGATAGAGATGAAGTGGATGAGATAGTTAGATAGAGAGAGATAAAGTGGGTGGGATAGATAGCTAGATAGAGATAAAGTGGATGAGATAGATAGATAGATAGAGATGAAGTGGATGAAATAGATAGATAGAGAGAGAGAAAGTGGATGAGATAGATAGAGAGAGAGAAAGTGGATGAGATAGATAGCTAGATAGATAGATAGAGAGAGATAAAGTGGATGAGATAGACAGAGATGAAGTGGATGAGATAGATAGATAGAGAGAGAGAAAGTGGATGAGATAGATAGATAGATAGATAGATCACTGAGTGGATGAGATAGACGACTGGATCGCTGCATACCAGGGGCAGAGTTCTAAGCAGCAGCAATGCCTGACAGAGAGATTCTCAGGCTGGACTTTGTGAAGTACTTGTGAAGCTTTGCTGCTGGTATTGTGTGTGTGGACTTTTTGCACTGGTGCAAAATACTGAAGTCCAGCAACTTGCTTTTAGAAAGTGCCTTTCACGTAACAATGCGTCCCAAGATACTGTACGGGGGAAGTGAGCAGGAGAGAAGACAGGGGACCCAAGAGGCAAGTTTCGAGATGGTGTTTAAAGGTGTGGTGATGGAGTAACTTGAGGAGGAATAGCATGAGGGTTCCAGAGAGTGCAGGTGTGTGTTGGCTGAAGCTCTGCCACCAACAGTGGAGCAAGGGGGAGGGAAGGAGCAATGCATAGCAATTCAGAATCAGAAGAGAGTATGAACTGTCGTAGACTGCAGTGGTGGGATGGAGTGAGGATATAGGAATTTGAAGGTAAGGATTTTGAAATTTATGCACTGGGGAATATGAAGCAGTAGAGGTGAGGCAGAACTTCCTATGGGATAGAATATGGGCTTCAGAGTTCTAGATGAGTCGAAGATGAGTCGAAGAGTGGAGCAGGGAGGCTAGCAAGTAGAGTGTTGGAGAAATTGATCCTTGAGGTGATTAAGCCATGGATGAGGGTTTCCACAGCTGGGAATATAGGCAGTGGTCCACAGGTGAAAGTAAGCACTCATGGCAATAGATCAAATGTGGGGCTTCAAGCTGAGTGTTGGCCTGATCAAGGCACTGAGGTTGTACGCCTGCAGATTCAGTCTGAGTGCGAAGCCAAAGAGAGAGATGGTGCATAGTTTCTGATGGGAGCCAAACACGATGGTGGCAGCCTTGCTGACATACAATGGGAGAAACTTCTGGCCCATCCAGGGCTTGATGTCCGTCAGGCATTTTTAACAGAAAGGTGACAGTTGTGAAATCAGAAATGTAAAGCGGAGTGTCATTGCTGCAAGCTGATTCCAGGTTTGCAGGTGATGCTGCCAAGCAGTATCATGTAGGTATGAGGGGCTGAGGATAGACCCTTGGTGACACTGGAGATGACTGTGCAGATTCCAGAAGAGAAACTGTTTGAGGAAGTGAACTGATTGCATTGGGGCAAGTAAGAATGGAACCAGGAGAGAGCGACATCATGGAAATGGACCACAGAGGAGAGACAGTGGAGGAGGATGGAGTTGACAACTGTGTTTAATGATATCTAAAAGTCAAGGAGAATGAAAGGGATAGCGCTCCATGATTATTGGCTGTCTTTAGTAACTTTGACAAGATGAGAACAGAAACCAGATGGGAGGGAATCAAACAGGGAGTGGTAGGATAAATGGGCACAGAGGTGGGGGTGGGGCAATAATGCATTCAAAGAACTTAGAGAGAAGAGAAAGGATGGAAATGAGGCAGTGGTACGAGAGGAAAGAGTAATTAAGAGCAAGCTTGGGGAAATGGGTTTTCACAGCAGTTCCAGCTTAAATATATAACTATATAATAATATGGCCCAAGTATGACTCACTTTTTTACTGCTTCTTGAGTCATACTTTTAAGAAGATTGACAACAACAACTTGCATTTATATAGCGCTTTTAACATAATAAAACGTCCCCAGGCATTTTGGGCTGGATTTTGTCAATGGGGACGTGATGGAGGCAGGACTCCCATTTTTTGGGTTGTAGTCCCGCCTCTATCGATTTGTGGCCAACCCACGCGATTTTCCCTTGTTGAGCCCGCCCAGTGGGCTCAGCAGGCCAATTAAGGGACACCCAGTTACAGGTGACATCAGGGATTGACATTTTATCTGTCAAGAGATTTTGACAGATGAAATATCAGCGTTTGACAGCTCTGTGAAGCTGTCAAACACTGACGAACTGACTTCTAACTTGAGTCCTTCTCCACAGACTCAGTTAGAAATCTCTCCAGAACAGAAAGCAAAATGCTGCAACTTTTGACAGCTCACGGCCATTCTGCTTTCTGTGCCGGTGAGATGAGGGACTCCTGAGACCTGAAGGAAGGAAGCCTGCATTAGTAAGTAAAGGTAAGTAAAACTTATTTAAGCACTTTACACACACCAAACACATTTACCTCTGCACTCATGCACCCATCACTCACCTGAACACCGGGCATCTCGAACCCTCCAAGCCCTTCAGCCTGACGGTCCGTCTCGCTAACTTGGCGTGGTTTGGAGCCGTCGGGCAGCCCACACTTCAGGGCTAAAAATAGGGATTAGGCCAAAAGCTGCCAGTTACCTACCTGTTAACAGGCAGTTAATTGGCACTAATCCCCTTCCCGCCTCGGGGAGGCGGCTCCCAGCACAGGTCGGGTACCCCCTGTCATGAATCTTATCATTCATGAAGCAATAACTCATGAAATAACACTGGGCGGCCAGCTGGTGGCGCCGTCCAAGGAGTATAAATACTCGGGCGTGGGCCCAGCTTGCCCAGGATGTTTTTGTAACCAGGAACTAGTGATGTAACTAGAATCTCATGGTTATGAAACAGTTGATTAAAGCCTTGTTTTATACTCAAATCAAGTGCTTAGTAGTTTTCTTACGTCAATTTAATTAACTGTGTATCGGCTCCGCGCTCTGACTGATTTCGGGAACAGCCAGCTACGACTTCAACTGTAGAAGGGAACTCTGGCATAGTAATCAATCCATCATGGACAAACTACTCAGACCCGCCCGTCTTGACCTGCACCCAAATTCACCTATAACTGCTAAGGTATGGAAACACTGGTATCGTACCTTCAGCAACTTCCTCAGGGTGTGTGGTGAAAATGTTCCTGATAAATTAGAGATACTTGCCAATTATGTATCTCCTCATGTGTTTGACTATATCGAAGACTGTGTAGACTATGACTCCGCTATCCTAATATTACAGCGACTATATGTTAAGGCCCCAAATGAAATTTTTGCTCGGTATCTATTGGCCACAACTCGACAACAACCCAGGGAATCACTTGACGAATTCCTTCAAAAGCTTCGCAGGCTCAGCAAAGATTGTAATCTTAAAGCTGTCACAGCTGAGCAGTACCAGGAGGTGTTAATTCGTGATTCCTTTCTAAATGGGATTGCATCTCCCTTCATAGGCCAGCGTCTGTTGGAGAATAAAACCCTCAAGTAACAGGCTGCCTATGACCAGGCATGTTCTCTCGACTTAGCAAAGAGGAACGCAGATACCTATCTTTTACCACGTGCACAGGCTGCTGTTATCACTTTTAGTGACTCCTTCGATAGGCCTCGGGCGGAAGCCCTCACTGATGATGACTCTAACCTAGCGGATGACAACCCTACCCTAGAAGACTTCACTGATGACAACCCTGCCCTAGCGGCATCTTGGCAATCTGGAAGGAAGTGTTTTTTCTGTGGAGGTACATTCCACTATAGGAAATTTTGTCCTGCTCGTAACGAAATCTGCAATCATTGTGGTAAGAAAGGCTACTTTTCTAAGGTATACCGGTCGAGAGCCCCTGTTAGTGTTGCAGCTACTATTTATAAAACTGCTCCTCCCTCAAGAACCACTACTAAGGTTACAGCTGTTAAGGGTAAAACTGCTCCTCCCCCCATCACAGCTGTTTTTCCCCAAAGTCTGTCCCATGCAGCCATGAAGGTTTCGGTAAATGGACACATTTTGAGTGCACTAATCGACTCATGCAGCTCTGACAGCTTCATTAGTGAGCGGGCTGTCAGTAAGTTAAAACTGCGTATTTACCCCTCAGACAGGGAAATTGCAATGGCTCTGATGACACTGACCACCAACTCTTCCGGCTTTTGTCTTGTTGACCTTCTTCTCAATGGCCGCACTTATTTCTCCACCTGGCTCGGGGTGCTCAAAAACCTATGCAGTGATGTGCTCCTGGGACAGGATTTCCAGAAGCAACACAAAAGACTCACTTTCGAGTTTGGAGGGTCAAAGCCGGAGCTTACAATTTCCAAAGTACCGTTTTGTGCGCTTTCGGCGGCTTCGCTCGACGAGCCCTCCTTGTTTGCCAATCTTTCCCCCCGATGTAAGCCCATAGTCACTAAATCACGACGTTTCAGCCAAGATGTTTTATCCTTTATCAAGGCAGAGATCTCTCGCCTTCTAGCTGACGGTATCATTGAGCCACGTTTATCTTCCTGGCGGGCTCAAGTCGTTGTTGTTAAAAGTCCTCTGAAGCAACACAAGGAACGTCTTTGCATCGATTACTCGCAAACTATTAACCAGTATACCGACCTGGATGCCTACCCACTACCACGCATCGATGACATGGTCAATAACCTTGCCAACTACAAGGTATTTTCAACTTTTGATTTAAAGAGCGCGTACCATCAAGTACTGTTAAAAGACTCTGACAAAAAGTATACGGCCCTTGAGGCCAATGGTCGGCTTTACCAATTTTGTCACCTTCCATTTGGGGTCACCAATGGGGTGGCCGTCTTCCAACGGGCAATGGATAGCCCAGTCAAACAGGAGAACTTAACGGACACTTTTCTAGATATGTAGATAATATCACCATTGCTGGTCATGACCAGAAGGAGCATGATGCCAACCTCCAGAAAGTTTTTGACGTTCTCCGTCGTCACAACTTAACCTTAAATGAGTCCAAATCTGTGAAATCAGTACCATCAGTCAACATCCTTGGCTACTGGGTGGGCAATGATGTCATCAAACCGGATCCAGAGCGACTTCATCCGCTTCAGTAGCTCCCTCCCCCTACAAATCTCGGCTCTCTTCGTCGGGCACTCGGCATGTTCGCCTACTATGCGAAGTGGATACCCCACTTCTCCGACAAGGTCCAGCCCCTGCTTCACATGAAGTCATTTCCATTGGAGGCAATGGCTATTTCAGCTTTCAACCTCCTCGAGCAACAACTGGAAAAAGCCACGCTTCACTCCATCGATGAAAATCTCCCTTTCATGGTCAAGTGCGATGCATCGGAGGTGGCGATCCCGGCTACCTTGAATCAAGGTGGTCGACCCGTTGCATTTCTGTCCAGAACTTTGCAGCGTAGCGAGCTCCATTATCCTCCTGTCGAGAAGGAGGCTACGGCTATCATCGAAGCGGTAAGTAAATGGAGTAATTTTCTCGCTCGTCGCCATTTCACGCTTATAACCGATCAGCGCTCCGTGGCCTTTATGTTGGATAACTGGAAACGCACGAAGATCAAGAGTAACAAAATACAACTCTGGAGGATGGAATTGGCCGCCTTTGGCTACACCGTACAATATCGACCCGGCAAAGAGAATGTAGCCCCGGATGCCCTCACGCGTGCATTCTGCTCTTCTATGTCAACTTCGACTCTTGCGGATCTTCATACTGACTTATGCCATCCTGGCGTTACCTGTATGTTGCACTTTGTGCGATCTAAAAATCTCCCATTTTCTACGGAAGATGTGAAAACATGCGCCACCTGTAGAATTTGCGCTGAATTAAAACTGCAATTCTTCCGTCCATCGGATGGCTCGCTCATACATGCTATACAGCCTATGCAGCGACTCAGCATTGACTTTAAAGGGCTATTGCCTTCCTCAATGCGAAACACCTACTTACTTACTATGGTGGACGAGTATTCATGCTTTCCCTTTGCTTTCCCCTGTCCCAAGATGCTTACTTCCACAGTGATCAAATGCCTCGGTCAGGTCTTTTCCCTTTGCGCTACGGCCAATTTCATCCACTCTGATTGGGGTCCCTCCTTCATGTCAAGCGAACTCAAAAGTTATCTTTCCCAACGGGGAATCGCCACAAGTAAAACAACACCGTATCATCCCATCAGTAACGGACAGGTTGAGAGATACACGCTATCATTTGGGACGCTGTTCATCTTGCACTGAGGTCACGCAACCTACCAGGCCAGCAGTGGGAAACTGCTCCCTGACGTGTTGCATTCCATCAGGTCTCTTCTTTCTACGTCCACCAATGTCACTCCTCACGAGCAATTCTTCAGGTTCCAGCATCACTCCACTCATGGGACGTCCCTACCGTCATGGTTGGCAGCTCCCGGCCCCATGCTGCTCCGAAGATTCGTCCGATCTTCCAAAAACGACCCCCTCATCGACGAGGTGGAACTAACAGACGTTAATCCCACATACGCACACGTGCGGTACCCTGATGACCGGGAGTCCACCGTTTCACTCCAAGATCTGGCTCCCTTTCCAACCGGTCCCACAGACCCAACTGATAGAGGGACCCATAGTAATGATGCCGAGACTCTGCGCTCCTTTGAGGATGACGCCCTACCTGGGACATCAAGGGATCTGCCAGCTACTCCACCAGATCAACTCGGGGAGCTGAGCGCTCCCCGCGGGATGGCCACCCAAAGCCAGGATGCCGGTCAATCCCCAGCTACCAAACAAGATGAAGCCAGCTCTGCGCCTGTGGGGACCCGCACCCGGAGTCACGATCTCCCCAGTCCCCCTCAGGTTGATCAAGACGACACGGGCCCTGTCGATCTACCAGTACGGACCAAACGACCCAGGGACCAAGACACGGTCCGAGGAGACGTGCCTTCCAGCCACAAACAAAGATCTAAAAGACTGCGGCTATTCGTGGTCCGCCTAATCCGCTAGAAGAAAGTCATCGGACTTCTAAATCTTTCAGGCGGGATGAATGTCATGAATCTTACCATTCATGTAGAAATGACTCATGAGATAACACTGGGCGGCCAGCTGGTGGCGCCGTCCAAGGAGTATAAATACTCGGGTGTGGGCCCAGCTTGCCCAGGGCATTTTTGTAACCAGGAACTAGTGATGTAACTAGAATCTCATGGTTGTGAAACAGTTGATTAAAGCCTTGTTTTATACTCAAATCAAGTGCTTAGTAGTTTTCTTATGTCACCCGCCTCCTGGGAAATGGGCATGGAGGCAGTTTGGGGGCGGGAAGGGTTTGTGCCCCCCCCGATTCTGCAATTTTCCCCCACTCCCACCTCCAAACCCGCCTCGACGGGGCTTAGAAATTCGAGCCCTTTACATGCGCGTTATCAAACAAAATTTGACACCGAGCCACATAAGGAGATATTAGGAAAGGCAATCAAAAGCTTCATCAAAGAGATAGATTTTAAGGAGTGTTTTAAAGGAGGAGAGAGAAGAGCGGAGAGGTTTAGGGAGGGAATTCCAGAGTTTAGGGCCTAGGCAGTTGAAGGCACGACCGCCAATGATGGCAATCATATCTCTTCAAAGTTGAGAGAAGGTAAATATTATCATGGAATAGGGCATCCTTAACTAAAACACCAGTCCACTTGGCTTTGAACTGTACTCAACAGAGTGCAAGAGGTATGGTTTATCTAAAGCTTACCAAACACAACACTGTTTCATCACTAGGCACTAGGCTTTGTAGAATACTGACATCATTGATAGAATTATCACAAAAGCTTGTTACTTTCTTCTCGTTGTGTTTTCAATCTTCATCATTATTTGTTTGTGAATTTTCCAACCTTATAGTGTAGATGTGGATAGACAACATCAGAGTCAATCGTTCTTGACACATTTATTGATTTGTCTTTTCAGTGCTGAAGATAATGCACCATTTGACCACCCATCCTTCAGTTCTGATTGACTTCCTCTAGTAATTTGGTTTCTATTTGACTTCCAAATGGGGAATTATGCATTCTGTAGAAGGTGAGACACTCACCAAAGGGAACAATGGCATTTATGCTGTTAATTTAATTTCTGCTAACACTCAGCAGATCTTTCATCAAGATGAGGAAAAGTGGGACCAAACACACTCTCATCTTTATGATAGCAACTCTCCTCTTTCATCTTTCTAATAGCTGCACCCTCGAATATAGATGCAACAATAGAAAGCGAAAAGTCCATTCATGACCTGGCAATGTCCATGGTCTACAACAATTTTGTACAAGACCTTTGGGAATTATATTTAAACTAAGCAGGAAAAGACCTCTATGGCTCAGGAAGTTTTAAAAGGAACTCCAATGTCTCTGATCAGAGCTCTATGAAGTTATATGGCACTAAATAATACTTAATTCTTTGGAAATCCTTGATCAAGAACTTTTTAATTGCTATATCTAGTAAATACTACAGAATCTTATTTGATGTGGTAGGTTGGGACAGATAAAACTTACTCATTATCAGACCTGCTTCGAACAGGAAAAGCTACAACTTCACAAACACCATCAAGGGAAAAATGGTGTCTCATTACAAAACATAATGACCCCGATATTGACAGTTTTAACTCCACAGCGTGTATCTTTTGTACCTGACAGGTTTCCTGCCCGGACGGCAGCCTGATTGACAGGCTTGGTTTCCAGTCGGGCGGGGAGGACTCCGGAGCAGGCCGCAGGAGCAGGTAGGGAGCCAGCAGCAGCTACTGGGATCATTGGGGTGGGGGGTCCAAATCCCAATCCTGGTGGCGGGGCGAGGCAGTGCGATCCCTGACCCCTGACCCCGGGGCTCTTTGTAGGGGGGGAGGTGGTTCTGATGGGAATAAGTTTGTGGGGTCGGAGGGAAGCACTCCTTCTCTGCCTGGCCCACACGCAGTGCTGTGAAGGCATTTACCTTCACCTGAAGTTGTCCTCGCCTCCCTTCAGCTGGTGAGTTTGCTGAGGCCTGGGGAACCCAGCCAGCCACTGTTAAACCTGCAAAGCAGGTTAAATCAGAGGCCGCCAGCCTCATTAAAATATTTACATTGCCAACCCGCCTCCTGGGAGCAGGTTGGCTGCCCAGCCCTTGTCCCACCTCGGTTAAACCCGGAAGTAGGTGGGTTGGGGTTGGGTTTGAGATTTTTTTGAATTTTACCATCTGACCCAACCCCAACCGACCATTTTTGGGGGTTAAAATTCGCCCCAATGATTCCAGTTGTGTCTCAGATGAACTAAGTGGATCTTGGCCCACTTGGTCTCCTCACATGGTGGGTGACACTGAGGCTTTGGAAAGGTTGCAGAGGAAGGCCACAAGATTAATTCCTATTTTGAAGCAACTTAGATGCCAAGATAGGCTCAAAGACCCGGGTCTCTACATTTTGGAGAAGCCTACTTAAGGTTGAATTGATTGAGGTTTATAAGATGACGAAGGGGCTAGATTGTGTTTGACGAGACAGTTTGTTTCAACTAAATATGTTAGAGGGGTCCAGGGTCACAATCTCCAGGTATGTAAAGGCAGAACCAGGTGAGATGTTAGCGGATGGTTCTTTTCCCAGAGAACAGTGGACCTAGGGAACAGGCTTCCGGCTTGTGTGGTGAACTCTGATTCACTGAGTTCCTTGAAGTGAGAGCTGGACCTGTTTCTAAAAGAAGTAGGTACCTGGTAATGTTAATCAGGACCAGAGTGGTCTCTTGGACTAGTTTTGATTGCCTAAGGGGGTTGGAGAGGAATTTTTCAGATTTTTTTCCCCTCGAATTGGCCTGGATTTTTATCTGTTTTCTTCTCCTCTCCTCTCCCAGGAGATTACGTGGCTTCCGGACCGTGTGGGGCGTGTATATATTGTGATGTAGAAGACATGACATTTGTGCGGCCGTGTAGTGCTCTGCAGAACCCGCGCAGCCGGTGAGCCAGCTTTTAGATAGAAAAACCGCGCATGTGCGGAATTTTGAACTAAATTAAACAAACTTAATGGGAACATTGCTGGTAGGTCTTTTCCTGTCCATCATTTTTTGTATGTTCGTATGTACCAATGACAACAAATCTAGAAGAGTCCAGTCCATGTTATCACTTGTAAACCAGGACACCTCAGAATTCCCATGGCACCTTCCCGTGCAAGCACAGGAGATGCAACACCTGCCCTTTTACCTCCTCCCTTCCCACTGTCCAGGGCCCCAAACACCCCTTCCCGGTGAAACAGCGATTTACTTGTACTTCTTGCAATTTAGTATACTGTATTCGCTGCTCACGATGCGGTCTCCTCTACATTCAGGAGACTTAATGCAGATTGGGTGATCGCTTTGCGGAACACCTCCATTCAGTTCGTAAGCGTGACCCCGAGCTTCTGGTCGCCTGTCACTTTAATTCTCCACTCCACTCTCACTCTGACCTCTCTGTCCTCAGCCTCTTACACTGTTCCAGCGAAGCTCAACGTAAGCTCAAGGAACAGCACCTCATCTTTCGATTAGGCACTTTACAGTCTTCTGGACTCAACATCGAGTTCAACAATTTCAGACCATAACCTCTGACCCTATTTTTTCACATGGCAGCTGTTGATGATTCTGCCATTCCTATTTATACCTCTTCTAGACTCACCTTTTATTTCTTTACTTGTCCCGTTACCATCTCCTTTTGCTTTGTACTATCATCCCTTTTGTCTTTTAATCACTCCTGCCTTCCAGCCTATCACAGACCTTCCCTTTTGTTCTTTCCTCCCCTTCCCCCTTTCCCTGCCTCTGCACCTGCTTAAAATCTGTTACAACTCTAACTTTTTCCAGATCTGAGGAAAGGTCATTGACCTGAAATGTTGGGGGTGATTTTGCCAATGGGGAGCTTTTGGAGACGGGACTCCCACTTGTCGGGTTTCAGTCCCGCCTCCATCAACTTCTGGCCAACCCACGCTATTTTCCCTTGATTTACTTTGTTAAGCCCACCCAGCGGGCTTAGCAGGCCAATTAAGGGAAAGCCTGTCGCAGAGCACATCAACGTATGACGTTTCATCTGTCAAAAATTTTGACAGATGAATTGTCTTCGTTTGACAGTTCTGTGAAGCTGTCAAACTGTGACATTCTCTGCAGTTTGATGAGGTCTTGAATACAAGACCCCATCAAACTTCTTTCTTTAACAGAATTGAGAAGGTGGTTGTGTCTCTGAATGCAACGGCCACCTGTCATTCCCAACACGGAGGTCCAAGACTGTCTGCATACAAACCGACTGAAGCCTGCAGGAAGAAACAAAGGTAAGTACACTTTTAATAACACTTTGCACTTACCTCAGATACTCACCTCTACACTCTTGCACCCATCACTTACCTTCACACCACACTTTTGCAACCCCCGCAGACCCCTACTCACCTCGCTGAGCTGGTGGGCTTCGGAGCCTTTGGGAAGCCTGCACTTGTGAGGGCAAAAAGGGGAAAATCCTATTTTCTGCCTGTTACCTACCTGTTAACAGGCAGTTAATAGGCTTTAATCCCTTCCCGCCTCCAAGGAGACGGGACCCGGCGTGGGATGGCTACCCACCTCCTGGGAAGGTGGCATGGAGGTGGGTTGGGCACCTGTCCTCAAATTCTGCCATTTTCACGGCAGGCCCACCTCCATACCCGCCTCCCCAGGGCTGGCAAAATCGCCCCCCTCAACTCTGTTTCTCACTCCACAGATGCTGCTTGACCTGCTGAGTATTACCAGCATTTTCTGTTTCTATTTCAGAATTTGAAGAGTTCTATTTGATGAATGACAACAATATAGATGAGCTTTATACTGGATCCGTAATTAACTTGTATCTGGAAATATATGTACAGTGAGTACAATTTGATTGTGCTGTCAATTGCTCTTTAGTAAGTAGGACTTTCCAACCACAATGTTAAATTGCTGTTGTGATTTATAAGAACAATGAGATTTCTGTTTCATCCAAATAATCCCATTTAAGCCTCAACCGTTAGCTCTTTGGTTGACCCGGTATAATCATACAGAAGCTCTCCGTGTGCTATTAAGTTCTTGATGTGCTGAAGTTGTCTTTGAGGGTTGTTTTTATCTGTTATTTTGCTGAGAATTCTTGCCACTTGCTGCCTTTACAAGAGCAAAACTTTCACGTTTAGGCCGAAGAATATTTTCTGTGTGGAATTTTCACATTAAGATAAAATGCTTCGTCCAACAACAGAAACATCATCAGTTTTTCTCTAACATTTCCAATAAAATGCCCATTTCACATGGCCTCAATCACAGCATGTCTTTTCTTAGTAACATCAGATTGAACACAAAATAAAAATAGCAGTCCAAAAAGAAATATGAACCGAGGCCATCAAAGGCTGCAATTTTACTGCTCCTTTTACATCAGTTTAAATCGGTTTGGGATGTACATCACCATGAAAGTGGCAGTGTCCCTCAGGAATCAGGTCCAAATTTGATTCCCAAGTGCCCCAAATCCAAGCAGATAAGATATCCCTCACATAGAAACATAGAAACATAGAAGAGTATTGAATGGCAGAGCAGGAGTAGGCCATTCGGCCCCTCGAGCCTGCTCTGCCATTCAATGCGATCATGGCTGATCATCCAAATTCAGTACCCTGTCCCTGCTTTCTCCCCATATCCCTTTAGCCTCAAGAAATATATCCAACTCCTTCTTGAATATATTTAATGAATTGGCCTCAACTGCCTTCTGTGGTAGAGAATTCCACAGGTGAAGAAATTCCTCCTCATCTCAGTCCTAAATGGCTTACCCCTTATCATTGGACTGTGACCCCTGGTTCTGGACTCCCCCGCCATCGGGAACATCCTTCCTGCATCTAGCCTGTCTAGTCCTGTTAGAATTTTATAAGTTTCAATGAGATCCCCTCTCATTCTTCTAAACTCTAGCGAATATAAGCCTAATCGACCCAATCTCTCCTCATACGTTATTCACAAAACTATCTTGCACTATTTGGGATTGGCACTCAGTGGATTCGAACTCCAGTCTGGTGTGAAGCCGAGTTTAGCAAGTATGCAGGCACTTTATAAACTTAACACTATTAAGAACATGGATATGGCAGCCCGCTCTCTTCTAACATTGAAAAAATAATTGCTGGGAGCGCAAAAGATTGCACATGAATATCAGCTTTCTCTTGGAAGGCAGAATGCAAGTCGCAGGCAGGAGCTGAACACAGTATAATTCTGGTCTTACAGCTGTGCTTTGTACTCCACGCCTTACGGTTCACCGACTGATAGTGTAGTCTAACAGCAAAGATGTATCGTGTCCAGAGATGAGGTCTGTATCAATCAGTTGGCCGAAGGAAAATTACTCTTTAAACCAACATGCTCCAAGGTAATATAACCTACCTTGATTATATATATTTTTTCTTTTGACCTTGAAATGTCAGAATTTTTCTCAATTTATCGGATTTTCTTGTTTTCAATTTGGTCAGACGATCAAATTGCTATGTTGCCAATTTCACTTCAGGGGGCGGGTGGGGGGGTCCCTACACTGAGCATAGCTGGGCAGCCTCTGCCCTTCCCTATTTACTTTGTAATTTCTGATTGCCGGCAGAGCCTGTAATCTGAGACCCGCACAGCCTGTTTCCTGAGATTACTCATCTTCAGGCCTCTCTCTCTCTGCAAAACAGAACTGTGTTTGTTAGACAGCCAGGTTCCCATATGCTCATTTCCCTTGCACATGTCTGTATCGTTTCACTGGAAGATTGAGTCTGACACTACAAACACGGACACTTAAAGTTGGTACGTTCAGTACATTTGTTTGGCTGCAGGTGCAAATTGAGTTTTTGCTTTTTTCTGCTGTTGTGAATTGCGCTGTCAACTAACCCGATGATAAATTCGAGAGCTTAGTCATTCATTATCCAACTATATTTGCTGTAGAAGAATGTGCTAGTTAACCGCACATTTTATTCACAAATTAAAATGCTTTATGAATCTAGGGGCGTGATAATGTCTTATATATCAATTATACCTTATTTAAAATTTTTACTATCATTCATCTGTTGCCTAGTATTTACTACAAAATACTATAAGATACATTTGGATTCTGCATGATTTGAAGCATTGGTTAAATCCATATGTTTGAACACAGGATATATAAAGACCCATCAGATATTTATGTTGGTCTGTAAGTGACCTGACATTATGAATGAGCTAAGAGCCACGTCAGAGCCCAGTTGTGAATTGGAGAATGTCTATAAACCATGAGTTTCTGCTTATACCACACACACACGTTAGTCAGGAGCAAAATAAGTCAGCTTCATTTTTGGCAATCCTTTTTTCAATATTTCAACAGCTCTGTGCATCATACATATAGAAGTGGTTCCAAAGGAATTTATATCTTTTGGTGCTGTCCTCCAATCATGTGTATGACATAATCTTCACCTGTAACCCTTGACAATCTCAAACCCCTCAACAACTTTCCAAAGATATGTATCTTTTCTTTCATTTTATAGCCACAATGAGTTTCAGTCATAATTCTACAGTAAGGGATACTTTGACGAAATACATTCCTTAAGTTAATTGAATTGCTGTAATGTAATTAAAGCCAAAATAGGCTGAAATCAGAAGGAGCGGAAAAGGTAGAGGGTAGAATTTCCACTAGTTTGTGCTAGTTTTATCAACGCAATCCGAGTGGCCGGACCAGCGTAGAAGATCGAGGAATTTTAAACGCAAGTTACGTCAAGCGTAAATCGAGTATCCACTGAATGCATTTTAGTGGAACTTGAACTGTAACCTAACCAGCGCAATTTCAAGTGCAGTTTGCGCCCAATTTCCTGATTGCGCCCAAAATTAAAATTTATCCCCAGGCTCTAGAAAATGTTTAATGATTTGTGGGTTTAATAAACCCTGGTAAATGAAAATGATACAAAAACATTGGCCCAGAAATTCCGTTGGCAGGCCTCCCGCAGCCGGAGGGCTGCGATCTGGAAAAATCTGCGCCTGGACCGGAGGGCTCCCGGGAGGCGCAGAGTTCCGTTGCTGGGCCTCTCCAAACTGCCGGTGCACAGGGCCCATGTATCCCAGGGCGCGGGCGGTTCGCAGCGTCCCTGGGATCACGTGGGCCATGGGGAGCCAATCAGAGAAGGGAATCTCCCTTCATACATTTGACAGGAAGACCCGTCAAATATATGAATAGAGATCACCCCCAAAACATAGTAAAACTTTAAATAAATTGTTTTTTTTAAATCACATTTTTAAAATGACTTTAAATTACATA
This sequence comes from Somniosus microcephalus, assembly GCF_052327205.1. Lineage (NCBI taxonomy): Eukaryota > Metazoa > Chordata > Chondrichthyes > Squaliformes > Somniosidae > Somniosus > Somniosus microcephalus. The sequence continues at coordinate 22,668,264 of NC_141010.1, forward strand.
AATTAAGTATTTTAAACAAAAATTTTATTTTTTGGAAAATATAATTAAAGTTTTAACGTGGCTAAAAATAAACTTACCTTTCTTTAAAGCATTTTTAAATGATAAATCAGTGGAAATTTCTTTTTTTTTTTTTACTTTTTTCAACTCTTATCTCCTGGCCAGGCGCAAGAATTGTTTAGTGTTTTCTGCGGGCGGAGGGTCTCCAAAAAACGGAACTCTCCACCCGCAGAGGCCCTGCTCCCGGGCAGGCGGAGGATCTGTCAAGAGCTTTCTTGACAAATCGGAAATGTCGGTTTCCAGCACATGCGCAGTGCATGCCTAAAACTGGCATTTCCATTGGCCCTACGGGTGAGTACACAGTGCGTACCCACCCGTAGGGATCGGAATTTCTACCTCATTAGCAACTGCCTTACAGCATTGTCTTCAGAATTTCATAGGAAGGTTATAAATTAAAACGTTCATTAAGGCATTTTACTACTTTGCTCTCATTTTGTTCTTTCAGTAATAACATATTTATTCTGAAGTCAAAAATCTGTCTTACAAATAATCTGTTTAATCGCATTATCTCCTCCAGACTTCCTGACACCGTACAGCTGGTTAATAAATACCTAATCCCAACAACTTCCCCGAATATTTCAGAATTAATCTCCAAAAAAGCCAAACATGAGATTAACCCTGCCTCTGAGGAATGCCTGCTGAGATTCATGGCAAGATCCTTGGTTTCTAAACGTATAAAGGATTCGTACATAACTGACGAACTTCTGGAAAGGGTTCTCGAAGAACAGTACGCTTACCTTGTCATCTTTTATTTCCGTTTAGTCACTTTGACAAGAGCCAGTCTGCAGCGTTGCATATGCGCTTTCTAAAATAAATGATGACAAACAGAACTGTTTTCTTTTATGAAAATGGAAGCAGCGATACTTAGTAGGGAAATGCTCCTTAATTCACATTCTGTTTCCCTCAATTTCTGGTTTCTCTTCATGTTTTTTTTTAATGCTTTCTAAAGGAGGGTTGAGTTTACTTTAACCTGTTACTTCAGTCCTTTAGGATCTTACAGTACGTCATAGTCTATTCCGTGTTGATGCTCAATTCATTTTCCAAATCTTTTATGGACAGCTGTACTATACAGGCCATATCGACACAAAGCTGTTTCATCTTCACATCAGTGTTTACTGTGTAGTGTAATTTGAGTGTGAAATCACCCAAACTGTATTTAGGTAAGTGGTGTGAGACCTCATCCTGGAGATAGTTTCATACTACTTGTGGTTTGCATGGGAACTTCTTAAATTTCATTTTTTTAAACAATTTTCTTCCTTCCCCCTCTGAAGGCATTGACCTGTGCTGGATACACCACTCCTGTGGTACCTCAGCCAAGTGGTCAACCTTTATGATAGCAAAATACTGCGGATGCTTGAAATCCGAAATAACAACAGGAGACGCTGGAAAAACTCAGCAGGCCAGGCGACATCCATGGAGAGAGAAATAGAGTCAACGTTTCAGGTTGAAACCCTTCTTCAGAACTGAGAAAAAAAGGCAGGAAAAGAAACAGATTAAACGGCAGTTTGGGGGCTGGGAAATGGGGGAGGGGATGAAAGAAGAGACATTAAGAGATATTCAAGGTGAGACGAGATGGTAATAGGACAGGTAAAGAAACAAACAATGGCTCTGGATGAAGTGTGAAATGCGCTGGCAGAGCGAGAGACAGCTGCCATGTGGGAGAGAGAAAAAAAAGGAAAAGGCACAAACCAAAAGTGTGGATAAAAAATTATAAAAATATAATAGGGGCCAACCTTTATGTTAGAGACACCACAGTAAGAGAAGGTTATTTGACTGTGAAGGATGCCAGAGTTAAGAAGAACCCATTCTCACAGACCAAGAATCCTACTTGGGACCTTTTGGAGGGGAGAGTGGTGTGGGGGGCTGTTCTTTATCCATAGGCCATGGGGAACTATTAAACTTCATTTTTATAGATTTAAATGTCAGCACAGAGCTGATAAGACAGCCAGCTGCAGTTGTGCAGTATCACCTCTAGAAGTGGCTGGATAGCACGTCGTGTGTGGCTGTTATGTTCCCTCGAAAATTTGGATTATTCACACTTCAGCTGATGCATTTTCCAGCATTTGAAATATTCCCATCATCATATCACAATCATCCTGAGCCTTCATTAATTTGTAAATTGTCGCAATTAGGATTCGTTCAAAATTAAATCGAGTCAAGCAATGACCAGTACCAAGAATAAAAACAGAAGATGCTGGAAATACTCAGCAGGTCAGGCAGCATCTGTGGAGAGAGAAACAGAGTTAATGTTTCAGGTTGATGACCCTTCGTCAGAACTGGAAAAAGTTGGAGATGTAACAGGTTTTTAAGCAAGTGTAGGGGCAGGGAAAGGGGAAGGAAAGGAAAGAACAAAAGGGAAGGTCTGTGATAGGATGGAAGGCAGGAGAGATTAAATGACAAAAGGGATGATGGTGCAAGGCAAAAGGAGATGGTAATGGGACAAGTTAAGAAAAAAAAGTGTAAATGGCAATGGCAGAATGATCAAAGCTGCCATGAGAGAGAGAAAAAAAATAATGATGGGGCAGAGGTTATGGTCTGAAATTGTTGAACTCGATGCTGAGTCCAGACGGCTGTAAAGTGCTTAATCGAAAGATGAGGTGCTGTTCCTCGAGCTTACGTTGAGCTTCATTGGAACAGTGTAAGAGGCCGAGGACAGAGAGGTCAGAGTGGAAGTGGAGCAGGGAATTAAATTGACAGGCGACCGGAAGCTCGGGGTCACGCTTACAGACTGAACGGAGGTGTTCCGCAAAGCGGTCACCCAATCTGTGTTTGGTCTCCCTAATATAGAGGAGACTGCATCGTGAGCAGCGAATACAGCATACTAAATGGCAAGAAGTACAAGTAAATCGCTGTTTCACCTGGAAGGAGTGTACCAGTACCATGTAGTTTCATCTGGGAAAAAAACTTCAATGAGAACCTTGCCTTCCGGGCAGGGTTGACACGACAGTCAAGGGTGAGATGTACTTCACCGATTAATCAGATGCCAGGTTGGAAAATTAGGTGGACTAAAACAATTAATAAACTATATATCATTCATAATTATTCATATAATGGTGAGGGTGTCTTATTAGCTTGTAATAATTCATTATTTATTCAAAATATAGAATACATATGAAAAGAAGGAAAGTCTTGCATTTATATAGCGCCTTTCACGACCACTGGATGTCCCAAAGTGCTTTACAGCCAATTAAGTACTTTTTGAAGTGTAGTCACTGTTGTAATGTAGGAAAAGTGGCAGCCAATTTGCGCACAGCAAACTCCCACAAGCAGCAATGTGATAATGACCGGGCAATCTGTTTTAGTGATGTTGATTGAGGGATAAATATTGGCCCCAGGACACCGGGGATAACTCCCCTGCTCTTCTTTGAAATAGTGCCATGGGATCTTTTACACCCACCTGAGAGAGCAGACGGGGCCTCGGTTTAACGTCTCATCTGAAAGACGGCACCTCCGACAGTTCAGCACTCCCTCAGTACTGCACTGGAGTGTCATATGAATGAATATTAAGCAGATGAGCAGAAATTTTCTCCAATTAAATATTGGGAAAACCAAAGCCATTGTTTTCGGTCCCCGCCACAAACTCCGTACCCTAACCACTGACACCATCCCTTTTCCTAACATCTGTCTGAGCTAAACCACACTGTTTGCAACCTTGATGTCATATTTGACCCTAAAATGAGCTTCTGACCACATATCCGTGCCATCACTAAGACTGCCTGTTTCCATCTCCGTAACATTGCCCATCTCTGCCCCTGCCTCAGCTCATCCACTGCTGAAACCCTCATCCATGCCTTTGTTACCTCTAGACTTGACTATTCCAACGCACTCCTGGCTGGCCTCTACCCTACATAAACTTGAGGTCATCCAAAACTCAGCTGCCCATGTCCTAACTCGCACCAAGTCACTTTAATCCAGCACCCCTGTGCTCGCTGACCTACATTGGCTCCTGGTTCAGGCATGCTGACCTCCATACTAGAATTCTTGATCTGCACTTCCATCATGTTAAACTCTGTGTCGGGAGCGCTACATCATAACATTTACCCCAGTGTGTTACAATAAAGGGAAACGGGCAGGAATAGGTATTCAGCGTTACGTATTTGTGAGAGATATGTCAATAAGGACTACACATATCAAACCTGCATATACTTTCCTGACAAGCCTCTGACTGGCTGGTGCATGATTTGTATCCACTTGCCCATTTCTGTGCTAACCCCACAGGAACATTTGGAGCCAGCCTCTTTATCATGCAGGCAGCAAGCTTCCAACATTAAGAACATCTGTCACTGGGAGCTTGCTCTTCCGTGGATAGGAAATTGCATGTTGTTGCAGGATTTAAGGACCTACGGCAACTTGCAGGGGAGTGTCTATCCTATCCCCAATTTTTAATGTTGGGAGCCTCAAGCATCTGTAAGATGTCTGCAAGAAGTAATGCAGCACACAGAAAGCTCTTTCTGAGCAATAGGGCCATCGGAATGCTACTGGAAGAAGTGTACCAGAGAAGGAGTCCACTGATAAGCTGCACAGAATGTATGGGAGAAGGAGGCCACCAATTTCAATACTCAAAGCACCTTTTAACACACCTGGAAGCAAGGCCACAAAAATGTATTGGCCTCACCAAGTCAGGCAAGGTATGCTTACGGTTATTACTTTATATTGATACAAAGTACTAAGCATACATGGTACAGAGAGCGTCCCCCTCACACTGTCTCACTGTACTTTGATTGCTTATCATGAATGCCCATTATACAGCAGGATGAACTTTGGAACAGCATCATAAGTGTTCCTTCACACACATCCTTTGAAGGGATAATTACTAGTTCTAGCCCATTTTGGGCTACCCCAGATCAGGCGCATTCCCCAGACGTTCACCTTCAACTAAAGTTAGAGATAGCTGATTTCTATAAGACACTTAATTGGGTCTAAAGGTCCAGGCTATCTCTCTCTAAAGGAAAGGAATGACTTGAAGATGTTACCATCTTCCAGATAGCACTTTTAATAAGTTTAGCTAGACTGTAACCTTCCGGATATTATGAGGGTCCGGAAACCCCCCCCAGAATTCTGCAACTCCTCACAAAAAGAGTGTACAGAAATTGAGTTCGCGAGTTTGATACAGAAATACTATTTGAGACAATTCTAAAAATATATAGATTTATTTAAGAGCCAACATACAGTTAATAGCTGGTGAGTCAATCGCAACTTTAACAGTTCAAAATACAAATAGCTTACATTTCTTATTCTCAGAGATCCTTATTCTCAAATCTTAACTTTGTACATTTTTTCATTTCTTATTATTTCTAATCCAGAATATCCACCAAAATCAAATAAGAGTACCTCTTGATCCCCGAGACTCAAAGAGTTAAAAACTTACAGAGCCTGACTCTGAAGCTGAGAATCGCTTGCCCCTTCCAGCGACTTCTGACTTTCTATTTGAAAGCTCTATTTTTATACTCTTTTTTAGTGGTTTATTCTTTGAAGTTTTCTGCTGATGTAAGCTAATTATCTCTAGTCATCTTCTGTTGAATTCTTTCTAATCTTACTGTCATTTCAGCTGTTAACTTTCAGAATCCTATCTACTGTATAGGTGTTTCAAAACTTATCATAAAAAATGGTTATGACTGATGTATCTATTTGATGCCATTCTTACGAAGGCCTTCCATTCAATTCTTAATATTGGCTTAACTGGTTATAAGCAGACATCATGTCTATTAACTGTTCCATTTTCAATACAAACACAATGTGATTGCTTGGTACATCTATTGATGTAATATTTTCAAAGTGTTCTGTAGGTATCTTTTATAATATGTAAATCAAAAACACTTCAACTAGGGTGTTTGTTTTCCTAGCCATCTTAGTTGTTTATATTACAGACTTCAGGGCTCCTTGTTTCATTTGATGTTACTTTTACAAAGGCACATGGTTTTTTAATGTTCTGTGTTTCTGTTCGAAGTGTCAGTTTTTAACACTTTACTTGGGCATTGCTATTGTGTTGGTTCCAAACTGCAGACTCCTTGGAAGCAAGCCTTTGCTTCTTCAATAGGGCCTTTGTCTCAGTATTAACAATCAATTCCCATTTCAAAAGCTTGTGTGGTGTTTACAACTTGTGTTAACGCTTCATCTTATCTCAGAAGCCTGTATTGACAGCTTATGTCGTTGAGGCTTTTTAGATTTTTAAACCCAGTATGTCATGTTTTAATAATATCAGAAATCTGTTCATAAGATGGTGTATTTTTCTGAAATATGGCTTTTCCTTTACACCTTAAGTGCCATTATATCCAAAAATCCTTCCATCTAGTGCAGCTGCATGATGACTGTATGTATAATCTCATCTGCTATGGGCTGCACAGTGTTGCATGGACATCCCTGTATGTCTTCCTAACAATTGGAATTTGTCACCTCTTCCACTCATGTTTGTGGGTGAAGAGTTCACATAACAAGAGGGAGAGGACCTGCAAAGCAGGCTGGCACTCAACCTATATCGCCTTACTCCATATGAGGAGGCCACCCTACAGATTCTCAGTTGAAAGTCCATTGAAGTAACAGAATAGGAATTAGGAGGCCTTCCCTCGATTCAGGTTTAGTATGAGCCTTCTCCTGCTCTTTCAACGAGGGAGTGCTACACTGTCGGAGGTGCCGTCTTTTGGATGAGGCATTAAACTGGGGTCCCGGGTGTGCTCTTAGTAAAAGATCCCATGGCACTATTCAAAAAAGAGGAGGGAGTTCTCCTGGTGTCCTGGCCAAAACATATCTCTCAACCAACAGCTGAAACAGATTGGTCATTTATCTTATTACTGTGTTTGGGCAAATTGGCCCTAGATTACAATTGGCCCTACATTTCAAAAGAACTTGGCTGTGAAGCACATTGGGAGATCCTGAGATTGAGAAAGGTCTTATATAAATGCAAGGTTTGTTTTGCTTGTTTCTTCTCACCCTATTCACTCAATGACCGCCTGTTTTCAAAGCATATGTTGAAGCACAGTACCATGTGACTTATTCTGCTAAAAATAGAACTGCTGGGTTCTCAGAAGAATAGCATTGCGACCGACGCTGTTCTTTTCTTTCCCTGGGTGTGTCAAGAAGCACAGTCGCATCCACCCCAGGGTGCTTTTGAGACTGAGGGAGAGGAAAGTGCACTGAGAGACAGACAAAGAGTGAGCAGGAGCAGGTAGTGGTGACAGAGAGAGGAAGAAGAGGAACCTGCTTCCTGGTGGGACAGCTTATGTCTGTCCTCTGCCATAATACAAAGCGGTCAGATTTGCAGATGATACCTGACATGAATCAACTGAGCGGCCTGCAGGTGGCGCTGTCCAGGGAGAGTATAAATACTCGGGCACGGGCCCAGCTTGCGCAGGACATTCTTAATAGGAACTAGTGAAGGACACAACTAGACCTCCATGTTGTAAAACAATTGATTAAAGCTTTGTTTAATGCTTAGACCAAGTGCCTAGTAGTTTTCTTATGTCAATACCAAACTAGGAGGGGCAGCTGAATCTGAGGAGGCAGCTCAGACCTACAAAATGTATTAGACAAAATATATAAGTGGGCAAATCAATGGCAGGTGAAATGTAATACTGACAAGATTTAAAAACCTGTACATAGAAAGAAAAAATGAGCAACATGAGCACTCTGAACAGTGTTGAAATAGATAAAGATGTTTAAAGGGACTGCATGGTCTTTCTAGATGAATGAGCTAACATGGGTTGAATGGTCTTCCTCATCGCGATCTAGCTCACGATCTTGTAAAGTAGCTCACAAAATCTAATTTAAAGAAAAAATTTAGTTTCTATTTATAAAGCAGGAGAACTTAAAACTGCAAAGAAACAGCAGTTGTACTGGCTATGTTCTGGTAATTGGTAAATAAGATGGTGTCAAACAGACCCATTTAGATCAAATTTAACAAAACAACATTTCCAGTGAATCTGTTACTACAGTTTGTAGTGTATACAGACTATAAAATTAAATGGAAAAATTACCCTTATTACTATATACACTACATCAGATGATCATCATTAAAATAAATGAGCACGATTGATACAGTGCAAGACGGATACTGGTATACAATGATTCTTTGATTTTAGAATGAGTTTATTCAATACTTTGGCTCCATTTTTTCATCCTCCTCTACTGAAAATACTTCTTCAGCCTGAATACTTCCACCTCCTGTCAACTTAGTGATCACTCTTAACGGGTGAGCCTGGACAGCAAGTGTTGGCACGTGTACTTTGTATTTGAAACGTTGCCAGTGTTTGTTTATTTTGTAATGTGTTCTGAGTGATTGGAGTGAGGAAATCTCTCTTATTTATGTTCATTTGCGAGATAACAGAAAAATAAGAGCAGCAGAAAAAGGGTTAACTTAAAATCAGCACATCCCTGATGGACTGCACCATTATTCAGAGAACTAGGGAAACTCCAGTAAAAGAAGAAATTGGGTACCTTAGCACCTCTGGGGGTGCTAGCGACTTACCGCCCGGGTGCGATGATGTTAGCGTCGCCAGTGAAATTCACCGGGCGGTTTGCGGCGGCGCTAACCACTATCACCACACCCGCCTGCGGCCGGAGATCATGACGTCATCCGGCCGTGAATCGCCCTGGTAGCGCCCCGGACCGGAAATTCATTCTCGCCCCCTGCCTCAGCGCCTGCCGTTAGGAACAAGAGGTAGAGGAGGCAGTTTGCAGTCGGTTGAGAGCTGGAGGAGCGCTATTTAAAGGCGTGAACTTCCTTTTTTTTATTAGTCGGCAAACAATGCTGCCTTGTCAGTTTGACAGAAGCAGACAGGCGTTTTGACCCATTTGAGCTTTTTCTACCTGAAGGAGCTTTGCTCCTGAGAAAAATGTATCACTTTCATTTGGGTTACATTTGACACTACAACATTTCCAACACTTAAAGGGGCTGTACTGGCACTGGACCTGCCCTCCAGCATCACCATCGGAGGCAGAGAGAAAGATTGGAAAATGTGGCCAGAGGGGGGAGGGCCAACAGGGCTCTCAACAGGAGACCTTACCCTCCCAGGGTATTCCGGGAGCAGTTCTCCTACATTCATCTCTCAGAGGAGCAGTGCCTTAAAAGGCTCCGCTTCAGCAAGGAGGTGGTCACAGAACTTTGCCACCTCCTGCAGTCAGAGCTCCAGCCTCAGATCCCAACCAGGACGTCTCTCTCAGTGACAGTGAAGTTAACAGTCACTCTCAATTTCTACGCCAGTGGCTCCTTCCAGGCTTCAACAGGGGATATTGCGAACATCTCCCAGTTTGCCGTCCATTGCTGCATTCGGGAGGTGACAGATGCTCTGTACAGAAGGAGAAGGGAGTACATCTCATTCATTATGACCAGGGAGAAACAGGATGAATGCTCATGTGGCTTTGCAAGGATAGTAGGCTTCCCCATGGCTCAGGGCACCATTGACTGCACCCACATGGCATTGCGGGCACCTCATCTCAATGCAGAGGTGTTCTGTAACCGCAAAGGCTACCACTCTCTGAACGTTCAGTTGGTGTGCGACCACAGACAGTGCATACTCGCCATCAATGCCCGCTATTCTGGCAGTAGCCATGATGCATTCATCCTGCGACAGACCCGTGTCCCAGCACTGTTCCAACCACCACATGAAGCTCGCGGCTGGCTGCTCGGAGACAAGGGTTATCCAATCGCCACCTGGCTGATGACACCCTGCCGCAACCCCAACACTCCTGCTCAGCACATATACAATCACAGCCATAGCGCCACCAGGAACCTGATCGAACAGACTATCGGCGTGCTAAAGCAACGGTTCTGTTGCCTTGACCACTCTGGAGGAGCCCTGCAGTACTCCCCTGATTGATTCTCCCTTTACATTGTTGTGTGCTGCATGCTGCACAACCTGGCCATACTGAGGGCCCAGCCATTGCCACCAGGGATAGGAGGTCCACCTCAGGAAGAGGAAGAGGGAGAGGAGGAGGAGGATGATCAGCAGCAACGTAGGTGCTCAATCTTGCTTCTGCAAGGGCTGTTCGTGATTGTCTCATTAGGCAGTGCTTCCAATAAATGAGATAGCACATGGCCTTTGCACAGAACAACCACATCATTACAGCCAGCTCGCAGCCCCTATCACCGGTCAAAAGTCAAATGAGAAACACCACAAAATGTGCTACGTCAAATTAAAAATGTATTATTGTGCACAACTCTCTCTTATGAAACTCAACCAATAATAAACAAACACAACTCTTTCTTCGCAAACTGAGCTACTTATTACCAAACTCAACAATATATTTACAAACACATCAAATTATTTACACGCACTCCCTCCATTTGCTCTAGCGTATTATTTACTCGCCCTTCCTCAATGATTTCCCTCCCCTTTGCAATTCCCCCCTCCGAACCCTACTGCTCCTCCGTAATGTGGCCCCAGTGGCTGCAGCAAGGCTGGTGGAAGGCTGCCGAGTCTGGGAGCCAGAGACTGCAGATGGCCTTGCAGGATGCCTTCGGCCACCTCTGGGCCTGGAAGGCCCGGCTGCAGACTGCAACACCGCAACAGGAGCGGCAACAGTCTGGGATGGCTGGGTTACAGGCTGCGGCAAGTGCAATGGCAGAGTGGCAGTGGTGGGAGCAGGAATGCTGTCATCCTGAGAGAGGACAGCACCTTCCTGCTCGACCAACACACTGCCACTCCCTCGGGGCAGAACCTCAGCATCCGGAGCAAGCTGCTTGAGCACAGATTGCTGGCCTGCTGTGGCACCATGAGATCCCCGGTGGACTGTGGGTGACCCAGCGATGATGGCAGCAGTCAGCGCTTTCGTAGCATCATTTTGAGATTGCATGAGAGCAGTCTGAGATTGGATGCCACCAACCACTGACTCCATTACAGCAATGAGCCATTACTTTGCTTCGGCCTGTGCAGCAATAGCTGCTGCCACCTCACCCATGACACGTGGCATGAGGTCTGGGTCCCCACGGTCTCTCTGCCAGCGCATTTCACACTTCATCTAGAGCCATTGTTTGTTTCTTTACCTGCCCTATTACTGTAGTGTATGTGCCTTTAAGAGCCCCAGGTGTGCTGTAATGCCGGTAATTGCCACTTGGGCTATATAAGCCTGTATATTGTGTATATCCGTTAGAACCCCCCCCCAGACTTTGCTTAGTAAACACCTATGAACCAACTCCTGTCTTCAGTGTCTTTATCAACACACGGACACTACAGTGGCGACGAAGTGGAAACGGACTTACCTGCAATTCGGCAGCACCTCAAGGACATCGATTCCTCGGGCGTCCAGAAGACTCAAGAAAGTGAGAAAAGCTGTGGTTTCACCAGCTGGCCAAGCTGGTGGCAGGTTCTGCGCTAATCCTTCCTGGGCGTCAGGCTGAGGCTCCAGCGGCTGGCTCTACAGCTGAGACAGGCAGCGAAATCGGAGGCAAGCAATAACGGACTGGGAGGGAGCACTCGGGAGATGGCCGGCGCGGCAAGCAGGTCAGCGTTCAGACCTGGAGAGAAAGTCCAGTGGGAACGAGTCTTCAACTGTAAATAAATAAAAAAATTTAAAAAAAGAACGGAAACCGCGGGAAACAGCGTTGTCATCGGCAGCAGCGGCGGGAAAGCGCGGGAAGTGCCATATCTTTGCTGCAGAAAGTAAAGAAAAGCGCGGGAAGCGCCATATCTTTTCTGAAATGCCTAAGTCTGGCAATATTGATGCTTTTGATAGCGAAATAGAGGATTGGACCACATACGTGGAAAGAGTAGAGGTATATTGCACTGCAAATGGAATAGAAGTTGAAAAAAAAGCTTCAGTACTGCTGAACCTAATGGGCGCAAAGGCATACGGGCTGTTACGAAATTTAATCACTCCAGCCAAACCAAAGGACAAGAATTTTAAAGAAATTGTTGATACCCTGCAGGAGCACTTAAACCCAACACCGCTGCTGATAGCGGAACAATTCAAATTCTTCAAGAGAAATCAACACAAGAATGAAAGTAACGCTGATTACCTAACCGAATTAAGAAAGCTATCAAAGTACTGCCAATTCGGGGCAGGACTATCAGATTATCTTCGGGACAAATTCGTTTGCGGTCTCTTAAGTGAAGGAACACAAAAAAGGCTGCTTTCTGAAAAAGATTTAACATTGGACAAAGCTTTCAGTATGGCTGTATCATACGAAGCAGCAGCAAGAGGAGCTGCAGAGATACAACAAAAGACACAGGACTTCGGCACCCATGAAATGACACAGGGTTTCGAACGATGTTATCGCTGCGGCAGATCCACCCATAACCAGAGGGACTGTTGGTTCAAGGACAAAGCATGCAGGCAATGCGGAAAGATTGGACACATTGCACGGGTATGCCGATCTGGACAAAATAAATCTACAGACAGAAAAAAAAAATCAATAAAGGAAAGTACAGGAAGGTACAAATGATGACGGACAGTAGCTCCGAAGACCAGAAGAGCGATAGCGACTCCGAAAACAAGAGACTAAGCTGTCTCAAATTACATAATGTACTTGCCAAAGATGAATACCAAACCATTTGGGTTACCCTCACGATAGCAGGGTCCCCAGTTAAAATGGAGCTAGATACAGGATCAGCTCTAACTGTAATAAATCGACGGGATTATGAGAGGCTATTTTCGCATATACCTCTAAAAGACACATCCATTATCTTAAAAACATATACGGGGCAGAAAGTATAACCCAAAGGAAAAATAAGGGTGCCTGTTGTATACAACAGCAAAGAAATACAAAAGTTGTATTTATACATTCTACAAGATGGTGGTCCACCGTTGTTGGGACGTGAATGGATCAGAAAGATACGTTTAGACTGGCACTCCATTCAGGCACTGACGGTGACCAGTAAGAAAAAAAACAATGATGACATCATACCTGAACGATTAAAAGACATCTTGGCCAACGCCAAAGAAGTGTTTCAAGAGAAACTAGGAACCTTGAAAGGCATCACCGCCTCAATAAAAGTGGAAGATGCAGCAATTCCCAAATTTTTTAAGGCAAGACCGGTGCCATACGCAATTCGTCCAGCAGTCGAGGCAGAGCTGGAGAATTTGGAAAAGGCAGGCGTATTATCCAAAATAGATTGGAGCGAGTGGGCAACACCCATCGTTCCAGTCATGAAAAAAGCATTTAATAATGATAAATCTGAAGAACAGAGAAAAATTCGCATCTGTGGAGACTTCAAGGTGACTGTAAACCCGGTCCTTCACACAGTACAGTATCCTCTTCCGAGGATAGAAGATATTTTCGCCTCACTATCCGGAGGGAAACGTTTCACCAAAATTGACTTGGCACAGGCATATCTACAGATGGAAGTTGAGGAGGCCTCTAAAAAGTATCTCATGATAAACACACACAAAGGCCTGTACCAGTACAATCGACTGGTTTTTGGAGTAGCATCAGCTCCAGCTATCTAGCAAAGAGCTATGGAGCAAGTCCTGCAAGGGATTCCGGGGACTCAATGCTACCTAGACGACATCCTTGTAACAGGAGAAAACGACAACGAGCACCTTGCCAATTTGGAGCAGGTGCTCACTAGGCTGAAAGAACGGGGCCTACGAGCAAATCGCCCCAAGTGCGAATTTTTCCAAAATCAGATATGATATTGTGGCCACATAATTAATAAGGAAGGGTTGCATAAGGCACCTGAAAAAATTGAAGCGGTCATAAAAGCCCCAGCACCTGAAAATGTTTCACAATTAAGGTCGTTCCTGGGATTAATAAATTACTATCATAAATTTTTACCGAACTTATCAACTCTTCTACACCTTCTTAATGAACTTCTACAAACAGGAGTGATTTGGAAATGGAACGAAGACTGTAAACGTGCCTTCCATAAATGCAAAGACTTAATCACATCCGAAGAAGTTGTGGCTCATTACAACCCATCACTGCCAATCAGACTGGCGTGCAATGCATCCCCTTACGGCATAGGAGCAGTATTATCCCATAAATTCCCTGATGGCTCAGAACGGCCGATAGCTTTTGCGTCACGCTCATTAAACTCAGCTGAGCGTAACTATGCCCAAATCGACAGGGAAGCACTCAGCCTGGTATGGGGAGTGAAGAAATTCAACCATTACCTACACGGACAAAAATTTACCTTGTTGACTGACCATCAACCCCTCATCTCCATATTCAACCCTAAAAAGAGTGTTCCCATTATGACAGCGCAAAGGCTACAGAGGTGGTCCCTTTTTCTAGGGGCACACCAATACAACATAGAATACAAAGGATCAAAACAGCATGGGAATGCTGACGGTTTATCGCGCCTACCGTTGCCAACGGTAGAAGAGGCACCTACAGTAGACCCAGTAGAGATGTTCCACTCTACCATAGTGGAATGTCTACCAGTAACAAATTCTGCCATTGAAAGGGAGACGAGAAATGACCCGACTCTCTCACGGGTCTACGATTTAACAGTGAAGAGATGGCCAGCACATGGCGAACCACTGTTGCCAGCATTCTCGCAAAGAAGAGAACAGCTGTCAGTGTGCCGAGGGACCTTGATGTGTGGATCCAGAGTGGTGATTCCACCCAAACTCCATGATAAAGTGCTAAAGGAGCTTCACGAGGGGCATCTGGGTGGAGTGAAAATGAAGAACCTAGCTAGGGCGTTTGTATGGTGGCCAGGTATCGATGGAGACATCGAAGAAATGACCAAGAGCTGCCTAGGATGCCAGAAGGTCCAAAACGCTCCACCACAAGCCTCTCTACATCCATGGGAGTGGCCCTCATCTCCCTGGCAAAGGGTGCACATCGACTTTGCTGGTCCATTTATGGACTCAATGTTCTTAATCGCGGTTGATGCACACTCCAAGTGGCCGGAGGTAATAAAGATGTCCTCCACCACCACGGAAAAACCATCACAGTATTAAGGACCATACTTGCCAGGAATGGGCTGCCGGAACAGATATGTTCTGATAATGGACCGCAATTTGTGTCCGAAGAATTCAGAAAGTTCTTAAAAAACAATGGGGTTAAGCACTACACGTCCGCCCCATACCATCCCGCCACCAATGGATTGGCTGAAAGGTTTGTCCAGACCTTCAAGAAGGACATAAAGGCCATGGGTAATGAAGACATAAAACTTCAGCACAAGGTGGATAACTTCTTATTCGCATACAGGAATGCAACACATATGGTTACCAACCAAACTCCCGCCATGATGTTCTTCAATAGAAACCTAAGATGCCAGCTGGATTTGGTCAAGCCCAACATCAGAAGGGACGTGGAGAACCGGCAGTTTCAAGGCATGAATGAAAGGCCAACTAGAACCTTCCAGATAGGTCAACAAGTTTTGGCCCGGGACTACCGTACCGAGAAATGGCAGCCTGGAGCTATCTGCACACGACTAGGACCACTGATGTATACCGTGGACATCAGAGAAAGCATAATAAGGCACCATGCTGACCAAATCATAAAGTCATCCGAAAAGGGACAACCTACACCACAACTCTATACGTCTAACGATGAAGTAGAGATACCCATATCTACCTCCGATCCGGTGATACTGGAACCCGATGAACCCAACACTGGCATTCAAGCTGAATCAGCCTTGCCAAGAGAACCTACTACACCACCAGAAACTACTACACCCCCGAGGCGTTATCCGGACCGAGTCAGGAAGCCTCCTGAGAGACTGACTTATAATTAATTAACTACAGCAATGTGTATATTATTTTTCTTATAACACGTACTTAATAATTACTTAAAATATGATGTACGGGTTAGCTAAAAGGGGAGGAATTGTAGTGTATGTGCCTTTAAGAGCCCCAGGTGTGCTGTAATGCCGGTAATTGCCACTCGAGCTATATAAGCCTGTATATTGTGTATATCCATTAGAACCCCCCCCCCCAGACTTTGCTTAGTAAGCACCTATGAACCAATTCCTGTCTTCAGTGTCTTTATCAACACACGGACACTACAATTACTATCTCGTCTCACCTTGAATATCTCTCAATGTCTCTTCTTTCATCCCCTCCCCCATTTCCCAGCGCCCAAACTGCCTTTTAATCTGTTTCATTTCCTGCCATTTTTTCTTAGTTCTGACGAAGGGTTTCGACCCAAAACGTTGACTCTGTTTCTCTCTCCACGGATGTTGCCTGGCCTGCTGAGTTTTTCCAGCATCTTCTGTTGTTCCTTCAAACCCTATATGGCTCAGATGAGCCATTGAGAGAGACGAATATTTTTCACTGCCTCTTTCTTTAAAAGAGGATAACGATTGGTGTAGCTTTTAATATTTGTAAAGTTGCCACCACATCATCACGCTACTGTGTTAACTTGGTGCACATAGTGTCTCTTTTGTTGAAGTCATTGCTTTAAATTGAATACTGTACTTTCAGCTATAGGAACATAAGAAATAGGAGCAGGAGTCGGCCATTTGGCACTTCGAGCTTGCTCCGCCATTCAATAAGATCATGGCTGATCTTCTATCTCAACTCCACTTTCCTGCACTATCTCCATATCCCTTGATTCCCTTACTATTAAAAAAATCTATCGATCTCTGTCTTGAATATACTCAATGACTGAGCCTCCACAGCCCTCTGGGGTAGAGAATTCCAAAGATTCACCACCCTCTGAGTGAAGAAATTTCTCCTCATCTCAGTCCAAAATGGCTGACCCCTTAGTCTGAGACTGTGACCCCTGGTTCTAGACTCCTCAACCAGGGGAAACATCCTCCCTGCATCTACCCTGTCAAGCCCTGTAAGAATTTTGTATGTTACAATGAGATCACCTCCCATTCTTCTAAACTCTAGAGAATATAGGCCTAGTCTACTCAATCTCTCCTCATGGGACAATCCCCCATCCCAGGAACCAGCTTGGTGAACCTTCGTTGCACTCCCTCTATGGCAAGTATATACGTCCTTAGGTAAGGAGACCAAAACTGTACACAATACTCCAGGTGTGGTCTCACCAGGACCCTATATAATTGCAGTAAGACATCTTTACTCTTATACTCAAATCATGTAAATGTATTTTGTGGTGAACACTGGTGTACGGCTTCCTGCGCACTGGCCTCTTTCTAGTATCTCACCCAAGTGGTCATTCTTTATGTTTCGAGCCTAGGCAGCGAATGCCATTAGGCTATTCAATCACAGAGGGCTTCACACTTGTGCCACAGCCTGTTCTCACTCAATGTCCACACATTCCCATTTTGCAGAAGCTAACAATGAGGTTGCAAGAACACTGGCTCACTTTTCCCTTCTGATGATACAAAATAGATTAGGAAGATCATATCCCCCATCCGACCCTGCGTTTAAATTTTTTTTTAAGAGATTAGCATTTGCCAGAAGTTTAGCAGACTGTAAACACCATAAGCATTGGGAATTGGACTATTTACTTGGAGTGCACTTTGAATTAATTGTAGCTCTGTGTGCTTCACTGGGCAGGCTCTTATTACTCCTGCATGAAAGTCCACAAGCCCGAAATTCTAGGGGCTGGGTAGTGGTGTGTAGAACAGCCAGGGGGTGGGGGTAAATTTGGGACCAAGCATAGATTTTCCAGTTTCCCTCTCCATATAGAAACTGGCCCAAATTCCAGATGGGAGTGATGGGGCGAGTGAGCCTATAACCTGTGCCCCCCACATCCTCCCTCCCAACCAGATCCACTCATCATTTCAGGGAACCCACCAGAGAGTGGCATAGACTCCATTGTGCTGGGTCTCCGGATAGCCCAGATGGCCTTGTAAGAGATGGAACCTCTGCCAGGGGTTAGGGAAAGGTCGTGATAGGGTGGAAGGGAAGAGAAATTAAATGACTCCTTGCAAATTGTAACGTTACTCAACAGTTGTATTTTTTAATAAAAATGTCCTTTTTCTTCCCTCCTCTCCTGTAGTTGCTGACCCTTGCTGGGCTGTGGTTTCGCAGTCATTGCTTGCCTTCCGCTGTCTGATCCGAGTGAGTATTCATCATATGAATAAAGTCAGTGACTATTACAGGAAACTCTTTTTTATCTGGCACCGATGGGACCGGCGTGGTGCTGGTTGATCAAAAAGTCCGGATTACAGAGAGGTATACTTAACAAGGTACGAGAGCCCCGTACACAGCCACAGATCCAGGTGTCCCTGTTGCATGGCAACAGGTGCAGGAACCCCGGTTACATGGCCACAGATCCAGGAACCCCGGTTACACGGCCACTAATATGAAGTAAAACTTACCTGAACCTACTCCTGAATTTTGCCTGTTAAGAGAGATTTTTGGTTATTTAGGTGCCGGTAAAAAGAAAGTTTCCTGTATCACAATGACCCCTGATCCTGTCCTGCCCTAAAGATCACATAGATGCAGCTCCCAGCAGAGGCCCCTAGATAGCAAGTAGGAGTGTGAGCCCTTTCCCTCCTGTTCACGCAGGAGGCTGAAGCCTATTGTAGCACCTCATCGTCAACTTGACTGTGATCCAAGATCCCCAGTCTGAATGAGCGTCTCACAGACTGGGGAACAAATCTTGGACTTAGTTCCACACTAGGCAATGGATGTACCACCCGAGACATCGGGGAACGCTGCTGAATGACTGTTGGGATAGTTGGGTATTTTTAACTGACAATAATCTGAACGGTGTTATCCCGAAGCGAATATCATCCGTCGCATTACGTTAGTATATACAGGAAACTTTCTTTTAACTGGCACCTAAATAACCGGAAATCTCTGTTAACCGGCAAAATTCAGGAGTAGGTTCAGGTAAGTTTTATTTCATATTAGTGGCAGTTCCTGGATCTGTGGCTGTGTAACTGGGGTTCGTGCACTTGTTGCTAAGCAACAGGAACGCTTGGTCTGTGGCCGGAGTTCCTGCACATGTTGCTAAGCAACAGGGAAGCCTGGATTTGTTGCTGTGTACGGAGCTCTCATACCTTTTAACTATACCTCTCTGTAATCCGGACTTTTTGATAAACCGGCACCACGCCGGTCCCGTTGGTGCCGGATAATAAAGAGTTTCCTGTATCTGTTTGTGTTACTCTCGCATTTCTCGTCAGTGCCATTTCACGCCAGCGCAGCAATAAATGATAATAAGCACATGCAGAAATACCAACTGGAGGCCCTGGCGTGTGCTGTACTTTACACATGGTGTGCTGCTGTTCGTGGTCAAGCACAGCTATCGCTTACTAACACCACAAATAAAAAATAAAAGAGATCTCAAAATATCAGTACTCATCGCCATAGGAACCATCAACATTTCTAATGTTACACGTATAAAAATACCTTTAATAAAATCTGCTAATTAAGAACTTCAGAAATAGTCCACCTTTGTTGATATAAGCTGTATGTCTCATAAACAGTGTATTAAGCTTGTACCATAGATCCAGTGATAGTCCCTATTATATCTGTACTTTGTAATGCATTCTACTCTTGATAATTCAAGTGTTTTTGATACTAAGCAATTTGAATTATCCAATAATAAAGACTTGCATTTATATAGTGCCTTTTACAACCACCGGACATCCCAATATGCAGCCAATGAGGTATTTTTGAAGTAATGTAGGAAATGTGGTAGCCAATTAGTGCACAGCAAGATCTCACAAGCAGCAATGTGATAATGACCAGCTAATCTATTTCACTGATGTTACACAGGGGAGAACTCCCCTGCTCTTCTTTGAAATAGTGTCGTGGGTTCTTTTACATCCACCTGAGAGGGCAGACAGGGCCTTGGTTTAACATCTCATCTGAAAGAGGGCACCTCTGACAGTGCAGCACTCCCTCAGTACTGCATTGGAGTGTTAACCTAGATGTTTGTGTGCGGAGTGGGACCTGAACCCACAACCTTCATGACTCAAGAGGTGAGAGTGCTACCGACTGAGTCACGGCTGATAACGTATGTTAAGCAGCATAAATAACACAGCATAGTGAGAATTTGCTGCTAAAAAATTGAATTATTAGGTCATTTGAATTAAGCAACATTGAATTAAGAGAAACAAACTGTATCCTCGCTATATATTTGAATTATTTAAAAAGGCTAGTGAGAGCTCGGGCTGGGAGTGAAAATGGGAGTTTGGGAAACTTAAATACTGTGAAATAACAAGGGGTTTGTTTAAATTCCTATTATTATATTCATCAAACACTTCTGCAGCTTCTGTTGCTTATTTTTGATTTGGTTATATGACAGTAACAAGTGTTGCTAATAACCTTTTATTAATACTCTGGAGCTTTCAAAGCCTTGGAGCACTCCTCATCATGTGATGAATGTTAAACACTTAAATGTCAACTTCTTATCCAGTTCTGTTCGTGTCGGAGAAATTCACAGCGGAATAGTAGAGGTCAATCACTGCATGTGTGGTATACAGTAAAAGCGCTGTTATACAGCAGTCCCTTCCAGCAACAATCAAACACCAAACAGCGAAAGGATTCTGTACTTATTATTAGCACAGGAGAAATCGACACTGATTTTTCCCTCGTTCCTTTTTAAAAATATCTTTCCTTCCTGTCAATTTGCAACTAAATCGCTCCTGTGCGAAACAACCTTGCAAGAGAGATCAGTGCTAATACAACAAAAAGACATATTTTTAAGGTAAACAAAAAAGCAAGCTAGTTCAGAAACTTGCACAAAAATGCTAAAATGATGTAATCACACGATTAAGGCATTTGTTACAAAGGATTTAATAAATTAAACTAGAGACAGAATACAGTTTCTATTCACTTCAGATAATGTGACAATATTATCCGGGAACACCACCACCTCCAAGTCACGCACCATCCTGACTTAGAAGTATACCGCTAATCCTTCATCGTCGCTGGGTCAAATTCCTGGAACTCCCTACCTAACAGCACTGTGGGAGTACCTTCACAACAGACTGCAGCGGTTCAGGAAGGCGGCTCACCACCACCTTCTCGAGGGCAATTAGGGATGGGCAATAAATGCTGGCCTTGTCAGCGACACCCACATCCCATAAACTAATAATTTAAAAAAACATTAATTGAAGCAAATTTGTCTGTACAAAATAAGGGATCGTACTGAGAAACAAACTGGTTAGCTGATAACTAAGGACATATTAAGAATGAGTTTGCGTTTATATAACACCTTTCATGACCTCAGGATGTCCTAAAGCGCTTTACAGCCAATTAAGTACTTTTGAAGTGCAGTCACTGTTGTAATGTAGGAAACGCGGCAGCCAATTTGCACAAAGCAAGATTCCACAAACAGCAATGAGATAATGACCAGATAATCTGTTTTTAGTGATGTTGGTTAAAGGATAAATATTGACCAGGAAACCAGTCCAATCAAGCCATCTGTGGACTCCAGGATAAAACTATGTCCCAGAGTTTCCAAATAGTAATCTAAAGTTATATTTCTTTGCTATTGTATTCATTAGTAAAGTAAAAAAAAAAAATTAAATTAGGTAACCTGTGGCTGGCCTTCCAGTCAGTGACTGAGTCTCAAATATAACTCCAATGCAGCGTGACATTGAGTTTCAAGAGCATCAGGGACATGACTGGTTTACTTTAATTTTCCTGTTGATTCTTTACTGCAGCTAAATCATTGAGTATTGATGTCTTATATCCAGCTGAATGTTCCTAAGCTCTTCTAACTAACTTGACCACCCCACGGCACAGCCCACCCCCCCAACCCCCCGCCCCCCCCCCCCACACAGCCCCATCCCACATCCCACATCTAGATTTAAAGGGTTTTCAAGTTTGGGAAATGCAGAAATTAAGTAATACATTTTCAAAGCCATTTTATGAATTTTTTTTCCGCCTCAGCCTCAGTCAATGAATTAACTTCCCTAGAATGGAGGAACTTGGGTGCAGTTATAGCATCACCTGCTTCACAGTTAGACAGTAGTGACGGTGTAACTTCAGTCTTTGGACCTTGAGTGTATCTCCAATGCAGTGTCAAGTTGAGTTGAAAGAGTGCATGTTAAAGAGGCGCACAGGTTTATTTTAATCTTTTGAGAAAGCGAGCTCTCTCATGGCAGCAGGAATGCTGATTTACAGTCACAGCAACCTGAAGCATAAATGCAGTGTTGCCAACTGCAAACCACTTACTGCAGCTACTGGTCTCAGTCTGCTCGCGTAGTATTTTAAGACAACCTCACGGTACATACACACTCCAAGCTTAGCGTTGGTGCAAAGTCAGTGCTAAACTTGTGGAATGCGAGTGGTTGTGTTACTGGACTAGTAATCCAGAGGCCTGGACTAATAATCTAATGTAACGGGAGTTCAAATCCCACCATGACGGTCTGAGAATTTTAATTCAGTTTTAAAAAATTGGAAATGATCATGGGCTCTTCATGGGGTGTCAGCAGGGAATATATTCCCTGGAGAGGGAGTAGTCAGTTTGGCTGACGGGCCTGCTGGTGAATCCCCGCAAAGAAAAATATCAAAGAGACATGAAGTTGTCGGATTGTCATAAAAAACCCAACTGGTTCACTAAAGGCCTTTAGGGAAGGAAACCAGACATCCTTACCCAGTCTGGCCTCCATGTGACGCCACTCCCGCACCAACATGGTTGAATCTTAACTGAAGTGGTCTAGCAGACCTCTCAGTCGTATTAAACCTACTAGCGGCTCAAGATGAAGGCCCACCGCCACCCTCTCAGGGCATCTAAGGATGGGCAATAAATGCCGGCCTTGTCAGTGACGCCCACACCCTGAGAATGAATTCAATGAAATTAAAATTAAAATCAAATGTCGAGGCTTAATCTGACACACAAGTGAAGCAGAGTGAGGCTGCCTCTACCAGGGAGTCTCAATGCTCTTCACCTTGGTGTCAGGCTGGATTCTGTCTGCAGATTCAGGCTGCGTTTACACTATAACTGCTGCATCAGAGCAAAGCGAAACCACTTCACACCACTGCTGCAATTCTAATATGAATGTTTCTGTCATGTTTCGGGAATTTTGATCATTTTTTATTTCATGGAAAGAATTTGGGGATTGAGCTATGTTAAGGGTTGTGTTTTAAAGCAAAATGAATTTTCACAGATTTAAAATGAAATGCTACAGGCATTGAAGAATGTGTATTAAAGCCGGATGAGATAGTTTGGGGAATGTCACAACTCACATTCTTTCAAACTGATACACCGAGGATTTATTGTCTTATCCTAGGCCCATTAGCCAGGATGACCAGGGAATTTATGCATTTTGTCATCTCAATGTAGGTGACCAACAAATATTCACAGGCACTGTAGTGAGGAAGATCGTGGGCTTTTCATGAGGTGTCAGCAGGGCATATATTCCTGGGAGAGGGAGTAGTCAGTTTGGCTGACAGGCCTGCTGGTGAATCCCCGCACAGAAAGTGTCAAAGACACAGCCCCTCTGCTTCCTGGGGTCAGAATTAACAGAAAAGATTGGGAACACCCATGTTTGTTGAAAGCCTTGTTTTAAACAGGAGGCTGAGAAGTGTTAGCCTCGGGCCCAGAACTGGAATCTAAAAATGCAGGTAAGGTTTTACAATTATAAGTTGCCTAGAAAGAAAGGTAGCGCTAAAAAACAAGTAAGTCCCATGAAAGGGATGGGACATTTGGTTTATTATTTTTGCCCCATTATTCAGGGACAGAAGGGAGATTGAAGGAAGTAAGGAAAATTTGCTTTGACTGTTACTCTATGTTTTATGTTTAGTGTTAGCTGTGGCTCAGTGGGTAGCACCCTCGCCTCTGAGTCAGAAGGTTTGTGGGTTTAAGTCCCACTCCAGAGACTTGAACACAAAAATCTAGGCTGACACTCCAGTGCAGTACCTGTACTGTCGGAGGTGCTGTCTTTCGGTAGAGACATTAAACCGAGACCCCCATCTGCTCTCTCAGGTGGACGTAAAAGATCCTATGGCACTATTTCAAAGAAGAGCAGGGGAGGTATCCTGGCCAATATTTATCCCTCAATCAATATAACTAAAAACAGATTACCTGGTCATTATCACATTGCTGTTTGTGTGTAAATTGGCTGCCGCATTTCCTACATTACAACAGTGACTACATTTCAAAAAGTACTTCATTGGCTGTAAAGCGCTTTGTGACATCCGGTGGTCATGAAAGGCGCTATATAAATGCAAGTCTTTCTTTCTTTCACTTGCTGTCTGTGAAATAAACCAACTCACTCACTGCTATCGCATCTTGTCGCGCCAAGTGTTTCGGTCTGCCTTCGGAAAGATTGGAACAGCACACAAGGGCATGGGCAAAAGACACGACATCCAGTTCCGATCATGAGGGGGTCTTATTGTCTCACCCCTGAGTTACGCTGTTGTAGAATTAGATATTGGGCAGTATGGACACACTCCTGAATGTAAGACATTCAGGCCACTTATAGGAAGTAACCACCATGTACCTGAGGGAAAATTTTAGGTAGACCCAAAAATTGTAACAGGATCCCTTACAGAAGGTACTAGGCAAACTTGATCAGGAGCCTGACCCCAGGATATTCCTTGAACAAAATATGATGGTTTCTGTATGAAAGGAAGAGAACAATAAATAGTTGGGAGTAATGACTAGGCTGTAATCTAATCATAGATTCAGATGATGTTATAAACTAAAAGTGTGAAACTCAATCAGTGTGATCAGAAACCTCAGATCATGTTAACAGTTTGGAATCATTCCATTATTTCTTGTTGCCTGTAAAAAATAGCGATTCAATTATATTTGGAATTTTGTTCTGTTTTCAGTCCCATTTTGTATCGGCAGAACAGGCACTGTGGACACTAACTATCAGCCTGTACAAAGTTCTTACTACAAAAATGACTCTCATGCTAGAGGTCTACAATTACAATGCCAGTGTTTGTTCATAACTGGAAAGTTCGAAGTCTAGAATATATATGTGAAATATAAAATACACATATTGTTAAAAAAAAAACAGATTGAATTTCTACCACCACCACATTGTTATTATGGAACATTATGTGACATGGAAAAATCAGAATGCAGAAGAGCAGCAGATGGCCCAATCGGCACTAAATAAAGTGCAACCAACCTGCTCAACCTCCCTGCTCTGCCCCCCTACCAGCCGAACCCATACCTCCCATCCCGTCAAAGCACAGCCGCCCAGTAAACTCCCAGTTGGTAAATTCATTAAAATGAAGAAATGGAGGATACACGCAATGGAAAGATGCTGATGGGTGTGGAGGAACATAGACTCAGGGGCGCAAATAGATCATTCATTGAAAGTACTAATGTGGGTGGTAGAGCCATAAGAGAAATTTGGGGTTTCACAACTAGGACCATAAAGTACTAGAGCAAAGATGTAACAACAGGATACTTTTAGAAAACTGTGTGAAGTTTTGGACAACTCATTATAGGAAGGACATTAAAGTGCACACAGCATAGATTCACCAGGATAACGCCAGGGAGAGGAAACTATAGTTATGAGGAGGGACTGGGATTACTTCCACAGGAGCAGAGAAATCTAACAGGAGATTTAAGAGAGCTTTTTTTTAAATGATGAAGGGTTTTGATAGAGTAAACAAGGAAAGTCTATTTTCTCTGGTTGGGGGAGTCACTGACCTCGGCAATTTAAAATGATTAAGATAGTGAGGAGAGGGATGAGGAGAAATTTCTTTATGTACAGATTTGTTCGAGCATGAAATACTTTCCAACAGGGAATAGTTGAGACAGAGACCATTTTATCTTTTAAGGGAAAATTGGATAATTATTTGAAGCAGAGAAAGATACAGAAATGTAGAGAGAAAATGAGACAGTGGGATTATTTTTGGATTATTCTAGCCAAGAGCCAGTAAATGTCAGTAATGGTGACCATGAAACTATCGGATTGTTGTAAAAACTGGTTCACTAATGTCCTTTAGGGAAGGAAATCTGCCGTCCTTACCCGGTCTGGACTATATGTGACTCCAGACCCACAGCAATGTGGCTGACTCTTAACTGCCCTCTGAAATGGCCCAGCAAGCCACTCAGTTGTAACAAAACCGCTGCGCATCACACGGACTGCAGCGGTTCAAGAAGGCGGCTCACCACCACCTTCTCAAGGGCAATTAGGGATGGGCAATAAATGCTGGCCTTGCCAGCGACGCCCACATTCCATGAACGAATAAAATAAAAAGACACACCGTGCTCAACAGCCTCCCTTTGGGTAATAAACGCCTATGGTTCTGTGTTACCCATCGTCCCAAATATTTGCTTCATTATCCAGTTTGTTACTTATATTCCATCCGTTTGCCGAACAAAACTTTGTTTTTATTTATTTATTTATTTATTTGTACATACAAAACCAAAATTTGAGGACCCTTAATTAATCATAAGTTTCCATTATCCACAGGTTGGTGGGGGAGGATGGAGGCACGTCTATTTTACAACTAATTGTTCACCTTTACCCCTTTTTAGGAATGTAGAAGCCTGAACTTGCTGATCGAGTTTGTTCAGTTGGAAAATTGGGTGGAGTTCCACCAGACTGTGGCTCACATTCAGGTATCTGTGGGCACGAAACATTTAGGGGGAAAAATTCAGTTGTTTGCACCTCCCGTTAACGCCTTAAGAGGGCGCTAATGGGACGCAAAGCAACTAGCGCCCGGGCGCGGCGATGTTTGCGCCACTCGCGAAATTAACTAGACATTTTGCGGCAGCGCTAAACACTACCGCCACGATCTCCTGTGCCGGCAGATTGCGACGTCCGTTGAGTGCGCAACGCCCCGTTAGCGCCCCGGACCTGATATTGAGTGGCGCCCCCTGCCTTACCGCCTGCCACTAGCAATGACAGGTTGAGGGGAACGTTATGCTGTCAGAAAGGGACTGGCGGAGCGCTATTTAAAAGCGACCGCTTCCTGCCTTTTTTTGTCGGTGACATTTTTGCACCACACATTCTGAGAGAGAGAGAGAGAGACTTCTGGAGAGATTCAACGCTGTGTGAAGAAGTTTTGAGTACTGAGCAGCACTTTGCAGGTTTATTTTGATTTGCCCTTCCTTGCTTCGCCAGCGCTCTGAGGTTGCTCCTCGCTCCTCGGCCTTTGTGCCTTAAGACAGGTGTGTAGCGCCTGATTTAGCACTCCAATCACCTCCAGGGGCGATAAAAGCCAAGTTTGCTGTCGGAGGCGATAATTAGTGCCAGGCGCTAAACTTTGCGCACGGCTGATAATGGCGCCCCAAACGGGGCGATACTGAATTTTTCCCCCTTATGCTTTCTGCATGCCATTTCTCATTGTTAGGGCAGGCAAGACATCACTTTGTCCACATGAAATAGGTGTTCTGTGTGGCAAAGCAATGTTAGGTCTATAGAAGATTATGGAAAACACACAGCAATGTTAAGTTGACTATTTTTCAGTTATTCCTTAGCCATTTTTCTTTTGCTAACATTAGCTTTTGTGCCAACCGTTTTGCCCAGAACATCATTATTGGCACCAATGGGTTTCCCCATCACAGAAATTTACGAGAAGAGGAGAACCAATGGAGAGGTCCCAGGCAGGTCAGGCTATACTAGAGGTGCTCAATGCCTTTCTACTGGTATCTGCACATCCACATCTGCAGACAAAGGTGAACATACCTCACTTTGACAAACAATTAGTGCAAACAGAGGTGCCTCTTCCCAAAGGAAGCTGAAGTAGAAGATCAGATGGTACCAATAAGATATGTGAATGGCTGGCTAACTGTGATGTTGGATATTTCTTCAAAAGCACCCCAATCACTGTATGCCATGCTTTCAGTGGCTTTGCATGAAAGAAGGCATGCAAATGTGATCAATAGCCAATGTACCCTGATTGATTGTGCCCATCGAGATGCTAGCTGTATCTGAAGGGCCTTGTAATGACAGTAGGAGACTGGCTTCAGATTCATCAGAAAGCTATGTGCAGAGCCATGCCATCTGCTGCTTAGTCATTTGCAGCTATCACAGCATAGGACTAGCAGATCCAGTAACAGTAATGGTCAATTGTGACCTGAAATTGGCTCCACCTCCTCCTTTCAGGTAATGCCACAATGCTAACCTATGGGGATGATGCTGTGGAGTGTCACAGAAGCAGCCATCTTTGCAACCATCTCCTGCAGCCCCACCTGAACTTTAGGAACCTGGGTGTTGGGCAGCTCTATCTCTTACCTGAAAACTCATGCCTGCACTGTGGGTTTTCAAAGTCAACTTTGTCCATGACTTCTGGGTTATTTCCCACCCCCAAACCTTTCCAAAGGCTTTCAGAATTGTAATCATGCTATTGTGACACACCCCTGTAATTGTCCCCCTCCCTTTCATTGTCACTTACACACGATTTTCCACTTTGAACCATGAGTGTGTTCCATGCACATGCAGAACAAGCTATGCAAACAAGCTGGCCTCAGAAAATTGGTGCAAACATGACACTTTCATTCAAGACTGTCTAAAATCCACTTTTAAACATTCTAGTCTAAACTGCGTCCATATCCGAAAATCTAGACAGCTGAATCGAAATAGCTGCTGATGGAAAATCTCCCTGAGGATGACACGTTAATGGATTTTTGATCCAGCAGAAAGGTCAAGAAGACAACCACTGGAATTAAGGTGAAAGCAAAGAGCCTATGAAAGGCAAACAGTTCAAAGTTTGTAGAGGCCTTCAAGTGCCCAGAAAAGCCATACCCATTAAGTGCAAGTGAGCAAGACTTTAAAAAAAGAGAAAAACAAGCGGTACCACCTATGCAAACAGTGGCTTCTTTCAAAAGAGAGAAAGATACGTTTTACGTGTACAGGACAAGAAAGGGCTCTCAGACAGCATAGGGTGACTAGTGAGGTGATAAGAAGGAAGGCCATGACACAAGCATAGGAGAAAATACTTGAGCTCTGGTATTTCTGAAAAAACTTCAGTTGGAGCTAGAGTCCCCACCATTTTCTCCACTTGCAATATCTCCTTGCTCCACTACTTTTATTCCTTTCCTAACAAAAATGACCATTCCACCACCACCTACCCTATCCTTTCTAAACCATGTATACTGAGATATGTGAACTCAGATCCATCCTCTAAACCTAGCCATGTTTCTGTGAGGACTGTCAGCTGATGGCTTTCAGTTGCAGCATATAGCTATAGTTCTTTCAGTTTATTCTTAATGATTAGCATTTGTAGAGCACTTAATAAAAATCCCTAGATACTTTAGGGTAATTCTATCCCCTGACTCTATCCTTTTATGATGGATCAAATCAAATAGGTGAGTAACTACTTATATTATCTAAAATAACACCGTCAGTGGTTGAACTCGCACTGTTATTTTACACGGTGTGTTTTGTCCCCTGGACTGAGTGCGTCCTCAGCATTAGCAGCAAAAGATTTCACACCCATCTTGCTCAGGTGAATCGAATCTTTATTGATCTTCCCATGAACTGACTCCAGTTGTCAATAAACAATATCTTATTCAGTGTCTTATTATCAGCTCTGGCTCAGTGGGTAGCACTCTCACCTCTGAGGCAGAAGGTTGTGGGTTCAAGTCCCACTCCAGAGACTTGAGCACAAAATTTTAGGCTGACACACCAGTGCAGTGCTGAAGGAGTGCTGCACTGTCGGAGGTGTCGTCTTTCAGATGAGATGTTAAACCATCTGCTCTCTCAGCTGGACGTAAAAGATCCCATGGCACTATTTTGAAGAAGAGCTGCAGAGTTATCCCTGGTGTCCTGGACAATATTTATCCCTCAATCAACATAACAAAAACAGATTATCTTTGCTGTTTATGGGAGCCTGCTGTGCACAAATTGGCTGCTGCGTTTCCTACATTACGACAGTGGCTACACTTCAAAAGCACTTCATTGGCTGTAAAGCGCTTTGGGACGTCCTGAGGTCGTGAAAGGCGCTATATAAATGCAAGCCTTTCTTCTTTCTTTCTTATTCTTTTTCACCCTGTTCTGTAATCCAGATGTGCAAATCCACTACTCTGATGTTCTGGTCAGCAGCACCTTTCATGGTCAGTAGGAGATTTGAAACAATAACCTGAGCGCCATGCTGCTTAAAGTTATGGACCATATTTTTATACATTTGCTTCATTATCTCAGACCTTCTTTCCATCAGGATTGCGACAGTAGCTCCCTTAGGCATCCTTTTTAAGATCCCTTATACCCTAGCCTTAGAAAACATAGCAGAGTGGCATATAACTCTTTAGGGGAAGCTAGATAAATACATGAGGGAGAAAGGAGTAGAAGGTTATGCTGAAGCAAAATACTGATGCTGGGAATCTGAAATAAAAACAGAAAATATTGGAAACATTCAGCAGGTCAGACAGCATCTGTGGAGAGAGAAACAGAGTTAACGTTTCAGGTTGATGACCTTTCATCAGAACTGGAAAAAGTTAGAGATATAACCGGTTTTAAGCAACTGCAGAGGCAGGGAAAGGGGGAAGGGGAGGAAAGAACAAAAGGAAAGGCCTGTGATAAGGTGGAAGGCAGGAGAGATTTAATGACAAAAGGTATGATTGTACAAAGCACAAGGGGATGGTAATGGGACAAGTAAAGAAACAAAAGCTGGGTCTAGAGGAGGTGTAACTGGGTATAGCAGAATCATCAACAGCTGCCATCTGAAAAAATAGGGGCAGAGGTTATGGTCTGAAATTGTTGGACTCAATGTTGAGTCCAGAAGGCTGTAAAGTGCCTAATAGAAAGATGAGGTGCTGTTTCTCGAGTTTATGTTGAGCTTCGTTGAAACAGTGTAAGAAGCTGAGGACAGAGAGGTCAGAGTGGCAGTGGGACGGAGAATTAAAGTGACAGGCGACCGGAAGCTCGGGGTCACCCTTACGGACTGAACCGAAGTGTTCCACAAAGCGGTCACCCAATCTGCGTTTGGTCTCCCCAATGCAGAGGAGACTGCATCGTGAGCAGCAAATACAGTATACTAAATTGCAAGACGTACAAGTAAATCGTTGTTTCACCTGGAAGGAGTGTTTGGGGCCCTGGACAGTGGGAAGGGAGGAGGTAAAAGGGCAGGTGTTGCATCTCCTGCGCTTGCATGGGAAGGTGCCATGGGAAGGGGAGGGGTTAATTGAGGAGTGATCGCGGAAGGAGCGATCCCTCCAGAATGCTGAAAGGCGAGGGGAGGGGAAGATGTGTTTGATGGTGGGATCATGCTGGAGGTGGCGGAAATAGTGGAGGATGATCCATTGAATGTGGAGGCTGGTGGGGTGAAAGGTGAGGACAAGGGGAACCCTATTGTGGTTCTGGGAGGGAGGGGAATGGGTGAGAGCAGAAGTGCGGAAACAGAACAGACACAGCCGAGGGCCATGTCAACCATGGTAGAGGGGAATTCTCGTTTGAGGAAAAAGGAAGACATATCAGAAACACTAGTGTGAAAAGTGGCATTGTCGGAACAGATGCGATGGAGACAGAGAAACTGGGAGAATGGAATGGAGTCCTTAGAGCAAGCGGGGTGGGAGGAAGTGTAGTCCAGGTAGCTGTGGGAGTCAGTGGGCTTATAGTGGATGTTTGTTGATAGCCTATCCCCAGAAATGGAGACAGAGAAGTCGAGGAAGGGAAGGGAAGAGTCGGAGATGGACCATGTGAAGGTGAGGGAAGGGTGGAAATTGGAAGCAAAGTGAATGAAATTTTCCAGTTCAGGCTGAGAGCAGGAAACGGCATCGATACAGTCATGAGTGTTGGGTACGTCATAGTTATATTTACATGCAGGAATTACATATAATTACATAGAATTTAACATAGTAAAACATCCCAAGGCGCTTCACAGGAGCATTATAAAACAAAATTTGATACTAAGCCACATAAGGGGATATTAGGGGAGATGACCCAAGGTCATAGAGATGGGTTTTAAGGAGTGTCTTAAAGGAGAAAAGAGAGGTAGAGAGGCGGAGAGATTTAGGGAGTGAATTCCAGAGCTTAGGGCCTTGTCAGCTGAAGGCACGACCACAAATGGTGGAACGATTAAAATCATGGATTCTCAAGAAGCCAGAATTAGAGGAGCACAGATATTTCAGAGGGTTGTGGGGCTGGAGGAGATTACAGAGATAGGGAGGGGCGAGGCCATGAAGGGATTAGAAAACAAGGATGAGAATTTTTAAATCGAGGTGTTGCTTAACCAGAAACCAGTGTAGGTCAGCGAGCACAGGGGTGATGGTTGAATGGGACTTGGCGCAAGTTAGGACACGGGCAGCAGAGTTTTGGATGGCCTCAAGTTTACGGAACATGGGAGGCCAGCCAGGAGTGCGTTGGAATAGTCAAGTCTAGAGGTAACAAAGGCAGCAGGTCGAGCAGTAACAAAGACAGCAAGTTTCAGAAAACTGTTTGACTGTGGAGAACATCACAGCCAAGTCTGATCCTGTCTTTAACCTGACTTTCAAGCAGAGGATAGTAATCAGAAGCAGGAACCCTGAGTGAGTTCCCCATCATCATCTCCATAGAATAATGAGGCCAACTGTAGCATCCGAACTCAGATTAAACCAGGGATTAAATAATGGCCTCTGTCTCAGTGACATGCAATTTACTGCATTTACCTGCAAACCATTGATAGAGACCATTATTTACATTGCTGTGTCTGAGTGCTGGATTTAATGGCCCAGTAATTCCTGTCACAACGCGTGAGTACGGACGGGGTACTCACGCGTGTGCCCAGAGGAATTGCCGGTTTTCAGCATGCACAGCGCATGCGCTGAAAACCGGCATTTCCTGTCCTCTGACCCAAGGGGTTAAGAGGCAGAACGTTTGCGACTTGTGATGCAGAGCGTGCGCGCTGAAATTCCTTTTTTTTTTTCCCCAGAGTTGCCCGAGTGTAAAGGCCTCCGGTTTTTACGCGTGGAAAAACCAGACGTAAGTACTTAGTTTTACAGGTAAGTGGTCTTTTAGTACAATTTAGAATTTTTTTTTTCCCCACAGGTTTATTATTTTTTAAGAATTTACAGTAAGGTAAGTTTAGTTTTAGACCCTATTTTTTATAAATTTCTTTTTTTCAAAAATTTGATTAATTGTTTAAAATATTTTTTTAAACTTATTTATAGTTAATATAATCAGTGGGATGTTTTAAAAAAATTTATTTAAAGTTTAAGTAGTGTTTTGGCAGCCCATACTTTTCATGAGTTTGACAGTTCTTACTCTCAAACTCATGAATGTAGTTTCCCCTCCCCTGATTGGCTGCACAGTGCTCACCTGATCCCAGCCGGCACATCGCACTAACTACGCCGCTGGATCAGGTAAGCACATCGCGCCGACATCTGAACCGGGCCTGTGACAGGAAATGCAAGCAGGCCCGGCTTCAGATGTCGGCGCGCCGGGTGAGTGCACATCGGGGGCTTGCATGCGCAGCAAGCTCCCGATCCTAATTTCAGGGCCAATGAATGACTGATTGCAAGTTAATAAACTGTTTTAGAAATACAAAATTACAGATAGACATGCAAACCTTTGAATAGTATAATGAGGCACAATGGGTGACTGTTGTCAGTTGTATATCTGTCCACACTGAAGACTCAAGTCACCTTCATTTCAATTGAAGTACTCCTTGCTGTACATTTTGTCCTGAAGCAAGTTTCAATATCTTTTACCATTGAGATGTTCATAATTCCATTATTAGAAAGAAATGAGATACTCGAATGAGACAAGGTTGTCGCGTTTTATAACACTGATCACTTTACCAATAGCTGCAAGCTAGTTGAACCCTCTTGCAGACTCATGGTCTTCCTGCCAGGGTTCCTACCACTGTTTTCTTCTTACCGTCGTATCTGACCTACAATATGCAACTTATAGCAGAAGAACTTATAGTATTTGAAACGCAAGGGACAGTGTCGCTATATTGAAAATTTTCACCCAAGTTCTACAGCAGCCAGTAACTATTATTTTTTTAAATACCTGCAGGTCAACAAGTCTCAGAGATGAGAAAAGACAGGTTTTATTTTCTGATCGTTGGAATGCTCCCACTGCAGCGGACACCACTGGCAAGATCTCCTTCCAGAGTGAGGAAAATTTCAAGCCTGTAATCTACTTTTCTTTCTCTATGTGGTGGCCTTACAGGGTTATCAATCGGCGATTGGTTGAGGACTGTGAGCTGTGGACTGCTGAACTGTAATATTTTTCCTCACTATTTACTTTGTTTATAATAGCTTCAAATCTATCTTAACATATTTTTCTTATGTTTGACACAACTTTAAAACTGAAATGGAGGCGGGGATGGGAAACACAAGCAACCAGCTATAGAAAGCAGAAACAAAAACAGACCATAGAAATTAGCTTCTGCATAACATTGCAGTACTTTGGATGGGATAAGTACAGAGGGCAGTATGGTCCTTCAAAGAGGATGAAGGAACCGACATCGTCTTTCAGATCCTCACAGATCTGCTGTGTATTTCCAGCATTTTCTGTTTTTATTAATTGACTTGTTTTGTGCAACAATGACGTTGAGAATCAAACCGGTTTTACTGTGTGACAAGCAGCAAAGAATAGCACACAAATAAATGCCACAAAAGTTAATGAGAAAACGGAAGTGCCTCTTATTTGCTGGACCCCACACAATGGGACTAAACAGATTATACAATGTGTTAAATCATAAAGCAGGAATTTCTGTAGCCATTGTGTGGCTCTGTAAAGAGGCAACACTACAAGAGGTATTTTTTTGCCATGACATTTTCACAGACATATTACGCTTCAACAAGTATTTTAGCTGATAAGCATCTCCCTTACCATCTATAAGTCACAGGAACTTTAGAGATTCAAAGGCCTGAATTGTTTTGTGTGTGTTTTCCACAGGACCTGGGGTTGTTGCCATGACACAGGTGTCAAGCACTTCTGAAAGAGGGAGGTTTGATGGACATGCAAGGCAGAGACAACGACTGATAAAGAGTTTCTCAGGTGGACAGAGGCTTGTTTTGTGATGTTCTTCCATGATGACAGGTAGCACCAGCCCCAGGGGCCTGTAGAGAAACAGGCCAACCTGTGCTGATGAAAGGCCTGTCATGTATGCAAAAAAGGGAATTGAGGGACGTGACTTCAGGGCAAAAGTTTGCAGGAGGAGCACATTATAATTAATGATGAGGTAAGGGGCCCGGTTTATTGAAGCCTTTCCTTTGCTTTGAATTGGTGACCTGCTTAACCCATAACACTTATCTTTCATCTGCTAAATTGTGCTGTAAATGTCATATTTTAATAGTGTATTCCTGGATATGCTGGTGGAGATAAATTGAGCAGAGTTAACTGGAGATATTGAATGACAAATATTGAAACATGAGAAGTTTGCTTGAAGATGCTCCGTTTTAACCCATTCGCTACTTTAATTTTGACAAAAGTTCCTTGACTTCAGTCATCTCAGAGCTGTGAATGATACTCTGTCTTAGCATCATATGTGATAACAATCATCTACTCTCACTGCGAAATGCATAACATTGTTCCAAGATTATTTAACGAGAAATAAAGTTTTATGCAATTTGCATATTTTCCATTTTGACATATTGCTAGTTTAATAAATACAGTCTAGTCCTCTTAATTACAAGTTTTTAAATGCAAGTTATCTGACTTTTAGCACTAAATTCTCACTTTGCTCTATTATTTATGCTGCTTAATTCAAATGATGGGATAATTCCAATTTTTTTAAGTGCAAAAAATAAAGACTGAGTTATCAGCGCTAGACTGTGGTTACATTTAAACTCTGCATTCTGGCTCTTTCCCGTTCACTTTGTCTTTCAATATCAATAATTATATTTGGAGGATATACAACTGGGATATGCAGTCTATCTTTTAAATTAGAGTAACCTCACAAAGGACTCAATATATATTAGTGAATATGCCAACTGATAATTCTTGACTTATTACAAACTGTGTTGAACTGTGATGAAATATAAAATATTGATGGCAGAAAAGCTGTTTACAGTATCATCAGAATGCTACTGTGAATGTGAGCACTGATTATTCATCTTGTGTTGCGCAGCGTAAAGTAATAAAATAAATTACACAATGCGTGGGAGAAATTTCCAAGTTCCCCTCCAAGTCACACAACATCCTGACTTAGAAGTATATCACAGATCCTTTATCGTCGCTGGGTCAAAATCCTGGAACTCCCTACCTAACAGCACTGTAGGAGTACCTTCACCACACGGACTGCAGCGGTTCAAGAAGGCGGCTCTCAAGGGTAACTAGGGATGGGCAATAAATGCTGGCCTTGCCAGTGACGCCCACATCCCATAAGCAAATAAAAAAACCATTTCAGAAACCACTGCTGACAACGAAGGAGTTTATGAGGATTTTAGGAAATTACAACATTCACCCCCCAACTGACCTTATGGAACTTACAGGGCTCTATGCAAAAAAATGGGATTTCTCTCATGTAAAGAATAGGGGGCCTATCCCAGTTATATATCCTCCAAATGTAATTATTGCTATTGAAAAACCAAGGTAAGAGGCAAGAGCCATAATGCAGAATTTAAACGCAACTACTGTCCACTCCTAATAACTCAGTCATTTTTTTACATTAACATAAAATTTATGATATACATAGTCAGGGCACTGCAGCAACAACTAAAGAAAATATCAGCTCTGTAGGATTCAAGTAAATTGGTTTCAATCAATGCATATATCATAAAAGAAAGAAAGACTTGCATTTATATAGTGCCTATCACGACCACCGAATGCCCCGAAGCGGTTTACAGCCAATGAAGTACTTTTTGAAGTGTAGTCGCTGTCGTAATGTAGGAAATGTACACCACGTCACTCAAGTTCCACAAAGTTAGTTGGGTTGTGAATTGTATAGTTTCTTAAAATCCATATAAAATACTTCTTTGAAAATCATTGGGTCTCTCCAACATGGCAGAATCGAAGCTATCGGTGCAAAAAAATTGGCTCCATTAAAATGTACAGGCCTAACAGCAATATCAATGAGGCACGCATTGGTGCACTGATGGGCTGTGACAGCAGCAGTCAGATGAAGGATTGCACCTGCGATTTGCTTGTCTGTTACTGGGCCCTCAACGGCAGGCATAAGGAAAAGGTAAAAGGGAAAACGAGGGAGGGAATAAACCAGAGGTGGGCGCTCCCATACACCTAGCTGCCAGCGTCCATTAGCAGAGGCCTAGGTGCAGTAGTTAAGGAACAGCATGCACACAGAAAAATTATTAAGGAACAGGAGAGAAAAAAAAAAGTAAGAGATGGTGGCGGAAAACAAAATTTAAAAAGAAAGGAAACGCAACAACCACGTGCATTGATCCAAAGCACCATGGTACCAGAATGGTTAAGCTGCTTTCTTCAATCCTTTGTAATTGGATTTGCATTATGCTCAAAGCTAGTCACCCATCTCGTGTTAAATTTCATCACTTGTTAGCAATGCCAGGTGAGAAAGTTTCCCACCATGGGAAAAAAAGCTTAGTGAAAACAGTTTTTCCTCACCACAGATGTGCTGCTTATGCAAGACCTGTTGTGGGCAGCCTAGGCATTTAAAACACAAAGCCAATGGGAACCTAATCTTTAAGAAAGACAGAGAGAGAGAGTGAAGGGGAAGAAATGAAAGAAAGCAGGGAAATAGCTAAGAGAGAAAATGACAGTCAAAAGGAACAAAACTGATGTACATGACTAGACTACAAAAATGAAAGTGTATGTTGCAATCTTGCTTCATTTTCTTTTAAAAACAAATATACTTGAATCTGACAGGCAAATCAGCCAATTGTGGTTGATGTTACGCTGATAAACAAGCAATAACACTGACATTCACCAGGACTTGTCAGTAACTGCAAGAACAGCCCTTGAAGTGACAATGTTGCAGAATTGTTCTAACTCTTTCATAAATGTTTGCTTAGCACAACAAGATTGTAATGCATGTCGTGAGTAAAGGCCCCTCAGCTCATCAAGCGATCTGGTAGCTCGTTTGGTTGAACAGCGGACTCAGGATCAAATGGTTTTTGGGCTTGCATTCCAGCAGTGTCCTTTTAAGACCGATACGGTGAGTACCATGGCACACAATGTAGGGAGAAATCAGGAGATTGCAGGGACTCAGCAGTGTTTACTGCGCTGTTGGCTAGGTAAAGGGTGTCCAATCTCCAGCCCGAGAAGCACCGCCTTTTAATTGATGCCTCCCACCCACACAAACAGATGCTTTGCTGATGTGGTCGTAGAGATTTTTTTAAAAACACCCACAAACAGCGCTACTGGCATTCTCAGCAGGCATGCACCAGGCTGCCGCACACTTCCTGCTCCCGGCAGTGCTGCTCCCATCCTCCAGTTGAGGCCTCACCCAGGAGATCCAGACTACTGCAGGCTCCAACTGAAGGAAGTAAGCAGTACTGTGGGAAGTGGGAGGTGTGTGTCACTCAGAGCATTCCTGATGCTGGTAGCACTCTTTATGTTTTTCTTTAAGTTCCATGGGGGAGAAATTCGGTGTCACCCCCGTTTGGGGCGCCATTATCGGCCGGGCCCAAAGTTTAGCGCCTGGCGCTAATTATCGCCTCCGATTGCAAACTTGGCTTCTATCGCCCCTGGAGATGATTTGAGCGCTAAATCAGGTGCTACACACCTCTCTTAAGGTGCTAACGCCGAGGAGTGAGGCGCTACCTCAGAGCGCTGGTGAAGCTCATGTGATGTCAGTCAGCAATGGAACACAGACACACTGGCGCCGGCCAGTTCTTAAAGGGGAGGGTCGATCTTGCTCTCCATCCACACCCTACTCATTGCAGCCTTGAATCTTGACCTGTACATCAAATCTGCTGGAAAGAACAATGGAGAGGCCCAGGGAAAGAGCTCAGAGTGCAGCCCCCATAGTCTCTTCTAAATCAATGCAAGGAAGATCAAATCAAAATGAACCTGCAAAGTGCTGCTCAGTACCCAAAACTCCTCAACACAGCGTTGAATCTCTCCAAAAGTCTCTCTCTCTCTCTGACTGCGTGGTGCAAAAATGTCGCCGACAAAAAAAGGCAGGAAGCGGTCGCCTTTAAATAGTGCTCCCCCAATCCCTTCCCGACTGCAAAACGCTCCCCTCAACCTGTCGTTGCTAGCAGAAAGCGGTAAGGCAGGGGGCGCCACTCAATATCCGGTCTGGGGCGCTACCGGGGCGTTGCACGCTCGACTGACATCACAATCTGAGGGCGCAGGAGATCGTGGCGGTAGTGTTTAGCGCTGCCGCAAAGTGTCTGGTCAATTTTGTGAGCGGCTTAAACATTGCCGTGCCCGTGCGCTAGTTGATTTGCGCCTCATTAGCGCCCCATCAGGGGTCCTAGGACATACGTAGAACCCCAACTCCATACTCAAGGTACATATGGGTGGGGCATACGTTGCACATGCTCCGCCCATTTATTCTAAGTGGTAAGTGGCCTAACCAGCGCACCTTAAAGGGACTGCTGAAGGTCACTCACAAAATGACTAAGACAGCCCAGCCAAGGGTCACCTCTCTCCCCCGCTTCCAGGCTCTGACTGTCGACCACCTCAGCATGGGAGCCGGCCAACTTCCCATTCTTCCAAAACCGACCAGCTGCAGCGGGCATCCACCCACAGCTCAGTGCCGTAAATCAAGTATATACATATAAAACTATGTTTCCTAGTATGGCATAAAAGCCTGTGACATGTGACAGTAAAAATGGTCTTGTCTGATTAAATCATTTGAAGCAGACAGAATCATGATTAAATGCTACCTCCAGCTCCCAACCTATTTTGCATTCTTGGAACCCTATTAGGCTTCTCTGCTCCAGTGGAAATCGGTCCAGCATTTCAAATCTCTTCTCTTAACAGTAGTTGCGCATCGCTGGCGAATCTATGTTGTATGTTTTCCATAGCTGAAATGTCCTTTCTATAATAGGGCACTAAAAACTGCATGTAATACGCTAACTGTGGCCCAAATCTTGTACATCTTTATCATTACTTTCTTCTTTAGACCCCTCTTCTCTGTCCTCCCTCCTTCACTTTAATTTCTCTCCTCCTTCATTTCAGGCTGTCTTCTTCATATTTGTCTCTCTTTCTCCACTCCTTCACTTATGTCTCTCCCTCTTGGACTCCTGCCTGAAACAGGTGGGTATTCTGGCTACCCATCTCAGGACCCTACACAAGGCGGTGGCAGCCAAAGAGCCAGCATAAACAGAGCGGTGAGGGACCTGATGCCATTTTCAGGCTGCTATCACTCATTTACACTGGGCGGAAGGAGTTAAAATCGACCCTAATATCTTTCTGTTAATTATGACATATATAACATAAAAGCCTGTGACATATTACAGTAAAAAGGTCTTATCTTGCATGATTGTGCCATAGATATCACTATTTTGGTTACGCAGGGAATTATAAAACAGACACAATGGACACAAGGAATTGCAGCATTTTTAGTCCTGGTAGTTTTGAATGTTTAAGCGCCATTGGGCTTCTGTGCATATTTTGGTCACATTTCAGGATTTTCAACCATTTTCTCCACTTAAAGGATTTGGAAATGATTTATAATGAAATGTTACTTTTATACTAAAGTGAGTTCACAAAGGTTTCAAATCCACATTGTGCCCAGATGCTGGAGCTGCTGGGACAAAGTGGGGATTTATATGTTAATGAGCTTACCCGAGAGAGAATAACAGTCATTGGAGCTGTTACCCATAGCAATCTGGGACAATAAATTCAATAGCAAAATACCCCGGATGCTGGAAATCTGAAATAACAACAGGAAATGCTGGAAACACTCAGCAGGTCAGACAGCATCGAGGAGAGAGAAACAGAGTCAATGTTTCGGGTTGAGGATCCTTTGTCAACAGGACAATAAATTATTTGTTTCAGATGCTTCCAACTTGAGGTTGGGTGGATCTGCAGGTGGTCTGGCCAGGCATCCATCTAGGGTGGGGAAGGAGTTACAGTAGCCAGTAAACCAGTATTTGGTAGCTCTACTGAGCAACCTGTAGACAAGAAAGGGGTCAGAGGTTGAGTACATGATACTTAGAAAGTTCCAGTCACTAACTCATTGGGGTAAGTTACTTTCCAAAATTGCCAGGCTGAAAAGGAAAGCTTTCCTATGTAAATAACACAAATCTCAGCTTCTTCATTGATTCCTTCACTGTACTTAACCATTTTTCACTCTATTGCAGCAGTTTTCCAAGTCTGATTAATCTTACTCCCCAAGATGTATCTTGTTCTCTTGTTTCCTAGGATGCTGAGTGTAAACCATCTTTGATAAAGTGAAAAGAAAAATATCCATTCACCAAGCAAGCAATTAAAACAAGTTAAAATTGGAGACGTCTTGAGTATATAACACTAAGATTAATCTATCTTCACCTCAATGAATTCCATGGCATGATGTGAGGAGATCTACACCTACAGATGCGCATAGCAGGCAATGTTGCAAAAAGATTCAGCAAAGCAAACTACAGAAATCCTCTTCCTCCTTCCCCATTCATAGGGTGCATTTATATGTTGGCTTTGTGGTGGGTATATTTCAGCAAAACAGTAGCCAGGAAATATCCGATTCCATTGTTTGATCTGCACCATGTGAATTTGGCATCATCCATGTGGCTCCCAGATTATTGATTTGCCCCTACTGGTTAATTTTATGCCCACACGGCTCAATATCAACATCCTGCCAGCACTTCCTCATCAACATTTTGAAAGACGTGTTTCCCCCTCAGTCTTTGGATTTAGATTGATCACATCTGCTGTCTTACTCATGGATTAATACTCCAATTGCTCCCAAAATTTCACACCGAATAGATAAATTAGATTTTTTGGCATCTGGCACTTCAGACCATTGCCCTGTTGCACAATAATTGCCATGTTAAAAAGGCATGTTCCTCTCTCCTGTCCTCTGAAGTGGCCAGGGGTCTATGCACTAATAGTGATATCTAGCCAGAGTGAAATATTAGGGACAGAGAACACGATTAGACTTCCACTGGAAAGGCTGACAGAAGAATATAAGTGTCCTGCAAAACTCAGCTCTATGTGTCCCAATCATTATTGCTTTAAAAGCTTTTGTCCACCATTTGATGGAATATTGTGGCCCTGTTTAGCAAGCAACAAATATAATCTATATCTTGTCTCTGGTACAGATGAAACCAAGTGCTCAAGCACAGTCTGTTGTGCTAAAATCCCAGTAACATGTACTCCTTAACTTCTTCCGCCTCTGGTTAAGTTCTTGTCACACTTTGAAATGCTTTCCTGTATTAAAGGCATTCGTAAAGTTAATGGCCTGGAATTTGTGGTTATAATAACGGTGAAACTGTTAGTGTTTGCCGTCATTACTGTGTAAAACCGACAGCAACTACTGACATCCGCACATGCATAGGTTAACGCGGAAATCCAGAAGTTGCTGTCAGTGATACCCTGCTCCTCCACAGGGTGCACTGTTGCAGTCTTCGCAGATGCAATCAACACAGAATCAGGGATTTGACATGAATTTCAACTTTTTACACACCATTCTCGCGGTAAAAAGCATTGAAAATGTTAATCCTTGTTGAATGAGATGCAACTGAGTTTTTAATGGTGTACTAAGTCATAATTACTGCTGAACAACCTCTCTGGCCCTGAAAAATGAATTTTACATTTGTGGAGTGTCATTCCCTCAGAGCAATATTTTAAAATTCCATGAATTTTAAAATAATAAAAATATTTTTTTCTTTTCTTTTACAGTTTGTTTATGATATTTCAGCTTCTACCTTAATCCCATATATATGTCCCAAATCTTTATTTCACTTTCTGTAAAATGATTAAAAAGTGAATTATAATCTGTGCTTTTTACTTCCTGGTTTGCTGTCTGTGAGAATTCTTCAATGTGATTGGCTGCTCAGCCTGCTTGATGACTTCGCTGTTCCTGAATGCCACAGATGCCCTATAGATGGCGCCAGATCGAAAGTCATGTTGGAATATGGGAAATTGGTGCGCTATAGCCTGCTAAATCTTTAAGGTTCCTTCGCCCCTTACCACAAAATCCAGGCCATTGTTATTGTTATACTTTCACTTTCTTCTGTGATTTTATTGACCTCAGGATATAGAAGAATATAAGGTGCTGAGGCTATTTACAATGATTTTCAATCAATTAAAACATTTTAAAGTTCTGCTAATCTAGTCATTTTAAAGTGACTAGGTTGATTCCTGGGACGAGAGGGTTGTCCTATGAGGAGAGATTTAATAGAATGGGCCTACACTCTCTGGAGTTTAGAATGATGTGGAGATGCCGGGGTTGGACTGGGGTGGACAAATGTAAGAAGTCACACAACACCAGGTTATAGTCCAACAGCTTTATTTGAAATCACAAGCTTTCGAAGCGCTGCTCCTTCGTCAGGTGAAGTGAAGAGATGCATATAGGCACAGCATATATAGTCAGAGAACACTGCCAGATGATTACAGCTAATCTTTCTAACTGCCCTTTATCCCACCTCGGCAGAGAGATAATCACAGCAATCAAAGGTGTGGATGGTGTCCAAACAGGTCAGTCAGGAAAACATTACATCAAAGAACAATGAGGTGGGGTCACAAGGGGTCAAATGTTGCAGATGCTGGGGTCTGTATGAAAAACAAAAAACAATTAAAATTTTTTTTTTTTTTTGCTGGAAATCACAGCAGGTCCGGCCGCATCTGTGTAGAGCGAACAAGCCAACGACGACTCGAGTCTGGATGACTCTACGTCAGGTGGGGTTACATATAGCGTGACATGAACCCAAGATCCCGGTTGAGGCCGTCCTCATGAGAGCGGAACTTGGCTATCAGTTTCTGAGTTTAGAAGAATGAGAGGTGATCTCATTGAAACATAGATTCTTAGATGGCTTGACCGGGTAGAAGCTGAGAGGCTTTTTCCCCTGGCTGGAGAGTTTAGAACTAAGGGTCATAGTCTCAGGATAAGGCGTCGGCTATTTAGGACTGAGATGAGGAGACATTTCTTCACTCAGATGGTTGTGAATATTTGGAATTCTCTACCCCAGAGGGCTGTGGATGTTCAGTCATTGAGTATATTCAAGGCTGCAGGAAAGTGGAGTTGAGGTCGAAGATCAGCCATGATCTTATTGAATGGTGGAGCAGGCTCCAGGAGTCATATGGCCTACACCTGCTCCTATTTTTTATGTTTTTATTATGCTCCATAATCCATATTTTGTGTACAGAAATCCTTCATGAACTACAGTAGAACTTTTGCACCGCATTCAGAAATAATTTACTGCAATTACTAGAGTAGGCTCTTAATATTCCTAAGAGTACAATATAAATACTGACTGGTTTGATTGTGTTTTTAATTCATTATTATTCTGCTCGAATTAATTGTTCTTGTTTGCTAAAGATAACATTTAAAATGTGTACAAAAGGATTTTTAAAAACCAATAAGGTCCTTCTGTGTTCAAAGGATTAACATAATAGAAAATAATAGCAATCAGTCAGAAATGTATGAGTGTGAAATATAGTTCTTTTCCCCTGAAGGGAACCGCTTTTTGTGCCTGTTCAGATAGTTGGCTGGTACTTCCTGATACCACTTAGGGTTTGATGAGTTTTATGAGTTCTCAGCCAGGCTGCCAATTGGAGCACCCTGTGGAACTAAGCCATGTGATGTCAACAAAGGAGTGA
The DNA here is from genome assembly GCF_052327205.1 of Somniosus microcephalus. Lineage (NCBI taxonomy): Eukaryota > Metazoa > Chordata > Chondrichthyes > Squaliformes > Somniosidae > Somniosus > Somniosus microcephalus. Next base: position 22,712,552 of record NC_141010.1, read on the forward strand.
CTAAAATTATTATTTTTTTAATTTGTTACACAGCATTTATTGCCCATCCCTAATTGCCTTGCTGGGCCATTCAGAGGGCAGTTAAGAGTCAACCACATTGCTGTGGGTCTGGAGTCACATATAGGCCAGACCAGGTAAGGACAGCATATTCCTTCCCTAAAGGACATTAGTGAACTAGATGTTTTTTTTTTACAATAATCCAATAGTTTCATGGACACCATTATTAATACTAGCCTTTATTCCAGATTTATTTCATCAACTGAATTTAAATTCCCCAGCTGCCATGGTGGGATTTGAACTCTTACCCTCCAGATTATTAGTCTAAGACCATTGGATTGCTAGTGCCAGTAACATTACCACTATGCTACTGTTCCCAGCATTCTATAATGCCTCTAATTCTATAATGTATCAACTGTGGTTCAGTTGGTAGCACTCTCACATTATCACATTGCTTTTTTTGGGATCTTGCTGTGTGCAAATTGGCTGTCGTGTTTCCTACATTACAACAGTAACTACACTTCAAAAGTACTTAATTGGCTCTAAAGCACTTTGGGACGTCCTGAAGTCATGAAAGGTGCTCTCTAGATGCAAGTCTTTCTTTTTTCTTTAATCCTGCAGACCTTACTAATAGGACATCTCTAAAATCCACTGTCTTTGCAAATTTTATGTCAATTGGCCTTAATGTGGACATCTAACTTGTGAGCATCTAAAAGCATAGGTACACACTGTGAGATCATCTAATTGCTATACAAATATATTTTACTGTTTCATTTGTGCAATGTTTTATTGAGGGCACTACTTTTGATTTAATAAATTGTTCTCTTATGAGTTTACAGATTTAAAAGGATCTGACTTATATTCTTTGCTTTTCATTTAGAATTCCTGGGAAAAGATGCTCTTTCTCTTTAAGAAGTAATGGGTTTAATTCATGCCAGATGTGGGTAGCTGCTTGTTTGATTCAGCCTTTCATATTGGAGCCTTGAAGTATATCAGGGTATATAAGAATTTACTTAGTGTTTTGATTTAGTTATTTAGTGCCTGAAACAAGTGAAGATGTCTTCAGAAAAAAATAATGTGAGCCTTTAGTATTGGGAAAGAAGAGGTTAACATTAGCTTAATTATAACATTACTGCCCATCCTGATCCTACATAGAACCCTTAGTCAAAGCCCATTATTAAAATAGACACAAACTCCCTTCTATTGACAGTGCACTCATAGAGCTGTCTTCCTTGTCTTCTTTACTTTAAGCAACATGCACATGTGAGGTAGGTGTTTTTTTTAAAAACAGTGATATTGGGATAAAGGTTACTATAGTGGAAAACTGAAAATACACGCTGTTTGTGCAAAACAATTGTCTAATTTTGAGATAACACTTTGTTGTACAATTCAGCACTCAGGCTTCCATGCATGTAAGCATAAAATTGTTTTTCTATGTTCTACATGTGACAGTTTCCCACTGTCTGTAGTTCCCCTTAGTGATATCTTAACTCTGTGACCCCCACATCTTATGTGGCGGTATATAGTATCCTATTGATGCAGTGTGATAATAAAATAGAATCATAGGGGGAGAAATTGGGTGAGTAGCACCACCTGTTAGCGCCTAAAAAGGCAGTCAGTGGCTGTAGCGCCACTGGCTGCGCCTCCCGTGATATTCAGCAGGGGCGCTAATGGTGGCGTTAGCCATTTGCGCTGCGCCGCCACCGATGACGTCATCGGTGTGCGCAGCGCCCCATTCGCGCCCCGTTCGCGATATTTGGTGCCGTTCGCTACCCGCGCCCGGTTCACGGGGCCTTACTGTGCTGGCAGCGGCGCAAGTTAAGGTGGAGGTGTGGGGCGGCCGCCTTTTTCAGCGGCCGCCTGTCAGCACCTCTGTCCCCGGCCTCCTGACCCCCGACCCCCCCCTGCCCGCGGCATTGCCGGCTGTTTCCCGAGAGCCCGGCACTTCTCCTTGGTGCCGGGCTCGTTTGCCGGCACTCGCGAGCGGGGATTGTGCTGTTGCAGGCCCCTCCCCCTTAACAATGGGAGGAAGGCCTGCAGTGCCGCAGCGTGTCGTGCCGCAGTGTGTGGCGCTGCGGCACGTTGCGCTGCGATATTCAGTTTCAGTGCCCTAAGAGGGACGCGGAGCGTCTCGAGCCTCACCCCGTCTCCCTCTAGGGGCAATGAAACTGAATATCTGACGATCGCTAAAGCCTCGAACGCTGCGCTAAATCCTGCACTCAGGCGACTTTGGCGCCCCAACCCAATTTCTAGGCCATAGACTCTTACAGCACAGAAGGAGACCATTTGACCCATCACGTCTGTGTCGGCTCTTTGAAAGAGCTGTCCAATTTAGTCCCACATCCCAGCTTTACCCCATAACCCTGCAAATTAGTCCTCTTCAAGTACATGTCTAATTACCTTTTAAAAGTTCCTGTGGAATCTGATTCCACCACCCTTTCAGGTAGTGTGTTCCAGATCTTAACCCTCTGTGTGAAGACATTTCTTCTCACTTCCCCTCTAGTTCTTTTGCCAATTATTTTAAATCTATTGCCAGAGGAAATAGTTTCTCCCTACTTGCTCTATCAAACCCCCTCATATTAGGTCGCCCCTCAACCTTCTCTGCTCTAAGGAGAACAATCCCAGCTTCACCAATCTCTCCACATAACTGAACACCCTCATGCCTGTTATCATCTTGGTAAACCTCCTCTGTACCCTCTCCAGGGCCTTGACGTCCTTCCTAAAGTTTGGTGCCCAGAGTTGTACACAATGGCCCAGAAATTAGGCTCGGGGGCTTGCCGCGCGTGCAAGCCCCCAATGAACACTTACCCGGCGCGCCTGCTGTTCGGCTCCCAGGATGCTTGCAATTCCTGTTTTCAGTTGATTACTCCCGGGCAGCGTCTGACGTCACGCCGCCTAGGAGTGCAGCCAGCGCGAAACCTCGAGCACAGAGTCTAAGTTAGACACGCCCCTTGAGGTCTCCTTAACATTGGCCACGCCCCCAATTTTTAACACAAGCTGCAAAGCAATTCTCCATGCAGAGCAGCATTTTAAAGAATTTTTTTGTATTTTTATTAATCTTTAGGTAACTTTTATAAAGTTTTAAATACTTTTAATTATTTTGAAGAATGTAAAGTAGTTTTAAACAGAATTAAAGCGTAGTTATTTTGATGAGCCGGCTGGGATCACGTGAGCACTGGGCAACCAATGGGAGGTTGCAAAAGTTCATTCATGAGTTTGATAGTAAGAACTGTCAAACTCATGAAAACCAGGGCGCCCAAAACAGCACTTAAACTACAAATAAAAGTTTTAAAAAATCCCACTAAATAAATGAACTATGAATAACTGTAAAAAAAACTATTTTAAACAATTAATCAAATTTTAAAAAAAAATAATTTTTTAACAAATAGGGTCTAAAAATACACTTACCTTACTGTAAATTCTTTAAAAATAATAAACCTGTGGAAAAAAAATTCTAAATTGTATTAATAGACCACTTACCTGTAAAACTAAGTACTTACGTCTGGTATTTTCAAGCGTAAAAACTGGAGGCCTTTACGCACGGGCAACTCTTTACAAAAAAAGGAAATTCAGCGCGCACGCGCTGCCTGATACGTCGCACGCATTCCGCCTCTTAACCCCTTGGGTCAGAGGAGAGGAAATGCCGGTTTTCCCCGCATGCGCTGTGCATGCTGAAAACCGGCAATTCCTCCAGGCCCACGCGTGAGTATCCCGTCTGTACTCACGCGTTGGGACAGGAATTATTGGCCCAATACTCCAGTTGAGGCCTAACAAGAGATTTATAAAGGTTTAACATGACTGCCTTGGTTTGTTTTGTATTCAATGCCCCTATTTGCAAAGTCAAGTATCCCATACGCTTTCTTAAACGCCTTCTCAACTTGCCTTACCACCTTCAAAAATTTGTGAATATGCACCCCCAGCTCACTCTGTTCTTGCACCCCCCTCAAAATGGTACCATTTAGATTTTACTGCCTCTCCATATTGTTTCTCTCAAAGTACATCACTTTACACTTATCCGCATTAAATTGCATCTGCCATGTGCCTGCCCATTTCCCCAGTCTGTCTATGTCCTTCTGAAGTCTGCTACTATCATACTCAATATTCACGTTGCCAAGTTTTGCATCATCCACAAACTTTGTAATTGTACTCCCTGTACCCAAGTCCAGATCATTTATATACGACAAGGAAAGCAATGGTCCTAATACCAACCCCTGGGATACCCCACTGCATACTTATCCATTCATCACTATTCTCTGCCTCTTATCCCTTATCCAATTTCGTACCCAAGTTACCACCAGCCTTTTAATACCATGTGCTTCTGTTTAATGAATAAGTATGTTATTAGGTACTTTATGAAATGCCTTTTGAAGGTCTATATATACACAACACTGCACTACCTTCATCAGCCCTCTCTGTCACTTCATTAAAAAACTCAATTAGGCTAGTCAGACACACTTTGCTTTTATCAAAATTATGTTGGCTGTCCCTGATTAACCCATGTTTTTCCAAGTGAGAATTAATTTTGTTCTTAACAATGGTCTCTAGTAGTTTTCCCACCACTGACGTTAAACTGATTGGCCTGTAGTTACCAGGTTTATCCCTCTCCCCTTTTTGAACAGGGGTGTAACATTTGCAATCCTCCAGTCCTCTGGCACCATTCCAATATCCAAGGAGGATTGAAAGATTGTGGTCAGAGTTCCTGCTATCTCCATCCTAGCTTCCCTTAGCAACCTAGGATGTCAGCTATGGCTCAGTGGGAATAATTCTCACCTCTGAGTCAGAAGGTTGTTGGTTCAAGTCCCACCCCACGAGACTTGAGCACAAAATCTAGGCTGACACTCCAGTACAGTACTGAGGGAGTGCTGCAATGTCAGAGGTTCTGTCTTTCAGATGAGACATTAAACCGAGGCCTCTTCTGCTCTCCAAGGTGGACGTAAAAGATCCCATGGTGCTATTTTGAAGAAGAGCAGGGGAGTTATCCCCGGTGTCCTGGCCCATATTTATCCCTCAATCAACATAACAAAAACAGATTATCTGGTCATTATCACATATAGCTGTTTGTGGGAGCTTGCTGTATGCAAATTAGTTGCCTCATTTCCTACATTACAACAGTGACTATACTTCAAAAAGAACTTCATCATGTGTAAAGTGCTTTGCGACGTCCTGAGGTTGTGGAAAGCTCTATATAAATGCAAGTCTTTCTTTCTTTATCCCATCTGGACTGGGTGACTTGTTAACGTTGGGTGATGTCAACCAATGTTCCCTATAATCTACATTCAAAATACCACGCAGGCACAGTTTTCCCTATTGAAAAGCCAGTGTTCCGGCTGCCCGTGAGCGCCAGAGTGCTGTGCAGCCACGTGGCCGTGCAGCTTAAAGGGAACATTGATGCCAACCGATTTAGCAACTCTTTTCTATCCATTTTTATTCTATCCAATATCTCTCTTTCCTCCTCCTCTACTCCGACATTAACTTCATCCTCTTCTTTTGTGAAAGTACTCATTCAGTACCTCAGTCATGCTCTCTCTGCTCCCACAAGAAGATTTCGGGGGAAAAACTCGGTTGGTTAGCGCCTCCCGTTGGCGCTTCCGGGGAGCGCTAACGGGGCGCTAGGAACTTAGCGCCCGAGCGCGGTGATTTTAGCGCCGCTCGTGAGATTGACCAGTCATTTTTGCAGCGGCGCTGAACACTACCGCCATGATCTGCTGCGCCCGCAGATCATGACGTCAGTCAAGTGTGCAACGCCCCGGTAGCGCCCCAGACTGGATATTGAGTTGCGCCCCCTGTCTTAACGCCTGCCGCTAGGAACGACAAGTAGAGGGGAACATTTTCAAGCCGGGAAGGGGCTGGGGGAGCGCTATTTAAAGGCGGGCACTTTCTGCCTTTTCTTGTCGGCAACATTTTTGCTTTTAACGCTGTCCTAAGGAGTTTTGGCCCTCAGCACCACTTTTGAGGTTCCTAAGCACCGAGCTCTTTCCCTGGGCCTATCCATTAGTGCTTCCAACACAATTGCTTTTGCGGTCTCTCCAGGTCGAGATTCAAGGCTGCAATGAGCAGGGTGTGACTGGCCAGCAAGATGACCCCTCCCCTTTAAGAACTGGATGGTGCCAGTCTGTCTGGCTTCCATGGTAATTGGCATTGCCTGAACTTCGGTAGCATCCTGAGGTAGCGCTTCACTCCCTGACGTTTGCGCCTTAAGAGAAGTGTGTAGCACCTGATTTAGAGCTCCAGTCACCTCCAGGGGCGATAGAGGTGAACTTTGCAGTTGGAGGTGATAATTAGCGCTGGGCGCTAAACTTTGCGCCTGGCCAATATTAGCGCCCCAAAATGGGCGATAACGAATTTTTCCCCCTTCCTTTTTTGTCCCTGATCAGCCCCACCATTCTTTAACTATCCTTTTAATGATATGAAAAGTATTTCTCTGAGAAATCTCTGAAGTCACACGCTACAGTTCTATGGTTTATTATATATTTATATTTTTTTTTTGTGCAGACTAATAGTGGAAAAAAACCTCAACTTTTAATTTAAAAAATGTTGATGGCAGATAAGCAAAGGCAGGATCAGCATTATTTCTATATTACATTGGCTTTCACATTGCGTACGTGATCATTCCTTTTCCGGAGTTCTAGAAAAATTCAATAAAATTCTTGGCATATAGGCTCATAATGAAGGGATACCAGGGGAAATGTATATCCTGCTTTCAGGAGAGTACACTTGTGCTTCTAATGCTTGTTAATGTGAGAAGAGAGGACTGACCTACAGCATAAGTGTGACTTAATCAGGTAATCATTTTTTTAGCCCAAAACTTAAATACAACTTTAAAATTAAGGCAACCTTTACCCTGACACAATGCTCAACCGTCTTAGAATGTTACTGCAGATACTCCATTTCACCCAGACTTTAATTTCTCAGCTGCTTTCTCAATATGGATATACAGGAAACTTTCGATTTACCGGCACCTAAATAACCGGAAATCTCGGTTAACCGGCAAAATTCAGGAGTAGGTTCAGGTAAGTTTTATTACTTGCCTTCCTCGATCTGCTGCTGTGCAAGGGTGTGGCTGCAGCTGTTGCTAGGCTACAGAGACGCTTGGAACTTGTGGCCATTGTTCTGAACCAGTTGTTAAGCAACAGGGTTTGTTGCTTTATACGGAGCTCTCAGCTCTGTATCTTTTACTACAGCTTTCGGTTATTTGGAATTTTTGATGAACCGGCACCATGTCGGTCCCGTCGGTGCCGGATTAAAAAAAAGTTTCCTGTACTTCCTCTGGTCTGCTTTTGACCCAGGTGCAGTTTTACCACAATAGAGCTGGTCGTGAAAGGACTTTAGTGCCAGCCAATAATCTCAAAAAGGACATTTTAACTCCATAAGTGTAACAGAAGCAAGATAACTGTGTGTCAGTTTGGCTCAGTTGGTTTTGAGCCCCACATCAGGTCTGAGCTCATCATCTGGGCAGGTGCTCATTGCTGGTGGTTCTGTCCCCTGGCTGAGCTGGTCAGCCAAGGCCCTGTCTGGCTGTTCAGGCAGTCGAAAAGGAGAATCAAGATCTAATCACGCTATTTGAAGAAAAGTAGGGAGTTCTTCTGATGTCCTGACCAGCATTCCTCTCCCAACCAATTCAGTCAAAAAACAGATTAACTGACCTCTCAAACATACAAACATTGCTGTTTGTAAGATGTTTCTGGTTGCTGTGTTGTCTACAGTTACTGCACTTCAAAAGTAATTCATTGTAGAAGTTCTTCGAGTCATTTCATTTAAGTAAGCTACAAGATAAATGCAAATATTATTTAAATTACATTTTTATGTTTAAACAGAAAGTAGTGTTTAACATTCATTTTAAAAGCAAATAGAAGTTTTATCATTTTAAATGCAGCATAAATAATTTCACAAAGATGGGTTTTTTCAGATTCAGTGGTTCAACGATTAAAGTTTATGTTTCTGTCTCAGAAAAAATACCCGAAAGTTGTTATGCTGAAGCATCATGAGGAGCATCCCAGGTCACATGTCCATTGATTGTAATGGAAAATTGCACAGCAGGTGCTTCATGTAACAACTATCATTACTCATCTGCCCACCAGTTCCAAGTTGCAATCTGTAGGGGCCCAAGCAGCCTGCTTTTACATATTTTCAAGTGTGGTCGAGTAGATTGTTCATACAAGTGGAAGAAAATGCAGAAGTGCTGCTTATGTATAAAATAGTACCTGTGCATGGAAGCCCTGAAAATGTAAACAGAATGTAACTGTGTATATTATTGATAAGACACTTGGGCACGCTCTTCACTGGTTCTGGGTGCTCAATAAACAGCTCAAGTTTCACTTTTGCACCTTCAAGTATTGTAAACTCTTCAGGTTAGTTACAGCTTTGGAGCATCCCAAAACCTTCACTTAATCCACATGTAAAATAAATACGCAAGTTTATTGTGTGTAGATTTAGATTAAATGCATTTTAAATAACTAATTAAAGATACAGTTATGCCACCACTTCTGCATCAATTGCAGCAGAAACTGCTGTATATTGGTACAAGCATGGTAGCATAACTCCAGACTCAGGTCCTGGTCTGTCTGCACAACGCAGCAGTGTGAGACCCCTTGGGAAGCCCATCTCGCACCACTTGAGCTCGACACCAATTGACTATATGTCTACTGCAGGGTGAAGCCGGGTTAACCGTGCATGCACACAATGCCCTCCTCATGGCCCACGTGTCATTCCCAGCCCTCCATATAAAACACATCTTGCTGGTTGTGAATCGCACTCTGTACCTATCAGTTTCTTGCTAGGAGCAGAACATAAATGCAACAAGCAATAATGTTAAGGAGATTCTACTGTCCTTGTACCTTATCATTTAAACTCATTTAAAATCCAGTAATGGAAACATTGCAGTTATATATCTAAATAAAAAATTTGTAGTTTTTTGCCAAATGTCTCAGTTGCTGATTTGTTGAAAATACCTAACCCCAAGTCACTTATTACTTTTTCTTTATTTAAAGTTTACAAGTTACTTAAGGATTAACAGTTTCAATTCCCTATGTTGCTACTTCAGTAAAAAAAAATGTCAAATCCACTTTTCTATGCAATTGTATAGCGTTAAACATTGGCAAGGACACAACTACAATAATATATTTACTAGATTGATTTTTTCAATGAACTTTCTTCCTGTCTGTGCTCAGTTTCCCTCAATTTTTAACTGCTGTATTTAGACAGGGAGCAGACCTGTATGATGCCTATTGCTAGGTTAATGATTTCATTATGGACTATTCCCTGTTGCTAAGGTAATGATCCCAATACACCTTAGCAACAGGGAATGGTTTTGGATGTCGAAGCGGATTTGCTTCGCTGAATTGAGTTGGCTGTTAATCCCGTGATAAAGTGATATGGATTTTTAAAAAAGGAACAGAATTTTCGTTCCACTATTGGCATCCGTCTGGGTTCTGGCACCAATAGTGGTTTGAAATCAGTCCGAGCATTAAAAATAAACTTGTTAATATGGCATGGAATAATGTTGCTCACAGTTGACTGCTTACTTTGCAATTTAATTCGTATTTTTAGTACTTCAGCAGGTTTTTGCGTGTTTGCTACTGTTATTGTGCTGGGGCAGCAGGGAGAACCGTATTCTACAACACACATACTTCTTTCCTCCCGCCCCTTCAAGATGCTAACACGGATTGCATACAGTTTCTTAAACACAAGCTGTCCTCTGATCCCTCACCCAAAGGACTTGTTCTTTGTATCTGAGCCTAGGCAGTACATGCCCAGCAGGGGCTATTTTATCATGGGAGCATCACAACTAATCCCAATCCTGTCCTTGCCTGAAGTCCACCAAGTGCACACTTCCCCCCCTCCCCCATCCCATTTTAGCCTAGGGGTGCTGAGGCTAATTGTACCGTCACTATTGTTAATAACAACAGAAATTGCTGGAAAAACTCAGCAGGTCAGGCAACATCCGTGGAGAGAAATTTGAGTTGATGTTTCGGGTCGAAACCCTTCGGCTAAGGTCAGCTAACTGGCAGTGCATACCAGGTGATTCAAACCTGGGAATCTGTATGGCTGGACAGTGACTACATCAAGTCAGCCAATGAGGGAGAGCAACAGAAGTACTTAAGCACCTAAATGGCCAGAGATAAGTTGGTGATACCACTCAGGAGACCTGCCAAATGGGCAATGAAACTTAGAAGTAGAAACAGAAGACAATGTAGCATTGCAATTGGAGGCACTTGGCTCCTCGTTCCTGCATTGTGCAATGGTGTGAAATCCTACCCACCAGTAATGGTGAAACTAAAGTATATTGCTGTGTTAAACTACTACTGCCAGTGACGCACCTTTTATAATGCTAATGGTGTCAACCTTGGCTTAGTGTAGCTCTCTCTCCTCTGAGTCAGAAGGCTGTGGGTTCAAGCCCCATGCCAGAGACTTGAGGACAAAATCTAGGCTGATGCTTCATTGCAGTACTGAGGGAGTGCGGCACTGTCTGAGGTGCAGTCTTTCAGATGAGCCATTAATCCAAGGCCCCATTTGCCCTTTCAGATGGACATAAAAATCCCATGGCACAATTCGAAGAAGCGTTCTCCCGGTCGGTGTCCTGGGCCACATTTATCAATCAACCATAACCAAAAACAGACGATCTGGTCATTTATTTCATTGCCGTTTCTGTGACCTTGCTGTGCGCAAATTGGCTGCCACGTTGCCCTATGTTATACAACAACAACCTGCATTTATATAGCACCTTTAACATTGTAAAACGTCCCAAGGCGCTTTACAGGAGCGTTATCATACAAAATTTGACACCGAGCCACATAAGGAGATATTAGGACAGGTGACAGGTGACCAAAAACTTGGTCAAAGTTTTAAGGAGCATCTTAAAGAAGGAGAGAGAGCTACAAAGGCGGCGAGGTTTCGGGAGGGAATTCCAGAAGCTTAGGGGCCTAGGCAGCTGAAGGCACAGCCGCCAATGGTGGTGCGATTAAAATAAGGGATGAGCAAGAGGTCAGAATTGGAGGAATGCAGAGATCTCGGTGGGTTGTAGGGCTGGAGGAGGTTACAGAGATAGGGAGGGGCGAGGGTGATGGGTGAACGGACTTGGTGCAAGTTAGTACTGTATAAGAGCAGCAGAGTCTTGGGCCCCGATTTTCTGGCCGCCATCGGGCAGCTTTTCATGCGGCCGGGGGCCGAAAATCGGCGAAAAAGCGGGTCGGGACCCCCCCCCACCCCGCCTGATTCCCTGCCCCGTCCGACTTTCGGACTGCCGTTTCCCCGTGCCCCGCTTCAGTCCCGGCCGCCGCTGGCGGGACTGGTCGTCGGGGCACTAACAAGCAATTATCTGCTTGTTGAAGTTGATTTTCCCGTGCCGTTGTGACTTTGGGGCTTTCCCCACCTGAAACCCGCCTGCGGGGAACCCGCTGCTGAGAGCTAGCGTGAAGCTTGTTAGCTGTCAGCTGCAGGTAAGGAGAAGCTGCGATTTAAAGGGCCAGCACTTGTATGTTGAAGGACCTTGTTGTTGCAGGTTTGGGGCTACTTCTTCAAGGCTTAGGCACAGCTGTGGAAGGTTGGAGCCTCACACACTTCTCCAATGCTATCTCCTGGGAAGCCCCTCTCGCCACCCTCACTCAGTGCTTCCTCAGCGGAGGCATCTACGAGAAGCATGGGATGCCTTTTTTTCCTTCCCTTCTTGCCATTAGAGGATCTCCAGCAGCAGAGGCGGCAGCAGCAGAACCAGGAACAGCATGATGAGCACCAGGAGCACCAGGCTGCTGCTCACTCACCTGAAGCTGCACAGGCCAGAAGGGGCCAACGCTTGGAAGTGGCTTGAGAGCACCTTGCTGCGCTTTAGGGGGCCATGGGGACCCGTATCTGCACTGGCAGTCCTACTCAGAAGGACTTCCATGAGGATCTGGTTTCTCTGTTCAACAGATGGCCAACACTCCTCAAGAGATGTCATTCTCTTATGTGCACTCACCATGTTTTCCGTTCCCTGGCGGGTTATCTCCTCCATGGAGGTTGCCAACCTTCCCATGGTGATGCGTTCCTGCGCCAATGACTCCACAGAGGCTCTGCTCATGGTCGCTATGGACTCCTCCATTCGCTCCGCACTCGCAGCAACCCTGGAGACAAAACCTGCCAGAGACTCCTGCATCTGTGCATGGAGATCCATCACCTCTTCTCTTGTGGATGGACCCAGAGGCAGAGGGTCGACCTGCAGCGCAGCTGAGCTGAGCTGGCATAGTCCTGCGCCCTCCGACGAGGACTCTCCACTGCTGTCCCTGTCTCCAGAATCTGCTGATGCTCACTTGTGAGCTGTGATACACCAGGTGACAACACTGCTCTATGTCCCGAAGGTCCCCCCGAAGTGTGAGTGTCTGCGCTGGTGCTGGGTGTGCTTACTTCTGCTGACGCTGTGCCCTCAGAGGTTGGAGCTTCCTCTGAGGACTCTGGCTGCACAGCCTCTTCCTCCTCCACAGTGGGGACGGGGGCTCTGGATGGTCCTGTGGGGGAGTAGAGGAAGGAGTTAGAGATGTGATACCAAGGTGACATGCACATTTGAGTTGACATCTGCTGACACCTGCATCCATGCAGCCTTGGTCTCAGTGGGAGGCCTCTTCCTGCCTGACCTAGGGAAGAGGACCTCCCTGTGGGCCCTAACCCCATCCAATAATGCCTGCAGTGAAGCTTCATCGAATTTGGAGGCAGCTCGGGGTCTGGCACTGGCCACAGCTGCTGCAGGCTCCTCTGCCATCCTGAATGGTTCATTTGGAAGCCAACAGAGGAAGCAATGCTTGCTGTGGACCTTGAAAGCACCACGAATGATGACATCATACTGTGGGGATTTCTGACACGAATTGGACAATTAGCAAGGCTTCCCACATGCTGGGAATTAATTGGCCACTTGAGGGAAAATTGCGTGGAGCTGGCTGACACTTTTTTATGTGTGTCAGAAACCCCACATTCGGGGAAATCCGACCATTCCCCACACAAGCCGAAAATCGGGGCCTTGGTCTTATATTGAAACATATAAGATTGTGAGGGGGCTTGATCGGGTGGATGCGGGGAGGATGTTTCCACTGATGGGTGAGACTAGAACTAGGGGGCATAATCTTAGAATAAGGGGCTGCCCTTTCAAAACTGAGATGAGGAGAAACTTCTTCACTCAGAGGGTAGTAAATCTATGGAATTTGCTACCTCAGAGAGCTGTGGAAGCTGCGACATTAAATAAATTTAAAACGGAGATAGACAGTTTCCTAGCTGATAAGGGAATTAGGGGTTACGGGGAGTGGGCAGGGAAGTGGACGTGAGTCTAGGTTCGGATCAGCCATGATCCTATTGAATGGCGGAGCAGGCCCGAGGGGCCGTATGGCCTACTCCTGCTCCTACTTCTTATGTTCATATGTTCTTATGAGCTCAAGTTTATGGAAGATTGAAAATGGAAGGCCAGCCAGGAAAGCATTGGAATAGTCAAGACTAGAGTTAATAAAGGCATGGATTAGGGTTTTAGCAGCAGATGAGCTGAGGTGGGGTCAGAGATGGGCAAATATACTCAAAAAGTAATTCATTGGCTATAAAGTGTTTAGAGACATCTTGAGGTCATGAAAGGTGCTATATAAATACAGGTTTGTTCTTTGTTTGATGAAGATACATTGATGCTAATGGCACCTTCACTGCTTCACTTTTAGAACTGAAATCGCCAAATTGAGATCAGATTAAAGGCCAGAATTTTAATCGGGAGGTGGGTTGGGAGTGGGGGCGTGGGGGGTGGGCTTGGAAGCAGTCGGGAAACCCGGGACAACTGTTTTCCCACAGGCCCTGTCGAATTTAATGGACACAAAAATTTTCTTCAAATGAAGGCCAATATTTTGCACTCCTGTGTCTCATTCTGTACAAGCATTAAGGTTTTTTTAGTGAATTTTCATAATCAGCAATACCATCATTGGAATTCAAACCACACTTCCACCCTCCACCCTCCACCCTATCCCTATTCTGCCTCCATTTTTTTTTTACTTGGCCAAAGATGATAACCCAGAATATAGGGAATGAAGAGAGTGTCTAAGAAGTGTTGTAAAAAACACTTTGTTGGCTAAGAGTTTATTTTGGTGGCGCAGCAACTTGTAGCTTCTAACCCCAGGTAAATGAAGTAAACAAGTGTTTGCCTCTTACAATCAGTAAATCTAAGCAGACTGCATGTTTAGGGAGCCACAGTGACTCTTTTAGGGAGGGGGTCGCAAAATATTAGAGAACATCTTTACAATGTCACAAAAGTTACAAGGTTATCTCCCCTGAATCCAATTCTTCCAGTACTTGCACTGTGTAATTATTGCATTGGCACCATAGTTCTTTAGTTAGTTAGCCACTACCACAGTAATCCTATAGGATATTAACATGAGAGTCACCGTACAATTATGTGTTAAACCCGCAACCAGTCAGTAACATAACAACATCCTGGCAAAGAGCTTCTCGGAGGACACAGCTTCCCTTATGAGGTTGAATCATACAGGTTTGGGCCACACATTTTACAATCGACTGTCTCAGAGCAGTTGATTGTAAAATGGTTGAGACGTGTCTCACAAGCCGTGTAACAGACAACTCAAGCTCTCCAAAGGCTGTTTCACTGGTTCCTGTGTCCCGGTGCGGTGCTACTTCAGGTGTGATGACAGATGGCTGTAAAACAGACAGGAGAGGGGGTGGGGACAAATCCAAGAAACCTACAAAGCGTGTAATTCTATCCACAGCCATCTGAGTCTGTCCATACAGGAGGAGGGCTTGCTATTGTATGGGCCTCAGCTCCCAACTAAAGAATCAACATTTGGCACCTTTTTACTTGATTAATTGTCATGCTAAGTGGCTTCACCTGTGCTTTAGATGTCCATTCTGTTTGGTAGAGGTGGTACAAGTCTCTAGAGAGGAGCAGTTTACCTCTAGTTCTGTCTCTCTCAATTCCAAGCTACACAATGAATGAACACAAGTTGGACAGGTTTTTCACTTGATGGGAAATACTCCGATACAACAAAACCTATTGAAAAATGAATTGCGGAGCTTGAATATACTTGCGAGCATGTCTAGGAGTGAGATTTTTTTCTGTCAATTGTATTTATCAACATAAAATGTTCTTTCCAAAAACAATTGGATTAAATACCATTTGATGGAAAATAGAAGAGTAATATAAAGAAATAAAGTAATATATAAAGCCTATTTTTTGATCGATATATAAAATATGCTTTACACATAAAATCCCACTTGTGCTGAGATGAGGGAACCCACAGTTGGTCCCTGTGCCCCTGGACCAAACAGAGGAAAAAACAACCAGTGTTCCCATTCCTGAATACCATCCAATAAGTCCTGCTTGATAATGCACACATGTGAAAGACGGGTGAGGATAGGGTCAGGCTAGGCTGTGACACCCACCAGTGTTGAATACCGACCAATAGTCATTATCTGGGCTCAAACTTGGGTGAAGTACCAGAGCGCTGCTGGTCCCTGTCAATCAATATCTCAGCACTGAGTTGGCACCTTTAGGAGAGGAGGAAATTAAAGTAAATCCCTGTCACTTTAGAAGGATTTCACTTATGTAAAGCATACTGGATGGCTATCAGTGCATTGCACAATAATAAGCCGATTAAAGGGTTCAGATGACTTCATAAACATTAATTGCACCTTGAGATTGAATTACTACCTGTAATTCACTAACCGCTATCTGCAATTATTGACACTAGATTAAGGTTAATGAATTTTTCCATTCATTTTGACACTGTGACCATTGTTTTTTTTTGTTTTTGATCTGTGTGACTCTGCATCTTCCAGGAAATCAGAATTGTGCCATACATCCTCACATGAAGCCAACAATTCACTAAACCTGTGGTTCCCAAACTTTCAAGCCCTGGTGATATACTTCTTATTTGCTAGTTTGCTTTGTTTGAATTTCATTGGTATACAGGTTTATTACAAATGGTAGTTCTTAATGATGTTACCTCATTGATTGATGAGTTCAAAATTAGATCGTCAAGATCTGTTAGTACCAGTAGTTTGAGGCATATACTAAATTAATGTTCATTTGAGAAACTTGTAATTATATAGCCTGTTTTTTTGACCTCAGGATGTCCCAAAGCATTTAACAGCCAACAGAATACTTTTTGAAGTGTAGTCAGTGTTGCAATGTAGTGCGAGACGGAGCATATAACCGGCAGCAGCGAACGAGGCCCGACCAGAGCATCGGACCTGGGTGAGACTTGCAGCGCGAGGCGGAGCATATAACCGGCAGCAGCGAACGAGGCCCGACCAGAGCATTGGACCTGGGTGAGACTTGCAGCGCGAGGCGGAGCATATAACCGGCAGCAGCGAACGAGGCATACCGACTCAGCAGCAGGGGAGAGAGGTAAAAAGTAATCAAAGTGTGATGTCAGCAGGAAGCAGGTAAGTGATTGGTTGGTGAGTATTTCTCTCTTTTTTAAACTTTAACTCTGGTTTATAGTTTCTAAGGTCTCTCTGGTGTAGCGGGCACTGTTGATAAACTATTTAACTGTAGTGTAATTAGTGGGATTGATTGATTTAATTTAAATTCAATTAATTAAAGGGTAAATCATGGCAGGACAGCCCGGCCCTGTGATCTGCTCCTCCTGCGATATGTGGGAACTCAGGGACACTTCCTGTGTCCCTGACAACTACGTGTGCAGGAAGTGCACCCAGCTGCAGCTACTGACAGACCACATTGCGGCGCTGGAGCTGCGATTGGATGCATACTGGAGCGTTCACGATGCTCGGGACATCGTGAATAGCACGTTTAGGGAGTTGGACACACCACAGGTAGAGGTTGGACAGGAAGAAAGGGAATGGGTGACCAACAGGCAAAGTACTAGGCGCAGGCAGGTAGTGCAGGGGTCCCCTGTGGCCATCCCCCTCTCCAACAGATACACCACTTTGAGTACTGTTGGGGGGGATGGCTTATCAGAGGAAGGCAGCAGCAGCCAACTTCCTGGCACCAGGGGTGGCTCTGCTGCACAGAATGGGAGGAGAAAGAATGGTAGAGCTATAGTAATAGGGGATTCAATTGTAAGGGGAATAGATAGGCGTTTCTGCGGCTGCAAACGAGACTCCAGGATGGTGTGTTGCCTCCCTGGTGCAAGGGTCAAGGATGTCTCCGAGCGGCTGCAGAACATCTTGGAAGGGGAGGGTGAACAGCCAGTTGTTGTGGTGCATATAGGCACCAACGATGTAGGTAAAAAGTGGGATGAGGTCCTAAAAGCGGAATATAGGGAGTTAGGAGGTAAATTAAAAAACAGGACCTCAAAGGTAGTAATCTCACGATTGCTACCAGTGCCACGTGCTTGTCAGAGTAGAAATAGAAGGATACTTCAGATGAATACGTGGCTAGAGGAATGGTGCCAGGGGGAGGGATTCAAGTTCCTGGGACATTGGAACCGGTTCTGGGGGAGGTGGGACCAGTTCAAACCGGACGGTCTGCACCTGGGCAGGGCTGGAACCGATGTCCTAGGGGGTTTGTTTGCTGGTGCTGTGGGGGAGGGTTTAAACTAAAATGGAAGGGGGTTGGGAACCTGAGCAGGGAGACAGAGGAAAGGGAAACAAGGCTAAAAGCAAAAGATAGGAAGGAGAAAAACAAAAGTGGCAGTCAGAGAAATCAAGGGTTTAAATCAAACGTGGCCACAGTAAATAATAATTCTAATAGCGTTAAAAAAACAAGCCTGAAGGCTTTGTGTCTTAATGCGAGGAGCATTTGTAATAAGGTGGATGAATTGGCTGCGCAAATAGAGGTAAACGAATATGATTTGGTTGGGATTACGGAAACGTGGCTCAAGGATGGCCAAGACTGGGAACTCAACATCCAGGGGTATTCGATATTCAGGAAAGATAGGCAAAAAGGAAAGGGAGGTGGGGTAGCATTACTGGTTAAAGAAGGGATTAACACAATGGTAATGAAGGATATTAGCTCTGATGATGTGGAATCTGTATGGGTAGAATTGAGAAATACTAAGGGGAAAAAAACATTAGTGGGAGAGGTATATAGACCTCCAAACAGTAAGGCGGAGGTTGGGGATGGCATTAAAAGGGAAATTAAAGAAGCATGCAATAAGGGCACAGCAGTCATCATGGGTGACTTTAATCTACATATAGATTGGGCTAACCAAATTAGTAACAATACTGTGGAGGAGGAATTCCTGGAGTGTTTACGGGATGGTTTCCTGGACCAATATGTCGAGGAACCAACCAGAGATCAGGCCATCTTAGACTGGGTATTATGTAACGAGAAAGGATTAATTAGCAATCTTGTTGTACGAGGCCCCTTGGGTCGGAGTGATCATAATATGATCGAATTCCATATTAAGATGGAGAATGAAGTAGTTGACTCAGAAACTAGGGTCCTCAATTTAAATAAAGTAACTACGATGGTCTGAGGAGCGAGTTGGGTAGGATTGATTGGGGAATGGCACTCAAAGGGTTGACGGTGGATAGGCAATGGCAAACATTCAAAGACCGAATGGATGAACTACAGAAGTTGTTCATCCCAGTTTGGCATAAAAATAAAGCAAAAAAGGTGACTCAACCGTGGCTAACAAGGAAAATTAGGGATAGCATAAGATCCAAGGAGAGGACATACAAATTGGCCAGAAAAAGCAATAATCCTGAGGATTGGGAGCAGTTCAGGATTCAACAAAGGAGGACAAAGGGTTTATTAAGAAAGGGAAAATAGAATATGAGAGTAAGCTTTCAGGGAACATAAAAACTGACTGTAAAAGCTTTTATAGATATGCGAAGAGAAAAAGATTGGTGAAGTCAAGCGTAAGTCCCTTGCAGTCAGAATCGGGGGAATTTATAATGGGGAACAAAGAAATGGCAGACCAACTAAATACATATTTTGGTTCTGTCTTCACAAAGGAGGACACAAATAACCTCCCAGAAATACCGGGGAACATAGGGTCTGATGAAAGGGTGGAACTGAAAGAAATCAGTATTTGTAGGGATATGGTGTTAGGAAAATTGATGGAACTGAAGGCCGATAAATCCCCAGGGCCTGATAATCTACATCCCAGGGTACTTAAGGAAGTGGCCCTAGAAATAGTAGATGCATTGCTGGTCATCTTCCAGAACTCAATAGACTCTGGAACAGTACCCATGGATTGGAGGGTAGCTAATGTTACCCCACTATTCAAAAAAGGTGGCAGAGTAAAAGCGGGGGATTATAGACTGGTAAGCCTGACATCGGTAGTGGGGAAAATGCTAGAGTCCATTATAAAAGATGTAATAGCAGAGCACTTGGAAAGCAGTGACAGGATCGGACAAAGTCAACATGGATTTACAAAAGGTAAATCATGCTTGACTAATCTACTGGAATTTTTTGAGGATGTAACTGGTAAAATAGATAAGGGAGAACCAGTGTATTTGGTGTATTTGGACTTTCAGAAGGCTTTCGATAAGGTCCCGCATAAGAGATTAGCATGCAAAATTAAGGCACATGGGATTGGGGGCAAGGTATTGACTTGGATAGAGAACTGGTTGGCGGAAAGAAAGCAAAGAGTTGGAATAAACGGGTCGTTTTCTGAGTGGCAGGCAGTGACTAGTGGGGTACCGCAAGGATCGGTCCTAGGACCCCAGCTGTTCACAATATATATTAATGATCTGGATGAGGGAATTGGATGTAATATCTCCAAGTTTGCAGATGACACAAAGCTGGGTGGGAGGGTATGCTGTGAGGAGGATGTCATGAAACTCCAGTACGATTTGGACAGGTTAGGTGATTGGGCAGAAACATGGCAAATGCACTATAATGTGGATAAATGTGAGGTTATCCACTTTGGTGGCAAAAACAGGAAGGCAGATTATTATTTGAATGGCAATAGATTGGGAGAAGGGGAAGTGCAAAGAGGCCTGGGTGTTCTTGTGCACCAGTCGCTGAAGGTAAGCATGCAGCTGCAGCAGGCGTTTAAGAAGGCAAATGGTATGTTGGCCTTCGTAGCAAGAGGGTTCGAGTACAGGAACAAGGATGTCTTGCTACAGTTATACAGGGCCTTGGTGAGACCGCACCTTGAGTATTGTGTGCAGTTTTGGTCGCCTTATCTGAGGAAGGACGTTCTTGCCATGGAAGGAGTGCAGCAAAGATTCACCAGGCTGATACCTGGGATGGCAGGAATGACGTATGAGGAGAGATTGTGTCGATTGGGCTTATACTCACTGGAGTTTAGAAGATTGAGAGGGGATCTCATCGAAACCTATAAAATTCTGTCAGGCCTGGACAGACTAGATGCTGGAAGGATGTTCCCGATGGTCGGGGAGTCCAGAACCAGGGGTCATAGTCTAAGGATAAGGGGTAAGCCATTTAGGACTGAAATGAGGAGGAATTTTTTCACCCAAAGAGTGGTGAACCTGTGGAATTCTCTGCCACAGAGGACAGTGGAGGCCAGTTCATTAAATATATTCAAGAAAGAGTTGGATACATTTCTTAAGGCTAAAGGGATCAAGGGATATGGGGAGAAGGCAGGGACAGGGTACTGAATTTGAATGATCAGCCTGATCTCATTGAATGGCGGAGCAGACTCGAAGGGCCAAATGGCCTACTCCTGCTCCTATCTTCTATGTTTCTATGTAGGGAAATGTGGCAGCCAATTTGTGCACAGCAAGATCCCACAATCAGCAATGAAATAAATGACAAGATCATCAATTTTTGGTGTTGGTTCAGGGACAAATATTGGCCAGGACACTGCAAGAACGTCCCTGTTCTTCGAATAGGACCATTTACCTCCACCTCAGAGAGCAGGCGGGGCCGCTGTTCATCGTCCTATTTATATGTAAACGTCAGATGTAGCCTGTGAGGCTCAATGGAATGCAGTTCTGTGGTCCATGAAGACAAAAAGTTTGAACACTCTGCCACTAACTGCTGTAGCACCTTTACGTTTTGACACATGGCGTCATTTTGGAAATTAATCCTTTTGGAGGTGATATTGCTGAAGAGGGAAGTGCTTCACAACGCTCTTTGGGTAAAAAAAACCTGTAATTCATATTTATCCCAATGACCCTGACCCAACGTTATACATTTTTTTTGCGGGCCTGAGTCTATGTGCGTATTTGTTAAGTGAATAAAATTTTCAAAATTCATTTTTCATGAAGACAGTGCCCCTTCAAATCCAAGTTGTATGTGATAGTTCATGAGTACCTCCATTGTAGCGACCAACAGCTCATCGAATGAACAGCAACATATTCATTTCCAGTTAACACTCACCAACAAAAAACATCGCTTTTTCTATAAGACAACAGGTTTATTTCATCCCAAAAAGTCTGCGATGAAAGGGTTAACTATATGCAAATTCCAGTACCATTTTATCCCCACTTACAATGCCTGAAAGCAGTTCAAAAGTGCGCATGGCATTGATGGAACTTCTATCCTCTTGCTGAATTTACAGACGTGAGAGGAGTAACTTTGCAAATTCACCTTTGTGCACCTTAATTTGCCTACCAGCACCTCAAATTGGGAATTCAAGCACATGGTCCACATGATTTAGTGGGCTGGGGGAGGAAATCATACGCCTGAACTCCCAAATTGGGCTCCTGGTGGGCAAAGTGTTGTGCCAGGTGTGCAAATTCAAAAAATCACCCCCCCCTTCCCTTAAACAGAAAACACTTTAAGGTCATGTGCCATCCTGCAGAAGGATTAGGAAGCAATTACGGTACGGAAACAATTTAGCTTGTCGATAAAGCAATAGAAAGTCTATGTTTTGATACTGGTATGTCATGCCATCTAATACAGATGGTAAACGTATGTTTTTAACAGGTTGATTAAATTACAGCGGATTCCTCACATTAAGGAACTGGTCAGACCCCAGCAGCAACACTGCAGTACAAGGTTCTGGCTTAAATTTAAGTGCAGGAAGTATGACTGCCTCAATTATATCACACTTGCAATATTTCCACTATATGCAGTGATATCAGATGACGTTTGCATGTGTGTCTTTCATGAGATCTAAAAAAAATCTTGTTTTCTCAGTAATGTCTTTTTTTTGTCAAACAGCAATTTTTTTTAAAAGTCAGGCTGCACTGGAATGTGTTGGCTTGTAAAAAGTTTTGAAAGTTTAACTTGTTCACATGCTGAAAACTGTTACTTGAATGTTAACCTGAGGAAACTCCTTCTAAATATATGTCCTAAATATACCTCAGTACAGATGAGGAGCTCATCACTGGAATAGGGAGACTGTAACAAGCAACAAAGGATCAGAGAATGAAACAATGGAGGGTGGGAGATGGAGGGATAAACACACTGATGGACTTCACAAGCAGCTGCTTTGTTTCAGCCTCACCAATGCTTGAAGGTGACTTGCCTCTGGCTAGCTGGGGTGTGGAATTTCCCACACCTGAAACAGGGTATGCCCTATTTTGCCACAAGGGCTTGTAATTTACAAAGAAGCCCTGTTGGCAAGAAATCGAATGTCACTGTAGATGTTTATATATATATGTGTTTAAAAGATAGTGAGAGAGTTGGCTTTAAAGGCTGAGCTGAATGGAAGTGTTGTATCTCAGATGGAATAACCTTTTAAAGCAAGTCTGCCTGGAAAAGAAAGCCACTACAGGCTCTGGGTATGATTATACTTCTATGGACAAGGTCAATGATGTGTAACTGTTAAAAAAGGACAATTCAGACAGTTTATTTGTTCGGTCAGATACAGTTGCAATGTTTAAACATCCCATAAATCACAGTAACCATGGAGAGTGCCCGTCAACCCAGGCAAACTTTTCAAATAAAATACCGTGATGACTATACAGCAGTGCCTTGATTACTTGTGAAACTGTGTTAGCTGCCTTTGTGAAGTTTTGGAAGTTTTAGACTGGCGATTATCTAGATACAGTAGCTAAAAAGTAGAATATGTCATTCATTAGTCCAGCAGATTTATCTGTAAGCAAAATTTAACATGCAGAACTGGAATTATTACCCTGAAAATGGCTTAATTTATGTTGCATTTTACCACCTTCAATCATCTCTCTCCTGTCCTAAAGGTGCTGCCACTTGTGATACAGCTCTATGGATGCCAGAGGATCTCAGCCACATTATTCATGCCCATTCCAAATGATGTAGTGCAGACAGTAAGGGCTAGATTTTTGTGGAGCCATCAGGCGGGGTTTCAGGCGTGTGGGGGGGGAAATCCCGAATTTGGGGGTCCCGACACCATCCCGCCCAAAACCCCTCCCCACGTACGTTTCAGGGGCGGTGGGTACCCACCCCACACTGGGACCTGCCGAAACCAGGCGGGAAGGGATTAGTGCCAATTAACTGCCTGTTAACAAGTAGTTAACAGGCAGTTTTTAGCCTAATCCCTATTTTGAGGGGTTTCGTGTGGGTTTCCCGACGGCTCCAAACCACGCCAGGTTAGAGCAGGCGGGCCGTCGGGTTGAAGGAGTTGGAGGGGTCGCGATGTCGGTGCTCAGGTGAGTGATGGGTGCATGAGTGTAAAGGTAAGTGTGTTTGGTGTGTCTAAAGTGTGTAAAGAACTTTTACTTACCTTAACAGCCTTTCTTCCTGTAGCCGTCGGGAGCGCATCACTCAGCCGGAACTGAAAGCTGAACGGCTGCGATCTGTCAAAAGTGACAGCCTTCAGCTTTGAGTGCCGGTGAGAGTTCTAACTGAGTCTGTGGAGAAGGACTCATGTTAGAACTCAGAGTGTCAGTGTTTCACAGCTTCAAACAGCTGTGAAACACTGATACTTCATCTGTCAAGAACTCTTGACAGATGAAATTGCAGTCTGTGATGTCACCTGTTGCCGGGTGGCCCTTAATTGGCCTGCTGAGCCCGCTGGGTGAGCTCAACAAGGTCAATCAAGGGAAAATCGCGCGGATTGGCCGGACATCGAAGCAGGTGGGTCAAAAACACGAAAGAGGAGGTCCCGCCTTCTTCCCGACAGGTTCGGGAAAATCTACCCCTAAGTGTTGATTGGTAATCCATCATGGAGGGCATCACAGCCAGCCCAGATTCATAGAAACATAGAAAAAATAGGTGCAGGAGTACGCCATTCGGCCCTTCGAGCCTGCTCCGCCATTCAATATGATCATGACTGATCCTCTCTATCTCAATACCATATTCCCGCTCTCTCCCCATACTCCATGATGCCTTTTGTGTCTAGAAATCTATCTATCTCCTTCTTAAGTATATTCAGTGACTTGGCCTCCACCTTCTGTGGTAGAGAATTCCATAGGTTCGCCACCCTCTGAGTGAAGAAATTTCTCCTCATCTCAGTCCTAGATGTCCTACCCAGTATCCTGAGACTGTGACCCCTCGTTCTAGACTCCCCCCCCCCCCCCCCCCCCCCCCCAGCCAGGGAAACATCCTCCCTGCATCCAGTCTGTCTAGCCCTGTCAGAATTTTATACGTTTCAATGAGATCCCCTCTCATTCTTCTAAACTCTAATGAATACAGGCCTAGTCAACCCAATCTCTCCTCATACGACAGTCCTGCCATCCCAGGAATGAGTCTGGTAAACCTTCCATCCATACTGCTGTCGAGGCATCAGCAATGTAATTTTTCTTCTTCAGTAACACTGTGCAAAATTTAACCAGCTGCATTAGTGCTCAACCAAATTGTACAGGCCAGTGACATGATTTCCTGACTATTGGACAGTACATACTTTCCTCTGCCATTGGAGGAGCTTTGGTAGCCCAAAATAGTCCCACATAATGACTGTTAAATGTTTAGTTATTGTTTAATGCTGCGGAGGCTGTAGAAGCACCATCACTGGTGCTGCATCACTGGTGGTCCAGGCTTTTATAGAATTGCTTCTACCTGAGCTGAATCTGCGATCTAAGTGCAGAATAAAAGTGTAACTGGGGATTTACTGGGGAATATATGTGCTTTCAATGGACCTACTTAATACTTTAAGATAGGAATTTGTAATATTGAATTGGTTATTGCAGAATTTTTTTTTTACCAGATCGGCTGAATTATTCATAAATGATTTGAAACTATTCAGCTCTACTAAATGTTTTGAACAGTCTGCTCCAAAACTTCTGCCACTGCCCCATTATGTTGGCAGCTACAGCCAGACAGAGCCATTCCAAATATTGCGTTTGCTGCAGAATAAATGATATAAATCTTTAACAAAAAACATGAAAACACCAAATGCAATTACCAATCCCGTCAAGATGACCATCTCGGTTTATAAAGGAGGTAAAGTGCCGCATGAGACCCTTGGCCTTGGAAATAACGTGTAGCTTTACACACTGTCAGTTTGTAATTCTCCATGTCTAATTTGTAAGTGAAAATAATTTGACAAAAATTCAAAGATGCACAAATACACTCAAGGTTGCATTTTGTTCAGGATAATCCAACATGACAGATTAAATCCATTTAATGTGACAGAAAACTAAGATAATCCATGCAAATGAGCCATTTTGTAAATTGGCGCAACAAAGATATATTGTTTAATATGACACAGTAACATCTGGAACTCAACAGTTGGCCACGAGAGTGTGCTGGGATCACAAAGCTTTTTCACTTTGAAGACTAATCGCCTATTGCCTTCCAGGCCAGGTAATGGTGAGGATCAAAGCCCCTTCTATTACACTCTTGATGCATTCCAATTCGAACTTCTGAAAAACACTCACCTGATGCAACACCACATATTCAATTTAGGAGTCACAGAAAGACAAAAGTTGTTTTACTCCACTGAATTCTATTCCTCAATACTCATTACTCATTTTGCATCCTCTAAGGGACCCAATGTTGTTTGTCTTTAGACGGATAAATTCACAGCATCCCACACTCAAAGGGAACATGGGTCAGCAATGGGGGTGCAACACTGTACTGCTAAATTCTTTGACCTTTGCCCCCTTCAATCATGCTCAAGGCTGATAGTGTGGAATCACTGAATTTACCTTGAGCTTTCCAGATGAAACAACGATCAGAATCATAGAATTTTATAGCACAGAAAGAGGCCATAGCACCTGTATCAGTTTACTAAAAGAACTATCCACTTAGTCCCCTACCCTTTCCAATTCAAATATTTATTATGTTCCCTTTTATAAACTATTATTGACTCTGCTTCCACTAGTGGTTTTTTGGGAGGCCATTTCATGACCTAGCTACCCTCTGCATTAAAAAAATTCCCCTAACCTCCTTTTGTTTTCTGGCGATGATCTTAAATTTGTGCTCTTTCGTTACCAACTCACTGACAAGTGATAATTTCCCCCTATTTAATGCATCAAAAACCCTGTGTAATTTTGAGCACCGGGATCAGATTGCCTTCCCTGTTCTAATGCAAAAACCCCAGTTTCTCAGGTCTTCCTTACAACTAAAACTTTTCATTCCTGATATCATCTTAATTAATTTCTTCTCCACCCTCTCCATGACCATGACATCCTTCCTAATGTAAGGCCCCCAAAAATTGCACACACTGTTTTAACAGCCGCTTAATCAATGATTTGATTAGGTTTGGCATTACCTCTTGGCTTTTGTAGCCTTACGTAGAATTACATAGAATCTGTAGCACAGAAACAGGTCATTCAGTCTAACTGGTCTATGCCGGTATTTATAGTCAACATGAGCTTCTTCCCATGTATCCCTCTATTCCCTTTTCCCTCATATATGCATCAAGCCTCCCCTTAAATACACCATGAGAGAGCACTACCATGAAGGTGAACTATGCAGTGGAGAAGAATGGAGTGATCAACAATATTGAAGATGATGCAGAGATCAAGGTAGACAAGAAGGGAAAGTCTGCTGCAGTCAGTCACACTGCAGGCCGTTTGAAACCAGATTGAAGGGTATTGAACTAAGAGTTCTGGGAGACTATCATATGGCTGGGTGGCAACAATGCAGTCAAGCACCTTAGAAAGAAATGGCAGGTTAGAGAAAGGGCAGGAGTATTCCAAGACAAAAGGATCAATGGTGGGTTTCTTAAGCAGGGGTCGATGATTATGACCTTTGAAGGTATGGGAACAATGCCAGAGAAGGGAACAAGGCTGGCAATATCAGTGAGCACGTGGTCAAAAAGAGGACGTTGAGTGGGTAGGAGCTGGGTTGGATTGGGATCGGGGAAGGCTTTGTAGAAAAAATGAATGTGTGGTGGGAAAAAGCTGCAGACTGGGGAGGGGAGGAGTGACTATGTGTGGAGAGCTACACCTAACTTTTGATATTTGCAAGTACTGTATGTAGCATATGTATGCAAGCATACAAAACTACAATTATGCCCATAGGGCGAGCAGTGTAAACATGGGAGTTCTCTTCAATGTACTTGTTTAGCCACATATACAAAGCTCAGAATCCAGTGGTAGGTTCCAGTATATACAGAACATTAGAAACAGTCCAACTTTTTTCACTGTTATCTTTACAGCTGTGCTGAAATGACAAATATCGCTTCTGGATTTAGCATTTACCCACACAGAGGGGCTGCTCATTTAAAAAAAAAAAAATTGCTGTTGAATATGTTTGGGTACCAAGGGGTTAAAGAAAATAATTGCTAATGATCCCCGCTCGTTATATCCGAATAATACCATAACATTTATGAAGAATGGTATTCCAATGTATGGGCATTATATTACATTGCACTTATAATCCACTGCCATCTGCAATGATCAATTCTGCATCGAACTCTCAGCTGCTCGCAACTCTACAAAGCAATTACATAGAAACATAGAAGATAGGGGCGGGAGTAGGCCATTTGGCCCCTCGAGCCTGCTCCGCCATTTAATGAGATCATGGCTGATCATCCAAATTCAGTACCCTGTTCCTGCCTTCTCTCCATATCCCTTGATCCCTTTAGCCTTAAGAAATATATCTAACTCCTTCTTGAATATATTTAATGAATTGGCCCCAACTGCCTTCTGTGGTAGAGAATTCCACAGGTTCACCACTCTCTGGGTGAAGAAATTCCTCCTCATCTCAGTCCTAAATGGCTTACCCCTTATCCTTAGCCTGTGACCCCTGGTTCTGGACTCTCCCGCCATCAGGAACATCCTTCCTGCATCTAGTCTGTCTAGCCCTGTTAGAATTTTATAAGTTTCAATGAGATCCCCTCTCATTCTTCTAAACTCTAGCGAATATAAGCCTAATCGACCCAATCTCTCCTCATACATCATTCCTGCCATCCCAGGTATCAGTCTGGTGAATCTTCGCTGTGCTCCCTCCATGGCAAGAACATCCTTCCTCAGATAAGGCAACCAAAACTGTACACAATACTCAAGGTGTGGACTCACCAAGGCCCTATACAACTGCAGCAAGACATCCTTGCTCCTGTACTCGAATCCTCTTCCTATGAATGCCAACATACCATTTGCCTTCTAAACCGCCTGCTGCACCTGCATGCTTACCTTCAGCGACTGGTGCACAAGGACACCCAGGTCTCATTGCACTTCCCCTTTTCTCAATCTATTGCCGTTCAGATAATAATCTGCCTTCCTGTTTTTGCCACCAAAATGGATAACCTCGCATTTATCCACATTGGGCAAATGCATGGCAGATGCAGTATAATCACCCAACCTGTCCAAATCACACTGGAGTTTCTCTGCATCCTCCTCACAGCACACACGCCCACCCAGCTTTGTGTCATCTGCAAACTTGGAGAACTACATCTAGTTCCCTCATCCAGATCATTAATATATATTGTGAATAGCTGGGGTCCTAGCACCAATCCCTGCGGTACCCCACTAGTCACTGCCTGCCACTCGGAAAAAGACCCGTTTATTCCAACTCTTTGCTTCCTGTCTGCCAACCAGTTCTCTATCCAAGTCAGTACCTTACCCCCAATCCCATGTGCTTTAAATTGCACACTAATCTCTTATGCGGGACCTTATCGAAAGCCTTCTGAAAGTCCAAATACACCATATCCACTGGTTCTCCCTTATCTATTCTACCAGTCACATCCTCAAAACATTCCAGTAGATCAGTCAAGCATGATTTACCTTTTGTAAATCCATGTTGACTTTGTCCAATCCTGTCACTGATTTCCAAGTGCTCTGCTATTACATCTTTTATAATAATGGACTCTAGCATTTTCCCCACTACCGATGTCAGGCTTACCGGTCTATAATTCCCTGTTTTCTCTGTACCACCTTTTTTAAATAGTGGGGTTATATTAGCTACCCTCCAATCCATGGGAACTGTTCCAGTGTCTATAAAATTTTGGTAGATGACCAACAATGCATCTACTATTTCTAGGGCCACTTCCTTAAGTACGCTAGGATGTAGATTATCAGACCCTGGGGATTTATCGGCCTTCAATCCCATCAATTTCCCTAACACCATTTCCCTACAAACACTGATTTCATTCAGTTCCTCCCTCTCATTAGACCCTATGTTCCCCGACATCTCTGGGAGGTTATTTGTGTCCTCCTTTGTGAAGACAGAACCAAAGTATGTATTTAATTGGTCTGCCATTTCTTTGTTCCCCGTTATAAATTCCCCTGATTCTGACTGCAAGGGACCTACACTTGACTTCACCAATCTTTTTCTCTTCACATATCTATAGAAGCTTTTACAGTCAGTTTTTATGTTCCCTGAAAGCTTACTCTCATACTCTATTTCCCCCCTCTTAATTCATCCCTTAGTCCTCCTTTGCTGAATCCTAAACTGCTCCCAATCCTCAGGTTCGCTGCTTTTTCTGGCCAATTTACATGTCCTCTCCTTGGATCTTATGCTATCCCTAATTTCCCTTGTTAGCCACAGTTGAGTCACCTTTTTTGTTTTATTTTTATGCCAAACAGGGATGAACAAATTCTGTAGTTCATCCATGCACCATGCAATCTTTAAATGTTTGCCATTTCCTATCCACCATCAACCCTTTAAGTAACGTTCCCCAATCCATCCTAGTCAACTTGCGCCTCATATCATCGTAGTTTCCTTTATTTAAATTCAGGACCCTAGTCTATGAGCCAACTACTTCACTCTCCATCTTAATGAAGAATTCTATCATATTATGATCACTCCTCCCCAAGGAGCCTCGCACAACAAGATTGCTAATTAATCCTTTCTCATTACGTAATACCCAGTCTAAGATGGCCTGATCTCTAGTTGGTTCCTCGACATATTGGTCCAGGAAACCATCCCGTACACACTCTAGGAATTCCTCCTCCACAGTATTGTTACTAATTTGGTTAGCCCAATCTATATGTAGATTAAAGTCACCCATGATAACTGCTGTGCCCTTATTGCACGCATCTCTAATTTTCCGTTTAAAACCATCCCCAACCTCAGCATTACTGTTTGGGGGTCTGTATGCAACTCCCACTAACGTTTTCTGCCTCTTGGTATTTCTCAGCTCTACCCATACAGATTCCACATCATCAGAGCTAATATCCTTCCTTACTATTAGAAAGCGTTGTAGGTTGTTGGGGACAGAATTGGTTGCAGTTGGCAATCTGATTGTAGCATTGGGCTTTCTGTCACAACCTTTTCCAAGAAATCTAAACGAGGCCTACTGATGTCCAGTAAGGTTCACCCATTGAATGGAGAGCTTTCAGTGGCATTGCCATTGATTATTGAAGAAAAAGGGAGAAAATGAGAGGGATTGGAAAGAAAAAGAAAAAATGTATGTATATATAAATAGATAGAACAATACAAAACTTGAAGGTGTCCATTCTCCCAATGATTGAGTGTATCAAGGTACTGAGGCAAATTTAGGGAGATGAAAAGAATCAGCCAGGATTCCTGCTCCTGATCTTTATCCAGTTCCCCTGCTAGGAAGTGCCATGTGTTAAAGGCAAGTCAAGACAAAGTTGGGCTTGTCCTCAGTTCACCCCATTGGCAAATGCCCGCGAGCACAAAAGAAGAATGGCCATTTGGGCAAGCTAGCGGGGAGATGCCAGTGCCTGTGGAACTGGGTGTGAGCAGGAGTCAGTTTATTTGGGAGAGGAAAGGAAGAGAAAGAAGTTAAGGAACAAATAGAGAGCTGCACAAGACAAATAAGAAATAACAGAGAGACTAACAAATTAATATTACAAGTGACTGGAAAGAGTGATTGGAAAAAAAAATTGAAATTCAGAAAACCCAGAGTACAGGCAGCGGCCTAAACTAACAATTGGATCAGAAGCAAATTGTCAGAAGATACTGCTACCTGATCCGATTAAGATCAAAATCATTGTACAGATAATGATTCTGGTAATAGTACATGTGTAAATTGTCACTTGGCAATCTGCACCACATGTCTCTTTAATATCCTTAAACCCAACCCGACCCAAATAATGTCTATACAATGAATAGAATATTGCATCAGTGATATTACCCATTGTTCTTTGCCTCGTGAAAAAGACCTTCATAACTCTCTTGTGGGATTAAGTGTAATTTAAAATCATGTTTTGTTGCCTGTCAAGTGCAAAAATGTATTGAGTTACCCTTTATACGCCTGGCTGTGTACAGTGTGCATCACTTACGCTCTCAGCAAATTGCGTCCCAGTTGAGTTTTATGCATCTGAAAATAACACACTAAAATTTTAAACAGTGGAAAAAAGATTGATCTAGAATCAACTGGTGACATATTGAGCTTATGGGGCTATTTGTTGCCGAGTCTCTATATAGGTGTTTTTGAAGTTGGGCCTTTGTCTAACAGCTCATGCTCAATTTAACCAGTCTTGGTTTTCAGCATATTGTGTGTCAGCTTGGCTGAGTTGGTAGCACTCTCTAAATTAGGTGCAGAAGGTTGTGGATTCAAGCCCTATTCAGGGTTTAAATGATAATCTGAGCTGACACTAATATAGTGCAGTACTAAAGGAATGCGCCATTGTTGGCGATATTGCCTTTAAACCGAGGCCCTATTTGCCTATTCTAGTCATTCAAGGAGATGTTAAAGGTCTCTTGGCACTGGAAGAGCAGACAGTTCTCCTGATACCCTGGCCAACATTCTTCCTTCAGTACCTGCCATCTAAAAAAAAAAGACCTTTTTATATCTCATGGCTGTTTCTGGGGTGTCGCTAAAACAGAATGGTTGTTGCATTTCCCTACACAATAATCACTGCAAAAAATCATTAGCTGGGAGATTTTGATGTGATCTGTCACTATTTATATATAATTAATTATAAATAAGATACATATATTTGAAGTATTAGTTGATTAATCTATTAAAATGTAATCTTTTATTCTGATGTAGAGATGCTGCTACAGTCTTTCAAGAGCTTGTAACATTGAGGAGTTCTTTTCACTTACAGTTTTGTGACTCACTGGGACAAAATGTCACATGAATTATACCCAGACCTTTTCACACCTAACCTAAAAGTGATTGGCTTTGGGTAAACCTCAATAGATCACATGCAAAGAAGGGCCCTGCAACAGCTTCAGGACCCCTCTGCAACATTCGTGGAAAAACTAGGCGGATCACGCGCGTGCATTCTCTGACTAGTTTTCCAGCTCTACAGCAGCCTAACCAATGGTCCTGAAAGGGGACGCTGGAGGCCGCAGGAAAAGAAAGGTTGTTTTTAAATTTTTACTTGCCTTGACATGGAGCAAGGAGGAGCAGGAGTTTCCTCACCCCTCCTCTTCATATGATCCCAGAGAGGCCCTGGTTCCAAATGATTCGAGGTTGACCCGTATTGGGGACAGTGATTTAACTTTATTCAGCACAAACAAGACTTAATACATTACAGTATTCGAGCAGCAGTTTACAGAGTATAATTGAGACTTATATTGCCACTTATTCTCTGGGTAGAAGCCCCAACTGTGAGTAAGCTGCACCCTGTGTCTCTTGTCTCTCATCGTCTCCTGGGTGTCTCTTTCATTCTTCCTGAAATCTTCTACTCTGTCTCTGAAACCTTCTACTTCAAAAATCTTCTACACTTTGTAGCTGTTAAGACCCCCTTCTTATACCCTTACTCTCATTCAAAACCTATGGAGTCCTCCTGAAACAATCACTGGCTCAGAACCAAACCCAAAATCCAATCATAAAGATGCCACGTTCGTAGCACCGTAGCCTGCAGGATTTTAGTCTGATGACACTCTTAGATCATTTTTTGACCGTCTAGACTCATATCTTAGTGTCAGCTGTGGCTCAGTGGGTAGCACACTTGCCTCTGAGTCAGAAGGTTGTGGGTTCAAGTCCCATTCCAGGGACTTGAGCACATAAATCTAGGCTGACACTCCAGTGCAGTGCTGAGGGAGTGTTGCACTGTCGGAGGTGCCATCTTTCAGATGAGACGTTAAACCGAGGCCCCGTCTGCCCTCTCAGGTGGACGTAAAAGATCCCATGGCACTATTTCGAAGAAGAGCAGGGGAGTTATCCCCGGTGTCCTGGGCCAATATTTATCACTCAATCAAAATAACAAAAACAGATTATCTGGTCATTATCACATTGCTGTTTGTAGGAGCTTGCTGTGTGCAATCGGCTGTTGCATATCTCACATTACAACAGTGACTCCACTCCAAAAGTACTTCATTGGCTGTAAAGCGATAATAATATGATAGAATTCTTCATTAAGATGGAGAGTGAAGTAGTTGACTCAGAGAGTAGGGTCGTGAATTTAAATAAAGGAAACTACGATGGTATGAGGCGCGAGTTGGCTAGGATGGATTGGGGAACGTTACTTAAAGGGTTGATGGTGGATAGGAAATGGCAAGCATTTAAAGATCGCATGGATGAACTACAGAATTTGTTCATCCCTGTTTGGCAAAAAGTAAAACAAAAAAGGTGGCGCAACCGTGGCTAACAAGGGAAATTAGGGATAGCATAAGATCCAAGGAGAGGACATATAAATTGGCCAGAAAAAGCAGCAGACCTGAGGATTGGGAGCAGTTTAGGATTCAGCAAAGGAGGACAAAAGGATTAATTAAGAGGGGGGAAATAGAGTATGAGAGTAAGCTTTCAGGGAACATAAAAACTGACTGTAAAAGCTTCTATAGATATGTGAAGAGAAAAAGATTGGTGAAGTCAAGCGTAGGTCCCTTGCAGTCAGAATCAGGGGAATTTATAATGGGGAACAAAGAAATGGCAGACCACATAAATACATACTTTGGTTCTGTCTTCACAAAGGAGGACACAAATAACCTCCCAGAGATGTCGGGGAACATAGGGTCTAATGAGAGGGAAGAACTGAATGAAATCAGTATTTGTAGGGAAATGGTGTTAGGGAAATTGATGGGATTGAAGGTCGATAAATCCCCAGGGTCTGATAATCTACATCCTAGGGTACTTAAGGAAGTGGCCCTAGAAATAGTAAATGCATTGCTGGTCATCTTCCAAAATTTTATAGACACTGGCACAGTTCCCATGGATTGGAGGGTAGCTAATGTAACCCCACTATTTAAAAAAGGTTGTAGAGAGAAAACAGGGAATTACAGACCAGTAAGCCTCACATCGGTAGTGGGGAAAATGCTAGAGTCATTATAAAAGATGTAATAGCAGAGCACTTGGAAAACAGTGACAGGATCGGACAAATTCAACATGCATTTACAAAAGGTAAATCGTGCTTGACTAATCTACTGGAATTTTTGGGGGATGTAACTGGTAGAATAGATAAGGGAGAACCAGTGGATGTGGCGTATTTGGACTTTCAGAAGGCTTTCGATAAGGTCCCGCATAAGAGATTAGCATGCAAAGTTAAAGCACATGGTATTGGGGGAAAGGTACTGACTTGGATAGAGAACTGGTTGGCAGATAGGAAGCAAAGAGTTGGAATAAACGGGTCTTTTTCCGAGTGGCAGGCTGTGACTAGTGGGGTACCGCAGGGATTGGTGCTAGGACCCCAGTTATTAACAAAATATATTAATGATCTAGAAGAGGGAACTAGATGTAATATCTCCAAGTTTGCAGACGACACGAAGTTGGGTGGGCGTGTGTGCTGTGAGGAGGATGAAGAGAAACTCCAGTATGATTTGGACAGGTTGGGTGATTGGGCATGGCAGTTGCAATATAATGTGGATAAATCCGAGGTTATCCACTTTGGTGTCAAACACAGGAAGGCAGATTATTATCTGAACGGCAATAGATTGGGAGAAGGGGAAGTGCAACGAGACCTGGGTGTCCTTGTGCACCAGTCGCTGAAGGTAAGCATGCAGGTGCAGCAGGCGGTTAAGAAGGCAAATAGTATGTTGGCCTTCATAGCGAGAGGACTGCAGTTGTACAGGGCCTTGGTGAGACCACACCTTGACTATTGTGTGCAGTTTTAGTCGCCTTATCTGAGAAAGGATGTTCTTGCCATGGAGGGAGTGCAGCGAAGATTCACCAGACTGATACCTGGGATGGCAGGAATGACGTATGAGGAGAGATTGGGTTGATTGGGCTTATATTCGCTGGAGTTTAGAAGAATGAGAGGGGATCTCATTGAAACTTATAAAATTCTAACAGGACTAGACAGACTAGATGCAGGAAGGATGTTCCCTATGGCGGGGGAGTCCAGAACCAGGGGTCACAGACTAAAGATAAAGGGGAAGCCATTTAGGACAGAGATGAGGAGGAATTTCTTCACCCAGGGAGTGGTAAACATGTGGAATTCTCTACCACAAAAGGCAGTTGAGGCCCATTCATTAAGTATAGTCAAGAAGAAGTTAGATATATTTCTTAAGGCTAAAGGGATCAAGGGATTTGGGGAGAAAGCAGGGACAGGGTACTGAATTTGGATGATCAGCCATGATCTCATTAAATGGCGGAACAGGCTCGAGGGGCCGAATGGCCTACTCCTGCTCCTATCTTCTATGTTTCTATAAAGCGCTTTGAGAGGTCCGGTGGTTGTGAAAGGCGCTATATAAATGCAAATCTTTCTTTCATATCTGGGGTATTTATGGCAATACAAGAGGAAGATGTCTCCATAGGTTGAGATACGGCCCTTGCTCTTGGCCTTCGTTTTTATAATTCACTGCGGATGTTATAACATTCCAGCACAATGCTAACTGCACCTATCCTTGGTTGTCAGGCTAACTGCAGTCTATTCGACCGTGGCAATCTCTTTCTCACCCCAAGTTGTCTGGTTACAGCTCACTCACGGAATTTTAAGCATAAGAAAAAAGGTTTACATGTTATACATAATTCAGGTTATCATTGCGTGCGATTGATGATTACAAACTTGTACATTTAATCCTTACACATGATTATAGATCTATTACTGATGATAAGATATTAATGGTTATAAGATATCAAAACAAGTATTCAAAAAAAACAACGAACATGTAATTCATAACACTCTTACAGTCCCTGCCTCTTCTCTCAGTCGCTGGAATTCTATTCATTCTTTCAGCTTTCCTCATAGACTGACTGTCGCTTTCCTGGGCCAATATTTATCTTTCAACCAACATAACAAAAAAACAGATTATCTGGTCATTATCACATTGCTGTTTGTGGGAACTTGCTGTGCGTGAATTGGCAGCCGCAGTTTCTGACAGACAGATTTTTGAATGATAAGGGAGTCAAGGGTTATGGGGTGCGTGCAGGGAAGTGGATTTGAGGCCAAGATCAGATCAGCCATGATCTTATGGAATGGCGGAGCAGGCTCGAGGGGCCAAATGACCTACTCCTTCTCCTACGTCTTATGTTATGTTCTTATGTTCCTACATTACAACAGTGACTACACTTCAAAAAATACTTCAATAGCTGTAAAGCACTTTGGGACGTCCAGTGGTCATGAAAGGCGCTATATAAATGCAAGTCATTCTTTCTTTCTAACAAGGCTTGTTGAAGTCTGCATTTTTAATATTTGGTTAAGCAGACCCAACACCTCTTTCTTCCATTTTAAAATCTAAACTGGTCTACCCAAGGCATATTACACTGGTTTAAAAGCGTGAGTATTCAAGAGTCAGCATGCATTGACTAACAGTTATATAATACAAACGTAAACCTAAAACTAATAATGCTTATTTCATTTCGTCTATGTTATGTAGTGGGAATTGAAATGGGGATTTCTCAGGATTCTTGCATCTTTCCTGGACTTGCCTGCGGGTTGGCTTGGCATCCAATCTGGCCAAAATTGAGACGGCTCAGATGGTCTTCAGGCCCAGGATCATTCCCTGTGCATATTTGGCACAGACCAATTTCTACCACATAGTCTCTGCTGTCATCGTAGCATTTTTCTCACATATTCTGGGAAGAGCACATTCCTAGACATGTATTAAGCTTTTACCTTTTAGTTTATAATGGTATACCCTATAATACAAGTGCCAGTCCACAGTATTCTTTTGTAGAAATGTACTTGCCAAAGCATAGAATTTACTGGTACAGTACACTGTTATCCCGCAGGACCTCATAGCATAAAGCATTGTAGTGTTAAACCTACTAATCTGTAGTTAGTCTTGAACTGAAGATGACAATGATTACCCAAATGGAAAAAAAATGAAAGGCCACTCAAACAACTGTACGAAAATAGTAGTATAGATCGCACATGAAATAGATTAGGTTGTCTAATGCTGGTAGTTGGGCTTGTAATGATTAGAGTGACCATCTGTCCATTTTTTTAACCTTGAACCAGACAGTCTGGTTCCAGGGGTGACCATCTATTAATTTTGAGGAATGAGAACCAGGCTGTAAAACTCCAGTTTTTGAATGCTGCATTTTAAGAAATTGACTGTACATGGGTATGATTGAGCATATGCCAGCACACCTGTTTTTTTTTGCCATAAACAGGACATTAAAAAAATTCCCAATCCTCACGTGCACTGGTCAATAGTGGCATCCCTTGCAAAGGTAGGAGTTTTGTTTGCTTTTCCCATTACAATGTTCTCCCACCCTCTCCTGAAGACTCTGACTCTTGCTGGGGTACAGTTCTATGGGTGCTGGCAACCCTCTGGTACCTCTCTTAAGTGACCATTCTTTGATGTTTACACATGGGCAGCCTATTCAGCTACAGAGAGATCAAAGCCATGTCCTCAACCAATTCCCACAAACATGCACTTTCTTGTAAAGTAACTGGATAGCAATTAGGAGCAGGGTTCGGCCTGATACTACATCTATTACTGAGCAATTGGGTCAACAGGCCCCCTTGTAGAATTTTTTCATGTTCCACACAGGAAGATCATCAAATTCCATGCAGATCTTCCACTATGGACCATAATAGTGATCAATGAAAGACCAAGTTGAAAGAAGCTCAAAATGGGAGCAAAAGATTAAGT
Source organism: Somniosus microcephalus (assembly GCF_052327205.1). NCBI lineage: Eukaryota > Metazoa > Chordata > Chondrichthyes > Squaliformes > Somniosidae > Somniosus > Somniosus microcephalus. Next base: position 22,750,530 of record NC_141010.1, read on the forward strand.
TGTATCTCCTGCAGAAACGGCGAATATAAGATGTGGCAAATATTGTGGGAGAACCATCACTACAAGTACTGCAGCGGTTCAAGGACAAGCCTCACCACCACCTTCTCAGGGCAATGAGGGATGGTCTCCTCAGGAGGCGGTACAACGAAGGTTCACTAGATTGATTCCTGGGATGAGAGGGCTGTCCTATGATGAGAGATTGTGTAGAATGGGCCTATACTCTCTGGAGTTTAGAAGAATGAGAGGTGATCTCATTGAAATATACAAGATTCTGAAGGGGATTGACAGGGTAGATGCTGAGAGGTTGTTTCCTCCGGCTGGAGTGTCTAGAACTAGGAGGCATAGTCTCAGGATAAGGGGTAGGCCATTTAAGACTGAGATGAGGAGGAATTTCTTCATGCAGAGGGTTGTGAATCTTTGGAATTCTCTGCCCCAGAGGGCTGTGAATGCTGAGTCTTTGAGTATATTCATGGCCGAGAGAGATAGATTTTTGGACTCTAGGGGAATCAAGGGATATGGAGATCGGACGGGAAATGATCAGCCATGATCTTATTTCTTTATGTTCTTACTCCTGAAAGTGCTGACTCTTTTTTACGGTATGGTCACATGGCCACAGTTGCCTTGCTCAAAAAGGACATTATTCATTTGTGAGCATGAACAGTGAATGTTACCATTATATTCAACCATGGGACCCATCATATCCAAGCCTGATCCTCACACGGCGTTTCCAGCAGGGGTCACTGGATAGCAATCAAGAATGGGAATTTTGCCTGATTAATGCCCTCCCTAATGCAGGGATGCTGTGGTCATGTGTAAAGATCCAGCTAAGATTAGCTTACTCTGCACAGAGCAGGAATAAAACTCGAGACCTTTATGGTCAGCATGGCTCATGTATTCACTGGCTATAATTGCTGAGCCATTGGGGAGGTGCACCAGTTGTGGAGTTGACACATTATCTTTTTTCCATTGTTCCCTCTTTCTGCTAGGTGCTATTAATTGCTGGTGGTATGATTCCCACTGCCTTCTGTTACCCAACTGAAGTGGCCATTCATTAGTGTGAGCCTAGATGGTGAGTGTTGTCAAGCTAGTCAGCCCGGGTAACAGGTGGCGGGGGTGGGGGAGATGGGTGGGGTGGTGTGGGTAGTGCATCACAGCAGAGTCTGACCCTTTCTTCTCTGATCTTTTCTTCACCCAATGTCCACACATACATGCACCTTGCAGTTTCTGGATAGTGCTCAGGAACATAGGAACAGGATCATAGGAACATGAGTAGGCCATTCAGCCCCTCGAGCCTGTTCCACCATTCAATTAGATCATGGCTGATCTGTATCTTAACTCCATCCACCCGCCTTGGTTCCATCACCCTTAATACCCTTGCCTAACAAAAATCTATCAATCTCAGTTTTGAAATTTTCAATTGACCCCCAGCCTCAACAGCTTTTTGGGGGAGAGAGTTCCAGATTTCCGCTACCCTAGTTTTTTTCTTCCATACCCCGGGGTACTGAGGCCAATTGTAACAACTAATGCCTTGGCTCCGATCAGGTAACCAAGCCCAGAGTGGGGATCAAACTAGGACCTTCTGCTCTGTATAGCCCACCAGCACAGAAAGCAGTGTGTGCACTGACTAAGGAAGCTGAGGAGTTATGTTTTCTCATTTCTAAAGCTATATTTAAAACACATCATTAAAATGTCTCTCTGTAGGAACCACAATGTAAATGGATTCAAAATCAAAAGTGAATGACAGGCCTGCCATCATTAACAAAGGTATTCAAACTGTTATCTGTCACACTTCTCAAAAGCATAATTTCTGTTTTCTATGAGAAATGATGTACTTCCTCAGCAATGTTTCCTGAAAAGTCACCAAATCCTTTGTATGGAATAGAAATTTAGCAAGGTGTGGAAATTAACCTTTAGGCAAAGTGATTTTGTTGGGTGCACTTCAGTTCTGTGCTCATTAGGGCATAATGCTGTAGTAATAGCCACTAATGCACTTAACAAAGACACACAGTAAAATGACACAATGACATAAGAATCCAATGGTTGACCTTAAGCCACCAGTAGAATGCTATAGGTGGGTACTATTCAGGTCTTTTCCACTGTTTGAACATGTGCAGTAGCTAGCATAGTTTTACCTGGACAACAATAGCCCTAGTGCAGCAGGGGGTCTCTGGCCTGCAGCTAGAATAAGCATCGGTCAATGTTCGCATGATTGCCTGGCAAACCAGTGTTTACAGAGAATCAGTCACTCTCCCAAGCCCTGAACCTTCAGTGTTTAAAGGTTGTTCATTCCCATGGGGACGTGGCCGAATTTTCGCAACAGCTTAGAACAGCCTAAGCTGGGCAATAGCTTGAGGGGCAGGGTGGGGAACATATCAGTACAATCAAAGATCACAAGATAAATACAGATAAGGGAGGCCATTCAGCCATTGTAGCCCAGCCAGCCCCAAAAAAACTTGCTGCCTCCCATCATGTCCTCTAATTGTACCTTGAACGAAAAACCATTTTTATACTGCACCAAAGCTGCCAAGTTCCCCATGTGTGGGTGCAAACCAAATGTAAAACTGCCAGGGCTTGATCAGACTGTCTGTTGGGAAGACCCAGGTTCAGACCGCTGGTCTTAGCAAGTCCAAACGGTTTTATCCTTAGCTTGCAGCTGCCTGCATGACATCCATACTTGGGAACCCGACGGCACTAGCATAATATCAAAGCTCCTTAAGATTTTCATTTCCACCCCTCCACCAACGAGACTATCCCTTAAACCCTCATCCATGTCTTTTTCACCTCCAGAATCGACAATTCCAATGCTCTGCTGGCTGGCCTCCCATCCTAGCCCATCTGTAAACTTCAGCTCATTCAAAACTCTGTCTGTATCCTATCCTGCACCAAATCCTGCTCGCCTAGCACCCCTGCTGTCGTTGACATACATTGGCTCCTGGTCCCACCATGGCACAATTTTAAAATTCTCATTCTCCTGTTTAAATCCCTTCATGGCCTCACCCCTTCCTATCCCTGTATCCTCCTCCAGCTCTACACCCTCCTCCATCCTGCCCAGAAATCTTTCCATTCCTTTAACTCTGGCCTCTTGTGCATCCTCCCCTGCCATTGGGGATGTGCCTTCAGCCACCTAGGCTCCAAGCACTGCAATTCCCTCCATAAACCCCTCCACTGCTCCACCCCCCTCCTCCTTTAAGACTCTACTTAAAACTCATCTCTTTGACTAAGCTTCTAATCAGCTCTCCGAATATCTCTCTCCCTCCTAATATCATTGGGTTGGCATCCATTTTTTGATTATGCATCTATGAAGCACCTTGGAATACTTCTCTACATTAAAAGTGTGAGATAAATGGTTGATGATAATTAAGATCATGATGATGAAGAAGCAAAGAGAAGAAAAAACAAAACTGCAATATACACTTAACTTTAGATCTAGAAACTCCAAGCTACATGAGCCAGCCATTTTAGTTTTTAGTTCATTCAGAAACAAATAGTAATATGACAGTGATAAAGCTACTCTGCTCTCAACAGTAGTTTGATTGTTGTATTTATCATAAGAACATAAACAGGAGTAGGCCATATGGCCCATCGAGCCTGCTCCGCCATTCAGTAAGATCATGGCTGAACTCCTGCCCTATCCCCGTATCCCTAGATTCCCTTAGTGCCAAAAAATCTATCGATCTCAGTCTTGAATATACTCATCGACTGAGCATCCATAGCCCTCTGGGGTAGAGAATTCCAAAGATTCACAACCCTCTGAGTGAAGAAATTTCTCATCTCAGTCCTAAATGGTCGGACCCTTATCCTGAGACTATGGCTTCTAGTTCTAGACTCTCCAGCCAGGGGAAACAGCCTCTCAGCATCTACTCTGTCAAGCCCTCTAAGAATTTTATACGTTTCAATGAGATCACCTCTCATTCTTCTAAACTCCAGAGAATATAGGCCCATTCTACTCAATCTCTCCTCATAGGACAGTCCTCTCATCCCAGAAATCATTAACTCTATTAGAATAAAATAATTGATTTTATATGAATGAAAAATTATTTGCTGCTCCTCCCCTTGTCTTCCCTATCCCTGCTGTAATAAATTTTGGAAATAATACTTGTCTTGTTCTCTTTAAATCTAAAAGCACTGTTATTTTGTGACTGAATTTTATCTAGTTTCAGGACAGTGATGCTATAGCAACCTCAGTGTACCAGTCTCCTCCATTAATATTACTCAACCAGCCATCCTCTCTATAGGTGGCCAATTGGGAATGCAAAGACCCATGAAAAAGAGTCCAATACTGATGGAACAGCAGGTCAAGGAGACTGGGGTGTCTTTAAACTGTCTTTAAACTGTCTCTTAGCTGCAACAACACCAACAACTTATATTTATACAGTGCTTTTAATGTAGTAAAACACCCCAAAGCGCTTCACAGGGGCATCATCAAACAAAATTTGACACCGAGCCATATGTCTCGACAACAAAATACAAAATGTCTCGAGTCTCAATGAGCTAGCTGTGCTTCTTTTGCGAAAGTCCTATTAAAAACAAGTTGTCAAGAATTTTGTACATTAAGCAGAATTTTGTAGACATTAATTGATGTTTCAATGAATTGGTGTTGGCTTCATGCAAGACACTAATATGTGTGCCTGCTGATTGATTCCTCTGAAGAACTGTCAAGCAATTACATATGTATTTATTCCAATCGTTACGTGCCGATGTTTATATTGATGAATTGTATCTCATTATGTAGCATCTGTGTGTTCGGGAAACCCCTGTTGAAGTATCCAAAAACAAGGTCTGCTGTTAATTTTGTTATGTTGGCAAGTCGCTTCACATCAAAGGAATTATAAAGGCTGGAAACTGTGTTTTTGCTCTAGTTGTCCTGTTAATTTTAAGGTCAGAAGAATGACCTTATATGTTTCAATAAGATCACCTCTCATTCTTCTAAATTCCAATGAGTATAGGCCCAGCCTGCTCAACCTTTCCTCATAAGTCAACTCCCTCATCTCTGGAATTAACATAGTGAATCGTTTCTGAACTGCCTCCAATGCAAGTATATCCTTCCTTAAATAAGGAGACCAAAACTGTACGCACTATTCGAGGTGTGGTCTCACCAATACCTTGTACAGTTGTAGCAGGACTTCCCTGCTTTTATACTCAAACCCCTTTGAAATAAAGGCCAACATTCCGTTTGCCTTTTTGATTACTTGCTGTACCTGCATGCTAACTTTTTGGGCTGGATTTTGATACTGGAGGCGTGTAGGAGGCGGGACTACAACTTTTGGGGTTGTAGTCCCGCCTCCATCAGGTTGTGGCCAACCCACGTGATTTTCACTTGATTGACCTTGTTGAGCCTGCCCAGCGGGCTCAGCAGGCCAATTAAGGGCCACCCAGCAACAGGTGACGTCAGAGATTGACATGTCATCTGTCAAGAGCTTTTGACAGATGAAATATCAACGTTTGACAGCTCTTTGACGCTGTCAAACATTGACAATCTGTATGCCAAGTTAATTCCTTCCTCTCAGGCTGATTTAGAGATCTCTCCGGAACAGAAAGCTGAATGCTGCAACTTTTGACAGTTCGCAGCCATTCTGCTTTCTGTGCCGGTGAGATGAGGGACTCCTGAGACCTAAAGGAAGGAAGGCTGTAAAGGTAAGTAAAGGTAATTAAACTTCTTTAAACACTTTACACACACCAAACACACTTACCTCTGCACTCATGCACCCATCACTCACCTGAACACCGGACATCTCGAACCCTCCAAGCCCTTCAGCTCGACGGTCCGCCTCGCTAACTTGGCGTGGTTTGGAGCCGTCGGGAATCCCACACTTCAGCAATAAAAATAGAGATTAGGCTACAAACTGCCTGTTAACTACCTGTTAACAGGCAGTTAATTGGTGCTAATCCCCTTCCCGCCTTGAGGAGGTGGGTCCCAGCACAGGTCGGGTATCCGCCTCCTTTGAAACTGGCATGGAGGCGGGTTGGGGGCTGGATGGGTTCACGCCCCCCGATTTCGAGATTTTAACCCCCCACATGCCTCCAATCCCGCCTCCATGGCCCAATGAAAATCCTGCCCATTGTGTTTCATGCACAAGGACCTCCAGGTCCCTCTGAACTGTAGCATTTTGTAATCTCAGTATAACCCGGGACCGGAAACACAAAATGCTGGAAAGACTCAGCAGGTCCGGCAGCATTGGTGGAGAAAACCGGCAAGTTGATGTTTTGGGCGTGAACCCTGTTCCAAAACTGGAAAATATTATTGATGAACAATATTTAAAAAGGAACAGAAAGAAGGGGAGGGGCAACACACACATGTACACACACCTGTAAAATGCTTAAGTGGAGTAATTTACTTTAATGACTAGAAAGTCAGGAGCGCTGTGAGTTGTGGACACACTTTCTCTGATCTACATTTCCATCAAGTGAGGCTCCGCAACAGGAGCAAAGCCATTCAAAGTTTTCCCTTACACGTGATCAATGATTGCAGGAATCAGTAAGAGTGGGTGACTTTCTAAAGAAAACCTTTTTTGGGAGCATCTGCATATTGCACAGGTGACGATACTTATGTTTTCTCATTCTGTCCTCTGTGAATAATTGTCTTTAGATAAGGAAAGTAATGCTGCAAGTAATTTTCAAATGTCTATGCCCCGAAGTGATGCTGTTTGTTTTTAAACCATCCTAATCAGGACCAAGGAAATTTGCAATACAGTTACTATATTATAACTAAACGTTGAAGGTATCTCCGTTTAAAAGAGAGATGTTTTGACCTGACTTCCTTCTAACCCAGTAACCCACTCCAATCCAAAACCCCGTTTTTAAAAATCTGGTTAAAATCTTAATGTCGACATACCACACATTACTATAGCATCACAAGTTATGTTCAATCAGATCTTAAGGCTAGTATCATAGATACCTCTCTATGTATTGCTGTAGCATATCATTCATAGAATTAGAATCATAGTAAGGTTACAGCACGGAAGAAGGCCATTCGACCCGTCGAGCCCGTGCCGGCTCTCTGCAAGTGCACTTCAGCTCATCCCACACCCCCGCCCTTTCCCCATAGCCCTGAAAATTTATTTCCTTCAGATATTTAGCCAACTCCCTTTTGAAAGCCTTGATTGAATCTGCCTCCACCACCCTTTCAGAAAGTGCATTCCAGATCTTAACCAATCACTGCGTAAAAAAGTTTTTTCTTACGTCGCCTTTGGTTCTTTTGCCAATCACCTTAAATCTGTGTCCTCTGGTTCTCGACCCTTCTGCCAATGGGAACAGTTTCCTTCTATCTACACTGTCCAGACCCCTTATGACTTTGAACACCTCTATTGAATCTCTTCTCAATCTTCTCTGCTCCAAGGAGAACAAACCCAGCTTCTCCAGTCTATCAACGTAACTGAAGACCCTCATCCCTGGAATCATTCTCATAATCTTTTCTGCACCTTCTCTAAGGCCTTCACATCCTTCCTAAAGTGTGGTGCCCAGAATTGGACACAGTACTCCAGTTGGGGCCGAATCAGTGTTTATACAGATTCATCATAATTTCCATACATTTGTACTCTATGGGCTCGAATTTCCAAGCCCCGTGGAGGCGGTTTTGGAGGTGGGAGGGGGGGGGAATTTGCAGAATCGGGGGGCACGAACCCTTCCAGCCCCCAACCCGCCTCCATGCCCATTTCCCAGGAGGCGGGTACCCGACCTGTGCTGAGAGCCACCTACCCGAGGCGGGAAGGGGATTAGTGCCAATTAACTGCCTGTTAACAGGTAGTTAACAGGCAGTTTTTGGCCTAATCCCTTTTTTTAGCCCTGAAGTGTGGGCTGCCCGACGGCTCCAAACCACACCAAGTTAGCGAGGCGGACCGTCAGGCTGAAGGGCTTGGAGGGTTCGAGATGTCCGGTGTTCAGGTGAGTGATGGGTGCATGAGTGCAGAGTGGTTAGCACTGTTGCCTCACAGCGCCAGGGACCCGGGTTCAAATCTGGCCTCGGGCGACTGTCTGTGTGGAGTTTGCACATTCTCCCTGTGTCTGCGTGGGTTTCCTCCGGGTGCTCCGGTTTCCTCCCACAGTCCAAAGATGTGCAGGTTAGGTTGATTTGGCTATGATAAATTGACCCTTAGTGTTAGGGGATTAAATACGTGGGGTTACGGGGATAGGGTGGGATATGTGTCGGTGCAGGCTCAATGGGCCGAAATGGCCTCTATCTGCACTGTAGATTCTGTGATTCTGTGATTCTGTGATAGGTATGTTTGGAGTGTGTGAATTGTTTAAATAAGTTTTACTTACCTTTACTTACTAATGCAGGCTTCCTTCCTTCAGGTCTCGGGAGTCCCTCATCTCACCGGCACAGAAAGCAGAATGGCCGCGAGCTGTCAAAAGTTGCAGCATTCTGCTTTCTGTTCTGGAGAGATTTCTAACTGAGTCTGTGGAGAAGGACTCAAGTTAGAAGTCAGATTGTCAGTGTTTGACAGCTTCACAGAGCTGTCAAACGCTGATATTTCATCAACTGTCAATCCCTGACGTCACCTGTAACCGGGTATCCCTTAATTGGTCTGCTGAGCCTGCTGGGCGGGCTCAACAAGGTCAATCAAGGGAAAATCGCGTGGGTTGGCCACAAATCGATGGAGGCGGGACTACAACCCAACAAGTGGGAGTCCCGCCTCCATTACGTCCCCATTGACAAAATCCAGCCCTATACCTCTATTTATGAAGCCAAGGATCCCGTAAGCCTTTTAAACTGCTTTCTCAACTTGCCCTGCCACCTGCAACGATTTGTGCACACATACCCCCAGGTGTTCGTGAACCCACTTCAGGATTGTACCACTTAGTTTATATGTTCTCTTCTCATTCTTTCTACCATAATGTATCACTTCACACATTTCTGCTTTAAATTTCATCTGCCATGTGTCCGCACATTTCATCAGCCTGTCTATGTCTTCCTGAAGTCTATCACTCTCCTCCTCACTGTTCACTATAATTACAAGTTTTGTGTCATCTGCAAATTTTGAAGTTGTGCCCTGTACACTCATGTCCAAGTCATTAATATATATCAAGGAAAGCAGTGGTCCTAGAACCGACCCCTGGGGAACACCACCTTCCTCCAGTCTGAAAAACAACCATTCACCACTACTCTCTATTTCCTGTCACTTAGCCAATTCCGTATCCATGCTGCCACTGTCCTTTTTATTCCATATGCTTCAACTTTGCTGGCAAACCTATTATGTGGCACTTTGTCGACACCTTTTGGAAATCCATGTACACCATGTCAACCGCATTGCCTTCATCAACCCTCTCTGTTACCTCATCAAAGAACTCAATCAAGTTAGTCAAACACAATTTGCCTTTAACAAATCCGTGCTGGCTTTCCTTAATTAATCCACACTTGTCCAAGTGATTGTTAATTTTGTCCCTGCTTACTGTTTCTAAAAGCTTCCCCACTACCGAGGTCAAACTGACTGGCCTGTAGTTGCTGTGTTTATCTTTACACCCTTTTTTGAACAATGGTGTAACATTTGCAATTCTCCAGTCCTCTGGCAGCCCCCACCCTATCTAAGGAGGATTGGAATATTATGACCAGTACCTCCGTGATTTCCACCCTCAATTCCCTCAGCATCCTAGGACGCATCCCATCTGCTCCTGGTGATTTATCTACTTTAAGTACAGCCAGCCTTTCTAATACCTCCTCTTTATCAATTTTTATCATATCAAGTATCTCCACTAACTCCTCCTTTACTATGTCTATGGCAGCATACTCTTCCTTGGTGAAGACAGATGCAAAGTACTCGTTTAGTACCTCAGCCACACCCTCTGCCTCCGTGCATTGGTCTCCTTTTTGGTCCCTAATTGGCCCCTTCTACTTACTACCATTTTACTATTTATATGCCGAAAGAAGACTTTTGGATTTCCTTTTATGTTGGCTGCCATTCTATTCTCATACCCTCACTTTGCCCCTCTTATTTACTTTTTAATTTCTCCTCTGACCTTTCTATATATAGGTTGATTCTCAGATGTATTTGCAACCTGACATCTGTCATACACGCTCTTTTTCTGCTTCATCTTACTCTCTGTCTCTTTCGTCATCCAGGGAGCCCTGACTTTAGTTGCCCTGCCTTTCCCCCTAGTGGGAATATACCTCAACTGTACCTGAACTATTTCCTCTTTAAAGGCAGCCCATTGTTCCATTACAGTTTTGCCTGCCAATCTTTGATTCCAGTTTACTTGGGCCAGATCTGTTCTCATCCCACTGAAATTGGCCTTCCTTCCCCCCCCCCCCCCGGTTAAACATTTTTACTCTAGATTGCTCCCTGTCCTTTTCCATAGCTAATCTAAACCTCATGATACTATGATCACTGTTCCCTAAATGTTCACCTACTGACACTTGCTTCACTTGACCTACCTCATTCCCCAGAACCAGATCCAGCAATGCCTCCTCCCTTATCGGGCCGGAAACATACTGATCAAGAAAGTTCTCCTGAACACACTTCAGAAATTCTTCCCCTTCTCTGCCCTTATTCCCCAATTATTACTATTCTATATTTCTTGCAGCTCTCTGTAATTTCTCTGCAAATTTGCTCCTCCATATCTTTCCCACTATTTGGTAATCTATAGAATACACCTAGTAGTGTAATGGCACCTCTATTATTTCTTAACTCTAGCCATATAGATTCTGTCCTTGACCCCTCCAGGACATCTTCTCTCTCCAGCACTAACATTCTCCTTAACCAATGCTGCCACACCACCTCCTATCTTTCCTTCCCTATCTTTCCTGAACACTTTATAACCAGGAATATTTAATACCCAACCCTGCCCTTTTTTTAGCCAGGTCTCAGTTATTGCCACAGCATCATATTCCCGTGTGGCTATTTGAGCCTGCTGCTCACTTACCTTGTTTACTACGCTTCGTGCGTTCACATACATACACTGTAAACCCATCTTAGGCCATCCTGTATTCTCTCTTAGTTTGACCCAACCTAATACCTTACTATTTCTTACTTTAGTGCTCTCTGCCTCTCCCAGTCCTTTGAGCACTTTATTTCCCCTTTCTAATGTTACAGTCTGGTGCCCACCCCCCTGTCAAATTAGTTTAAACCCTCCCCAACAGCACTAGCAAACCTCCCCGTGAGGATATTGGTTCCGGCCCTGTTGAGGTGCAACCCGTTCGGCCTGTACAGGTCCCACCTCCCCCAGAATGGGTTCCTTATCCCCAGGAATCTAAAGCCCTCCCTCCTGCACCACCTCTCCAGCCATGCATTCATCTGTGCTATCCTCCTATTTCTATACTCACTGGCGCATACCATTCTCTGTAAGCTAGCAATATAACAATTGCCAGTGAGTTCAAACTACCACGTTAGAGTGGGCTGTGGCTAGAGTGGGCCACATCAGTGCTAAGGCCTAGTGGGGAAGATTTTCCTACTTTCTGCTCCTGGTGGGCAAGGCTGCAGACCAGAAATGCACAATTGGAAGATTATCCTTGATGATGAGTTTGAGATGCTTCAGCAGTCAGCTGAGTTTCAGTTCACTGAGAGCTATTAATGAGTCACCTTTAAAAGATACCAGCTGTGAAATTCCTGTGCTTGGCGTCGGCTATTATGGCCGTTTTGAAGCAAAAAATGGTGCTCGCCACGCTTCTGCCGACTACCGGCGCAACCTACACTGGTCACCATCTTGGGAAGGGCAATAGCACGGGCATTGCCTGGGTGCACCAGGAAATTCAAATGAGGCAGATCATGATGTCAATCAGCGTGTAATACTGATTTGATGCACAACCTGCCATTTTGAACGTCGCCGCTCCACTGTAGGCCCTCTCCTAAACTCACACAGCTGAGCATGCGTTCAGCTGCACGACAGACCAGCACTATTTAAAAGGACACATGCAACTTTGAGGTAAGTTGCTTTTTGTTTTTTGTACTGGTTCCTATACAGTTTATTTGAGTAGTGGCTCCAAAAGAAAGGGAAGTCTGTCAGTGAGTGTGGTGTTGGGTAATGTGCCTGTCATGGTTGAATAGCTGACAGTCTGTTCAGGCTGTGAGATGTGGGTGTGAGGCTTGCAGCAGTGGTAAGTGTGTGCGGGTAAGGTGAAGCTATGAATGTGAGGTGTGAGTCGTGTTTGGTAGAGATTGTTGGTAGGTGAGTGATGCGGGTGTGGCGCATTGAGTAGTGTGTGAGGCTAGTGGTACAGTTGGTAGGCGATGAAATTTGAAGCTGCGTTCATTGACCTTGACCACTTGTGCAAGGTCATTAAACTTCTTTCGGCACTGGAGCCACATCCTGCAGGTGACATTGCTGTCAGTGACCGCATCGATGATATAGCCCGACATCATTCTTACAGTGTTTCTGAAGGGCCTTCTGGCCCCTTGAGGGTAGAGGACCTCTCTTCGCGTGTTTACTCCTTGAACAAAGGCCTCGAGTGCTGTGTCCGAGATCCTGGGTGCCCTTTCCTTGGTCTGTTGAGCCATTTTGGTTTGTGCTGAAGCAGTTTTACAATTTTGGATAACCAGAAGGCATCTCACCTTTAAGAGCTGCAGACTGCCTTTAAGAGGCGCAGGCTAGCTTTAAATAAAGCTAGCCTCGCGTGAACTTCGGCCCCTAGCCGAGCACACAGCCACTCAGCAGCGCACTCAGCACTGGGCTGTGCGCTGCTATCATGTAAATTAGCAGGCAGGACAAAGTTTACATGCTGCCTGCACTCCTTTCAACCGGTGCGGGCCAATCGCACAGCGTGATGCCCATGCACATTTTCGGGGACTATCAAATTTAGCTCCCACCAGCTTTTAGTTTATGTGCCTATAAATACCTATTTTTTCCAAATGTTTGTGCTCATCAAGGCAAGGGCTGCCAGTTGTGGGGATGGAACACTTTTGATTTTGGTACCCAATATCAGCATCAAGGGAGTGAGCCTTTGGCTCAATGGTAACGTTGTTAGGTGATGGGTTCAAGCCCCACTCCAGACAGTCTCGGAGTTGGAGACTAGAATATGGTCTCTAAATACTGGATTGACATCCAGCAGGTTACTCGCATCAGGACGGAGAGACAACTGGTTCGGTGGTAGTTTTCCCACATGAGTCAGAGGGTTAGGTTCGGACACAACTCTAGGCAGCTCTGGCAAGTGGATATCTTAGCTCCGGCTCTGAATACTGAATTGACGTCTGGTGGGGGTATATGTGTCCGAATGTTACAGATGTCCCCCCCTCCCCCCCTCCACTTCATCATAAAGGGTAGGTGGGGTTCTTTAACCTTGGCTGCAGCCCAGCTACTCCAAAAATATGGCAATGGGAAACTACCTCAGCTACTCTTCTTCATAGGTGGCTCAAGAATCTTGTGTATGAGACTTGAGTTAGGACCTGCCCTAGGTTAGAACTCAATGGGCAGAATCAATATCAAGGATTCGCTGAGTGTAAAATGAAAGGCTATGTGCAGCATGAGAAGTGCAAGACTCAGATTCGGACCAAATTTGTTCTTTTTCATTTGTTCTCGGGATATGGGCAACACTGGCAAAGCTGCATTTATTGTAGCAAAATACTGCAGATGCTGGAAATCCGAAATAACAACAGAAAATGCTGGAAAAACTCAGCAGGCCAGGCAACATCCGTGGAGAGAAATTAGAGTCAACGATTCGGGTCGAAACCCTTTTTCAAAACTGGAAAGGAAATGAAATAGATCGAAGGCAGGGCTGCGATAGAACAAAAGAAGTGAAGAGACATTAAGAGGTATTCAAAACCAGACGAGATGGTAATAGGACAGTGGAGACAAAAGACGGCTCAGATTAGGTGTGAAGTGTACTGGCAGGATGAGAGACAGCTGCCGTGTGGGAGAGAGAAAAAAAAGGAAAGTGGGGGGGGAGGGAAAACCCAAAACAAAGGGGTGGAAAAAAATATAAGTAAAAATGTAATAGGGGCTGAGGTTATGATCTGAAATTGTTGAACTTGATATTGAGTCCGGAAGGCTGCAGAGTGCCTAATCGGAAGATGAGGTGCTGTTCCTCGAGTTTACGTTGAGCTTCTGTGTTCTTTTGTACTTCTTTTGTTCTATCGCAGCCCTGCCTTCGATCTATTTCATTTCCTTTCCAGTTTTGAAAAAGGGTTCACCCGAAACGTCGACTCTATTTTCTCTCCACGGATGTTGCTTGGCCTGCTGAGTTTTTCCAGCATTTTCTGTTGTTATTTAAGCTGCATTTATTGTCCATTCCTAGTTGCCCTGAGAAAGTGGTGGTGGTGGGCCTTCTCCTTGAACGGCTTTCAAAGCCAATGTGCAGCTGTCTCTTCCTAACGCTATTTGTTTCCGTGAAGTTGGAAAGCTTTGAGTGGAATTTTACTAAATTACATTATTTAAAGTTTTGTTATAATGTCAATTTGTTGATACTATTACATTACCATTTAAACCATCAGGCAGGGTGCTAGCCAACCTAGTTTGAAATCAGTTCCAGTATGTTTTATACTTGGCAAAATGTTTTGGTTGAATGCCTTGTTGTCTCTTTAACATCATTAGATTCACACCCATTAAGAGAGGAGGTTATGGCAGAAATTTAATTCTTTTTAATTGATTTCAATAAAGAATGAGGGATTGAAAGCTTGAGGGTATATGTTTTATTCACAGCATGCACAGTAGGTTTCTTCACTGCAAAGCATCTCTTTATTTCTGCTTTACAAAAACACACAGTCTAAAACACCATTGTAGGATTGGTTTAATCCAGTTTGGGTACTTAATTATATGCTGGGACTTGCTTTAACTCCACCAGCTACAACAGTACATAATGATCCCCAGGAGCCTATCTGTCTGATAATTACATGAACATTGCTTCATACACCAGGGATCTAGGAACGTGTGAGAAACTGGGGGAGGTGGAGTTAGATGGCTAGGGTACAAGATGGGAAGATGAGAAGGATCAGTGGTAGATGGGGGCGGCGGGTAATACGAACAATGACGGACAGGAAAATACCCTCTGGTCCGTCCAGCCTGTTCCACACAATTGTGACACCTTGTGCATCACAATATATACACTCCTCACCTCATCTAAAAACAAGTGATCGCCTGGGAGAGGTGAAGAGACAGATTAAAAAATGCAGGCCAATTTGGGAAAGAAAATCTGGGAAATTCCTCTCCGATCCCCTTAGGTGATCAAAACTAGTCCAGGAGATCACTCTGGCCCCGATAATTCCATGAAGTGATCTCCGCCCCAGCCAGAATTATGTCCAGTTCTCGCTTGAAAGAATTCAGCAAATCGGTGTCCACCACACAAACCGGGAGCCTGTTCCAGAGATCCACTGTTCTCTGGGAAAAGAACCACCTCCTGGTATCTAACCTAGATCTGGCCTTATACAAACTTAAAATTGTGAACCCTGGTCCTCCCGAACCTATTAAAAAAAAATTGAAGTATATGAACTAGAAAACTAACAAAGACTGAAGGAACCAGGAGGAAACTGAGTGAGGAAAATAAATATAAAGAACTTGAGGAAGACAGTAAATAAAATAAACATACTGGATAATAAATATAGAGAAAATATTGAAATATAGAGTTGGAAAATGAACAAGTATGGTGAGGAAAGATAAGGGCCCAGATTTTCCCAAGAAAGTGACGCTAAGGCTAATGGCGTTATTTATGCGCAAATGGTACATCAACTTCAGGCGAGGGACATATGTATGCTTAACCTCAAATAGTCAAAGGTTGCTGCCCAGGTTGTGCTGCTCTGCTGTTAGCTTCGTGAAAACAGCATCTCGCTGTCTGGCTCACCACTGAAATGCATTGAATGGCGTGAAGTTGCTGAATTTGCAAGGTAGACACGAACAGTTAGTTACTGCCAAACAACCTCTCTGGCTGTTTCATCAATGACCTTCCCTCCATCATAAGGTCAGAAGTGGGGATGTTCGCTGATGATTGCACACTGTTCAGCACCATTCGAGACTCGTCAGATACTGACGCAGTCTGTGTCCATATGCAGCAAGACCTGGACAACATTCAGACTTGGGCTGACAAGTGGCAAGTAACATTCGCACCACACAAGTGCCAGGCAATGACCATCTCCAACAAGCGAGACTCTAACCATCTCCCCTTGACATTCAATGGCATTACCATCGCTGAATCCCCCACTATCAACATCCTGGGGGTTACCATTGATCAGAAACTGAACTGGACCAGCCATATAAATACTGTGGCTATAAGAGCAGGCCAGAGGCTGGGAATTCTGCGGCGAGTGTCTCACCTCCTGACTCCCCAAAGCCGTTCCACCATCTACAAGGCACAAGTCAGGAGTGTGATGGAATACTCTCCACTTGCCTGGATGAGTGCAGCTCCAACAACACTCAAGAAGCTCGACACCATTCAGGATAAAGCAGCCCGCTTGATTGGCACTCCATCCACCACCTTCAACATTCACTTCCTCCACCACCGGCGCACTGTGGCTGCAGTGTGTACCATCTACAAGATGCACTGCAGCAACTCGCCAAAGCTCCTTCAACAGCACCTTCCAAACCCGCGACCTCTACCACTTAGAAGGACAAGGGCAGCAGGCGCATGGGAACATCACCACCTACAAGTTCCCCTCCAAGCCACACACCATCCTGACTTAGATCTGTATCGTCGTTCCTTCACTGTCGCTGGGCCAAAATCCTGGAACTCCCTTCCTAACAGCATTGTGGGTGTACCTACACCATATGGACTGCAGCGGTTCAAGAAGGCGGCTCACCACCATCTTCTCAAGGGCAATTAGGGCTGGGCACTAAATGCAGGCCTAGCCAGCCAGCGACGCCCACATCCCATGAATTAAAAAAAAACCTCTCTGGCACTGAAAATGAACTATTACAAGTGTGGAGCCTCATTCCTTTAGGTTTTAATTGTTATTGGAGAATTAAAAAAATATAACATTTTAAATGTTTAAAAAAAATGTCCTTTCTGTCTCTTTTTCTCTCTCTTAATCCAATCTTTCTTTCCCTCTCTTTATTTCTCTTTCTGTACTTGATTTGACATTGAATTCACCCACACTGATTTACACTTCAGTCCTCGCGCTGTTATTTTCACAATCCTTAAATCTGATTGGCCAAGGAGATACACAGTTGCTTTCCCTGTTCACTCAGGTCCGAGATGCCCTGTTTCCGCCGCCGCGACGTTATCAGCTCGCACTTTTAGCAACTTGCCACACCAACAATTTAAAAAACCTAAACGTGCAAGGGGCAAGTTTAACGAACAGCAAATGCTGTTCGATGCCCTGCTGCTGCCAAGTTTGGCCTGTTGTATATTTAACAGATAGATGAAACAGCAAGAAATGGTGCAGCCGACAGGAGAAACAGAACAAAATGAATCAAAACAGGAATAAATGCAGATAATGGCCCACAATTTCCGATAGGAGGCTTCCTACGTGCGGAGGCCTCCTATCGGAAAAAAATCTATGAACTTACCTGAGGGCTCCCAAGGTCCGGACACTTCCGATCCTGGGCCTCTCCACAGCCGAAATGCGCAGGGCCCACGTATCCCAGGGGCGCAGGTGGTTCACAAGCGTCCCTGTGATCACGTGGGCCAGGTCAGCCAATAGGAGAAGGGAATCCCCCCTTATACCTTTGACAGATAGACCTGTCAAAAGTATGAATGGGGATCACTGAAAAAAGACACTAAAACATTAAATAAATTTTTTAAAAACCATCATGTTTTTAAAATTAGTTAAAATTACACTAAATTAAATATTTTAAACAAAAGTTTAATTTTTTGAAAAAAATAATTAAAAAGTTTTTTATGGGGCTAAAAATAAACTTACCTTTTTTTAAAGTATTTTAAAATAATAAATGAGTGAAATTTATTTATTTTTTTTTAACTTTTTTAAACTCTTATGCTGGTAAAAGCAGATCTTATGCCTGCTTTTACCAGGCGTAAGATTTCTAAGCGTTTTCAGCGGGCGGAGGTTCTGCAGAAAGCGGAACACTCCCCCTGCAGAGGCCCTTCTCCAGGGCAGGCATCCGGTCTGTTAAGAGGATTCTTGACAGATCGGAAGTGACGGTTTTCAGCGCATGCGCTTCGCATGCCTGAAACTGGCATTTCTGATGTCCCTACTGGTGTGTGCACAGCTCGTACACACCCATAGGGATCGGAAATTATGGGCCAATGGGAAAATACTTCAAATGTGAGACCAGGAAACAAAAATAGAAACAAAAACAAAAGCGGAAATAAAAATTCCAAATGAGAACATTGAAGCAAAAGGTAAAACAAGAACTGTTAAATGATTGAGAATGTAGCATCATTGTACAACTCGATTCCTAAACTGTGTTGCTCGCTGTCCCTTCCGCAGTACCCTCCAACATGAAGGTGCCAACTTTATTGAGGAAGGGAAATATCAGTCAAGATAAATAGACTTGACTTGCGTGCCAACATAGAGTTTGGCACGTTTTATGTCTCTCGCAAACAATTGTTTTCAGTGTCGAATTAAAATTTTGGGTGAAATTAGGTTTATTTGTGCTCGATAACTATTGCATACATGGATCACCCAATAATCGATCCCTGCCTTCATCACTCTTTACTGCTCTATATATCAGTCATGCTCCTGGGGTACATAGAGTAAAATATTGTGATTGTCAAATCGGAAATGCTCCAAATAGGGCTTGCTGCCCTCTCCTGATTTCCTGATCCGTATTCCTGTTCAGCAAGGATGTATGCCAGGAGCAAAGCCTTGCAAAGTTACACTACATGTTCACTTGCAATAATTTTGAGTCTGGTTGCTATACTTCACTATCCTTATTACCATGGCCCAAAATTTGCGATCGGCGGCTTCCCACGGGCAGATTCCTCCGACCTGTAAACAAAATCTACAAATTTACCTGGTGGCTTGGGAGGTATGGAGGCTCACGATCCTGGGCCTCTCCAGGTACCCGCGGGCAGAGGCCCATGTATCCCGGGCCATATGCGGTTCGCAAGCGCCCCTGGGATCACGTGGGCCGGCCCAACCGATAAAAGAAGGGAATCCCCATTCATACTTATGGGAGTTCCGTACGTACGGAATCCCCATAAGTATGAATGGGGATCACGTAAAAAATACATGAACACATGAAATAACATTTTAAAAATTACATATTTAAAATTAATTTAAATGCCATTTAATTAAATATTTTAAACAAAAATGTAATTTTTGGAAGTTTTTTTATTTGTTTTAACGGGCCAAAAATAAACTTACCTTATTGGACAGGGTTTTTAATGTATAAATGATTGATAAAATTTGATTTTTCTATTTTTTTTAAACTCTTATGCTGGTTAAAGCAGGCCTTACGCCTACTTTTACCAGGCGTAAGAATTGCATGGCCTTTCAGCGGGCGGAAGTTGGGCAAATAGCACAACTCTCCACCCGCAGAGGCCAATCTCCCGGGGATGCGGAGGATCTGTCGAGAGGATTCTTAACAGATCGCAAGTTCTGGGTTTTAACGCATGTGCTTCGCAATCCCAAACCCAGAACTTGCGCGGCCCCTACAGGCGCATACACACCTGTAGTGGGTTGCAAAATACAGCACATTAATTCCTATCGTTCACTCGTGATCACCTCGTCTGTTCCATAACCTGCACCGTGTTACTTATAAACTGATCTTCTTAAAAATCTCCACTGTTTATTTTCTTTAATCTCAATTTGGAGTTCAAATAGTTGTAAACTGCTCAAGCTTTGCATGCACAGAAGTCCTGATGAGATTAACGTGATGAGACTCCAATGTATTCATTATTTTCTAATTATATTACATTTGTGGCTGTGTGTTATGGGATGACACATTCCTATGCTACTTTTAACTCTAGACTTTGTACAGGAAACTTTTTTTTATCCGGCACGGACGGGACCGACGTGGGGCCGGTTCATCAAAAATTCCGGATAACCGAAAGTGATAGTAAAAGATACGGAGCTGAGAGCTCCGTATAAAGCAACAAACCCTGTTGCTTAGCAACAGGTTCAGAACAATGGCCACAAGTTGCAAGCGTCTCTGTAGCTTAGCAACAGCTGCAGCCACACCCTTGCCAGCAACAGATGGAGGAAGGCAAGTAATAAAAGTTACCTGAACATACTCCTGAATTTTGCAGGTTAACCGAGATTTCCAGTTATTTAGGTGCCGGTAAATCGAAAGTTTCCTGTATAGTATTCAATGGACCTGATTAAATCATAAGACTACTATAGTGCATCTGTCACTATGCTCACTTTATGGGATGTGCAGGCCTACTTTATAGATACAGGCCTAGAAATTCAGTTGGTTGCGCCAGCCGGTAACGCCATAAGAGGGGTATATTTCCAGCGCTAGGCACTTAGCGCCCGGGCGCAGACCGATCTGCGCCAACGCCCAAATTCAGTTGACATTTAGCGCCGGCGCAAAGTGTTTGCGCCCGCTCAGCTGCGCGCGCAGCTTATGACGTCATTTCGTCGTGCAACGCTGTTTGTGCGCCCCAAACCGGAAATTCAGTGGCGCCCGCCCAATGTGGGCGTGGCACTGCTAAGAACTGTGAAGTGGAACGCAACAGAGGCCCTGTGGGCCTCGGGGAGCGCTAATTAAAGGGCACTTACACTGACCTATAAAGCCCAGCCATTTTGCTGCAATGACTTTACTGCTTTGGATTTCTGGACAGAGACCAAGGGACAGAGCTTACTGATTTGGGACAACATAGGAGAGGTATTTTTGGCTTCTGGCCAGTGCTTTGACATTTGATTCATTTGATTTCACTGTTGTCAACTTTATTATGGGGGCTGTATGGGGGTCCAACCCTCAGTTGCAGCATTATGTGCGAAGGGCTCGCAGACGCTGTGAGAGAGGGCCAGCCATGCCTAGACGCAGAGGGGCCATCAGGCGTCAGCAACGTAGGCCTTACCCACTCAGGCAATACCGGCAGCAGGTGTCCTATCTCACCATGACTGCGGCGCATTGTGTTAAGAGGCTGCGCTTCAGAAGGGAGGTGGTTGCAGAGATCTGCCAGCTGCTTCACAGAGATCTGCGTCCACAGCTGATGTGCAGGACGTCTCTCTCGGTGGAAGTGAAGGTCACGGTGGCTCTGAACTTTTATGCAAGCGGCTCCTTCCAAGCCGCTGCTGGGGACATAGCGAACATCTTCCAGTTCGCCGCGCATCGCTGCATCCGGCAGGTCACCGATGCACTTTTCGCGAGGAGACACCAATTCATCTCCTTCCCCATGACCCGACAGAGGCAGGAGCAGTGTGCAGTCGGATTTGCCAGGATCGCGCGCTTCCCCATGGTGCAGGGCACCATTGACTGCACGCATGTGGCTATGCGGGCACCTATCCACAATGCCGAGGATTACCGCAACCGGAAGGGCTACCATTCCCTAAATGTACAGCTGGTGTGTGACCACAGGCAGCGCATCCTAGCTGTCAATGCCCGCTTCCCAGGAAGCAGCCACGATGCATTTATCCTGCGCCAGACTACTGTGGCTGACATGTTCGAGGCACAGCCTCCACCAAGGGGATGGCTTATCGGGGACAAGGGCTACCCTTTGTGTACATGGCTCATGATCCCGCTCCGCGCGCCCAGGACCCCAGCGGAGGAGGCATACAACGAAAGCCATCAAGCCACAAGGAACATCATAGAGCAAACGATAGGTGTCCTCAAGCAACGGTTCCGCTGCCTGGATCGTTCCGGCGGATCTCTACAGTATTCGCCGGATAGAGTCTCCCAGTTCGTCGTCGTGTGTTGCATGCTGCACAACCTGGCTATCCGCAGGACTCAGGCACTGCCACCTGACATTGCACCACCACCTCAGGAGGACGAGCAGGAGGACCATGAGGAGGAGGAGGAGGAGGAGTACCAGCCCAGGAGGGAGCCACAAGGTCCAAGGGCCGTCCGCCGGGGGCTTATTGATCGACACTTCTAGGCCCCCCTGTCAGGGAATGGGCTGTGGCAATGAACGCACCTGAAGGCAGCCACACCGCAAGCCCTCAGCCGGTTAACGCAACAACCACTTGAAACCTGAGACGTGGACATGCTGAATAAATAAAAAGCTTTATTTCACAAACTCAGGGCCCTTCCCACATGAAACAGAAAAACAGACAAGACCCCCAAAAAACAGTCAAAAACATCTGTCACTCCCAAAACCCGGGGAGGACTAACAAAACTTGGCCATCCAAATGGCCTTCATCATCGGCCTTACAAAAATAAGCCCCCCCCTCCACAACACAAACACCCCCATAAAAACAAAAAATGCCTTGATCCTCGGACTTACCAAAATAATGCCCCCCCAGAACACAAGCCCCCCAATATAAAAAAACCCGCTATCACCACACTCTAATGGGTGTGCCGAGAGGGCGAGTCCTTAGACAGGCTTCTCTGGCCCCTGCCTGACCTGCTGCTCTGCCTCAACCTGGGCCCTGCGCGTGTGGCAAGGCTGGGGGAAGGCTCATGAGGGCCACAATGCGTGTCGGCAGATGCCCTTGGGGGTCGGCCTAGACGAGGCCCGGCCCGGGAGGGGCCGGCTGCTGACTGCTGCAGCTGTGGCTGGCCAGCATCAGTCTCAGCAGCAGCTCGTCGCACCTTGGCTGGGGGAGTGGCAGTGTCGGCTGCACCAATGGGGGCAAGCTGGCTGATGGCAGGCGCGCGCTGCTCGCCAGAGACACTGGCACTCGGCCGGGCTGGCAGTGCAGCAAGCGCAGCAATCTGGTGGAGGCCAGACCGCTGTGCTGCAGCAGGGCGGCGGGTGCCCTGGCGAAGCTTCCGCGCCACAGCGAGTGTGGCAGAAGTGAGTGCCCGAACTGCCCTGGTATGTGCCCGCATCAGCTCTGCCAGTGTCTGGACGGCACCACTCATCTCGCGAGTCGCGTCCTGGGCTGCCGCGAGTTGCTGGACACCCCTGTCGTGCGCTGCCGCGAGTTGTTCGACCCCCCTGGCCTGTGATTCCCCGAAAGCGACCACACTATGAGCCAGGGACTCAATGGCCTGAGGCATCTGTTGCACAACCCCCATGAACTCCTGGTGGCGCCGCTCAGACGCCGCCGACATCTCATCGAGGAGGCGCACCTCCTGGGCAAGGACCGTCTCCGGACTGGAGGGCGGACTCTCCCTCTGGGGAGAAGGCCGCCGAGCTGGCCGATCCTTCCCGCGTGCCTCGAGCCCACTGGACCCAGGATCTGCCCTCCCCTGCAACACCTCCCCCCTCTGGGGAGAAGGCCGGCGTGCTGCCGGACCCTTCCCGCGTGCCTCGAGCCCACTGGGCCCAGGATCTGCCCTCCCCTGCAACACTTCCCCCTGGCTCTCCTGCAGGCCAGACGTCTCCCCTCCATTGCCATCCCCTGGCGCGGATGAGGGTTCCCCCGATGTGCCGCCTTCCTCCTTGTCCTCGTCGTCCTCCTCCTCCAAGGGCCTGGCACTCTGAGCTTCAGGGACCACCTCCTCCTCACCAGCTGAAAGCAGGAAGGCACAAGAGTAGCTTTAGAGTGAGGACAGGGCGTCAGCGAGGGAGGCCTGAGTGGTGGCATTATGCGCATTTGTCGGTCAGTGCGAAAGGATGTAGATCTGAAGCGCAAGGGCAACGACAGAGGTCCAACCGGTCATGTCCTTACCAGTGGGTCCCAGTACAGGGTCCGCATCTCCGATCGCAACAGGGCCAGTCACCCAGGCACGCATGAGTCGAGCCACGCTCTCCTCCAGCTCACTGAGCGCCTGGTACTGGGGACAGCCTCCCCCGGTGGCAGACTGGCTCCTCAAATTCCGCGCCAGCTTGGCCTGCAAGAGAAAGGACGGCCTCTAAGTACAGTGTGGTGCCCTGTTGCTGTGTGCACTGCCTCCCATGGTCGAATAGCTTGGCCAGTGTGGTGCCCTGTTGCTGTGTGCACTGCCTCCCATGGTCGAATAGCTTGGCCAGTGTGGTGCCCTGTTGCTGTGTGCACTGCCTCCCATGGTCGAATAGCTTGGCCAGTGTGGTGCCCTGTTGCTGTGTGCACTGCCTCCCATGGTCGAATAGCTTGGCCAGTGTGTTAAGTGCAGAAAGTGCTATTGATGATCATGCCAGTGCCATTGCTGCGGGAGGAGGGCTGCCCATTAGTCCTTTGAGGTCCCTTTGCCCATAATGTGAGGTGCACATGCAAGGATGAGGAGGACACTGGAAAGGGTACTCGCCTTCACCATCCGAGTGAGGTCGTTGTACTTCTTGCGGCATTGGTCCGCACTCCTGGGGACATCGCAGGTGGATGACACCCTGCGGGCGATTTTCCTCCAGGCTTTCCTGTACTGGCTCCTGGGAGCCTTCTTGCCACTGTCCGGGCACAAGATCTCTCTTTTGTTTTCGACACCATTAATCAGCACCCTCAGAGCATGCTCTGAGAAGCGCTGCGCTCGTTCACGGGCCCTCTCCATGGCTCCAGGCGCTATTTTGGCCCACCAGCAGTGTTGAGGCCTAGCTGCAGGGCTCCAGTATGCAGGGCGTGGCAGCAGTCAAAGTCGACCCTTCCCCCTTTAAGAGCTGGCCGGCGTCAGGGTGTCTGCTGTCAATCAAAACATGACCGCACCTGCGCTGCGCCCGGCCTCGGCGTTATCAGGCCGCATCGCCGGCTTAGCGCCTGAAGAGAGCATTGCAACGCCAGTTTCAGCGCTCGGCCAAACTCTTGGCCAACTCTACTGAATTTCGGCGATGTGGCCTACACTTTCCGGCGGGCGCTAACTTTAGCGAACGCCCGACTTTAGTGCCCCAAAAGTGTCCAGACTGAATTTCTAGGCCAAAGACTCAAAAGGAATGAAATATGTTGACCTAGAAAATATACTTCTCCTCACTGGATATCTCTCTTTTATTTCTTTCTATCAGTAGGCTCTGGACCTGAGTTTTTTACTCAGATTTTCCAATCTGTTAAAACTAGTGTTTGTCTGCTGGTGTGTCCTTCAGAATTTAAATTAAATCCTTCAGAGCAAATTGCTGAGTCTCCTGAATTACTTTTCTGGACAATTCCGTCTCTGACGTGCATTGCCACTGAGAACCGCCTCCCCATTTAGATGTTTCCCACACTCTTCGACAAACAGCATCAAAGGAAATTCATATATCCAAAAATGCCACGAACTAAAAACAAAGCATGAGTTAGCAGAAATCCACAAAGATTCAATTTGATCGTCTGTGTCAGTATCTACCCTTTTACAAGATGTGGTCATTCTGACCCTCTGTTTATATCTTATTATGGTAACAAGAAGTAGTTTACAAGGGCTTGTACTTCTAGACACACCCAACAATTTTATTAAATAGCTTCTATTACAGATGACTCTTTTTTTAAAAAAAAGCAAAATCTAATTTTCAATTAAAACTATTATCCAGTTTGGTACGAGTAACAGACAGCAAGGACCTAAGAATATGAAATCAGTCCCACCCATGACTGCAACTTAATAAGCTGTTCATGGGTTATAAGGCTAGATCATTAGTCAGATACCATTTATAAACTTTGGATCTTTTGTATGTGTCTCTAAAAGCCAAAGTGCATTCTGAGGAGACCTCATGGCTAAGAGCGATTTATTATTATTATTTTTTTAAAGTGCACAACCAATTAGGAAGGTACATCAAACATTTCAATAGCATTGTGTGATGCACCTGTAGGGATCCTTGTGTTTGCTTTGAGGTGGTTGGATCAAAACTCCCTGTCAGATGGATTGAAGCTGATGTTACTTCAATTAAACAATTTGTTTCGATACATTATTAGTTTCATGCTTCAAGTTCAACATTATTAAAGGACTTGAATAGCCTGACATCCTGTTACTTTGACAGTATTATAAGACATTTGACGGACTCTTCGATATTTTACAAGTTTTCCTCCAATAACATGGAGTAAGAATAGTCTGTGCATGTAAAAAGGAAACTTGGAAGCCAGTTCATAGATTGAGCCAATTCCTGTCTCTTTAGATGTTTCAGAAACTTGCCAAGTTTTGATGGGTTCAGTCTTTGGATTACCCTTGTCTCTTCTAGACAAATACAGCAAATAATGTTGTGACAAGTAACATCAAATAATACTGACAATAATTAATGCAGCTTTAAAAACTGCTAATTGCTAATCTCCCCCCACCCTACCTTCCAATCTTCTGAAGG
The DNA here is from genome assembly GCF_052327205.1 of Somniosus microcephalus. Classification (NCBI taxonomy): domain Eukaryota; kingdom Metazoa; phylum Chordata; class Chondrichthyes; order Squaliformes; family Somniosidae; genus Somniosus; species Somniosus microcephalus. The sequence goes on from NC_141010.1 coordinate 22,776,508, forward strand.
TTCTATCTCCTTCTGGGGTCTAGCTCCCTGGATTCTGGCCAGCTTACAGTATATTGCCCCAATGGCATCACAACTAAGTTCACTCCTGTCCTCACATGCTTATTTCCTTTTTTTATGCAGAGGTTACTGGATGGTAATCAGGAGTGGGAATGCTGCTTAATATTTCTTCCCCTACTTCAAGAGTATGGGGGCTATTTGTAGCTCCTCAATCTGCCGCTCCCAACTGTGATCATCAAACTCAGCACAGACAGGAGATTGAAGCCCCCTGGTCAGTGCCAGAGCAGATGGTACATGGACAATGTACAGCAGGCACCTCAAAGCACTGGAGAGGTATCACCAATGCTGCCTCTGCAAGATCCTGCAAATCCATTGGCAGGATAGGCGCACCAATGTCAGTGTTCTCGCTCAGGCCAACATCCCCAGCATCGAAGCTCTGACCACGCTCGATCAGCTCCGAGGGATGGGTCACATTGTCCGCATGCCCGATACAAGACTCCCACAACAAGCACTCTACTCGGAGCTCCGACACGGCAAGAGAGCCCCAGGTGGGCAGAGGAAACGCCTCAAGGACACCCTCAAAGCCTCCTTGAAAAAGTGCAACATCCCCACCGACACCTGGGAATCCCTGGCTCAAGACCGCACAAAGTGGAGGAGAAGCATCCGGGAAGGCGCCGAACACCTTGAGTCTCTTCGCCGGGAGCAAGCGGAAGCCAAGCGCAGGCAGTGGAAGGAGCGCACGTCAACCCAAGCACCCCACCCACCCGCCCCTTCAACCACCCTCTGCCCCACCTGCGACAGAGACTGTAGGTCCTGCATTGGACTCATCAGTCACCTGAGAACTCATTTTTAAAGTGGAAGCAAGTCATCCTCGGTTCCGAGGGACTGTCTAAGAGAGAGAGGTGCAATTAGTGACCAGGCTATCAGGGTTGTGTTAAAGTTTACAATCCAGTATAAATTGACCTATTTTCAGCAGCACTTTTATCTTTGTTGAAATAGACTTTACAAAACTGTACGTGAATGCTTGTTAGAAGCCCTTACCAGGTGTATTATATGTTAGACACGGTTGCCTGAAGCGCAGCTGAAATATGCATGACTTGTATTTGTTCCAGTATGGAAGCTGTTTAACATCAAAGACTCTGTAATCACTGAGGCCTGCTGCTGTATACCTGAGCACTTTCCCTTGGGGTCCCTCAGCTTATTACAAATCAAGCACCAAGGCAAGCATAAATGAAACCCTTTGGCAACATTGTGCCAGCTAACAATCTTCATGGCATATACCTGAAGAAATCATTAGTCACCTGCAGAAGTCACTGCAAACTTTTTTTTTGTCGCTGCAGGGCCACTTAACACGCTTGCCTTGTTAGCATAAACATCCACAATATGCTATCCTGACAGCTGACAACTCACCTTGCTTTGTCATCACGTTGCTTTGCTGTTTTAATCTATTTACAACATCACAAATGCATGAGGCAAAAAAAGCTGACAGATTCCTTCTTACACGGTGTTCATGTTGAGTCTAAAGCACAGTGTGCACTTTCTGTGACTATCTATTGGAGTCATACAAAAATTCTCTTATAACGTAGGAAACAATATTAGTGGGCCACGCACAATATGCAATATCGGAAGATGTTTGCCTAGAAATTCAATCGTGCCCGTTTCCCGAGTGCTAAATGGGCATATAAACCTCCAATATGGCAGGCAGGAAGCGCACGCACATTCTGAGACAGAAATGCACTGTCCACCATTTTTTTTTATTCGTTTATGGGATGTGGGCATCGCTGGCAAGGCATATATTGCTCATCCTTAATTGCCCTCGAGAAGGTGGTGGTGAGCCGCCTTCTTGACCCGCTGCAGTCCGTGTAGTGAAGGTACTCCCACAGTGCTGTTAGGGAGGGAGTTCTAGGATTTTGACCCAGCGACGATGAAGAATCAGTGATATATCTAAGTCAGGATGGTGTGTGACTTGGAGGGGAACTTGGAGGTGGTGGTGTTCCCATGTGCCTGCTGCCCTTGTCCTTCTAGGTGGAAGATTTCGTGGGTTTGGGAGGTGCTGCCGAATAAGCCTTGGCGAGTTGCTGCAGTGCATCTTGTAGATGGTACACACTGCAGCCACGGTACGCCGGTGGTGGAGGGAGTGAATGTTTAAGGTGATGGATGGGGTGCCAATCAAACAGATCAGGCTTCTCCATAGGTGACCAGAGCGCATGCCAGAACTATAAAAAATAATGAATAAGTTATTCAAATTAGGGTCTTGTGCTTCTTGGAGAACTCTCTTTCTATTTTGGTACCTTTGTCGCGAAGATTGAGACCATCCATTCAGCTGCCTCTGCCACTTCCCTTCCTTCCCCTAGCCCACCGGGCCAAACTTCCTCTAACGTTCCCCTCGTGCTAGCCCTGAACTCACATCTTTCTCCAGTTTCTCTCCGATCTCCCCTCATGACCTCTCCATGCTCATCTTGTCTCTGAGACCCACTTCCTGCTCCCTCGACCCTATTCCCACCAAACTGCTGACCACCCAACTTCCTTTTCTGGCTCCCATGTTAGCTGACATTGTTAATGGTTCTCTCTCCTCAGGTACTGTCCCTCTCGGTCATAAATCTGCCATCATCACCCCCTCCTCAAAAAAACAATCCTTGACCCCTCCGTCCTTGCAAACTATCGCCCCATCTCCAACCTCCTTTTCTTCTCCAAAGTCCTTGAACGTGTTGTCACCTCCCAAATCTGTGCCCATCTTTCCCACAATTCCATGTTTGAATCCCTCCAATCATGTTTCCGCCCTCGCCACAGTACCGAAACGGCTCTCATCAAAGTCATAAATGACCTCCTTTGTGACTGTGACAAAGGTAAACTATCCCTCCTCGTCCTTCTTGACTTGTCTGCAGCCATTGACCTGGTTGACCACTCCATCCTTCTCCAACGCCTCTCCACCGTCGTCCAGCTGGGTGGGACAGCACTCGCCTGGTTCCATTCTTATCTATCTAATCGTAGCCAGATGATCACCTGCAACGGCTTCTCTTCCCGCTCCCACATCGTTACCTCTGGTGTCCCCCAAGGATTTATCCTTGGCCCCCTCCTATTTCTCATCTACATGTTGCCCCTTGGCGACATCATCTGAAAACACAGCATCAGTTTCCACATGTACGCTGACGACACCAAGCTCTACCTCACTATCACTTCTCTTCACCCCTCCATGGCCTCTAAAATGTCAGACAACTCCAGTTCTGGATGAGCAGAAATTTTCTCCATTTAAATATTGGGAAGACCGAAGCCATTGTTTTCGGTCCCCACCACAAACTCTGTTCCCTAGCCACTGACACAATCCCTCTCCTTAACATCTGTCTGAGGCTGAACCACACTTTTCGCAACCTTGGTGTCATATTTGACTTTGAAATGAGCTTCTGACCACATATCCGCAGCATAACTAAGACCGCCTATTTCCACCTCCGTAACATCACCCGTCTCCACCCCTGCCTCAGCCCATCCACTGCAGAAACCCTCATCCATGTCTTTGTTACCTCTAGACTTGACTATTCTAACGCACTCCTGGCTGGCCTCCCACATTCTACCCTACGTAAACTTGAGGTCATCCAAAACTCGGCTGCCCGTGTCCTAACTCGTACCAAGTCTCATTCACCCATCACCCCTGTGCTCGCTGACCTACATTAAGCAATGTCTCGATTTCAAAATTCTCATCCTTGTTTTCAAATCCCTCCATGGCCTCACCCCTCCCTATCTCTGAAATCTCCTTCAGCCCCACAACCTCCCGAGATATCTGCACTCCTCTAATTCTGCCCTCTTGAACATCCCTGATTATAATCGCTCAACCATTGGTGGCCATGCCTTCAGTTGCCTAGGCCCTAAGCTCTGGAATTCCCTGCTTAAACCTATCCGTCTCTCTACCTCTCTTTCCTCCTTTAAGACGCTCCTTAAAACCTACCTCTTTGACCAAGCTTTTGGTCACCTGCCCTAATTTCTCCCTATGTGGCTCGGTGTCAAATTTGTTTGTCTTATAATACTCCTGTGAAGCGCTGTGGGACATTTTGCTACGTTAAAGGTGCTATATAAATACAAGTTGTTGTTGTATGCCCCAGTGTCTGACTCGCCATGTGTTAAATTCGCCCAGCAAATCATGGCGCTAACAGGCATGAAGGACTCTGCACCAGTGCTATTTAAAGGAATCATGCAGTACTTACAGGTTACTGGCTGGTTTGCCAATTCAGGCTGCTTATTAACTTCTGGTGCTTTTTGGTGTTTTTTGACTGTGAAAAGTTCAGGTTAACTGCTGAGAAGGTTTTGCTGGTGTTGCACTGTTGTTGGCTGCCTTATAAATCGCTTGACTGCAGTCATGGTCTGGTAGGGCTGCCTTCAGGGCTGGACGACAAGGGGGAGCAGCAAGAAGCGCAAGTCCACAGCAGATATTCAGAGAGTACTTCTCCTACATGAATGCCACAGCCCTTAACTTTTATGTCACAGGCTCCTATCAGGCTTCAGCAGGTGATATCAGTGACACGTCATAGTTTGCAGACCACCGCTGTATCAGGGTGGTCACCACAGCTCTCTACACCAGGAGGAACACCTACCTCTCATTCCCCATCGACAGAGTGAAGCAGGGCAAGAGATTACTAGGCTTCACCCGCATTAGATGCTTTTCCAGACTGCACCCACATTGCCTTGCATGCTGCCCGCCACCAGCCTGGCATCTTTATCAATCGAAAGAGATTCCACTCCCTCAACGTACAGTTGGTTTGTGACCACAGGCAGCGCATCATGCAGGTCTGTGCCCGGTATCCTGGCAGCCATGACTCTTTCATCCTGCGTCAGTCCTCTGTGCCACCTTTATTCCAACCAGGCCAGCAAGTTACAGGCTGGCTGCTGAGTAATAAGGGATATTCACTCTGATTGTGGGCGACCTTCTCCTGCAAGAAAGAAGGGAATGTGTTTGTGACAGTCTTGTGAGGTGTTTAGAGAATGTACCTATTAAGGTAGAATAGCTGGTATGCATCATAAGGCACGAGGTGTGGGGAAGTGAGGGTTGCAATAGTGATGGTGAGTGTGAGGACGAGAAGGAGGTGTAGTTAAGTCATAGAGCCATCGGGCTGGATTTTCTCAATGGAGACGTGATGGAGGCGGGACTGCTGCTTGGCGGGTCTATGTCCCGCCTCCATCAGCCTCTGGTCAACCAGCAGGCCAATTAGAGGGAAGTCAGTGACAGAGCACGTCAATGTCTGACGTGCCATCTGTCAAGATTTCTTGAAAGAAGAAATGTCAGTGTTTGACAGCTCTGTGAAGCTGTCAAACACTGACATTCTGTGTACTTTGATGAGGCCTTGTGTTCAGGACTCATCAAACCTTTCAACTTTGTAGAATTCACCTGGCTGTTGATTCAGCGAATCCAACAGCCAGTCTGTGAAATCTACAATGAAGATGTCGGGACTCCAGATCCACCGGGGCTGAAGGCTGTAGGCAGAAACAAAGGTAAGTGAACATTTTACTGCATAACAATTAGCACTCATCTTACATAAATACCACTCCACACTTGCACCCATCACTCACCTCTACATCTCACTTTCAGACCCCTCCGACCCCCGCAGACCTCCTTCATGTCTCCTCCACCCCGGCGGGGTTCTCCAAGGTCAGGAAGCCTGCACTTGAAAAGGTAAAATGAGACTTATCCTTTTTTCTGCCTGTTAACTACCTGTTAACAGGCAGTTAAAATGATTTAATCCCTTTCCCGTCTCGAGGAGACGGGACCCGGGGTAGGAGGGCTTCCTGCCTCCTGGCAAAAGGGCACGAACGCCTGATGGGGGCGGCTTTACCAGCCACCCCAACAATCTGCAACTTTACTGGCAGTCCTGCCTCCTCGAGGCTGACAAAATCCAGCCCATAGAGTCACAGGAGGCCATTCAGCCCATCAAGTCTGTGGTGCATTGATTGTAGGCAAGTGAAGGGAATGGGGGGGGAGGGAGTATTGAGAGTTGTGAGGCTGGAGGTGTGCGCAGAGAGTAGGAGAGCTACCTTGACAACTCTGGTGAGGCCATTGAACTTTCTGTGGCATTGCAGCTATTTCCTTGGAGCTAAGCCATTGGCATTGGCCTCCTTAGTGACCTCTTCCCACTGGTGGTGGGGATGATGCCTGGAGGGTTTTCTGGCACCTGAGGTGGAAGAAGATCTCCCTCCTCCTCTCCATTTCCTCCCCTCCTTCCTAACTGTAACCCTTAACCTCAACTCTAACCATTGTCTGCACCAGGGCCTCCAAGGCAGGGGGCGTTGGTGCCCTCTCAGTGCTTGCTGCAAGCAATACTGTGTTGAGAAGTGTTTCCTTCCTTATGCAGCCAGAGTGCACCTCCCCTTTAAGAGCTGCTGGCTGCCTTTAAGTGGTGTCAGAAACACTCTCAATCTGTTCCCCAAACTAGCGTGCAACCAAAGAATGGCTTAGGGTATCGCTGAATGCATGCCTGGGTCTTGATAATGAGCAGACAGCACGAATATTATGTGCTGCCTGGAACAATGGAAACAAGCATGTGTGGTGTATGCCTCACCCCCTGCCCGCCCGGTTTTGGGCTCAATCAAATTTTCTAGGCCGTAGAATATTAAAAAGTGTTAAAGTGCATTTGCACAAATTGAATCTGAATTAAAGTGCATTTGCAGGTATTCATGGACTAAAATTAAACATGCCACTGCAGACATACTGTAAATGCTTGTGTCAACTTCAACTGTCAATGTAAAGGAGTGATGAACTGTAAACTGTCATACTTAATACATCAGCTGTAATTTGGCAAAAGGAATTTTGTGTATTTTTTTAAAATGCCAAGCTTATACATAAAACATTTTGGTAACCAGAAGCCAATAATGGTACGCTATCAGGTTAAGGCTACTTATTGTGAAGTCTCCGAATGTCATTTTTAATCTATTATTGTGATTGTTGAAATTGCAGTGGAACTGTTGCTGTTTTACATCTTATTTCATTTGGAAGAGTACAACAGCAGTCAAATTATAAAGACTGAAATGAAAACTAACTGTGCAGACAGAAATATGTTAATACTATACAGGCCTCATACACTGATACAAAGCATTGGTTAGGCCACAGAGCACTGTGTGTTGTTTTGGTCACCCCATTAAAGAAAGAACCTTCAAGCCATAGAAAGCATACGGTGTAGATTCACCAGGATGATGCCAGAGATTGGAAAGTATAGTTACGAGGAGAGACGTGAGCTACTGAGACTATTTCCATTGGAGCCGAGAAGGCTAAAAAGAGATTTAATGGAGGTTTTTTGAAATAATAAGTTTTGTTAGAGTGATTAGAAAAAGATTATTTCCACTGATTGGGGAGTCAGTGACCAAGAGTCATGAATTTTAAATGATCACTAAAGAGGTTAGTGGAAGTTGCTTTACACAGAGGCTTGTTGGGGTATAGGATGCTTTGGCACAGAGAATGGTTGAAGTAGAGACCAGTGCATTTTTAAGAAAGAACATTGATAAATATTTGAGACAGAGAAAGGTGCAAGGCTATGGGAAGGCAGCAGAGCAGCCAGATTAGTTTGGGTTCCTCCAGCTAAGACCCAGCACAGACATGGTTGGCCGAATGACTTCCACCCACGCTGTAAACGTCTGCAGTTTTATAATAGATTCTGTAATGTGGTACATGCAAGAAAAGTCACATTTTTGTTCACGCAACCACTTTGAGTCACAAAGATAACATAATGTGAGCACTTACTGCATTTTCATGATAAACTCATTTCTGGTAGTGATTTATTTGGCTCCTATTTCCTATTGGCCGTAATATGAAGAGCGCACATCATAGAGTAACATTTTAGTAAAGGTTGATAGAAATAGCTTCAAGAAAAGCTGCTGGAGAGGCAAGAGAAACTTTTTTTTTAACCAAATGCGGATGTTAATTAATGAATAGCAACTCATTTGGCTTTGTTTAGCTCAAAGGGAAAGTGGGTATTGAAAGAGCGAACGAGCTGTGGAAAGACAATAGCGAAAGAGATCCATGTGCTACAGAAGCTATGAAGTGATTTGACATGAGAGTGTGAGCCAACAAACAAAATATCTCGAACAAAAGTGGGGAAGAGACAAAAATATATCGGCCATTATTAGACAGCATAATTCCATGAGAATATGCTTGAAAAAATGATAACTAGGTAAAAAAACTCAGATTTTCTTCAAAGAAGTTAACACCATGACTGAGTATGGTAGTCTAGTGATTATAGTACTAGACTAGCAACTCAAAGGTTATGATTTTAAATTCCACCATGGCAAGTTGTGAAATTGAATTCAATAAATCTGGTAATGTGTGGGCTCGCACCAGAAAAAAATGACCATGGAAACTTCTGGCTTGTCATAAAAATTCAACTGGTTCATCAGTGTCCTTCAGGGGAAGAAGCCTAGCAATGCTACCTGGTCTAGCCCGCATGTGAATCCACTCCTGCACTACGCAGTTGACTCTTAAGGGTCGATTTTATCACTGTTTGCTCAGCAGAAACTGGGCAGGCAGTTAAAATGGCCATTGTGACTTGCCCGCACTGATCCCTTGGGTCGCTCTCTTAACCTACTCTTCTGAGCAGGCAAGAGGGGACGCCTGCCGGAAGGCAGCGGGGTCTTTTGTTAAATCTGCAGGTCGGGTTTATTATGTCCGTGTATAATTGAGACACGGACAGCAGGAGTTGATTATAACAAGTCTTTACTGAATGGAGACAATCGGGAAACTGAAACTACAGAAGGCTGCTAGTGCCTTTTATACAGGGGTGGTCACTGCCGGTACTGCAGTCTGAGACCAGTTATTCCCTTAAAGGTACATACACAACAATTCCTCCCCTTTTAGATAAACAGTACATAACATTCATTTAACAACTAAGTAATAACTAATTACAATTACAATTACGGTTGCTAGATACATTGGTTGAGGTTAAGCAATTATAAGTTCAGTCTTTGAGGAGGCTTCCTGATTCTGTCTGGATAACGCCTCTTTGGGGTATCAGGTTCTTCTGGTGAGGTTGAGTCGGGATTAATGTCGTTGTTTGGTTCATCTGCTTCCAATATCACCGATTCTGCGGTAGATGCAATTGGTACTTTGGTTTCATCGCCAGGTGTATCAGATCGTGGTGTGGAGTTGACGTTTTCCAGTGACTCTAGAATCTGGTCAGCATGGCGTCTTACAATACTCTCTCCAACGTCCATGGTATACATTAGAGGTCCTTGCCGTGTACAGATCGTTCCTGGCTGCCATTTCTCTGTGCGGTAGTCCCGGGCCAAAACTGGTTGACCTATCTTAAAACTCCTGGTCGGCCTTTCATTCATATTCTGAAACTGTCTGTTCTCCACACCTCTTTGGATGTTTGGCTTAACCAAATCCAAGCGACATCGTAGTCTTCGATTGAAGAACATCATGGCTGGAGTTTGGTTGGTAACCGCATGTGTTGCATTCCGGTAGGCAAACAAGAAGTTATCCACCTTGTGTTGTAGGGGTATATCTTCATTACACATTGCCTTGATAGCCTTCTTGAATGTTTGAACAAACCTCTCGGCCAATCCATTAGTGGCTGGATGATATGGGGCGAATGTGTAATGCTTAACACCATTGTTCTTTAAGAACCTCCGGAACTCTTCAGACACAAACTGTGGTCCATTGTCAGAGCAAATCTGTTCAGGCAGCCCATTCCTGGCGAATATGGTTCGTAAGACTGTGATAGTTTTTTCTGTGGTGGTTGAGGACATTTTTATTACCTCTGGCCACTTTGAATGTGCATCCACCGCAATTAAAAACATCGAGTCCATAAAGGGACCAGCAAAATCAATGTGCACCCTTTGCCATGGAGATGAGGGCCACTCCCATGGATGGAGAGGAGCTTGTGGTGGGGCGTTTTGGACCTTCTGGCATCCTGTACAGCCCTTGGTCATCTCTTCGATTTCTCTATCGATTCCCGGCCACCACACAAACGCTCTGGCTAAGTTCTTCATTTTTACCCCACCCAGATGACCCTCATGAAGCTCATTGAGCACTCTATCCGTCAATTTGGGTGGAATTACTACTCTGGATCCACACATCAAGGTCCCTCTGCACACTGACAGCTGTTCTCTTCTCAGCGAGAATGCTGGCAGCAGTGGTTCGCCATGTGCTAGCCATCCCTTCACCGTTAAATCATAGACCCAGGAGAGTGTCGGGTCATTTCGTGTTTCCTTTTCTATGTTTACATTCGTCACAGGGAGACATTCGACTATAGTCGAGTGGAATAACTCCACTGGATCCACTGCCAGTTCTTCTTCCACCGTCGGTGACGGTAGGCGCGACAATCCATCAGCATTCCCATGCTGTTTAGTTCCCTTGTACTCGATGTCATATTGGTGTGCCCCTAGGAAAAGGGACCACCTCTGCAACCGTTGTGCCATCATAATCGGTACGCCCTTCTGAGGGTTGAAAATGGAGACGAGAGGTTGATGATCCGTTAGTAGGGTAAATTTCTGACCGTGCAGGTAGTGATTGAACTTCTTCACCCCCCACACCAGGCTGAGGGCCTCTCTGTCAATCTGAGCGTAGTTACGCTCAGCTGAAGTTAACGAGTGTGACGCAAAAGCTATCGGCCTCTCTGAACCATCAAGGAGTTTATGTGACAGTACCGCCCCAATGCCGTAGGGAGACGCATCACACGCCAGTCTTATCGGTAGTGATGGGTTGTAGTGAGCCAATACTTTTCTTGAAGTGATTAGGTCCTTACTCTCCTGAAAGGCCCGCTTACATTCATCGCTCCATTTCCATGCTACTCCCGTTCGTAGTAGGGCGTTCAGTGGATGCAGAATTGTGGACAAATTCGGCAAAACTTATGGTAGTAATTCACCAATCCGAGGAATGACCTCAGTTGCGACACATTTTCAGCTGCCGGAGCCATAACTACCGCTTCAATTTTGTCAGGGGACTTATGTAACCCCTCTTCATCAATCACGTGGCCACAATACGATATCTGTTTCTTAAAAAACTCGCACTTGGGGCGATTGGCTCGTAGCCCATGTTCACGTAGTCTAGTGAGCACCTGCTCTAGGTTGGCAAGGTGTTCACTGTCATCTTCACCTGTCACTAGGATGTCGTCTAAGTAACACTGAGTCCCCGGAATCCCTTGCAGGGCTTGTTCCATTGCTCTTTGCCATATCGCCGGAGCTGATGCTACTCCGAATACCAGTCGATTATACTGGTAAAGACCTTTGTGAGTGTTTATCGTGAGATACTTCCTAGAGGATTCTTCAACCTCCATCTGCAAATATGCTTGAGCTAGGCCAATTTTTGTAAAACGCTTCCCTCCAGATAGTGAGGCGAAGATATCTTCTATCCTTGGAAGAGGATATTGTACTGTGTGAAGGACTGGGTTCACCGTCACCTTGAAGTCCCCACAGATGCGAACCTTCCTTGGCTCCTCAGACTTATTGTTTAACGTTTTCTTCATGACAGGAACGATGGGTGTCGCCCACTCGCTCCAGTCTACCTTAGATAACACGCCTGCATGCTCCAGATTCTCCAGCTCTGCCTCGATGGTTGGGCGAATTGCATATGGTACCGGTCTTGCTTTGAAAAACTTGGGAATTGCATTCTCCTCTATTTTTATCGAGGCGGTTACGCCTTTAAGAGTGCCCAGTTCTTGTTGAAATACCTCTTTGGCGTCAGCTAAGATTGTTGACAATCGTCCAGGAGTGACATCGTCATCCTTTTTACCCGCCACCGTCAGTGCCTGAATGGAGTGCCAGTCTAAACTTATCTTTCTGATCCATTCACGTCCCAATAACGGTGGTCCACCATCTTGCAGAATGTAGAGCTACAATTTCTGTATTTTCTTGCCGTTGTATTCGACAGGCACCCTTATTTTTCCTCTGGGGTATACTTTTTGCCCCGTATATGTCCTCAAGACAATGGATGTCTCTCTCAAGGGTATGTGTGAGAATAGCCGCTCGTAGTCTCATCGATTCATGATGGTTAGAGCTGATCCTGTATCCAATTCCATTTTGACTTGGGACCCTGCTATCGTGAGGGTGACCCAAATGGTTCGGTGATCCTCTTTTGCGATTACGTTGTGAAGTTTGAGACAGCTTAGTCTCTTGTTCCCGGATTCACTATCGCTCATCTGGTCTTCGGAACTACTGTCCGTCATCTTTTGTACTTTCCTGTACGGTTCTTTAGTACCCTTTTTGTTGTCGTTGGTCTTCTTCCCAGACCTGCAAACTCGTGCAATGTGTCCCATCTTTCTGCATTGCCTGTATATTTTGTCCTTGGACCAGCAGTCCTTCTGGTCATGGTTAGTTCTGCCGCAGCGATAACATTTTGCAAATCCCCGTGTCATTTCGTGGGTGCCGTATTCCTGTGGCTTTTGTTGTATTTCCGCAGCTCCCCTGGCTGCTGCTTCATACGATACTGCCACGCTGAAAGCCTTATCTAGCGTCAGCTCTTTCTCTGAGAGTAACTTCTTCTGGGTTCCTTCACTCAGGAGTCCACAGACAAATTTGTCCCGTAGGGTATCTGCCAGTCCTGCTCCGAACTGGCAGTGCTTTGATAGCTTGCGTAGTTCCGTAAGGTACTCAGCATTGCTCTCATCTTTATGCTGAGTTCTCCTGTGGAATTTAAATCTTTCTGCTATCAGCAGCGGTGCAGGGTTTAGGTGTTCCTGTAGGATAGCAACAATTTCATTAAAACTCTTCGCCTTCGGTTTGGCTGGAGTAATCAGGTCCCGCAATAGGCCATACGTTCTTGCGCCCATTAAGTTTAGCAGTACCGATGCCTTTTTCTCATCGGCTATTTCGTTTGCCTCGTAATATACCTCGACTCTTTCCACATACGTGGTCCAGTCCTCTATTGCATTATCAAAGGCAGTGATACAGCCAGTCTTCGGCATCTTGGAAATCTAAAATGGCGCCTCCCGCGCTTTGCCTTCTTCCCCAATTTAACAAAATGGCAACTCCCATGCTTTGCCTTCTTCCCCGCTGGATTAAGATGGCACCTCCTGCGCTTTGCCTTCTTCCCCGCTGTTGCTAGCGCTGCTTTCCACAGTTTCCATGGCAACCTGCAGCTCCTCGCGGCTTTCTGCGCGTTTAATATTTTTTAAATTTTATTATGTTCCCGTCGTGGAACAACCCTGTGGGACTCTTGCCTCCCTCTTCTCGGGTCTGTACGCTGCCCGGCTTCGTAGCACCGGCCGCGCCCTGTGTGCTCCACCCTCTCTCTCTCTCCTCTTCCCGACAACGCTGCTCGGCCCCGTTGCAAGCCACCCGCTCGAGTTCTAGACCGCCGCAGCCCAGGAAGGATCAGTGTACTACCTGCCACCAGCCCGATTAGCTGAAGCACCATCGACAGGAACCAAGCCCCGCTCTCGACAGCCTCTCCTGCAATCTTCAACTCCGCTGACTCAGGGGCGGATGCCCACGGTCGACGTCCGTTTCTACTGCTTCTTTCTTCCTTCTGGCCTCGACCTCTGCTTACTTCGCTTCAGGAATGGATCCCATCCTCGTCGCCAATATTATGTCCATGTATAATTGAGACACGGACAGCAGGAGTTGATTATAACAAGTCTTTACTGAATGGAGACAATCGGGAAACTGAAACTGCAGAAGGCTGCTAGTGCCTTTTATACAGGGGTGGTCACTGCCGGTACTGCAGTCTGAGACCAGTTATTCCCTTAAAGGTACATACACAACAGGGTTCTGATGATGTCATTGTGGCTGGACTGCAATTTTAACCCAAAGTGTCTTGCCCGCCCTGTGCATCCTGGTGGCAAGAGGAGCCGGGGCCAGAAGAGGCCGAGAAAACAAAATGGATTTTTTTTTAAGTTTCCTTGTGGTCCAACAGGAGTAGGAATGCTTCTCCGGGAGCAACAAGGAAACCTTGGGCTTCCCCAGTTAGGCTTCTCTTCCCCCTCCCCGAATGTGAAGCACTCCCTTCCTCCCAACCAACCACTTACCCGAGTGCTGGGGTCTGTAGGTTCCTTCAGGTCTTTGGTGGCGGTCTCCTGCTGCTTGACATCCTGCTCTTGCCCGCCAGCCAGTTACCACTTCCCGCTGGGTTTGAGGCCTATGCAGATGAGGCCCAGGAGTTAAAATTTCCCAGGCCTTGCTCTGTGGAGGGCTGGACAGTTTCCCATCAACCTTTGCCCCCACCCGCTAAACACCCGCCCCCAGTTAAAATCATCCCTTTAATGCCGAATAAGCCATCTAGTTGTAAATAATCGCTAGATAGTTCAAAATCTTTCGGCAATAATCCAGGCAACTTGTTAGGATAAGACTAAAGCAATCTTAGCCCAGTTAACCCTGCAAATTTGTCTTCACTAATGTTTGGGGGCTGGTATCCAAGTTGGGAGAGCTGCCCCACAGACTAGTTAAGCAACAGCCTGACGTCGTCATAGTCACAGAATAGTATATATCAGCAAACATCCCTGACGCCCCCCATCAACACCCCTGGGTATGTCCTGTCCCACCAGCAGGATAGTCGTACCATAGATGGATGCAAAGTGATATGCAGTGGGAGTGGCCTTCAACATTAACTCCAAACCAATGAAATCTCATGACTCCGTGTCAAAGAAGGCTAAGGAGACCTCATGTTGATGACCTACCACCCCTCTCACCTCCACTCCTCCCCACACACACACTACTGATGAATCAATATTGAACATCACTTGAAGAAGGTCTGAGGGAAATAAGGGTATAGAATGTACCCTGGATGGGGGATTTCACTCCAACCCAAGAGTGGCTCGATACTACCACTGCTGTCTGAGCTGGATGAGTTCTGAAGGGCATAGCTGCCAGGCTAGGCCTGCATCAGGAGGTGAGGGAAACAATATGAGGAAGTAATTTACTTAACTTCATCCTCACCAACTGTGTACAATATCATTGGCAGATGTGAACACAGCACATTCCCTGTGAAGACATCCTCCATCATGTAGTGCAGCCCTGTGCTAAGTGGGACAGACTAAGAACTCATCTAATAGCCCGCATAAGAGACTAGCGTGCAAAGTTAAAGCACATGGGATTGGGGGTAAGGTACTGACTTGGATAGAGAACTGGTTGGCAGACAGGAAGCAAAGAGTTGAAATAAACGGGTCTTTTTCCGAGTGGAAGGCAGTGACTAGTGGGGTACCGCAGGGATCGGTGCTAGGACCCCAGTTATTCACAATATATATTAATGATCTAGATGAGGGAACTAGATGTAAAATCTCCAAGTTTGCAGACGACACAAAGCTGGGTGGGCGTGTGTGCTGTGAGGAGGATGCAGAGAAACTCCAGTCTGATTTGGACAGGTTGGGCGATTGGGCAGATGCATGGCAGATGCAGTATAATGTGGATAAATGCGAGGTTATCCACTTTGGTGGCAAAAACAGGAAGGCAGATTATTATCTGAACGGCAATAGATTGGGAAAAGGGGAAGTGCAATGAGACCTGGGTGTCCTTGTGCACCAATTGCTGAAGGTAAGCATGCAGGTGCAGCAGGCGGTTAAGAAGGCAAATGGTCTGCTGGCTTTCATAGCGAGAGGATTCGAGTACAGGAGCAAGGATGTCTTGCTGCAGTTGTACAGGGCCTTGGTGAGACCACACCTTGAGTATTGTGTGCAGTTTTGGTCACCTTATCTGAGGAAGGATGTTCTTGCCATGGAGGGAGTGCAGCGAAGATTCACCAGACTGATACCTGGGATGGCAGGAATGACGTATGAGGAGAGATTGGGTCGATTAGGCTTATATTCGCTAGCGTTTAGAAGAATGGGAGGGGATCTCATTGAAACTTATAAAATTCTAACAGGACTAGACAGACTAGATGCAGGGAGGATGTTCCCGATGGTGGGGGAGTCCAGAACCAGGGGTCAGAGTCTAAGGATAAGTGGTAAGCCCTTTAGGACTGAGATGAGGAGAAATTTCTTTACCCAGGGAGTGGTGAACCTGTGGAATTCTCTACGACAGAAGACAGTTGAGGTCAATTCATTAAATATATTCAAGAAGGAGTTAGATATATTTCTTAAGGCTAAAGGGATCAAGGGATATGGGGAGAAAGCAGGGACAGGGTACTGAATTTGGATGATCAGCCATGATTGCATTGAATGGTGGAGCAGGCTCCAGGGGCCGAATGGCCTACTCCTGCTCCTATCTTCTATGTTTTTATGTTAAGCTGGACACCCACAAGGTGCTGTGGGCCATTAGCAGCAGAAAAATTGTATACCACCATAATCTGTAACCTTACAGCCTGGCACATCTTCACTCCTCCATCACCATCAAGTCAGGAGGCGAACCCTGGTTCAAAGTTCAGTGTATGAGAGTATGTCTGAAGCAGCACTAATCATACTTTAGAATTAGTTAGCAATCTAGTGAAGCTACTACACAGGACTACCTGCATGCTAAACACCAAAAACAGCAGGCTATAGAGAGAGCTAAGTGGTCCCACAATCAACTGATCAGTAAAGCACTATAGTCCTACCACCTATCCAGTATTCACAACTTCTCTGATAATGAAGCAGGTCATTTCAGCATACAACAGGACCTGGATAATATCCAGACTTGAGCTGTCAAGTGGCAGATAATATTCACATCACATAAGTGCCAGCTAATGACCATCTCAAACAAAAGAAAGACCAGCCAGCTCCCCTTTACCTTCAGTGGCACCACCACTGCCAAATTCCCCACCGTCAACTTCTTGGGGGTCACCATTGACCAGAAGCTAAACTGAGCCAGCCTCATAAATATTGTAGCTGCAACAGCAGGACAGAGGCTGCATACTCTGCGATGAGTGGCTCCCCTGCTGATCCCTCAAAGCCACTCCACCATCTAAAATGCATGTCAGGTTTGTGATGGCATACTCGTCACTTGCGTGGATGAGTGTAGCCGCAACAACACATGAAGCTCAACACCATCTAGATGCCCTTCCCACTGGACTCAGTATCCACGCACTTGACCACCGCCACATCCAGGATGCACTGCAGCAACTCACCAAGGTTACTTTGACAGCACCTCCCTCCCCCGTGATTTCTACCATCTAGAAGAACAAGAGCAGCAGTGTTGTGGTAACACCGTTGCCTCCAAGTTTCCCTTTGAAGTCGCACACCATCCGGACTTGGACATACATCGCTATTCCTTCATCATTGCTGGTCAGAATCCTGGAATTCCCTACGTAACACTGGTATGAAAGCACCGTCACCACAAAGACTACAGCAGTTCAAGGAGAAGGCCCATCACCACCACTACCTTCTTAGGGCAACTAGTGATGGGCAATAAATGCGGCCTTGTCCACATCATCCACCTCGCAAGAACTTTAAAAAAAAATCAGTAATCTACTGTAAGAGACAATCTCACATTTCAAAATCATGACTGTAGTGTATGTATCCGTCTACCTTTAAGAAAACCATTGTATGTAACCGTTCACCTTTAAGAGAACTATTTTAGGTGTGGCACTACTTTGTTGGCTTCTGTATACTGTAATACCGACGGTGACCAC
Organism: Somniosus microcephalus; assembly: GCF_052327205.1. NCBI lineage: Eukaryota > Metazoa > Chordata > Chondrichthyes > Squaliformes > Somniosidae > Somniosus > Somniosus microcephalus. The sequence goes on from NC_141010.1 coordinate 22,793,954, forward strand.
ACCGGTATATAAATGCTGTGTCAGGATTTATTTGGCAGATTCGCCCTGACCTTCGAATAGTAAAGTCCTGTTTTAAGTTACTCTGGTAGTCTGTGTATTAATTAACTAAACAACTCACAGACTTTACAGTGGCGACGAGTCCGATCGTACCCTGCGGCAACAATACTTCCGAAGCAGTTAACGAGCGTCGAGAAGAGGCAACCGCCCTCGTCGTTCTGCTGGGAGAAAACTCGAGGCTGCAGAACTAGAAAGGAAGAAGAAGTTAGAGACAAAGGCCTAGAAATTCGGTTTTGGCGCAGCGAGGGCTTTAGCGCCGGAAGTTAGTGCCGGCGCTAAGTCCCCCTGCGCGCGCCAAAAATTCAGTAGCGCCGCGCCCAAACGGCTGCCGGCGCTACTGAGGGGTCTCAGCGCCTCAAAACTGGCGCCACGCGCCGCATTGCGGCGCTATTCCGGCGCTGCGGCGCCCGCTGCGGTGCGGCAGGCTCGGGAAGTGCAGGCCTCCTCCTTCCGTTAAGGAGGAGCTGCCTGCACCCGGCCGCGGCCCGCGATAATCGTTTTAAAAATGAGCCCGGCACCTCGGACAAGTGCCGGGCTTGCTTCTGTTCCGGGGGGGAGGCGGGGGGAAGTCCGGGGAGGGAGCTGCGGCCAGGCGGCCGGCGGGAAAGCGGCCGGCCGCCGCGGGGCCTTTAATGCGCCGGCGCAAAGTTCTGTAAGGCACCTCTGCCAGAACGTTGCTTGCGGCTGCCACGGGCGAGGCGGCCGCAACTCAATTTCCGAGTTCGGGCGGGTTACCATGGCAACCGGGACGCTGCGCACACCGATGACGTCATCGGTGCCGGCGCAGCGCTACCGGCCTAACGCCGATTTAGGGCCCCTGTCAATTTCTAAACTGGCCATAACTTCGGCGCTAGGCCCTCTAGCGCCTCAAAAGCGGCGCTAAGGCCAGTGAATTTCTAGGCCAAAGACTTCCATCAGCAACAGGCACTGACTGTCCCTTCTGCCACGGTGAGGAGTGAGCCGATCAGCACGAGAAGCAAGGCGGCCACGGTGACTGTGAGTAAGGGAAAGTAAAAAGAATAACCGGAGGATAAGGGCGGTGCACTCGACCACGGTCGAGGGGGAAAGGAGCCGGACAGAAGTCGGGCCCAGAGGCGCTGAGACTGGGGCAGCGTGGAGCAAGGAAGCCGCGGTACAGACAGGCTGGGGACGCAACAGCGTCGTGAGACAGCTAGACCGCGACCGGCGAAAAAGGCCGGGCAGCGACCGAAGCCACGAAGCGCTGCGACCGGGAGCGTAGGCGCGGGAAGATATAAAAACTCAGCTGCAGCCGGGGAGGGAAGCACCAGACTGCGAGAGGGCTGGGAGGCGCGATTGGGAGCCGAGCGAGCGGGAGAGGCAGAGCCGACCAAGGGAGACTGAGCGAGAGCCAGTCCAGCGGCTGAAACTGTTCGCCGTCAACGGGGTGTACCCAGCGCCGGTAGAGCCGAGCGAGCGGGAGAGAGACAGAGCCCGAGCAAGGGGAACTGAGCGAGACCCAGCCCAGCGGCTGAAACTGTTCGCCGTCAACGGGGTGTACCCAGCACCGGTTGCCCTGCCGAGAAAAGGGAAAGCACTGAAGCTGACGCGCAGGCTGTGAACCTGAAAGCCAGCGGCCGTCGCCCATGGGGAAAGTGTACCCCTCCCGCCAGGGGAAGAAATGCAGGAAGCCGCCATTAGGCGGGGAAGAAGACAGAAGCGGGAAACCGCCATTGAAGTGGGCGGGGAGAGAAGATAAGCGCGGGAAACCGCCATTTTCGCGGGAACCGCCATCTTGGAAAAAAAAATAAAAGAAAATTTAAAGAAATAATTCGTGGTGTTATCAGGAAGAGAGGAAGATGCCTAAGCGTGGTAACATCAACAATTTTAATTCCGAGGTAGAAGACTGGGCCACGTATGTGGAACGCATTGAGATCTATTGTGAGGCCAATAAAATAGAAGAAGATGACAAAGCTATAACCTTGCTAAACTCGATGGGCGCGAAGACATACGGGCTCTTGAAGCATCTACTAGCACCAGCTAAACCGGGGGATCAGACTTTCGATGATATTGTGACTGTTCTGAAGGATCACTTGAACCCCACACCATTGATGTTGGCGGAACGATTCAAATTCTATGCGAGAACGCAAAGGAAAGACGAAAGCAACGCAGAATACTTGGTCGAACTGCGTAGACTAGCGAAACACTGCCAGTTTGGAGGGAATCTGACAGAGGCATTGCGAGACAAGTTCGTGTGCGGGTTGTCAAAGGAAGGAACGCAAAAGCGACTACTCGAAGAGAACGACCTTACACTTGACAGGGCTGTCCCTATTGCAGCATCGCACGAAGCCGCAGTGAAGGGAACTGCGGAAATGCAGCTAAAGGCAGCGGCACTCAGTGTGGATCAAATTACCTCGAGTACAACAAAATGCTATCGTTGTGGGAAGACAACACACGACCAGAACCAATGCTGGTTTAAGAACCAGGAATGTAGGAAATGTGGCAAACTGGATCACATAGCTAAGGTATGCCGGTCAGGGAAGAAGACCAACAACCAAAGGAAGCCATCACAGGAAAAGTACAACGAGGTACACAAGGTGGCTGAGAAGAGTTCAGACGAACAGAATTCGGACTCAGACCCAAACGGCCAGGAGCTGGGCAGTCTGAGAATTCACAATGTGAGTAAGGAAGCTGACCTACAAACTATCTGGGTCATGCTAAAAATAGCTGGAGTCCAAGTGAAAATGGAGTTGGACACTGGATCAGCTCTATCAGTCATAAATCGAAGGGATTACCACCGGCTATTCTCACATATACCCTTAAGAGATACCAAGTCCGTATTGCAGACATACACGGGGCATAAAGTATACCCCATGGGGAAGATAAGAGTCAAGGTGAGAGATGGGGGTAAAGAACACCCAAGAATGAACTTATACGTACTACCTGAGGGAGGACCACCACTTCTGGGACAGGAGTGGATCAAGAAAATAGACATGGAATGGCACTATCTAAAAGCCATAACAAGTGAGGACTCGGTGCAGACAATCAGCTCAGATTCTGAAACGGATGACGATAAGACCAACCTAAATATGAAAGACAAGGCTAAAATGGACTTGCCGACTAAGGTTGGAAGAATGAAGGCATGCATAAAGGCTTATGCTCCAGAGAAGAACAAAGTTTCAGAACAGAACTCCACCGAACAACGACAACATAGTTTGACAGAGAATTCTGAGTCTGTTCAGTTTACGGACATATCCATGACTGACGAACACCGAGCTCGGACTCAACTTTATTTCAAATTACGACAGCAAGTAGAACAAGTGAGTTACCGTCTCGAACAAGAGATGAAAACAATGAAAAAGTTCTATGACACCGAATGGGAGAATCTGGAAAGACAACAGAAGCAGCTAGCTCAAGCAGAGAGCGACCATAGAGCCATTGTGACCAATTACCAATCACATCTCCCTTATGCTGTTCAGGAGTTAGAATATTTGCAGGAAGGAGCAAATGAAGAGGAATCTTCAGGAAGCCAGGATTTTATTCCCGTTCTTCTCTACGACTCCTTACAAGCAGAGTTTGAGAAGTTGAAGGAACAGTATGAACAGACCCAGGCTACAATCCTGGTGGGGATTAACTCGGCAACCTCCGAAAAGCTAGTTTCAGTAGAAGCATATGAGCAACTAAAGGTTGAACATGAGCAAGAAGTCCAAAGGCTGCAGGAAATTCTTGATGAGCTCAAGGCCAAGACAGACTCATCGGTAGAAGTTCCATCCATAGATGAGAAATTAGAGGTGAAAGACATGGCAGAACATGAAAGACAAGATGTCCAAGAACTCATAAAAATATTGAAGGAAACCCAAGACAAATATGAGGCGGCAATGACCGAGGTTCAACAACTTGAAGAACAGATTCAACTGGGAATTCTTTCAGTGAAAGAAAAGGCGACTGTAAGAAACACAGAGACTGTAAGAATGGCCCCTGAACATGAGCTAGAGAGCATCAAGGCGCAACTTCTCCGAGCGCTGAAAGCCAAAGTACAAGAGGAAAAGAAGGTGAAAGCATTGGAGGAAAAGGTGGATGAAATGGAGAAGACTCTGATCCACAGTGTTCCCGTGGAAGAGTTAACGGTCAGCCAACTCCTTCATATGCTGAGGGACAAGACTCTGCAATGGGAACAATCTGAACACGAGCTTCAATCTTCAAAGGGAAGGAGTTCGGAGCTCTCAAAAGTTATGGAAATAGCTGAGGATGCAACACAGATTTTACTGGGATGCCAAAAGTACGCTGAATCACGTCTATGTGAACAACAGAATGTTGAAACAGCTGCTCCAGTAGAAGGATTGAATAGCCCGATCAATCAATCCCCGATGGAAGGGGAAGTATTGAAATCACAAATGAGGTCATTAGTGAAGGATTTGCAGGAAACCCAGGAAGAGCGGGATGAATATGAATGCATGAAGAAGTCTCTTCAGGAAAGATGTCTAGGGAGGGAACAACAGTCGGCTAACGTCCAGTTGGGTAAGGAAGAAGTAGCAGGCCCTCTCGCTAGACTAGTTCAGGACGACACCGAATATTACCATGACCTGTTGAGTGACACGGAATATTACGAGGACTTGGTCTGCCCAGCTTGTGAGGAAAACTCCCAAAGTGCAGAAATCAGGATGAAGCACTTAAAGTCTAAGGAACATAGGGAGATGGTGGCGCTACAGCTGGCAGCTGATAAGGGAGCCCCGAGAGTCTCCAAGAAGCAGAAAAGAAAAAGACGAAGCAGAAGGTGATAACCATCTAAATCATTATCACTTCTACCAGATCATGTACGTGGGCCCTACGAAGGGAGCCAAATCAGTTGGCAAGTAGGAAAAATTACCAAGGCAGTCCAGCTGTTTGTAAAAGTCAGCACTGCTGGTTCAGCAGGATGGAAGTTCAAGCTGTTAAGTCAAGGGAAAGACTATTGGATGAGTCACGCTAGCAATGTGAACCGGCTACACCACAGAGATGTTGTTCTGACCGAGTCAAGACCAGAGACTGAATCTGTGAACTGTTCCCGCAGAGACTGAATCTGTAAACTGTTTCCCGCATAGATTATACCTGTGAATTGTTTTACATGAAGTTGAATATATGTTATGTTTAATGGGGGACTAAGTATGTTGTAAGCTAAAAAGGGAGGATTGTAGTGTATGTATCCGTCTACCTTTAAGAAAACCATTGTATGTAACCGTTCACCTTTAAGAGAACTATTTTAGGTGTGGCACTACTTTGTTGGCTTCTGTATACTGTAATACCGACGGTGACCACACCGGTATATAAGTGCTGTGTCAGGATTTATTTGGCAGATTCGCCCTGACCTTCGAATAGCAAAGTCCTGTTTTAAGTTACTCTGGTAGTCTGTGTATTAATTAACTAAACAACTCACAGACTTTACAATGACAATACAGTAAAGTATACGTATTAATTTATATATTTTTGAGGGATGTCAGTATTCTGAACTGGAACATTACTTTTTGACAGGGGCTAGATTTTCGTGGAGCCATCAGGCGGGGTTTCAGACGTGTGAGGGGGGGAAATCCCGAATTTGGGGGTCCCAACACCATCCCGCCCAAAACCCTGCCCCACGTAAGTTTCAGGGGCGGCAGGTACCCGCCGCGCACTGGGACCTGCCAAAACCAGGCGCGAAGGGATTAATGCCAATTAACTGCCTGTTAACAGGTAGTTAACAGGCAGTTTTTAGCCTAATCACTATTTTGAGGGGTTTCGTGTGGGTTTCCCGACGGCTCCAAACCACGCCAGGTTAGAGCAGGCGGGCCATCGGATTGAAGGAGTTGGAGGGGTCGCGATGTCGGTGCTCAGGTGAGTGATGGGTGCATGTGTAGGGGGTTTCTCTTGCTTGCTCTGGTCTCCTGCCAGGCTTCTTGCAATAATTACCCGTGAGTGGTTCGACCCACTCGCCCCTACGCTTCTAGACCTTGGACTTAGGTGCAGGGAGCTGTAGTGCAGAGAAAACTCAATAGACCAGGTTGAATAGCACGAAATGGATGCCTTTATTGAACAGATTGCAGCATTATAAAATACATGTCATATGCACAGATTAAAGCAACTACAAGCATGCACACATCTATAAACTTAACTCTATAGAAATGGGGAACACACGGCACATCGTGAAAGGGGTAACACATTACAATTACCCTTAACCCCCTCCCCTAAACCTAACTAAGTTTCGATTTGAGGGACTTGGGATCATGCTCACCACTTTAAGAATTGCGAAAAAAAAGCTTTGCAGCCTTTCGACACAGCTTTCCGTCGTCACGTGGGTTTGGAAGCTTCTGGCGCAGCTTGTTTTCCTCTTGGTTCTCCTGCGATGGAGGCAGCCGATACAGCCTTGGTGAGCGCTCGCCACGAATGGATCCGTTTCCGATGTGATTTTTAAGAACTGGATGCACACTCCGGAATCCGTTACCGATGTGATGTTGAAGAAACTGGATGCACACTCCGGGACCTGAGTGTTTTCTTCTCCAGCCTGGGTCGTCGATGATCTCCCGACAAAAGTACCCGGGCCTCCCTCGTCGTCTTCCCGTCGTGGCCGGGCCTTGCCTGGCCGAGCTGGCTTCCAAGCCGAATTCTTCTCGTCGTCTTCTCGTCGTGGCCAGGCCTTGCCTGGCCGAACCCCAAACACGTTCCGAACCGAAGAGTTTCGATGCTCCGAACCGAAGTGCTCCTTAGTTCCGATGGAGTCTGTCCCGAAGCGTCCCAATGGACTTTACTCAATCCACAGTTATACTTTTTTGGAACATTCTTATCTCCCGCCAAATCATAGTCCTGTCTTTGTAATAATTTTGGCGGGCAGAACTCTCTGCAGGGGTGTTTTGTCTTCATAACGGGAGTCGGTGATAGCTGAACTGGCCTTCCTGGGCCGATAATGTCTTTGCTTTGTTACCATAACTCGGTTTGTATATTGATCGGTCTGGAGATTGCCCTGGATGGCTGTTAAACGGCTTCTCTTTGTACAGTGTAATGGGTTAAAGCGTTCGTTCAATTGTCCGCCCATTTCTTGATGGGTCTCATCCTGTCACCCAAATCTGTCCTGTACTTATAATCTAATCAATATGTATGCTCAGTTCCATGAGTTTTGGCTTCCCGAAACTGGTTTTCGCGGGCTTTTAATGTCCTCAATCCACAAGCCTGTCTGGCTTGCAGTAACAGAAATTCAAATGGTCCCAGAAGCTGGTCATGAGGTCTGGCAGCCATTTTGTGTGCCCTTTTATCAAAGGTTTCTCTGTATAAGCTTCTTTTGGTCAATAAAGCTGTTTTATTAACACTACTTTCCTACGTGATTATTTAATGAAAATTTCGCGAATCTTACACGAGTGCAAAGGTAAGTGTGTTTGCTGTGTCTAAAGTGTGTAAAGAACTTTTACTTACCTGTACTTACCTTCACAGCCTTTCTTCCTGTAGCCGTCAGGAGCCCATCACTCACCCGGCACTTAAAGCTGAACGGCTGCGATCTGTGAAAAGTGACAGCCTTCAGCTTTGAGTGCCGGTAAGAGTTCTAACTGAGTCTGTGCAGAATGACTCATGGTAGAACTCAGACTGTCAGTGTTTGACAGCTTCAAACAGCTGTGAAACGCTGATATTTCATCTGTCAAAAACTCTTGACAGATGAAATTTCAGTCTGGGACGTCACCTGTTGCCGGGTGGCCCTTAATTGGCCTGCTGAGCCCGCTGGGCGGGCTCAACAAGGTCAATCAAGGGAAAATCGCACGGATTGGCTGGACGTCGAAGTAGGTGGGTCAAAAACCCGAAAGGGGAAGTCCCACCTTCTTCCCGACAGGTTCGGGAAAATCTACCCTAGTATCAGCTCTCGTACTCCTAAATCAAGTCCAATACAGATTAGATGCACGATGAGGCTCCCTCTACTCTGTCCCAACAAATTGCCTTAGCTTCTGTTTCAGAAATGTACCTTCTGCTGTGCCAGTGTTCCATTTCTATCTCTTATATGACCCACCTTAATGGTTTCTTAGACAAGAAAGCAATTTAATGCCAGTTGTAGAGGGATTTGTACTGTGAATTCAAGTCCACTTGGAAATTAGATGGAACTTTGTAAAAACTAATTTCATGTTGCACACTTGCAACCAGCATCTAGAAAAGATTTTCATTCCATCGGTCTGAGCTGCATTCAAACCCAGGTCCCAGACGTCAAATAACATTGTTCCCACTGTGCCAATTTGTCAGCTGCCATGTTACTAATTTAATTAAGATAATTGATGTTAAATGAGCCAAAACTTATTTGACAATTCAAATTATGCACACCTTTATTTATTTATTTTTTTAAGTATATTGAGTTTGGGGTCTCTAACTGATGTTACGAATAACAATTCACATTTTGCAATAGAGTTTATAATTTTCATACATTTGTTGGCATTTTAAATGGTATAGGGGGAACATCTTCCTCGAGAATGCAAAAGCTTGTCTAAAGAACACAAACAGAAAAGTATGTTCTTGTGGTGGTACCACCGGGTGTCCCTTACTTATAATACATAATTCCCTTTTAACTTAACTATGTATGTATATAACTTACCTGTTTGGGCCGTTGCCCCTTTAAGAACGCGACGTAACGTGGTGACGTCACGTTGCGCATCACGTGACTCACCAAGACGCGAGCCGGCCCAGCTCAGCCTCCCGCTCCCGCGGCGGCCGGCGGCCTAGTTCGGCCTCTCGCTCCCGCGGCGGCCGCCGGCCCGGTTCGGCCTCCTGCTCCTGACTTCAGCCGCAACGGCCAGCTGCAGTGTCGGGCTAACGCGCTGACGTCATCACGCACATCACGTGACTGCCCTAAGCGCGGGCAAATGTGGTGACGTCACGACGCACATCACGTGACCGCCCCAAGCATGGGAAAACGCGGACAACGTGATGACGTCACGACGCAAACATGATGACATCATCACGCAATCCACAGGACTGCGAACTCAGTCCTCGTGGCGCCCCCATTGGGAAAAGACCTACTCCAAGGCTCTCCTGCATCCATCTCTCTTACCTGCTGTATTTCATCTGTTTCCTGTCCCTACCTGTTGGAATTCGGTTATTCTTGAATTAAAGAACTTCTTGATTGTTCTCCTGAAGTCGAACTCGATTATTTAGTAGGAATTCGTCCAATACCTACTTTAGGTGAACCCGAATACCTACAGTTGGTGACCCAACGACGTGAGTATGGGAGCTCATCAATACCTACATTGGTGACCCCGTATCCGTGAACGTTTTTCACGGAGGAAACGCACAGCCTGAACCTCGTCTTCGCAGAAGACGACCGACGAACAGCCGACGAACACCGATTCCTACATTGGCAACCCCGCCTTTGCGAAAGTCTTCGCAAAGGAAGTGCAGCCTGGAGGTGAGCCCGTTTTTCACGAACGAAACGCAGCCGGACCCCAATTTTTGTGAACGATTTTCACAAAAGAAGCGCGCCATGGAAGCATCAGCCGTTTCGCTGTCACTACCGCAATACAGCTAGCAGCAACCGCCCTCGTGCTTTATAAAGGTAGAAGCCCCGTTCGCTGAGAACATCGATGCGGCGCAGACCACGCACGTGCTTACGGTCTCCGTATTCGACATTTCTACCGCCACACGGATCGTCCGCCTCCACGACATCTCCCAACGCAACAGCAAGTATACATTCCTCCAAGCGCAGGTTCCGCAGGTTTTCGGGCCCTCAAGATCGGAGCGTGCCCCTGCGGAGATGCCACGAGGACTCGCTCCTCACAAACCACGAGGACTCGCTCCTCACGAACCATGAGGACGCACTCCTCGCGACCCACGAGGACCCTTCCCTCGCGAACCACGAGGACCCATCCCTCGCGAACCACAAGGACCCATCCCTCACGAACCACGAGGACCCATCCCTCGCAAACCACAAGGACCCATCCCTTGTGAAACATGAAGACTCATTCCCCGCCGATGACGCACCAGCCCATCAGCCTGCTGGTTGTGTTACCTACCATGCTTTTCGGCGAGACAGAGAAGCGTTGCCGCCCTCCCGGCAGTGTTCCCCCTAAAGCAACAACAACTCAAAGCGTTACCGCCCTCGCTACAGTTTTCCCCTCAACAAACGCAAACATCTACTGATGCTGCAAACATCGATGACGGGTCCAACGGGCATCCCGTGGCCGCACTCGGCCACGTGAAAGTTGCTGTCATCATCGATCACTGATCAACGCAGCAACGGTTCACTCACTTCTGTGTTACCGTCTTCGCACTAAGGCACGCACTGTTCCGTGCATTCCAGACTGCCGAAGATTTCGCTCACCTGTCGGCGAGTTCACCGACCTCACCAGCCAAGGCCTCCTGGATCGCCCGTTCTGCGTTCCTGCAGATTTCGTCAGACTGGGGACTTTTTCCAACATCAACAGAGCTATGGTCCACGATGCCCAACCTGCCAGTCTGCTGTTTCGCCCCAGCACCCGCTTCGAACCACGGGCTGTAGAGGTCACACATCACCACAGTCTTTCGCATGGCTTAATGCGTTCTGTTCGCCATGACACCACGATCCTTCGCACGGCTGGACACGTATTATTCCTCACGACGCACACAAGGATCCACTCACGACCAGCACCTTTCGACCTCGCCCGCCAAGTCCAGACAGCACGACCGCCGAGACCACCGACCACCCATCGTCGTTGCAGTACATCAGTTACGATCGTCCGCCTGACCACCAGCCACCCAACAGTCTCCGTCTCGAGACTGCAGGAGTCATTCGGACTGGCTCGTTGGACTACCTCACCTTTGTCGTTCATTAAAGCGAATTCTGGGGGGGCGTATGTGGCAGTACCACCAGGTGTCCCTTACTTATAATACATCATTCCCTTTAACTTAACTATGTATGTATATAACTTACCTGTTCGGGCCGTTGCCCCTTTAAGAACGCGACGTAACATGGTGACGTCACATCGCGCATCACATGACTCACCGAGACGCGAGCCGGCCCAGCTCGGCCTCCCGCTCCCGCGGCGGCCGCCAGCCCAGTTCGGCCTCTCGCTCCCGCGGCGGCGGCTGGCCTGGTTCCGCCTCCTGCTCCCGACTTCGGCCGCAACGACCAGCTGCAGTGCCGGGCTAATGTGCTGACGTCATCACGCACATCACGTGACTGCCCTAAGCGCGGGCAAACGTGGTGACATCACGACGCGCATCACGTGACTGCTCCAAGCGCGGGAAAACGCGGACAACGCGATGACGTCACGACGCAAACGTGATGACGTCATCACGCAATCCACAGGACTGCAAACTCAGTCCTCGTGGCATCCCCGCTGGGGAAAGACCTACTCCAAGGCTCTCCTGCATCCATCTCTCTTACCTGCTGTATTTCATCTGTTTCCTGTACCTACCTGTTGGAATTCGGTTATTCTTGAATTAAAGAACTTTTTGATTGTTCTCCTGAAGTCGAACTCGATTATTTAGTAGGAATTCGTCCAATACCTACTTAGGTGAACCCGAATACCTACATTCTCATAATTTGAATCTTATAACAAAATGCTGCAGGGTGTAGGCTTCCTGTCATGAAGAGATACTTCTCCCCAAAAGGGTAGGGCAAATATTGTAGCTATTTAATATCATTCAGCCTATAGTCATCATATCCCTGATTTTAATCGCTCCACCATTGGTGGCCGTGCCTTCAGCTGCCTGGGCCCTAAGCTCTGGAATTCCTTCCCTAAGCCTCTCTATCACAGAAATCACAGAAACCCCACAGTGCAGATAGAGGCCATTTCGGCCCATCGAGCCTGCACCGACACATATCCCACCCGATCCCCGTAACCCCTACATACCCCACCCTATCCCCGTAACCCCACGTATTTAATCCCCCTAACACTAAGGGTCAATTTATCATCGCCAATCATCCTAACCCGCACATCTTTGGACTGTGGGAGGAAACCGGAGGAAACCCACGCAAACACGGGGAGAATGTGCAAACTCCACACAGACAGTCACCCGATGCCGGATTCGAACCCGGGTCCCTGGCGCTGTGAGGCAACAGTGCTAACCACTATGCCACCGTGCTTTACTTTACTTCTCTCTCCCTCTTTCAGACGCTCTTTAAAACCTATGTCGCCTGTTCTAATATCTCCTTATGTGGCTCGGTGTCAAATTTTGTTTGATAATGCTCCTGTGAAGCACCTTGGGATGTTTTACTACTTTAAAGGCGCTATATAAATGCAAGTTGTTGTTGTTTAGTAGCTGACATAAAATAGTGCATTTTTCAAGAATATCTTGCAAGTAACCCAAATTGAAGATTTACTTTTGAAAGCAGTCTAAGCTGGGGTTTTGTCTTCAAGTGTGTGAAACATATACCAAACTGGTAAACTATTGCATCTCCAACTTGGATGATATTCTAAAATATTTTGGTGTCAGACAGATGATCTGAGAGCCCTTTTGGATCATTTCCATATCATTATAAAATGAAAGAAAGAACTTGTATTTATACAGCGCCTTTCACAACCTCAGGACGTCCCAATGCGCTTTACAGCCAATTAAATACCTTTGAAGTGTAGTCACTGTTATAATATAGGGAAACGTGGCAGCCAATTTGCACACAGCCAGGTCCCACAAACACCAATGAGCTAATGACCAGATTTTGGTTGAGGGATAAGTATTGGCCAGGACACCAGGAGAACTCTCATGCTCTTCTTCAAATAGTGCCATGGAATTTTTTACAGCCAATGAGAGGACAGACGGAAACCTGATTTAGCATCTCATCCAAAAGGTAGCACTCCTTCGGTATTGCACTGATGTGTCAGCCTGGATTATGTGCTCAAGTGAACCAAAATCTACTGACTCAGGCAAGAATGCTACCACTAGGCCAAGGCTGACACCTAAGATATACCACGGTGCCATTTCAAGATCAGCACAAATATGCTTAAAACAGAAAATGTACTTAATCGCCAAGCCAATGCACTGCCAAGAGCAAGTTGCCCATGTGCAGTGCCTTAATTAAAAATGGGATTTAGACCACCTACTGTTTAAAGGGCAGCAGCATCCTTTGATGGTGAATATGTACCGGTCTTTGTGTGGTGCTCAGATTGAATCTGTTACAATGTCTAACTGAGAAGATCTGTTAAGTGAAATAAATAAACCCTTTGCAACAAGCTTTACAAGTTAATTACAAAATAGTAATTGTTTACATTGTACAAACCAAAGACACTTGAATATTGGTACAAAGTAAAAACAAACTAACGTGATGTGAAAGGGAACCTGCGGTCGTAACAACAGTATGTACTGTAGATACAGAAACTTTACACATAAACGGTCAAATTTCACAGGCTGTACAATAGGGCAGCAAATATGTAGCAGTACAGTGTGCAAATGCTGATTGTACTTAAGGTTTCTCTAGTGGTAAACTATTATTCCAAAGGGGTTGTAGAAGTAATCAAGAGCATAATATAAGAGGCCAAAGACACTCAATATTTGTAGGATAGCTTTGGGATTGTTTAACAAATCCAGAAAATATTCTGCCGCTCAGCTAACCAAACGTCAGCTTTCACTGTAATATTAACCCTAAACTGCAAAATAAACATTAAAGCAATATTAGCCAGTGCACTGCCAAGCCGTGGTGCCTTCGCATAGCCCCATCACTCACAGGCTGGGAGAGCTGCCAACAATTACTGCCTCAAGTCGCACATGAAGAGCAGTCTTATCAATGAGCTACCAAAGGCCTAATGACACCAATGGATAAGTACCCATAGAACTGTACTCTAAGCAAGTGAGCTTACAGAGGAAAGCGGAGGGAGGGGAGCGAGGTGGGGGGGTGCGGGGTGATGGTGGGAATTGGACAAAAGAAATAAAAGCATGATAAAACCTACCATTCAGCCACGGTTTCACAGAGCATGTTTCTGGCAGCCTCCAGTGGCAAGAGTAAACAAACCCAAAAATGAGTAACGCAGGCCTCCATAACCTAGCCAATATTATAAAATTATGGGACAGCCTGGAGGCTATTATTTTGTCTTGGGACTCAGCTGTTAATGATAAACCACTCCAGCTTTGTGTTCATGCTTTATAATAATATCTAAACCTCTTGAATGAGATTACTTTTTTTAATCATTCCCAGCCATCCATTATTGTATTGCGGAGTTCCCAACAATACACAAGGACAACAGTTAGAATGATTACATTTCCAGATTATTTACATCAATGACATAAGTCTCTCCCAATCAAGTTTATTTAACTTGCAGCCCAGGGAACCCTCGGGACAGTAATAGTCTGTATGTAGGTAACCGTTTTTACTCTAATTGTATTATATTTTTCTTGTCTTCATTTGCTAGTTATACAATTCTACAAATAAACCTTAGTTGGTAGCTCTCACACTTCCAGGTTATCTGAGTCAATGGGCTGGATTTTTATTGAGGAGTCGGGTAGGAGGCGGGACTACAACTTTCGGGGTTGTAGTCCCGCCTCCATCGAGTTCTAGCCAACCCACACGATTTTCACTTGATTGAACTTGTTGAGCCCACCCAGCGGGCTCAGCAGGCCAATTAAGGGCCACCCAGCAACAGGTGACATCACAGATTGAAATTTCATCTGTCAAGACCTTTTGACAGATGAAATATCAGCGTTTGACAGCTGTTTGAAGCTGTCAAACACTGACAATCTGTACTCCAGGTTAATTTCTTCCTCTCAGGATGATTTAGAGATCTCCCCGGAACAGAAAGCTGAATGCTGGAACTTTTGACAGCTCGCGGCCATTCTGCTTTGCCGGTGAGATGAGGGACTCCCAAGACCTGAAGGAAGGAAGGCTGTAAAGGTAAGTAAAGGTTAGTAGAACTTCTTTAAACACTTTACACACACCAAACACACTTACCTCTGCACTCATGCACCCATCACTCACCTGAACACCGGACATCTCGAACCCTCCAAGCCCTTCATCCCGACGGGATGGGATAGGCCACATGGTGGGGATCGGAGGCCTGGGGAGGGTGATCGGAGGCCTTGTGGGGGGGTATGGTCGGGACCCACTTGCCTCCTGGATGCAGCAGTCCCCACCTCTGTTTAACTGCCAGGTTTCATGAATTGTGTGAAACCCGTTCACAAAATGGAGGGGGAAATAGAGGCTTCCAGCCTCATTACTATATTTAAATTGAGGTAACTCCCTCCCCCTGGCAGTGGGTTGGCTGCCCGCCCCTGGCCCACCCCCCCCCCCCCCCGCCGTCCTGCCTCCGTTCAAACTGGAAGTGGGCGGGTTGATGATGGGATCAGGTATGGATTCACATTTTTAACAATTTAACTGCCCCCACACTCCAAACCCAACCAGTTTTTGATGGGAAAATTCCGGCCAATGACTAGAATACCATCTAGCTAATAATTAAGATTTGATTATAATTTGGTAATCTGTATTTTTCACTATTTCTGGATGTTATGCATGTGCGCTACAAGACGCATTTAAAGTAGGGTTACAACGAAATAACCATAACCTGTAGGGGTAAAATAATCCCTCACCAGGATGTTGCAAGCATCCGATGAATCACCTCATTATAGAATGGTTGAGCTCCAATTCATTGAAAATAACAAAATAATTTGGTATGTTAATTATTTTGAACTTGCCACTTTCAATTCTCTTGAGTTTAGAAAGTTTCTACACTTTCGATGCTCATTTTTTTTTAAGGTAATTTGCTAAATTTATGTACATTGTAGTATGACTTGTGTCAACTAAACTATATGGGGATTCCCATAAACTAATTTCACTTTTCTTCCCCTAAGGAGTGAAGGTTTTTGTTCCACTTGACACTGAATGTTAAGACTGTGGTGTAACACACTGTGATCCCTACTATCCCCCTATTTTGAACAAGTCCTCCAGAGAAGTAGAGCTATTTACTGTGGAGCACTTCTATCAGTTTTTCCTACAGGCAATTTCTTGCATACACAGTGCCTTAAATGCAGAAAATGTCATAAGAACATAAGAAATAGGAGCAGGAATCGGCCATTTGGCTCCTCGAGCCGGTTCCGCCATTCAGTAAGATCATGGCTGATCTTCTACCTCATCTCCACTTTCCTGCACTATCCCCATATCCCTTGATTCCCTTAATATTCAAAAATCTAACAATCTCTGTCTTGAATATGCTCAATGACGGAGCCTCCACAGCCCTCTGGGGTAGAGAATTCCAAAGATTCACCACCCTCTGAGTGAAGAAATTTCTCCTCATCTCAGTCCTAAATGGCCGACTCCTTATTCTGAGACTGTGACCCCTGGTTCTAGACTCCCCAGCCAGGGGAAACATCCTCCCTGCGTCTACCCTGTCAAGTCCTGTAAGAATTTTGTATGTTTCAATGAGATCACCTCTCATTCTTCTAAACTCTAGAGAATATAGGTCTAGTCTACTCAATCTCTCCTCATAGGACAATCCCCCCATCCCAGGAAACAGTCTTGTGAACCTCCGTTGCACTCCCCCTACGTCCTGCTTGTGTCATCTCAAAGAGGAAAATTTATTGGAAGCAGTAATGGAATTCACAGCCCATGGGATTGTCCACTCATCTGCAGCAAGGGTAGGTAAAACAGCTGAAAATGTGAGAAAACAAGCGTCGGGCAAATTAAGACACAGGTCAGCTGATTAATGGTAATGTCAGTTAAGGATTTTGTACTTCACATAGCCTTTGAATGAAAAGTAAATATTTAATCATTTGTTTTATGAAAAAGTTCGACTTTCGCGCCTACAGATGTATTTAAATAGTCTATTCGATAGGAAAAACCAAATCGTTGCGAACAATATCATTAGGGTTGGAGACTTATTGAAGATCTGTTAGGACACATTAGATTGTTCGGGGGAAAAATGGAGTCGCGCCCCTTATGGGGTGCTAACTTAGCACCCCCGTTGCCAAAATTGAATGGTAGCACCCCAAGAGGTAAGCGGGGCACTACTGGAAGTGCCCCGCCTCCCTCTTGGGGCGCTGCGAGGGAATATCGCGGCGCTACGTGCTGCGGTACTACAGGCCTTCCTCCCCAGCTGGGCCACCAGGGATCGGCGTGCCGGCAAAAGAGCCTGGCACTCAAGAGATGTGCCGGGCTCACGGAGCGCAGCCGGCACTCCGTGGGGGGGGGGGCTACAGAGGAGTTCGGGGACGGCAACGGGGGCAGGTGCTGGCAGGTGGCCAGCAACAAATATGGCCGCCCGGCACCTCGCCTTTAATCAGCGCCACCCCGGCCGCAGGTAGGCCCCTCTGACACCGTCGGACATAAAGTCCAGCGGTAAGTCAGGGGGCGCTACTGAAGATCGCGAGCGGGGCACTGCACACAGCGATGACGTCATCGCCAGCAGCGCAGCGCCGTGGGGCGCTAACGGTTACCGCCGCCGCTAACCTCCCGCTGAATTTCACGGGAGGCATTGGCGGCGCCGCGCCCAGGCGCTAGTTGCTTTGCGCCTCTTAGGGCGCTAATGGGAGGCGCAAAGCAACCAAATTTTTCTCCTTTGATCTTTAGAAGGAAGTATTACGTCAGAGTGGGATATATTGTATCAGAGAGGATGCAAGACGTAATCTTATGTTCCTCACAAAAGTATATAATGTAGTAGAGTTGTGCCAAATCAGGCTAGAATTATAATGTTATTGCTGTTTAAGGTTGAACCAATTTGCCTCTAAAACCACTGAAGCATAAGTCACGCCTGAACCATTAAAGCTACTAATTCCTGCACATAATTGATGAAGATTCCCACACATGACCTGACTGGTCAATTATGGCAATACCATTAATATGTAACATTGATGTAAAGCAGGCCTGTCTTCCATAATGAGTTAATAGGAGTATTACACTAGTGTTTAAGAAACCATTCATGCTGTAGAGGATTATTTTTATACTACCACTGAAGATAAATCTTGCAATATTTCCCTCGAATCTTAAATGGTTCTTTGTTTACCTTTTCCACTGATCTGAAATATGGTTGCAGTCAGCGTCTTCATTACAGTGGCCTCTTGAAGTTATACTTGCATTGTTCTAGTTAAGCTTTGCTCTGCCTTTCTCCCCCAAGAATGCCAAGAACAGGAGTAAAATCTCCTTTAAGTGTAAATATTAAAAGACATAACAACAGTATATGTGCATGTGCATGTGTGATAAACATGTCATCGTGGGAAAACTCTGGAAGATCTTCATGGGGTTTGTGGTTTTACTACTTGTCAGCTCTATTAGAATGAGAGAATGAAATCCTACACTCACATTGCAAAAAGACATGGGGAAGGGGGAGGGCGATTTCCAATTGACACGCATTCATTTCTTACCTGAAAGAGGGGCGGCCAGTGGAGGAAAATGGGGGGGTGGAGGAGCCTCGGATGTCCAAGGTCCACCAATGCAATTTTCAGCTGGGCTTATAAATGGGCCTACCTGTTTGAGGCAGAAGGCTGCTTAAATATGCCAATCATAGTCCTACACCATTGTACGACTCTGACTTGCAGTTTTAAAGTCCAATAAGTGTGTGTGCTGTGCATGCTCTGCCCATTTGTATCGGGCAGTGAGTAGCTTAAACTGTGGCCATTAATGGTAACGGCTCCACAAAAGGGCTCCTGCCGCCGAACCTTTTGTTTTTCCTAGGGCCAGGAGGAGCAGAAGTGGGACTTCTCATTTCACAATAATAGTGCAACCCGGCCTCGCAACCCCTCTCTGAGATTCGTGCCATCCCCTCTCCCGCCCAAATTACTGGCTGGCTTGGCACAGTTTCCGGCCAATTTCCTGCCCACCCACCCACCAGCAGCTTGTTGCAGTGGAGTTACCCGTTTGGCATCTGCTGCATTTTTTTTATTCGTTTATGGGATGTGGGCGTTGCTGGCAAGGCCAGTATTTGTTGCCCATCCCTAATTGCCCTTGAGAAGGTGGTGGTGAGCCGCCTTCTTGAACCGCTGCAGTCCGTGTGGTGAAGGTACTCCCACAGTGCTGTTAGGTAGGGGGTTCCAGGATTTTGATCCAGCAACGATGAAGGATTGGCGATATACTTCTAAGTCAGGATGGTGTGTGACTTGGAGAGGAATTTGCAGGTGGTGGTGTTCCCATGCGCCTGCTGCCCTTGTCCTTCTAGGTGGAAGAGGTCGCGGGTTTGGGGGGTGTTTGCCGGCGGCATTCAAATGAGGCTGGAACGTGAAAAATGGTTTGGGCCTCCCGAGGTTGGCTTCAGGAGGGTGTCGTGGCTGCTCTGCCAACCTCATGCCAGTTTTGAGCGGAAGTTGAAAACCCCTCCTATGATCTTATATTTGCATGGATTCAGCGAGTATCCTTAACTAACCCCATGTGACTATGGTTTTAAACCTGCTGCAATTGTTTTAGAACATTTTTTTACTAGTTGGAAAAAATGTGTTACTGGCTAAGGAAGAAAATTGCACTTTTAAAAATAAGACTTAAGTTAATTTGCTCAGCATGATTAAACTGATCACATTTGGCTAGAGATTTCTGGCCAGGATTTGCACTGATCTTTTAATGTAGTGTTGGTGTATTTTAATATATTTGATGGTGATTTAATTGAACCATATAGACACTGAAAATGACTGCAAAGTTAATGCACCTTAAGCCATTTAAGTCCCCACAGTGTCAGCTGTGGCTCAGTGGGTAGCACTCTCTCGCCTCTGAGTCAGAAGGTCGTGGGTTCAAGTCCCACTCCAGAGACTTGAGCACATAAATCTAGGCTGACACTCCAGTGCAGTGCTGTGGGAGCGCTGCACTGTCGGAGATGCCATCTTTCGGATGAGACATTAAACCAAGACCCCCGTCCGCTCTCTCAGGTGGACGTAAAAGATCCCATGGCACTATTTCGAAGAAGAGCATGGGAGTTATCCCCAGTGTCCCGGCCAATATTTATCCCTCAACCAACATAACAAAAACAGATTATCTGGTCATTATCACATTGCTGTTTGTGGGAGCTTGCTGTGCGCAAATTTGGCTGCCGCATTTCCCACATTACAACATTGACTCCACTTCAAAAGTACTTCATTGACTGTAAAGTGCTTTGAGAGGCACTATATAAATGCAAGTCTTTCTTTTCCAAGGTGAACGTTTATTCCAGTGCATTCTTTAAATCAACTTATGATTAGAATTAGATTGTCTACTTTCATGCACTCGATTGTTCTGTAAAAAATATTTTTGAATGAGATCAGGTTGATTTTTTAGTTGCACATTTTTACAGCTTTAAATAAAATTCACTGAGCAAGAAACAATAAATTTTATTTTATTATTCTCAAAAATATCAGTGGCGGCACTGCTAAATTGTCACCAGGATAAGATCCCTGAAGCTTATTTTGACTAAAATTTCAGGTCTGTAATGAGAATGTCATCTGAACCCAATAAGGATGATTTTGTTCTGTCAGGCTGATGTGCTAGAATACCTGCAGACAGCTCTGACCAACTGTCAAGGCCTTGTGAGGCAAACAATGGTGCCATTTAAGTCACCAGAGTTCATGGGGACACCTTTGCAGTTGCTACGGGGCCTTCTGACGAAGCGGGTAGAAGGGTAATAGTCCTTATCAGTGAGCAGCCTGATGTGACCTGAGTGACAGGGAGATAAATGTGTGTTCTTCATCACATTCTTCAGTGTGTAACAGAGCAGAAAGGTTTAATGGAGCTCAGTAGGTGACCTGTCAGTCAAACAGAGCATGCTGGGAGACATGGGCTCTTGTTTCCAAGGCAACTTCAAACATACCGTCATTGTTCGAAACACATGTGACATATATAATATGATGGCTGTCCTTTATAAGCTAAGAATATGTGAAAATGCAAAGCAAGAGAATAATAATTCACTTATTTCTAAAGTGTCTCGTTAGCAGGTATGCTACACATACAAATCTCTATTTTAATTACAGTATTTCCAATATTCACACAACCTAAGATCTAAGCACTGAAATAGAAAATGTCTTAAAGGGACATGTCTGTAAATATTTGAAGGATATTAATTTCATAATGTACCTGCAAAACACGTACTAACAGAAAAATGTTTTAATGGGGCACAGCTATATATATTTGCAAGATATTTGAGTCCAACCATTCGATATTGAAACATCGCTTAAAATTTGAAAATGTGTTGCACCACTGATTATCAGCTGCATGTCAAAGCTACTTGAACCTGCTGAATGTTCAGCTTACCACAGGTATCCATGGTTACCTGAGAAGCTTAACCCGTTCTTCAACTCACTGTGTGCTCTTGCATTGCTTGAAGTCTTTTGTTTTCTATGAAGGTATCTGATTTTTTTTTTATTGTGTTAAGTACCATCTGTTTTTAGGTTTACCTCGTTTGTTACATGTCACACAGATGTGAAATATTGCAGATCAAAACACACAGTAGAAATAGTGAACTGGTGATACACTAACCATGAGTCACACCTCCAAGTGTACCATGGTAATATGTTGCTCAGTTGGCCAGTAGCTTTTATTGGCAGTGTTTCTTATTGCATGAATTCAATTTTGCCAGTGCACCTTGACAATGATAATAAAGTATCTTAAAATAAAGTACAGTAGCATGTTTCTTTTGTATTTTAATTTTGTACAGATCAAAGAAAAATCAATCCAGGATTCATACATTTTAGCCAATCCTCTCAATATTCTACTGGAGTCTCCAGTGTTTCAACCTGATGTCTGGTTCTTTTGCAAGACAGACTAAACCGTTAGTCTTTTTTAACTGTGTGAAGGCAAAAATGCAAAGTTACGATAAAGGTATGTGGTGCGTGACTGACTTTATCTTTCAGCAATTTCATGTTTGCATTCAATATTAATCTGATCTACTGTGGGAGAAAAAGTGAAAGATTCAGGAGCTACATGGATGGCCCATTTGGCAATCACTAGTGTGGACTTAGTTGCACAGACCAAGAATGTACCAACTCTGTGCTGTCTTAGTTAAGCTCACCCATTATGAATGCTAAATTGACCTCAATATTCAGGCCAGAAGAAATAAAAGTGTTCCTACTCCTCCACACGAGCCAGAGAGCTTTGCTGAAAAGAGCATGTGTAGATGTCAGATGGGGACAGGATCGGGTTTGACTGTGTGTGGAATTAAACCCAAGGATATGCTAGCACCTTAAGGGAAACACGAGAATAGATTGGAGGCGGAACATGTTCAAAATGTAAGTAATTTTGAAATCTAACATCCATCCTCCAGTTATTATCCAGAAATAAGAAAAAATAAAAGTTATCTAACACTGCAACACATCATTATAAGATAGGCACCAAGAAATCCAATAGGGAATTCAGAAGAAACTTCTTTACCCAGAGAGTGGTGAGAATGTGGAACTCGCTACCACAGGGAGTGGTTGAAGCCAATAGTATAGATGCATTTAAGGGGAGGCTAGATAAGCACATGAGGGAGAAGGGAACAGAGGGTTATGTTGATAGATTTAGATGAGGAAAGACAGGAGGAGGCTCGAGTGGAGCATAAACGCCGGCATGGACTGGTTGGGCCGAATGGCCTGTTTCTGTGCTGTATATCCTATGTAATCCTATGTATGTACTGTGGTTGCTCAAAAGAATTTTACTAAAATATGCCACTACCTCGTGTATCAGCTGAAATCCAATAGTTCTATGGTATACGAGGTTTCTGGATTTCATATGTAGTGAAAGGTTAACTTTTAAAAATTGCAGCAACAAAAGTGCTACTGCGGCAATTGGCTTTCTGTAAAGAAATATCTAACGCAGCACTGAGGTAGATTTTCTAATCAATTACACGATAAGCATTAACAATCAGAAATATGAGGCGAGATTGGTCACATTGAATCTCCGCCCAGTTGGCGCCTCATTTAATTATCTGGTCGGGTTTTCCAGTAGTGCTGAAAGTGCTGGTCAGTTTCCCACTTGCACTGTTTAAATGAGTCCCCCATGACATCACTTAGATGGCCAAGTAATTTTCCAGTAGTTTGTGCCAGAATAGCATTGTCATAACCCTGTCCGTAGAAAATAGGCAAACAGGGTTGCGAATAGCTGTGTTATATGCGGAAATGCATCTGAAGCGGTCTCCCTGCTGTATTTTGAGACTGTTACATTAAATTCTGTCACTTTTTTCCCCTTCAGCACTTAGTTGCTCAGGAGATTTTATGCCAAGTATTTTGGCAATTCCATCTTTTGCAACATCCACAATACTACGAGATCACAAGATAATTATGGATGAAGAATGCTATTTGGTTTATCTTAATTCATCCATCCAGAAAGATCCTAAGCTCCCCATTGTAGCATCCAATTGTTTTGTGAATAATTACAGGGTTTTTGCCTTCACTTCTCTATCCAGGATTCAATTCTATGTGTCGACCACACTTTGTGTAAAGGAAAATGACCTGATAACAGTCCTAAAATTGATTGGTTTGAACTTGTGTACCATTATTCCACAATTTAATTTCATAGAATCATAAAATCATTAAATAGTACAGCACAGAAGGAGGCCATTCGGCCCATCGAGTCTGCGCCAGCTCTTTCAAAGAGCAATCCAGTTAGTCCCACTCCCCCGCTCTTTCCCCATATCCTTGCAATGTTTTCTCCTTCAAGTATCTATCCAATTCCCTTTAGAAAGCAAATTAAATTTAAAGTAATATTTTAAGTTTCCATGTTCCATTTTTTTTAACGGTCTTGTAAACCTCTATACGATCATCTCTTGGATGCCTCCATTTTAGGCTGAAAAGCTTAAGCTTCTCAAATCCTTCCTCCTAACTCAGCCTCCTGACACTAGAGATCAGCTCCAAGGTTCTTTGCGCTGTTTTACTGTCTCCCTGGTTTCTTGGCTACCAGATATTGGCACAATGGGTTGTCCCATGGGAATTCCCTTTTAATCTATGTTTCTTTTGGAGGAAGGAGCGGAGGAACAACAATGAGAAGCCAGCCAGGCCTAGGCTGCCCCAGAGGCAGATTTAAGCCAACTGACAATACTCATATTCCCATTTACACGCAGAGACATGCCAACCTGGATATGTCAGAGGAGCTCGGTGTGCAGATGTTCTGAATCAGCAGGAGAGCACCAGGCAATCTGCTGCAAGGACGCCTGCAGTTAACATGCATCATAGGATTGGCACTGGCAGTGGCCAGTCAGCTGTGGTCTCAGCACCCCATTAAATTTGCAGTGATTGGATGATGTCTGGCAGTCCTTTTAACATGGACATTGTTGTACATCAGTTATATAGAGTGCATGGGCTAACATGATACCTACTCCAAAAAAAAAACAGAATTAAAAATAGTCAGTAAACTTCATAGAACAAAAAAAATCACACAGTTCGAGGTGGTATTCTCATCTCAGGTTTCAGATGGCTTCAGTGCTCAGGACTGATGACATCATCTGAGCCTTTTGATGAGATTACTCAGGTATTCATTATTCGCTCAGTATTTTTCTTTCGTTCACTTACCTCTTTTATCTTTTATTATCCATTTCGAGCAGGTAACATTCTTCTCGTCTTGCTCATGCCATTTCTGAGCAGGGATGGGGTAGAACGACTAATCAGAGCACAACTGCACATCCGACCCAACTACAATCTTACTCCATTCCATTCCGTAGGCGGTTCATGGAACTGCAATCGATAGGAAAGGATGACTGTCACGCCAGTCACATGGGCAGATCAGATCGGGTGGGACCAATTATTTTAAAATAGCAAAAATAGAACACAAATTACATATTCTGAAGTACCCTGGTGTTTCCAGAAGTTACAGAATACAGTATATTCATTTAAAATACTAAAACAATTATACATTTTGCACGTGTTAAAATTCAATTGATTGAAGTCGTCCTTAATCTTTTTGAACTCCCTGGCCTAGAAACTCAGGCACGCCCATGTTTGGTACAGTTTGGGTACAGTCCCTGTGTCTGAAAGGTGAGGCCCAGATATTGGGTCTCAGACCTCATTCTTGCACAGAGGGAAAACCAATCTTGCATTGGGGACATCAAATTGCAAATGCAAAAGGCCTAATGCTCATTTCAGGCATGGGTACTGCATGCTGATTTTTTTGGCCTTTACCAGTATGGCAGACGATGCATCTCCAGCTCGTGATGAGTGTGCACTTCCTGCCCGCCATATTGGAGGCCATGGAGGCCATTTAGCATCCAAAAAACAGGTGCTGCCTGACCAAATTTCTAGGCTTCTGTCTCTTGAAGCCAGTTAGATGTTACCTTGGTGTCAGCCGTGGCTCAGTGGGCAGCACTCTCGCCCCTGAGTCAGAACGTGTTGGGTTCAAGTCTCACTCCAGACACTTGAGCACACAAATCTAGGATGACTCTCCAGTGCAGTACTGAGGGAGTGCTGCAATCTTGGAGGTGCCGTCTTTCAAATGAGATGTTAAACCGCCAGGTGGAGGTAAAAGATCCCACGGCACTATTTCGAAGAAGAGCAGGGGAGTTATCCCCGGTGTCCTGGCCAATATTTATCCCTCAATCAAAATCATTAAAATAGATTATCTGGTCATTGCTACAGTGCTATTTGTGGGAGCTTGCTGTGTGCAAATTGGTTGCTGCGTTTCCTATATTACAACAGTGACTACACTTTAAAAAGTAATGTCATTGGCTGTAAAGCGCTTTGGGACGTTCAGTGGTCATGAAAGGCGCTATATAAATGTAAGTCTTTTTACTTCAATGGTCTGGAGATTATTGGGGAGGTAGATCATTTGTAAAAATGTTGGAGCAAGAACAGATCCTGGTGGAGTCCATGCTTCTGGATCCCCATATATTCAGACTATTGGCTAGCATCACCTGAAATTCACTGTCTTGGAACACCACCTCTGTAGCCATAATAACCCACTGAAGTAACATCTTTGACATCTTGACCAGTAGGCCAGTGAGCCAGACAGTATCATATGTTGCTGTCAAGTCAAGAAGCACAGTCTCTGTCTTTTCCTTCTGATGGAAATCGTTTTCTAAACAGGTGGTAAGAGCAAGAATTTGGTCATAAGTGCCCCTATAGGATTTGATACCTGCTAGTCACTCTTCGGAGCCTGCTCTGCTGTGGGAATAATTTGGTGCAGAATTAGCCACTCCAGAAGTTTGTAAGCACAGCTCAGAAGTGAAATAGCAGAGTAGCTAGCTGGGAGGGAATGGTTCTTCCCTGGTATTGGTAAAGCTATCATCCTAGCTTCCCACTATATGTTAAGTGATATGCCATCAATGACTCAAAGACAAGGATTCAACTGAAGGCTTTTAATCACTAAGAACATTGCAGCATTACAGGTCTTCCCACATCGGGTTCGTCTGGTAGGAATGACTCATACAGCTTTTGAGACCTTTATATGGCAAAAGACAGGGGCGTAGCCAATACACACAATAGGAACAAAAGGGGGCGGTTCACACAATACAAGCAGGTAAAACACATGGGCTGATGAAGGCATATATTTCATCACATTCACCCTTTCTACAGATTTAGTCTGTCCGGGGGTGTGATAGTCCTTCCTGAACGTCGCAACAGTACCTCGGGTTCCGACCGGGAGTCCGTGGTGCCCTCCTGGGCATACCCATGTGCTGGGGGTGTTGCAGGTACTTCTGGGGGCGGTGAGGATACCTCTGGGGATGGTGGAGGTTCTTCTGGGGGTGGTGGTGATGGGTCGTCGTCGTCGCTTCCTGCCGAGGCAATGTCCTTTATGGACACGGTGTCTTCACGCCCGTCGGCGTGCTTGACGTACGCGTACTGTGGGTTTGCGTGGAGTAGGTGTACTGCCTCCACGAGGGGATCCGTTTTGTGGCCCCGCACATGCTTCCGTAACAGGACTGTCCCTGGGGTGGAGAGCCACGAGGGTAGGGATACTCCTGAGGTTGATTTGCGGGGAAAAACAAACATCTTCTCGTGGGGAGTGGCGTTAGTAGCAGTACACAGTAGCGACCTTATCAAGTGGAGTACGTCTGGGAGGACCTCCTGCAAGCGGGAGGTGGGGAGGCCTTTAGACCTTAGTGCTAAGGTGACCGCCTTCCACACTGTCGCGTTCTCCCTCTCCACTTGCCCATTACCCCGGGGGTTATAACTAATGGTCCGACTCGTGGCTATCCCCTTTGACAGCAGGTATTGGCGCAGTTCATCGCTCATGAACGACGCCCCCCTGTCAGTGTGGATGTAGTTAGGCATGCCGAACGTGCAAAACAGGTTGCCGAGGCACTTGATGACCGTGGCACTGGTCATATCTGGGCAGGGGTAGGCGAATGGGAAGCGGGAGTACTCGTCCACAATGTTGAGAAAGTACACATTGCGGTCGGTGGAGGGGAGTGGTCCCTTGAAATCTAAGCTCAGGCGCTCGAATGGCCATGTAGCTTTGATCAGGTGGGCTCGGTCGGGCCTGAAAAAACGGGGCTTGCATTCCGCACAAGTGCGGCAGTCCCTGGTCATAGACCGGACCTCCTCGATGGAATAGGGCAGGTTACAGGATTTTATAAAGTGGAATAGCCGGGTGACCCCCGGGTGGCAGAGGCCATTGTGGAGGCCCTGTAGCCTGTCCCCCTGGATGCTGGCACACATCCCTCGTGATAGGGCGTCGGGGGATTCGTTGAGGGCCCCCGGCCTATATATTATGTCGTACTCAAACGTGGAGAGTTCGATCTGCCACCTGAGAATTTTGTCGTTCTTGATCTTCCCCCTCTGTTTGTTGTTAAACATGAAGGCTACCGACCGCTGGTCGGTAAGCAGGGTGAAGCGGTTGCCGGCTAGGTAGTGCCTCCAGTGCCGCACTGCCTCCACTATGGCCTGGGCCTCCTTCTCTACCGAGGAGTGCCTGATCTTGGGCCCTTGGAGGGTTCTTGAGAAAAAGGCTACGGGCCGCCCATCCTGGTTGAGGGTGGCTGCTAAAGCGAAGTCGGACGCATCGCTTTCGACCTGGAAAGGGATGTTTTCGTCCACTGCCCGCAGCGCGGCCTTCTCAATGTCATGTTTAATGCTGTTGAAGGCGGCGTGGGCCTCGGCCGTGAGCGGGAAGGACGTTGATTTCAGGAGGGGATGGGCCTTGTCAGAATAATTGGGGACCCATTGGGCGTAATAGGAGAAGAATCCCAGGCACCTTTTCAGGGCCTTGGGAGTGTTTGGTAGGGGTAGCTCCCGTAGGGGGCGCAATCGGTCGGGGTCCGGACCGATTTCCCCGTTTTCCACCACGCAGCCCAGGATACAGAGGCGCGTGGTGCTAAAGACACACTTATCCTCGTTGTAGGTGAGATTGAGTCTGAGGGCGGTTTTCAGAAATCTCGCGAGGTTCGAGTCGTGGTCTTGCTGGTCATGGCCGCAGATGGTGACGTTGTCTAGGTATGGGTAGGTGGCTGTTAACTGGTTCTCATCGACCATGCGGTCCATCTCCCGCTGGAAGACCGAGACCCCGTTCGTTACCCCAAAGGGGACTCTGAGGAAGTGGTAGAGACGTCCGTTCGCCTCGAAGGCGGTGTATGGACGGTCCTCCGGCCTAATGGGGAGCTGGTGGTATGCTGATTTTAGGTCGATGGTGGAAAACACCCGGTATTGCGCGATTTGGTTAACCATATCCGCTATGCGGGGCAGAGGGTAGGCGTCTAGCTGGGTGTATAGATTAACCGTCTGGCTATAATCTATCACCATCCGCTTCTTTTCGCTACCCTTAAATACTACTACCTGGGCGCGCCACGGGCTGGTACTGCATTCGATGATACCCTCCCGCTTGAGTCTTTCTACTTCCGACGCAATGAACCGTCTGTCCTCCCAACTGTACCGCCTACTCTTGGTCGCTATGGGTCGACAGTTGGGTGCGAGGTTGGCGAACAGAGAGGGCGGCTTGACCTTCAGGGTAGCCAGACCGCACACTGTGAGGGGCGGCTGGGACCCACCGTAGGTAAGCGTGATACTTTGGTAGTGGCACTGGAAGTCCAGACCCAAGATCACGCTCACACAGAGATCTGGCATTATCAATAGTTTAAAACCTCTGTAATCATTGCCTTTTACCGACAACATAACCGCGCAGAAACCTGTAATTTTTGAGGTATGAGTCTTATCGGCCATGGCGATTTTGCCCTGTGTGGGGACTATCGTTAGTGAAAGTCGTTTTACCAGGCTAGGATGAATAAAGCTTTCGGTGCTCCCGCAGTCAATCAAGCATTTAACCTTGTTCCCGTTTACCTCTATGTCCATCATCAATTTAGACAACGGATGCGGCCTGGATTGATCCACTGTGATCGAGGCCACCAGTGGGTCCTGGAGGTCCATGTAGTCGGGGCAAGATGGTGGACTCCATGAGGGTGGACAAGATGGCTTCCAAGATGGCCGCTCCCACGGCGCGCACGCGGCGGTGGTGGAGTTGGAGGCGGGGTTCCCTCTGCAGACTTTGCTGAAATGTCCTTTCTTCCCGCATTTAGAACAGGTGGTGCCCTTCGCTGGGCACAGATGCCTGGAGTGTTTGTCCTGGCCGCAGAAGTAGCATTTCGGGCCCCGATGCATCGCGGCAGTAATGGGGCTCCTGGGTGGAGGCTGGGGCTCCGATGGTGCTGGGCTGGCCTGAGACCTGGGAGGTGAAGAAGGCTTTCAAGATGGCGGCCCCCACGGCGCGCACGAGGCGGAGTGGGCCGCGTGGCCTGGGGAACAGGATTCAGAGTTCTTCTGGGCCATATCCAGCGATCGCGCTATATCTATAGCCTGTTTTAAGTCCAGTCCCTCCTTTTCAAACAGTTTCTGCCGAATGTAATTTGAACTGAGGCCCGCAATAAGGGAGTCTCGAATCAGCTCCTCCGTGTACACGATGGCAGACACGGCCTTACAGTTACAGTCTCTGCCCAGTACGTTTAGGCTTAGTATAAAGTCCTCTAGTGACTCACCATGCCGCTGCGTGCGAGTAGTCAGAAGATGCCTGGCGTACACCTCGTTTATTGGCCGCACGTACTGGGCCTTCAGAATGGTGCAGGCATCCCCGTAGCTGGTGGCATCTTGGATGAGAGGGGAGACCCGATGGCTCACCCAGTTTCGCAGGATTCCCAGTTTCATGTCTCCGGTAGCGGTTGCGGCTGCTATGGTGGATGAGTTTGCAATGAAAAATTCGAAGCATTGGAACCAGTGTCCAAACTGTGTGGCTGCGCCTGAGGCATGGGGGTCCAGATCCAAGCACTCTGGTTTCAGGAGTCGATCCATCTTGGTGTTTTAGTGATTAAAATTGATATGCCATCAATGACTCAAAGACAAGGACTCAACTGAAGGCTTTTAATCACTAAGAACATTGCAGCATTACAGGTCTTCCCACATCGGGTTTGTCTGGTAGGAATGACTCATACAGCTTTTGAGACCTTTATATGGCAAAAGACAGGGGCGTAGCCAATACACACAATAGGAACAAAAGGGGGCGGTTCACACAATACAAGCAGGTAAAACACATGGGCCTAGAAATTGAGTTGACGCCGCGCCAGGGTTTTAGCGCCGGAAATTTAGCGCCGGCGCTAATTCCCTTGCGCGCGCCAAAAATTCAGTAGCGCCGCGCCCAGACGGCTGCCGGCGCTACTGGCGGGCGTGAGTGCCTCCCAATGGGCGCTGAGTGCCGCATTGCGGCGCTAATCCGGCGCTGCGGCACCCGATGCGGTGCGGCAGGCTGGGGAAGTGCAGGCCTCCTCCTCCCGTTAAGGAGGCGCTGCCTTCACCCGATCGCTGGCCGTTTGATTTTTTCAAAAATGAGCCCGGCACCTCGGACAAGTGCCGGGCTTGCAGGCCAGACGCATCTGTTCCACGGGGGGGGGGGTGGAGGAGTCCGGGGAGGGAGGTGCGGGCAGGCGGCCGGCGGGAAAGCGGCCGGCCGCCGCGCGACCTTAATGCGCCGGCGCTAACTTGTGTAAGACTCGGTTGCCAGAGTCTTAGTTGCGGCTGCCACGGGCGAGGCGGCCGCAACTGAATTTCGGCGTTCGGGCGCGTTGCCACGGCAACCGGGACGCTGCGCACACCGATGACGTCATCGGTGCCGGCACAGCGCAACCGGCTAACGCCGATGGCAGCGCCGAAGTGAATTTCAGAAACGGCTATCATTGCGGCGCTAGGCCCTCTAGCGCCGCAAAATGGGCGCTAACCCTACTGAATTTTCAGCCCATGGGCTGATGAAGGCATATATTTCATCACATTAAGCATCTAGCCATTTTAGATGACACGAGACACAAAAATTCACAGCCTTTTTATACTCCTCTTTCCGAGGTATAATAGGATTTCTGGTGAAATGTTGTCAAAGCCGCATGCTTTCATGAAACTCGCTGCTCTCTCCACTTCCTCAGTGGAGAATGGCTGGAAGATGCCTTGCTCACACCGAGGTGGGGCCAGTCTGTATCTGCACCACATCCACTTTACTATTTCTTCAAAGAGTACGTCCCTATTGGCTTTGGTCATGTTATCCAGCTGTGTAGCAATACTGTTCGGGGACATTTTACACTGATTGGCTGGTGATTTCTGTGCTGCTCCAAGCTTCCATATCTGTGACCATACTTTTTTACTAGACCTTGTTATGCCCTTCCATGTGATGGGCATTGGGGCAATGCTGCTACATTTTCATTGTGTACCCTACGATTACCCTTCAGGGGAAACTAAAGCAGCTAACAGCAGACTGAATCTGGGCAACGTGGACCTTGGTTACAGTGGTACTGGAGCAGTTTATGTTGGTTCTTCATTTTCCATCCTTCAACTCAATGTCGAGAGACCGTCAGCTGCAAAATGCTCAGCAATAGAAAACTTTGCCACCGGTCGATATCTGACTCCAAGAAACACTTGTAGGCTCTTTCAGGCCAGTTTTATGAATGACAAACCCAATTGGCTGAAAAGTCTCATTTTGAAATGATAAAACAAGCCTTTGGATCCTTATCCCAGCATCAGTTCAGTTTTGTCGTAACACTAACAAATAGATGAAAAAAAGCAACAGCAGCATATGGAGAGCATATGAATACCTGGGAGGCTGTGATCAAGGGAATCGAACATTTTGTAAACTACAAGAATGAAGCAAGTCTGATTATAAGGGTTGTGTGTATTCCAAGGTGAGATTACTATCTTGAAAGTGCTCCCGTTTTTTTAAGTCAGTGGGTGGCAATTTTATTTCATTCTTACTGTTTTTCTTTGCCAGCCGTGTGTGTGTGGCAGTAGACTTGTCTGCTATGACACTCCAGGCAGGTGAAGTGATTGAATGATTAATGATTGTTAAATAATCGCAGTTTAATTGCTCAAATATTTGTTAATAAGCAATTGATTACCAGAATACAAATCTAAATCATTTAAGAAAAGAACTTTATAGCCTCTGATAGTAATCCACATTTTTTGCAATGAATGTGGGCTTTTCATTTCTTTATAGTTTGTTTGAAAACATTTCTTAATTAACCAATGCAACACTGCCATCTTCAAAGTCACACAGGCTAGAGATTGGCAATAAATGCTGGCCTCAACTCCAGAGAATGATAAAAGGCTTTAATTAGCACATAAGTTAAGCAAGCTCAGTCCTATGATAGAGGATACGCATGGCCTGAAATCATTCACTCTGCAGAGCAGTTCCTAGTTCCAATGTACATTGGAAACTCCATTATCCACACTCCTATTACCTGCCAAAATTGTCAAGTGACAAAGCCTTGCAAGAGACATTGCCTCGCTGAGCAGCTTGCTTTGTTCTTTACATTCCATCCCCTTTCCTTGGTGAATCAAGTGATAGTTGTATTGCACTTGTCTTCAATCCCAGACCTAGGATATTGTTGTACTGTATCTACAAGACTAAAATTTGGGGACTGTATTGTGAGGGATAATATAGGTTCCATCGATTCCTTGCTAGCGCTGTGTGACAACAGGGAGATTTTCTGTTTCATCACTGCTGGCACACACGAGAGCAGGTTGAGAAACTGCGCACCTCTAACCCACTATTTCCATTTATGTTCCAGCCATTCATTTTAATGGACTAAAAATCACAGGCTGTGGGTATGCAAATTTCAAATATGCGACAGAAAATCTCCGCTTCAATATAAAGTGACTGACAGACTTTGATTTCCAGAGCCTGTTAATGTTCCTTGTGATTTTTCTTTTCTTAGAAAACAATTTTTCAAAATGTAAATCCCCTACTGAATAGCTCCCAAATTACACAAAGTTCAAGCAGGTGGAGTATTTGTGTAAACCATCAAAAAGATCCCACAAAACTCCAAGAATCAGGGAAATTTTGTATTTGCTATTATTAGAAGAAGGGGGAACTGGGAGAATTAGTTGAGTAAACACCATATCTAAAGGTTTAAATACTTTACTTACATTGATTTGGCCTTGTGTGAAATTACACTCTTTCCTCAGTTAACTTAAATTTGAAGGGAACTTAAAGTGTATTTAACATTTGTATGATTTTCTAACGTAGTATTGAGGTACAGGAAACTTTGTGCTATCCGGCACCGACGGGACCGAGCTGTTGCCGTCCCATCAAAACTGCCGGACAAACCAGCGCTAATGTTGAAACATACGGAGCTTTTGAGCTCCATATCTGGCAACAAACCCTGTTGCTTAGCAACAGCTTCTAAACAGTTGGCCGTACCTTGCAAGCATCTCTGTAGCTTAGCAACAGCTTCAGCGAGACCTTGCAGAGCCTGACTGGTGAAAAAAAAGCAACGAAAAGAAAAAAAACCTAACGAAACGGCTCCTGATTTTTGCCGGTGGATCGAGCATTCCGGACAGTTAACCTCCGGATAAACCAAAGTTTCCTGTAGTACTTATTTGCTTTATTCTTGCTTTCTCATTTTCAGCCCTGGCTCAGTGGCAGCATGCTCACCTGAGTCAGAAGGCCTTGGGTTCAAGCCCCACTCCAAAGGCTTGAGCACATTAACCAGGCTGACTCCCTGAGGGAGTGCTGCACCGTTGGAGCTGCCACCGTTTGGATGAGACATTGGCCGCAATTTTCTTCTCCGTGTTGGGATGGGTGCGTGTCAGGTGGTTTTCGGGTTCCGGTCCTGCCTCCGCTCTGGAATCGAGATTTTTACCTTGATTAGCCTTGTTAAGCCCACCCTGCGGGTTTACTGGCCAATTAACAGGAAGCCGGTCTGATGACGTCATTTGATGATGCGTCATCTGCCGGTTTCCTTAAAGGGACCATGCACTATTTTTTTTTGACAGTTGATTTTTCAGTGTTTGACAGCATTGAGGTGCTGAAAACACTGACAATCACTGCACAAAGGTGAACTCCTGCACCCAGGCTCTCCAATGACTTGGAGGGAGTCACAGTACGTAGGGAGGCTCTCTTCCCTTCCAAGGGTGCAAGAGACCTCCCCAGGGCACCAACTTACCTTGACCCTCCACCCAACCTTCTCTAGCTACTTTATCACTTCCCCATCTCACTAGGTCTGATTGTTTCTATATTGGCTCCGATGTTGCTGGAATAGATGGCAGCTGTAGATGAGATGACAGAAGTGATCTGTCACTGGTGAGGGCAGTTCTCCCAATGAGGTGGCACTGGACAACATACAGTTGGATCTAAAAACGTGTAAGCTACAGAAATCTTTATATGTATTAAAATGCAGTAACCAACATTTTCTTTGCTCTGAAACTCACCATGTGCAACATTGCATCCTTGACGCCACTTCTGCAGCTGTCATCTTTTCACAAACATCCGAACAGACTCTCAACACACCACACTTACCTGCTGTGTTGTCCGGACATCATGAAACCTGACCCAGAAGTTGGAAAATCGAAAAACACCCTGAAAACTGCTGACAAGTACCTGGTAATAGGCAGTTAATTGCCTTTAATCCATTTCCCGCCGGTAGCTATCGGGTCCATTCGCAAATCGGGGACCCGACACTTGGGACTTTAACCTCTGACCCGTCTCCAAACCCGCCCTCTGAGCGCCGGCAAAATCACAGCCAGAAAATCCCCGTCTGCTCTCTCAAGGGGACGTAGAAAGATCCCATGGCACTATTTCGAAGAAAAGCACTAGAGTCCTGGCCACTATTGATCCTTCAGCCAATATCACGAAAGCAATGTATCTGGTCAATGTCTCATTGCTGTTTGTGAGAGCGCGCTGCATGTAATTTGGCTACCGCATTTCCTACATTACAGCAGTGACGATACATTGGCTGCGAAGCACTTTGGGATGTCCTGAGGACATGAACGGTTCTGTATCAATGCAAATTCTTTCTTTATTTAATCCAGAGACAAATCAGGCCCAGATACACACACAGATCCGCTGATGAAAATGAAATGTGAGACAACAGTTGGTGAACATATGAAGCCAGTTGAAGCTGAATTGGGCTTTGGGACAACCTGAGGCCGTAAAAGGCGCTATATAAATGCAAATTCTTTCTTTCTTTAATTCTGTGAACTGTCCTATAACAAATTAGAAAAGATAATTTTTTCCTTTTGAAGTCTTCATTTAAATGGCTCAGTTTACATTACTGTTTCCTTTTCTCCTTCTCAACAATTTTGTTCAGCCAAATTTTCCCCTTGTTATCTCCCATAGTTGCTGACACCTTGCTGGGGTATGATTCCATGGGAGTATCAGGTACAGGTACCCTCCAGTACTTTGTCTAAATGGCCATCTTTTATTTGTGACTTAATTAATGAGTGTTAGCAGAATATTTGACTTTATGAGACATCAGAGGTGAGTTTGATCCTCAACCTGCCTTTACCCAAGGTCCAAACACAGGTACTTGCAGCAGGGACTGCTGGAAACTGATCAAGACTAAAAACCATGGCCAACTTCCCCTTTTTGGGTGACACCAAATTGGGGGGGTGGGGGGGCACAGTCAACACTAAGGAGGACTGCAACAAATTACATTAATAAACTTGCGGAATGGGCATATAATCGGCAAATGAATTTCAACATAGATAAGTTTGAGGTATTACATTTTGGTAAGAAAACTGAGGAGGTCACATATTACATGGAAAATAAGAATCTAAATGGTGTAGAGGGGCAAAGGGATTTGGGAGTGCAAATACACAAATCAGTAAAAGTTGCGATGCGGGTCAATAAGGCCATAACCAAAGCAAACCAAGCACTAGGATTTAGTTCTAGAGGGATAGAATTGAAAAGTAGAGAAGTTATGCTAAACTTATATCGAACTTAGATAACACTTGGTGTACTGTGTAAAGTTCTGGTCACCGTATTATAAAAAGGATATGGAGGCACTGGAGAGTGCAAAAAAAGATTTACAAGGATGATACCAGAACTGCGAGGTTATACCTATCGGGAAAGGATGAATAGGCTGGGTCTCTTTTCTCTTGAAAAGAGAAGGCTGAGCGGTGACCTAATAGAGATTTTAAAAATCCTGAAAAGTTTTGATAGAACAGATACAGAGAGGGCAGGGGAGCAGATACACTTGTGGGGAGGAGAAAAACTAGAGGCCATCAATATAAGATGGTCACCAAGAAATCCAATAGGGAATTCAGAAGAAACTTCTTTACCCAGAGAGTGGTGAGAATGTGGAATTCGCTACCACAGGGAGTAGTTGAGGCGAATAGTATAGATGCATTTAAGCGGAGGCTAGATAAGCATATGAGGGAGAAGGGAATAGAGAGTTATGCTGATAGAGTTAGATGAGGAAGGACGGGAGGAGGCTCGAGTGGCACATAAACATCGGCATGGACTGGTTGGGCCGAATGGCCTGTTTCTGTGTTGTATGTAATCCTATGTCATTCTTAAACCAGAGATATTATTCATGCATTATTAAGAGTCTAAGATCTGTCTTTTTTTATTTGAGGCTCATTAACTTGTGGGATATTGGTGCTGGGAGATGGAACAGTTTTGAACATCCTGTCAAGTAGTCCCAGATACGGTAACAACACAAGAAAGATTCAGAGTAAAACTCTCTACTCTGCCCCAATAATGGCTTAACCCCAATCTCTGAAGAATACCCATTTTTGTACCAGTGTGACATCTGAATTTCCAGCATTAGCCATCCACATAACCTCCCTAACTGATTATAAAGAATTAGTTGCTCAATCTGAACATTATTGTGTTATAGAATCATGTCCACATGGAGGTAGGTTGAGAGTAACCAAAGTCAAATTCATGCAAAATCCTCACTGCCGGCACACAGAGAGAAAACCTCCATTCTATCAATACGTGCTGGGGATAGCAAGGTGTCAGAGGTGAAAGGTTAACCCACTTCATCACTGAGCCTCCCAAACTGCTTGACATAAGAAATTGTCAGCTGCAAGCATGAATCATAGTAGTCCTCAGCCAGACTACATCAAAAATCATTTAGAGTAGTAAAATATGTTAGTTTAGAATTGCTGAGATATTTTTCATTGTTGGTCACTGAATGTATTGGCTTTCTGCCTTTATAAATAGGGTTATGATGGTAATAGTGAAATAATGGTGATTTAATATAGTATTATCAGATCCCCTGAATATAGTTAACAATTCAGTACATATATTGGAGATGACAGGAAAACCATTGCTTTAATTTTCACATTTGTCAGACTTTGGAACACTACATTGTAATTTGAATTCCTGCATTTCCTGTTCGCATCCCACTTTCTCTATTGTGTTTAAATCCCATTTAGTTATTTGACTACAGGCTAATTACATACAATTGACTTTGGCTGCTTCACTATTGTTAATCTCTGAGGCAAATGCGCCAGCCAAAGCACTTAGGCTGATGGTCAATGTTATTTCTAGTGGTGTGCATGGGAAATTTGCTCACCGCGTTTTAACTGGGAGGTCCATGGATCCTGGCTTTCACCTGCTCCTTGGCAAGACCAGCTGCCTGAAGAAGAATGCTGAAAGACACATAGATCCAGCCTTAGTGCCTGATTTTAAAAAAAATTGTTGTCGTGATGTGGGTGACACTGGCAAGGTTACATTTATTGCCCATCCCTAGTTGGCCCGAGGCGGTGGTTGGTCTTCTTGAATTACTGCAGTCCTTGGGGTGATGGTGCTCCAACAATAGGTTTAGGTGGAGAATTCCAGGATTTTGACCAAGCAATGATGAAGGAGTGGCAATATATGTCCAAGTCAGGAAGGCATGTGACTTGGAGCGAGACTTGGGAGTGATGGTGTTCGTGTGTGTGCGCTGTTCTTGTTTCTCTCTGTGGTAAGGTCATGGGGCTAGGAGGAGTTGCTGTTGAAATATGCTTGGCGAGTTGAGTCAGTGCTTGCTGTAAATTGTACATACTGCAGCCACAGTGCGCCAGTAGTGGAGGGGTGGATATCAAATCCAGTGATAGGGGTGTTGATATAGTGGCCTTCTTTGTCCTGGCTGGTGTTGTGCTTCCTGAGTGTTGTAGTTGTACACATCTAGCCAAGTGGTGAGTTTTCGATCGCACCCCTGACTTGAGCCTTGTGGAGATGCTTTGAGTGGTCAAAACGTGAGTCACTCATCAGAGTAACTGGCCTCTGCCCTGTTGTTGTAGCCGCAGTGCTGATATGGCTGATCCAGTTAAGGTTGTGGTTTATAATCTCTGCCAGAATGTGAACATGTTCAACTTGTATTAAAAATAATATTATTTTTGCTTTTGCCTTGATGTGGACAATGAGTTGCAATTTCTAAATAGAAAGAAACAGTACTGTGAGATGGCCCTACATCCTGCAGTTCCATTTAATGCAGTATTCTGGCAAATATGTCACTCCTTTATCCTCTGTCATCATTTCATATCTTTGTGCAGGTATGACATGATGTGCTTTGTGCCAGATAATTAATTTGAAAATTTGTACAAACTTCAATTTATGTAATAATTCTGCTAGTACCCTTTCAAGCTATGATCACTCTAGTTACTTCTGAAGAATCATAGATTGCTTACATATCCAAGAAAATTAATCTGGATCACAGTTGATGATGGACTCCAATTGTTCTGTAAACCACAACACATGTAGCAGAATGTAATAGCAGATTTGTAACTAACCATTTTGCTTACAAGGTGAGCACTAAGTCACACAAACCAGAAAATCCTAGCTTTGATTCCGTGCTGAGACCGATATTGTGTGTGCGCCACTGTATGTAGACATGGCCTCAGCATACTATCTGGGACAGAGGAAAAATCAGTCAGGATTCCAACTCCTCATCACTATCCAGTGAGTCTTTCTTCCAGCGCGCATGCATGGATACCAGGTAGAAAAGAGGATCTGGCTGTGCTGTGATGACCTCCTTGGAGGAATAGCCTATTAGTACCATTCTGCGCTCCCATATAAAGAATGGCCATTTGAGTGAGATATAGGAAGGCTGCTAGATCCATACACCACCAAGAATAAGCACCTTCTGGAGAAATCTTATTTTAAAATTGTACTTCAAATGTCCTGTGTGCTCCTATTATATGATATACATTTAACATCGATACATCATGATTTTTGGCATTGCATAGATGTTAAATGTAGAGTACAAGGCTGCTAAATTCACAGCAATGGGAAGTTTAATGTCAATAGTGAAACCAGCTCAAAGATATGATCATTGTGGAGAATAGTGTTTCTTTTTAGCTCTTAACATTGCATCAGTTTTAAAACGAAAAAATCAAAAGTGGCTTGTTATTGGTGCAGTTTCATAAGACACCACCAAGGGTAATCCATTGCCACTTGTGTGGGTACCTAGTCAAGAATGGGATAAGTTGCAGTATAAATATGAGTCTTAAAAAAACAGCGTTCAATAGTAACTTTCAAAAGGGAATTGGATATATAATTGAAAAGGAAAAACTTGCAGGGCTATGAGGTAAAGAACAGGGGAGTGAGACGAATTGGATAGCTCTTTCAAAGAGCCAACACAGGCACGATGGGCTGAATGGCCTCTTTCAGGGCTGTACAACTCCATGATTCTATTCTATGATTCTAAAAGCGTGTGCTCCAATAATCAAATTATCTGTCAAAGAAAAAGCTGGGCAGAGGACAACAATCCTATTGAAAAACTGGACAGTACTGATGCCATCGACAGGTTGACCCAAACAATTGGAGTTGGTTGGAGTTGTACCTGCCCAGAATTTGCAACTTTAATTTCTACTGACAGGAACGGCAAGACTGCAGATAAAATCTTCTGACGACAAGTGGAAACCACTTTACATAAAAGACAAAAATGTTTTAAACATCCTCTGTATTTATGATACTCTTGAGTTACAATATAATTCCACCAATAACAAAATATGATACTATAATATTATACTTGAACATAAACAGACGTTTGGATGGTAGGCTATTTAGCATGGGATTTATTATACTCATTGGAACCTGAAATGCTTGCGTGCAGGGTCCCAGTCAGCTTTAAGAAACGTTCTGTGTTCAGTATTCTTCATGTTTCTGATTGGAAACTTCATTCTGGTTACTGTACTGTGATGCAAAAACTCCGATGAATTCATTTTCTGTCAGTCACTTTACACTATGCTGGCTGCCAATGAGATCATATCGTACAATCAGCTTTTGGAATGTGTGGAAATTGTATTCGGAGCTATTATATAATAGAAAACATATTGTAAGCTCAGCCTTTAATCACTTGCCTGCCAAAGGTTATTATGTTCATTGAAAAGGTTGTCTTGACAAACAGAAAAATGGGTGAATTCCAAATATTGTTGATCTAGAGAAGAATGTGGGCTGCACAGCTTTGTTTAAAGCACCTTGTAAAAAGCAGGCAGGTAAAAGGATTCTTAGAAAAATGGAACTAACTCCAGCAGTTAAGTGGTTAAGGGAAGTGTTACTGTACATACAGAAGTCTGGAAATTTAATATACAGTTAAAATGGCTCTCTGTTTTAGCAGGTTTCCTCAGGGGCTATTTAAGAATGTATAAATATACTATTGGGCTAGAGTCTCCAATGTGATTTGACAAGACACTATCAAATAACACAAAATTGTTTTCACTGTTGCCCTGTACATTGTATGATTGCCAACAAAAGACAGTGGATCATAGACTTTTGACGTGTGATGTCCCAGATCTAATACTTTACGCTGACATAATGAAGCTGGGAACAGGCAATTACCTTATTATGGTGTAATGCAAGTAAAATTCACTATTAAATGGATGTGCAGTCGTCAGAAGAAATAAAACCAAGATGTTTTCATATATATGCAGTTTTTTTCTATCTTTGCCAAAGGTTCTAGCATGATATTAAGTAGCTGGTCCTGCTAGAATGTGATCTCCCAAGCTCTCAGACTCCAGCAGGACTTGCTAGCCCAGTTCCTAAACATTCAAGTGATTCATCTTTCCTGCAGTCAGTATCATTTACAATCAGGGCATGTTTAATTTTATTTTGGTATATTCATTCCAGTATAGCTACGATAATAAAAATTGCTCTATTTTAGAACTTTGTTTAATTGCATTCCATGTAGCTGCTAATATAATGTATCATGACTTTCCATTAACTGCTATCTCGAGCAACAATGTTGTCGCTACACCATGTTAGCCCTCTATCTATTCTTTACACTGGAAAAACAGGATACCTCATTTGCATTTTACACAATAATTGACTAGATTAGTTAAGTAATAATGGATAACCTCTTGTACTGTATCAGGATTGAGGATAATGAGGGTGATAATGAGTCTATAGGTCGAGTCCTTCAATCAGCCTGTTATCCTCAATTCGTTGGTCTGGTTCAGATTTTCATCCATTAATACTGTTTGATCACAGTTTCTGTTTCTGTTCGCGTTGTCACCCTTTCGGACCTTTGCTTTCAATAATCGCTGCGTAGGTTCAAGCAGCAGTTGAGAATTCTGCTTTGCAACAGATAAACTGCAAAGGGGGGAGGGAGGAGTTGATCATTTATTTATTAAGAGATTTTTGTGAGAATGTTCTTAGTGGAGCCAAAATGTCCCCAACCCAGTTTCAATGTACAACACTCAGCTATTCAAAACTTTGTATATTCAAATACCATGATTGATATTAAACAACAACAATTTTGCATTCAAAACAGCAATATTTAATCATAGCTGCATCTATGCAACAAGAATATTTAATATTCCAACTATTAGCATGAAAATTTAAAACAAGCAAAATAATAGATTATTAATCAGTTGAATTTACCTCATGCCAACTTTTTTAGAGGAATGATCAGAAGTTTGGACTCGTTAGCCTGGAAATTATGAGCTTTTGTTATTATACAAACGCTTAATGCACTCTTATCAAATGAGTCTCTCTGCTATTTCAACGGACGCATTAACCCCTTTATTTGAAATGCGTTATCACTTAGGTCAAAACAGTAAAGAATTTGAAACATATTTAAGCGGTCTTTTGCAAACATCGCTCACAGTAATTTTAGACTTTAATATTCATTCAAGAATACAAATGTCCTATGCCAGTAAATGTGCATATTTAACAAATAGTTTTGCTGTAAGTTAACCTTTACAGGAAGTCTATTGATGATCACAATTCCTTGAAAAGTAAGTCAGCATTATAAGTGGACATCAACTCAGAGTACATCAAGGCTGGTTTACACAGCAATCTAAATGTCAACCATTGTGACAAAAATATCAAGGCTGTTGCTTTATAAAAGCTTATTCTTACCGTGCAGGTTTTTCTGCAGTGCAACACAAGGAGTTGAAGCCTGGATTATACAGTCAAGACTTTATTTGGATACTTCCATTATCTTCAGATCCAAGTCACTAATTCAAAGCACGTCAGATATCTTTCGTTTCAACTTGAGGCTGTGTCAGAGTTTTCCTGCAAAAATCAATGCCTGTCTGAAGAGAACTTTTTGTAGCCAATAGTGCAAATATCTGAAGTAGTCAGGAAATTACCTTTAAGTAGCTGGGCATGACAGCCTAATTGGAACCAATTTCGTAATAGCAGCAATGTTCTTAATTGATTACTTGATGTTCTTGAAGTAAGGTACTACCTGAAGTACTTCTAGCCAAAGCTGGGGTTATGGGTGACCTGGGGGTTAACATTTTGGATGACTATAGCCCAAGCATGTTATTCCAAGACTGACATCATCCCTGCATAAAATAAATTCAAAATGGAGCTTCTGTTTTTGCATTGGCGCTGAAACTCTAATTATTACCCTGAATGATTGATTAGCTGGATTAAAGGAGAAATATGGGTTGGATCATCTTGTCATCGGGTGCAGCAGATGCAGATTCTGTGCTTGATAATTCTGAGCCAGGCTGGATTATCAGGAGATAATTGTAGCACTGATTTGTCATCATCTCCTTACTTTAATCCTGCATTTTCACAAATATTGTTTTGACACAATATTATTTGGAAATTAACCATCCAAACATAGGCTTATCCATCTAAGTGTTCATGCTCTTTCATTTCTTTTAAGTAGAGGATAAAATAAAAATTCCCATTTTTACATAGATTAGTGACAGGAACAACTGACATAATGGATGCTACCAGGTGAATTGATAGACCCTGCCTTCAGGCACCCTTAGTTGTCAACTAGCATTCCTACTAATAGACTGAACCTGAACAGCTGATATATCCTGAGCCTGTATAGAAAGGTCTCTCTCACTACAATGGCTCATCATATTACCTGATAAAAATCTGGCTCTAAGGCATCCAAAGTAGTTGACTCCGAACTCAAGGTTTTGAGATTTAGAGTGTGAGCGCTATCTGTCACTCAAAGTCATTTCTTTAGACTAAACCGGTTTTCTCTGTGCTTGGTCAAGTTGTGCAGAGTGCAATGACATACCATCTTTTTGAGGTGACGAATGGGCCAAACCCATTGTCCACTTGAATCCTGTCAATCGATCAGAGTAGCCTTGATGGCAGCAATCAAAAAAAAGTCTGCATCTCGAAGCATTTTGCCCTTCC
Organism: Somniosus microcephalus; assembly: GCF_052327205.1. NCBI lineage: Eukaryota > Metazoa > Chordata > Chondrichthyes > Squaliformes > Somniosidae > Somniosus > Somniosus microcephalus. Next base: position 22,837,482 of record NC_141010.1, read on the forward strand.
AGGTAATGTTCTAAGCTGTTCCATTTAGAAGATGGAATTAAATCCTTGGGAATATTATGTAAACTTACATTCCCATATTTTGAAAAAGATGGGATATTGTGATGGAAAGCTAGAGGTAGATGCAATTAATCTGATATTTAGTCAAATGAAATAATCATTTTTTTCTTGGTGGTTTTCTATTCCAGGCTTAGAGTAGTACCACCAACCTTCACCTTCTTACTGAAATATTAGAATACCAAGAGTTCTGAGAACCCAAAGAATATAGTCTTTACTGATTAGTAAAAGACCCTCTGAATTTACATACCTTTTCTGAGAATTAGATTCCATATGCGTTCGAGTTTTTGGCCTGTGCGTTGAGTCAGTGGGGGTGGATGGGTGGGAAGTTGGATAGTGCCAGCCTGCTGGCGCAAACTGGGCATGGGAACAGTCCCTGTGCCAGAACGGGTAGGCCCGAGGCACACTAGATATTGGGCTTCAGACCTCATTTAACTCAGACCAACAAGCAGCAGGTTCCTGCTGTGCATCCCATGGCAGCTCATCGGTGAAGCGGATTTAAATTTCAGCCGCTGCGGCCCTCAGGTAGGTGCTGGGAAGGGTGAGGTGATCGGGGAGGGGGTCGAACGGGGGGGCTGCAATGATCTTTGGGACAGCTGTGGAGCCGGGAGGAGCACTAATGCTAACATTCAGGTAAGTATATTTTTAAACTTACCTTCTGGTGACGACCTCCAGCGATCCCTTTAAGGACCGATGGAGACTTGGTTATCCTGAACGCAGCTGGCCCAGCACTGGTAGCGTTCATGGCAGCCCAAGTGATTCTAACTCTGGCACTTAAACTAATACTGAAGCCTTGTCCTGAGTCACAACAATCCTGCGGCAATATTCCCTCAACACTTTATTTTTCATAATAATGGGATTTGGAAATTAGCCATTTGACAAGTAAAAGTCTCCAGCTTCCAGAGTCTGCACCTGTTTTCTTTCATACACCATCTGCACAAAGATTTTTTTTCTGTAAATATTGAAAGATGCAAATTCTGAAGTGTATTCTGCAAAATGCACAGGAGCAATTCTTGAAAAAGATGTGAGGGAAAAGCTGCTGTTATCTTCATGAGCTTAAATAGAGATGCTAACTACCACTGTGTGTAATAAAATTTCATTCCATGAATGGCCATGCATTTCAGGATCTGAATCGGTTCTGGCGAAAGGTCATCGACCTGAAACGTGAACTCTGTTTCTCTCTTCGCAGATGCTGCCTGGCCTGCTGAGTGTTTCCAACATTTTCTGTTTCTATTTCAGATTTCCAGCATCCGCAGTATTTAGATTGTGTTTAAATCAGATATGTTGCTCATGGGGTCATTTTCAGTTTCGTTGCCTGGGCAGTAACCTGTCATAGAGCCCGCTCAATGGAACGAAATTGGGGCGCATTCTACATCCAGCGAGGGATCTGCTCCCTCAGGTCACCAGTCAAGCAGTAAAGTTGTTAAATTATTCCCTCACACTTATGAGTAGAATAACAATTATTTTGAGTACTTCCAATCATGGAGTTTCAGATGCACTCTAAAAAATTTTTTAAATTTGTTTATGGGATCAGGGCAGTCGCTGGCAATGCCAGCATTTATTGCCCATCCCTAGCTGCCCTTGAGAAGGTGGTGGTGAGTCATGTTCTTGAACTGCTGCAGTCCGTGTGGTGATGGTACTCCCACAGTGCTGTTAGATAGGGAGTTCCAGGATTTTGACCCAGCGACGATGAAGGATCGGCGATATATTTCTAAGTCAAGATAGTGTGTGACTTGGAGGGTGTAGTGTATGTAACTGTTCTACCTTTAAGAGAACTATTGTATGTAACCGTTCACCTTTAAGAGAACTATTTTAGGTGTGGCGCTACTTTATCTTGGCTGCTGTATACTGTAATACCGACGGTGACCACACCAGTATATAAGTGCTGTGTCAGGATTTATTGGGCAGATTCGCCCTGACCTTCGAATAGTAAAGTCCTGTTTAAGTTACTCTTGTAGTCTGTGTATTACTTCGCTATACAACCCACAGACTTTACAGAGGGGAACTTGGAGGTGGTGGTGTTCCCATGCACCTGCTGCCCTTGTTCTTCTAGGTGGAAGAGATCGCGGGTTTGGGAGGTGCTGCCTAAGAAGCCTTGGCGAGTTGCTACGGTGCATCTTGTAGATGGTGCACACTGCAGCCACGGAGTGCTGGTGGTGGAGGGAGTGAATGTTTAAGGTGGTGGATGGGGTGCCAATCAAGCGTGCTACTTTGTCTTGGATGGTGTCAAGCTTCTTGAGTGTTGTTGGAGCTGCACTCATCCAGGCAAGTGGAGAGTATTCCATCACACTCCTTACTTGTGCCTTGTAGATGGTGGAACGGCTTCAGGGAGTCAGGAGGAGAGACACTCGCTGCAGAATACCCAGCCTCTGACCTGCTCTTGTTGCCACAGTAGTTATGTGGCTGATCCAGTTAAGTTTTTGGTTAATGGTGACCCCCCAGGATGTTGATAGTGGGGGATTCGGCAATGGTAATGCCATTGAATGTCAAGGGGAGGTGGTTAGACTCTCGCTTGTTGGAGATAGTCATTGCCTGGCACTTCTGTGGTGCGAATGTATGTTGGTTTTATAGATTTCCCTCTATAACAGTGACAACACTTCAAAAGTACTTCATTGGCTGTAACGTGCTTTGGGACATCATGAGATCATGAAAGGCATTATATAAATGCAAGTCCTTTCCTTTAACACATGGTATTTCATGTATACTATAAGTCTATCTTAGTTTGGATTGATTAAAAAAAATTAAATACAGTATGTAGTTTTATCTGGGCATATTTTAATCATTTTCTGTTTTGCACTCCATGCTAGGGGAAGGAGGGAGTGATTTCAGTTTGTGTTGAATAAACTCAACAACAAATAGAACGTTTAGAAAAGTCTAAGAGGTTTATCGCACATGTAGATAAAAAGTATTTCTGACACAAATGTTCTGTCAACATTAAAGTAAGCCTGGTTACTTCACGTGTGTCTAATTTTGAAATTAGCCTCAATTATTTTATTATTTGTCAGATATGCCAGTAAAATCCTAATTATTACAGAGTCTAATTCCTGTTACCTAATGTTATTTTACAATAACGGAAATCCTCCCTGCAATCTCTTGCTTCCTTACATAATCCTTTGAGTGCTTAAAGTCTTCAACAACTTCCAAAAGCTGCACATGGTTTCCATCATTAGACATCTGCTGAAAATGATGTTCTGTTGATTTTTATTATATATTTTAAAATAGAGAACATACAGATCAGCGAACCTGTGTCTTTAAAGACTTTTTGTGATTTTCCCTATTTCATCACCTTCCATCCACATAGACCTCAGGTGGGAGGATGAGCTAGCTCAAATGAAAATACTTCCATAGGTCTTGTCAGTCTTAGGTTTTATTTCACCCTCCAAGAAATGCATTCCAGTAATGTTGTAAGGATCACATTCTACCCTCCATAGGCAGTTTTCCCTTCTGCACAGCAGATGCCCTCATGAAAGGCTGCACACACCCACTGGGGGGAAGACTGAAACAAAAGCTAGTTGACTTGGACTCTGACCTGCATTTCCCAGTTGAAAATGCAACCTTCTAGGTCATGAGTTAGATAAGGATGAGAAAAGCCATTTCGCTGAGCTTAGCTCAGCCATCCAGAATGATTGAACCACTACTATTCCACTACAAAGTCCTTTCCACTTGTTGCTCACTCTTTGCCTGAATTTTTTTTTCCTGGCATCAGTCCTAAGTTTGCAGTTTATTATGTTGAGCCTGTGACTCTTGTCCTACTGTCATAGTTTAGCTTTAAATTGTGTATTTGTTTTCTCTGTTACACACCAGTTACTATATTACATACCTCTAAATGGTCAACTTTCACTTGTCTCCTTTTATAAGCTGAAAAACCCAATTTTCTCCAGTCTTTTCCTCTGATATGAGGGGGCAATCTCGTTGCTCTCCTCTGAACAGTCTCAAGGCCTGGAATGTTTCCCTCATCTTGGTGGCCAGGCCTGGACATTGTACTTAAGGCGTGGTCTGACCAGAATTCTGTACAATTTGAGTATGACTTCCTCCCACTTGTAGTCTGCTGTTTGGGAATGTTGAGCATCATCATTTAAAACCCTTACATCTCTTTAGACTTCATCCTTACCTGTTTCAACACTATTCATGGAGTATTTATGTTGCCTACATTTTCTTTCTGTGTACAGTACTTTATTCTTGCCCATATTCAATTTCAACTAACATTGTTCTTCCTGCTAATATATTTCCAACATCTACAAGGCACAAGTAAGGAGTGTGATGGAATACTCTCCACTGGCCAGGATGAGTGCAACTCCAACAACACTCAAGAAGCTCGACACCATCCAGTACAAAGTAGCCCGCTTGATTGGCACCCCATCCACCACCTTAAACATTCACTCCCTCCACCACTGGCGTACCGTGGCTGCAGTGTATACCATCTACAAGATGCACTGCAGCAACTCACCAAGGCTTCTTCGGCAGCACCTCCCAAACCCGCGACCTCTTCCACCTAGAAGGACAAGGGCAGCAGGCGCATGGGAACACCACCACCTCCAAGTTCTCCTCCAAGTCACACACCATCCTGACTTAGAAGTATATCGCCGATCCTTCATCGTCGCTGGGTCAAAATCCTGGAACTCCCTACCTAACGGCACTGTGGGAGTACATTCACCATACGGACTGCAGCAGTTCAAGAACATGGCTCACCACCACCTTCTCAAGGGCAATTAGGGATGGGCAATAAATGCTGGCCTTGCCAGCGATGCCCACATCCCATAAAAACGAATTTTAAAAAATTCTGTCTCATTTATTTTATATTTCCTAAGCTGCCTCCTCAGTTACCTTCTCAACGACCTACCCCTCATAGTTTGGTATCATCTACAAATTTGACCAGTTTGCATTGAGCTTCTGAATCCAAGTTGTCGATTTAAAATAGCTGGGGTCCCAGTGCTGATACGTGGGGCGCCCTCTCAGCACTTGTTCCCATCCTGACATAGCTTCTCCAAAAAGTACCTGCTGCTTCCTACTTACTGCTGAATCCCCACTGCTTTCAGCTCAAATAGTACCCTTTCATGTGGAATTGTCAAATGGATGTTGAAAATCAAGGTAGTTACAGTGACTACAGTGTTCAGCCACAGAACATTTCTCTATTTATTGTATTCTTTGAATAAAGCAATCTGGTTACAAAGAGTGTAATCCCCTGTGTTGAAATTACAGTTCTGCAGCCACTCTAAGACAATTATACCTTTTTGATGATATATACTATAAAGTTCATGGCAGTGATTTTATCCCATTTAGGTCTGTTTGGTCAGCAGTGGGTATCATCCTAGATATTGATAACTAGTCAGTTCCTGCCTTGTCATCCATGTCTTATAGTATCCACATTGAAAGATGATCAGTATTTACATAATTACCTCAAGTTTTTTGGGTTAATCAATTTTTCCTCTCCCAGAAGGATGCGTGGTTAAGGGGTGGATAAATGATGAATTTGGTTGCACCATATTTTACAGGCCTGTTTTCCTCTCTTCATTTTCAGATGGATGTTTGCGTTGCTGCCGTGTGTTATTCTGCCCTTATTTGGGTTTAAAATTCTTTCTTGGCCCTCAGAATCTGGAATATCAGTAAACACCAACACACGGGCACAAAGTGAAGGCTAAAACGGTTCTTGTTTTCATTGGTCTCAGTTGAACTATCAGCAAAGCAAATCAAATATTTGCATACTATTAGCTAAGAACATCTTTCAGTTTCATTTGTGCTTAAGCACTGATCAATTCAAAGTCTGTTATCAGGGATCCAGCTGTTAGATTCCTAGAATCCAGGAGAAACGTGCTCTGATATTTATTTTGTATAGATTTATTGCGGATATGTTAGTTACTGGTCTTGGGCATTTAAAAGGAACATTTGTTCAGATATCTATCTTCTGTACATTCCAATCAAAGTTTATTGATTTTTAAGAGCAATTTAGACCAGGCTTGCTGTTTATGGCTCCGAGCTAGGATTGCAACTCAACTAACAGATTAGTGGATTTAAGACATTTCGACACTCTGAATACACACTCTGATATACCATAACCTTTGATATAATGTGAACTGCTTATGGCTTCCATAATAGAGCAATAATATGGAGAAATCCTAAATGTACTTTAAAGAAAAGCATTAATCAGAATTCAACCTACAGGGAGCTAACATAGTGCTGTGGCTTGTTTTGATAAGTAACTAATAAATTGTTTAAGTCATTTTGAATGAAGTAATTTCCAGCAATTGCTATACAAGACATCAAGATCTTAGTTGCTGATTTCTACATTCAGCAGTTTGTGACGACCATCTATTAGAGACGAGTTAATGTTTTCAGTACTTGGTTACTTGAGTAAGTTATTCTAAATCTGTATGAATGTATACGTTTAACAATGGCCCGTAATTTGCAGTCAGCGGTGAAGCAAAGACGTTCGCCACTGACCCCGAAGTGAGCTTCCCACAACGATCTCGCGATCTCTGTGGTGAGAAGTTCGGCTTTTCCGACATTCAGCTAAGATCAGTGTAAGTTAATGGGGAATCGCTAACATGAGCAGCTGTGACGTCAACAGGCTGTCTAGGCAGCCAATCCCAATGCAGAATTCCCACAGACCGGGAACCAGGAAGTGAATAAGCTCTTTTTATTCTAACTTTTTAAAAAATGTTATAGAGAGCAAAACAAAGATTGGGGCTCTTACATAGGAAAATTGTAAACCTGAAATAAAGATGAACAAACATTTTTTTTAAAGAATTTTTTAAAAAGTTTTTTAAAATTTTAATTACTTATTAAAATGGATACATTTGACGCTCCATGATATTCATTTTTCAGGGCCATAACGTTTGTTTAGCAGTCAATATGCTGTTTAAACCCGAGTTACACCTAATCCAAGAGTCTAACTTTTAATGGGGCATTTAACAGCGATATTACTGCGGAATAGCCCAAGTTTTCATCAGTTTCACTGATTTCCCAGATTACACTGATTGCCAGCTGGTGGTGGTGGTGGGGGGGGGGGGGCGGGGGATGCGCGGCGCAGTGCAGCCAGTGTTGGAGCAGTAAATGACTGACCGCAACTTCAGGATTTCCGTGTTAGGATGCGCATGCGCTAAATCCGGAAGTTGCAGTCAGTTTCAAAGGCGTAAGAACCAGCAAACTCTGTTCGTTCGCTGTTATTACCCACCGCAAATTCTGGGCCATCGTATTAATAGGAAGGACTAGATGAAAGGAACATTTTATTTACTGCAGAGCTGTTCTATTAAGAGGCTTATAATGCACGACAATGCTGCTTAATGTTTAAGGAGAACTGTTCATGATCAAATTCACATTTCCATTTTTTTAATACATTGTACTAATGAGAAAATAACAAAATGTGCACAGTAAGCGATGAAACTGAACTAGTGCCGACAAAAACAGCTTCTTTTTTGGTACTCTGTTATGGTCAAGCTTGACGAACAGACCTTTTTTCTCCAGGCCATTTCATCGGCCATTCTACAGGCTTATAAAACTCAGGCTTATCTTTCTTCTCCTAGTTATTTGAATGATCCATTTTCCATTATTACTGTCTTGGTGCTGGCAACACCAGAATACTGCAGACATCCAACATTGATAGGTGAGACACAATAGTTTAAGTTATTTTAATGGCCCAATTCAGGATATATGGATTGGAAGTTCTATATCAGTGGAGTTTTGTCGCTTGATTGGAGCTACCAATGTGTTGGAATTCTTTGAGGCTGCTTGCCCCTCTAAACTACTGCAACATTTCTGAGTCTGGCAGCCATTTCCTGGTCCCAAGTGGTGAGCCCCCAAGTGCAGGCAACAATAGTACCAGGAGCCTCCCAATATTATGTAAATGCATCCGACCCCGGGAAAATAACTGAGGTCAGTGTCCAGCACCTCGGGCGGTTCCACTGGTGATCATAGTGGAGAGGAAAATCTAGTTTATCAACCCTTATTTATTTGGAGTAAAACTCACTGGGGTAGATTTTAACTTCATTGGAAGTAAAAATCGAGAGAGATGTAAAAACAGGCTGCTGATTGGCTGTCCCCCATTTTACATTGTCGCACAAAGTCAAAATCTACACAACTCAATTTGGTTTAAAAATTCAACTATTTTACATATCCACTCATAAAAGTAAATCCTCCCCCATTACTGTTTAAATGAGTTTGTTTTTGATCGTTAAGTTTGCTCCTAACATTTCCCTGACACTGACCTCTGTCCAAATTCTTTGTGCTTTTCCAGCAGAAAGTCAGTGGATAGCAATTACGAGTTGTAACCTTCTCCAGCTCAGAGGTGCTACGGCCTATTATAGCAACCCTATCACCAATCTGGTTAAGATCAGCTAACTCAGCACACACTAAGCATCAGACTTGGAAACTGCCTGGCCTGTAGAGTTCAATGTCATCCTGGGAAGTGCATGTACCGGCCAAGTCATCAAGAGAGCACTTTTGTTATTCGTTTATGGGATGTGGGCATCACTGGCAATTCCAGCATTTATTGCCCATCCTTAATTGCCCTCGAGAAGATGGTGGTGAGCCGCCTTCTTGAACCGCTGCAGTCCGTGTGGTGAAGGTACTCCCACAGTGCATATAAATGGAGTTCCAGGATTTCGACCCAGCGATGATGAAGGATCGGCGATATACTTCTAAGTCAGGATGGTGTGTGACTTGGAGGGGAACTTGGAGGTGGTGGTGTTCCCATGCGCCTGCTGCCCTCATCCTTCTAGGTGGAAGAGGTTGCGGGTTTGGGAGGAGCTGCCGAAGAAGCCTTGGCGAGTTGCTGCAGTGCATCTTGTAGATGGTACACACTGCAGCCATGGTACGCCAGTGGTGGAGGGAGTGAATGTTTAAGGTGGTGGATGGGGTGCCGATCAAGCGGGCTGCTTTGTCCTGGATGGTGTCAAGCTTCTTGTGTGTTGTTGGAGCTGCACTCATCCAGGCAAGTGGACAGTATTCTGTTACACTCCTTACTTGTGCCTTGTAGATGGTGAAAAGGCTTTCCACAAAAACTACTTTCAAAACTTTCTAATTGAGATATTGTTCATGGATAGGCTGCTGTTCAGGGTAGAATTGTAGTACTAATAATTTCCAGTCAACAATGGTAGCTGATGCAGGTTGGCCCTGTAAAATAGTCATTGGGATCACGGAGCTTGGCTGCAACTTAAAATCATCACATTGTAAAAGGGGCTAAAGGTTTTACAGACAGGAGATTTTTTTTGTCTTTCTCAGAATGAGCAATACTAGTGCTTGCAAATGGAACATTTATATTTAAGGGTTGGCATGATGCTCCCAGGTAAGGCACAGCACCATTTATATGCACAGTAAGACTGCCCCAGCAAGGTATCCCAGCCTTGCAATAGAACATTCACAGTCGCGGTGGAAATTTTACCATTCCCCACACCAGCCGCCCATTGTCTCTCTGAATGGGGCTGCAAATTTACAGACAGTTTCTGCTGCATCATGGGCATTAAGGTGTTTTGAATTTGCATCTGCTGGAACTGGACTAAGACTCTTCAATTGCATTTGAGGAAGGACCTTTACAGCTAACAGAGAGCAGGCGTTTTCATTCCATCGCCACAACTTGATTCAAGACCAGACCCTAGAGGTGAAAGGAATCATTTTAATCCACAAATTGCCAGGATCCATCCATTTTACACCCGCACAACCACCACCCCAACCGCTCCCCACCACCCATTTCACTGGAAAGCAAAATCGAGCGTTGTATAACACGCATTTGATCCGATCCCGTCAGATTCCCGTTGGTGCGTTAGGTTAAAATTACCCCCGATAGTGTTCCGAATAATCTTCTAAACCAATCCACTCAATCTCTGAGCACACAGGCAGCATTTTAGTAAAGGCAGTGGGGTACTTTTTGTCTTTTACCATCTGGACATTAAGCATGGCCTGGGCTGGAGCCCTGAGAGCTGGAGGTGAGGATTGCGCATCCCTAACAGCACCCGCCTGAGTTTCCTTTCTTTTAAATTAATGGAAGGAAAATTGGGAGCTTCCTGTCACAGGAGTGCCAGTCCTTCCTGCCAGAATTTCCTTACTGCTTTCTGCCCAGGCGATGCTCAATACCCAGGCGGTAAAGACAAAGCTCTACCCCAGGACTAAGTGCGATATAAATTCCTAATTATTGAACCAACGGAATAGCAGTGCCATTCGAAGTGTTGCATTCTTGTGAAGGTGTAGAATTTAGTGCGTAGCGGGAAGACGCTTTGCCTTTACAAATGTCTTAATCGTGAACTTCACTTTTGAATAAACATTCCAATGCATAAGCTGTAAACACTTTTCCCACAGTAAGTCTGAAAGGAGACTTAAATCTTAACTATGACCAGAATATACTTCGGTATGCATAAAATTGTCTGGATTTGATTTGGTTTCTCCTGTGGGTAAAGCACAGCAGAATCCAGCTCCCACCTGGTGCCAATATACAGAGGCATATCCACGGGGAATGCTTTTAGAGGCGTGTACAAATTGTATTTCAAAATTCTGTATTAATATTTCCTCCCTTCTGAAATATTTGGCTCATTTAGGTGTGTCATTCCATGGAAGGTTGAGTATACAATAACGTGTTTATATTCAGATCCAACATCCTTACTTTTTTTTTTCATTGTTCAATTTTCTCCTCCAATTCCCTGCTCTCCTGTACATCAGCCAAGTGGCCAGTCTTCTTGTCTGAGTAAGTGTTGGCAACCTATTTGACAGTGGGCAGCAGCACCATGGAGTGAATGTTTTGAGGGATCAGCGGGTACATTTGGTGGCGGGTCGGGTGGGAAATTTCTTTTTTTGACAGTGGATAGGGAACCTGCTGTCAACCCACCTCCACACTAGTCGCTCAGATGTCGGATCTGTCATCGCTGAACAGACCCGACAGCAAGCGGCGGGGGAGGCAATTTAGATTATGAAGAGCTTGTTAACAGGCACTTCAAAACTATTTTAAGCTCACCTTTAGATTTTAAGAGTTCGCCAACGGGTTCCCTGCTGCTCGGGGATCACGTCAAGTAAGCAGGTCAGGAGCCGTGTCAGCGTGTGATGATTTCTTAACTTAACAGCTGCAAATGTTCTATAAAAGCTCCCATTTCATAGCTGTTCACTTTCCAAGGTTAGAAGCTGTTGCTTACTGCATTTGGAAGACAGATTGAGCTTTATGCAGCTTGCAAGTGTTTGGAGCAAACTCTGTATCCAGTGTCACCCCATTGGAACAACCTCTCTCACCATTGACAGATCGCTTCTGTCATCTCAACTTCACCTGCCATCTATTCCATCAGCATCAGTGCCTTTGAAACTATCTCACCTTGGTCCTCAGAATCCCACCACAATGAGCCTCAACACCAGCAGCACCAGGCACACCAACAGCACCAACAACAACACCAACCTTCTCCGCAATCAACTGATGCTGCACAGGACACAGGGCATCAGCACCCGACCACATTGCTGCCTGGGATGGCCTCACCATGGCCAGATTAACTGCACTTGACACTGTACACCTTGGCTGCCACATGATGCGCCAGGTTGGCACCATCCCATACCAACACCAAAAAGCATCCCGACAATGCCCAAGTCATTCCTTTCACGCTCATCGCCATTGTGGGGGGTACCATTATGTCTCACCATTCACTGCAACTCACTAAGCCAATTCCAAAGATGCACACAAATCTGTCCAAGAATGTAAATAGTTGAAAATTAAGATTTCATTGTTTGACAGCACATTAACAGAAATTTCACGTGAACATTGGCTAAAACACCCAAGTGCCTACCCTTGTGTGTTGTTAGTTGGTATTATTGCACTAGGATGAAGGTGAGTGTGAGGGGTGGCTAGTGAGATGGAGAAGTGATAATATAGAGAGAGAGGGATGAGTGGAGGTGCAAGGTAAGTTGGTGAGAGTGAGGATGTGCAGGAGTAGGGTAGGGAAGGCAGAGTGATGGGGATATGATGAGTGGCACAGCAGGATGAGGTTGAGTGTGGCTTTGCAGTAACATTCCGTGATCTACTGAGATCATTGAAAGCTTTGTGCCACTGCAGCCTGGTCCTTCTGAGCACATCCCTGCTTGTGCCCTCCTGTGCAATGTGCAACCAGGCTGCATTGATCTCCTGGGGAGGTCTCTTCTGCCCATGGGAAGGGAAGAGGACCTCCCTTCGTGCTGTGACTCCCTCCATAAGCATATGGAGGAAGTCATGGGAGAGCCTGGGTGCAGCCGTGCATGTCTGTGCAATGATTGTCAATGTTTGCAGCACCTCAATGCTGTAGAACACTGACAGCACAAATGTCAAAATCAATTTGCGCATGGTCCCTTTAAGGAAACCGGTTGATGACGTGTCATCAAGTGATGTCGTCAGACCTGGTTTCTTCAATTGGCCGGGAAACACGCTGGGCGGACTTAACAAGCCCAATCAGCGTAAGATTACCATGGACAACGGGTTGGAGCCAGCAGCGGGGTCGCACCCTGCCACTGACCCCAGCCGCACCGGACCCGCCCAGGTAGGGGAAATCGCTGCCCATGTGTGGATGTTGGGTGAGGACTGGGTGAAACTCAGCCATGATGTCAGCCCCCACCCCCACCACCACCACTATTCACCCCCCCCCCCATTTGTCAACAGGTCACACATTTTTTTTTAAAGTCCCTTGGTGACCAAAGTTCCCGTTAAGCTGCACGGCCACGCAGCGGTCTGCAGGTCCCGCGCAGGCCACTCAACGGCTTTTAAGTGGAAAAACCGTGCATGCATGGAAATTTGAACGGGCCGCGCAGCCCATTAAAGGGGCCGTGCACCCCAAAAGAAAATTAGAGGGAACAGTGTTGGTGGCAACCTTCAGAAGAGGTAAAGTGAGCCAGAGGATAAAATGCTGAAGGGGTTCAATCTGAATATAAAACAAGTCACAGGCAATTCCCGTTGATAACATATTCAAATTGCTATGGAGTCTCAGTTTTGTTTCTTGCTGAGTTAGTAATATTATGAGATCATTCATGATTATTGCCATTTTTCACAAAACTGCGGAGGACTGGATTTTTCTCTCTCCTTTCGAAAGACATTTTACGATCATAATTTTCCATCTTCTAACAAAATCGCAAATATATGCAGTGTAGAGATGGGATTGCTGCGAATGGGATTTTTTTTAGCTGTAATACAAAATTTCAGCCAATCACACTGCATCTGTAATAACACTCCTTTAAATCTTCCCAAGCAGCTAATGAACCACTTAACTGGTACAAATCTCAAATAGATGTTAGTGTAGCTGTACGCTGTGTAATATTTGTGGGGAATGGTTAATGGAAACTGAGATAAGCTCGATTTAGTGAGCAGGTCTCGCGCATACTAATAGCCTCTGTAATGTCATGTCACAATCAGATTATCTGGTGGAGAAGGACAACCCCTAACTCTGCTAAGTACGGCAATTTGTCACTAAAAGAGTGAACTCTGTCAACTACTCAGTGGACTTAGCAGGATACACAACTTAAAAGAAAAGCACAAAGGCAAAGCATGAATGTGACTGTAAAGTAGCAGTAGTGACGTACATGGACAGGAAAGAAAGTTATAGTTATTAAACATAAATGCAAAGAATATTGTACTGACAGAAATGTTAGTAAGGATGTAGTACTTAAACCAGTAAAAGTGAAAGTGCAACGTTTATGCAAATTACATTATACACACCTTGATGGAAAAAATAATGTACTACAGAAAGAAAAAGCCACATCATCTCTCTCAATCTCCATTGCTGTTATGTTTAAAGGTATAATTGGAATTTAACAGGAAATGCATCAGTTGAAAAGCAACTTACCATACAGGCAATCCTTGATTTATTCAGGAAGGAGAGTTTGGAAGATATTGTGACTACAGAGATTGGAAGAGTGTATGGACTACTTGTATGTACATATTAATCATATATTGTATATAATTTGTTCAATATGTTACGTGTATGCAAAATACCCAAAGGGATGAGAGCGGTAATGTATTTAAAATGTTCCATTTTCTCTCTTCATAGAGCAAATATTACCCATTGTAAATTGATCTCACTTTCTCATTTAAAAAAAAATTCATATAGTAATTTGGTATGAATAGAGGATCTATTCAATTCAGCTTCAACTAGCTTCATATGTTCACCAACTGTTGTGTCACATTTCATTTTCATCAGAGGATCTGTGTGTTTATCTGGGCCTGATTTATCTCTGGATTAAATAAAGAAAGAATTTGCATTGATACAGTGCCTTTCATGTCCTCAGGACATCCCAAAGTGCTTTGCAGCCAATGAAGTACTTTTGAAGTGAAGTTACTGTTGTAATGCACGCAAATATGGCAGCCAATACGTACGTCAAGGTCCCACAAACAGAAATGAGATGAATGAATAGATAATTTGTTTTTGTGGCATTAGTTGAGGAATAAAAGTTGGCCAGGACACTAGGAGAACTCTCCTGCTCTCCCTTCAATAGTTCCATGGGATCTTTTGCATCCAGCTGAGCAGCCACGCAGGATTTTAACGTCTCATCTGAAAGACGGCACCTCTAACAGTCCAGCACTCCCTCAGTACTGCACTCAATTGTCAGCCAACATTATGTGCTCAAGTCTCTGGAGGGGCGCTTGAACCCACAACCATGATTCAATGGTAAGTGTGCTACCAGGTTTGCTTATAAACCCTCTCCTATCCAACTGCTTATGCTGTAAGGCTGATGAAAATTGAATCTGACATTTATATGCAGATATCCCCCAACATGAGTACTGACAATTACGAATTGCTCCGATAAGCCCTATAGTGTGTGCGTTTGGTATGTTAAACCTTTCTGTGCCTCTTATCTTGTATATTACAGAATTTCATATTTTTCACCCCACCTTCAACATTTGAGAATTTTTTCTTTCCAATAAGCCAGGCATTGCATGACATAGAATCGGGGTTATTATATAAAACAATCTTTAATGTACACTGCAAGCAGGCAGAATAAGGAAACTTCTCCGTAGGAGGCCATTCTAAATGTTGTCCATATAAGATAAGTCAAACTCAAACCAAAGACGTTGCAGAAAAGAATATGACTGTCTTGAGTACTTGCCCATTTATGAATAATAATGATTATAGACTCAATCGTACTGCATGCTGTGCTCTTTGTAAAAATGGAAATACTCTGGTGTTCAGTGCGTACGTGGTTTAGAGATAAATCGAATGCATTACTGTTTTACTCATCCTGCATCTCTTTTTATGCATAGCTGTAGTGCAGACATTCAGTATCTTTACAATGTTGGGCTCTTTTTAATGTTAGATAGTTTTTACATATTAATAAGTAGAACATAAATAATGAATTATTGAACAATAAAGGTCTGCAAAAGAAACATAAATACAGACCATTTGCAACCGTGCTGCTGAAGTGGTTTAAGTATTAACACGACATTTCCTGCTTTCTGATTTTCTTGGGACAGGGCTGATTTATAAACAGCTCTCATGCTGTTTGTAAATGATTGGTCTCTATTTCACAGTGTTCCTGCATTTATACCTAAGGATAGAATAGAGAAGCTGGGATTGTACTCCTTCGAACAGAGAAGATTCAGGGGAGAATTAATAGAGGTGTTCCAAATGATGAAGGGTTTTGGTAGAGTAAACCTTTTCCACTGGCAGGAGGGTCAGTAACCAAAGGACACAGATTTAAGATATTTGGCGAAAGATCCAGGGGGGAGGTGAGGAGAATTTTATTTTACACCGCAAGTTTTTATGATTTGGAATGCCCTGCCTGAAAAGGTGGTAGAAGCAGATTCAATAGTAACTTTCAAAGGGGAATTGGCTATAAGAACATAAGAAATAGGAGCAGGAGTAGGCCATTCAGCCCCTCGAGCCTGCTCCGCCATTCAATAAGATCATGGCTGATCTGATCTTGGCCTCAACTCCACTTCCCTGCCCGCTCCCCATAACCCTCGACCCCCCTGTAGCTCAAATATCTGTCTATCTCCGCCTTGAATATATTCACTGACTCCGCCTCCGCAGCTCTCTGGGGTAGAGAATTCCAAAGATTCACGACCCTCCGAGAGAAGAAATTCCTCCTCATCTCCGTTTTAAATGGGCGACCCCTTATCCTGAAACTATGCCTCCTAGTTCAAAATTCCCTCACGTGGGGAAACAACCTCCCTGCATTTACCCTGTCAAGCCCCCTCAGAATCTTATATGTTTCAATAAGATATACTTGAAAAGGAAAAAAAACCAGGGCTGTGGGGAAAAAGCGGGGGAGCGGGACTATTTGCAAAGCTCTTTCCAAGAGCCAACACAAGCACAATGGGTTGAATGGCCTCCTTCTGTGCTGTATGATTCCAATAGGTCCTTAAAGAGGCTCATTATAAGCCCAAAGCTTTCGACTATCCCCTTGTTTTATTTGGAGATGATGCTGTCGATATTTTTTTTTAAACTGATGAACTAGGTTCAAAATAGTTTCTTAAGCAAAAGCTGAAAGTCCTGAAAGTGCATCGTAGCTTGTTCAGTACCTGCATGAACACGATAGATGAACATTTCTGGTGTGACGCTCTGGCAGAGCTGGCTGCATTACCAGCACATTCTGTCCTTATTTCAGCCATTGTGGTATTTTAATTTTTATTCCCACCGTAAAAATAGCTCCTGGCTCATCAGAAAGAAAGTGGAAGTGTATTGTCTTCGGACTGGCCGAAAAATCACATTTAATCTTTCTTTTTAACAATGGGGGTAACACCTGCAAATAAAACCCTTAATAGGCACAGGAAGTTTAGCAGAATGACTAGTTCTTAAACAGATTAACCTTTCACTGAGTGCGAGGTGTGTGTGTGAATAGGTGTAAAATCATGTTTGAACAGCAAATTTGTCAGCACTGCAGTTTACAAACCGTAATATGCAGTTTATAAAGGGGGAGACATTTTGTTGCCAGTAGGCTTAGGCTCTGACTGCAGTTGAAGTAAATGTGTTGAAAAGGCAGATGTGAACTTCTCTTCACTGCCATCAAAGAATGAGGTGTGTGATCTGTTGACGTTGTTTTCTCCATTTAAAAAAAATAAAATTCTCATTCTCTTCTGCAGTTGGAGATTTTAGCTGGGGTACATTTCAACCAAGTGGCCAACATTCCTACGATAGCAAAATACTGCGGATGCTGGAAATCCGAAATAACAACAGAAAATGCTGGAAAAACTCAGCAGGCCAGGCAACGTCTGTGGAGAGAGAAATAGAGTCAATGTTTCGACCCTTTCGACCCGAAACGTTGACTCTATTTCTCTCTCCACGGATGTTGCCTGGCCTGCTGAGTTTTTCCAGCATTTTCTGTTGTTAATTTGGCCAGCATTCATGTTGGTCAGGCCAGTGAGTGTTGGCAAGCTATTTGACTGTGCCGAGCATCACAGCTGCACTTGACCCTGTCCACGTTTGCATTTTCCAGTAGGTCTCAACATATAACGAGCCGGAGAGAGATGCAGTTCTCACCCTTCCCAATCTGGGCGACAGTGAGGCCAATTACAATACCCCAAAATCACCATCCCCTCTGTCTGAGATCTGTTAACACAGAACCCGGATTATTGACTTTCATTGGATAATTAATGAATGACCAGTTATTTTCAATAAATAAGCATAAGGAGTTGGCCATTTAGGATTGAGATGAGGAGAAATTTCTTCACTCAGAGGGTTGTGAATCTTTGGAATTCTCTACCCCAGAGGGCTGTGGATGCTCAGTGGTCGAGTATATTCAAGAGCGAGATCGCTAGATTTTTGGACACTAAGGGGGTGATTTTGCCAATGTGGACGTGTTGGAGGTGGGACTGTTGCTTGTCGGGTTTTAGTTCCGCCTCCATCAACGTCCGGCCAACCCACACTATTTTCCCTTGATTGATCTTGTTAAGCCCGCCCAGCGGGCTTAGCAGGCCCATTAAGGGAAAGTCAGTTACTGGTGACGTCAGCGAGTGATGTTTCATCTGTCAAGAGCTTTCGACAGATGAATTGTCATCGTTTGAGAGCTCTGTGAAGCTGTCAAACACTGGCAATCTGTCTTCTAAGTTGAGTCCTGGGACACAGGCTTACTTAGAGATCTGTCCTGAGCAGAAAGCAGAAGGCTGATGCATTTGAGAATGCAGCGGCCATTCTGCTTTCTCTGCCGGTGAGCTGAGGGACTCTCGAGGCCTGAAGTGATGAAGCCCGGAGGAAGAAGCAAAGGTAAGTAAAGCTTTTAAAACACTTAAGACTCACCTCACACACTTACCTCTGCATGCATGCACCCATCACTCACCTGCACACCAGACATCTTGACCCCTCTGACCCCCGCAGACCCACGGCTCGCCTCGCTGACCCTGGCTCAAAATAGGGATTATCCAAAAAACTGTCTGTTAACTACCTGTTAACAGGCAGTTAATTGGCACCAATCCCCTTCCCGCCTCAAGGAGGTGGCTCCCAGAGCGGGTCAGGTACCCGCCCCCAGATTCTGCCATTTTCCCGGCAGTCCCGCCTCCATACCCACCTCCCCAGGGCTGGTAAAATCGCCCCCTAAGGGAATCAAGGGATATGGAGATCGATGGTAAAGTGGAGTTGAGGTCGATGATCAGCCGTGATCTTATAGAACGGCGGAGCAGGCTCGAGGGGCCATATGACCTACTCCTGCTCCTATTTCTTATGTTCTTATTTAAAAAATCAGCATCGTCTGTAATTCATATTAAATTGCTGCTTGTGTCTGTTCATCACAATGGCTCTAATACAAGTTAGCATGTATTCTGTATCATGCTCCACCACGTTAATCACATCTGCCACTAAAGCCTTTTAGGAGAAAGAATTGTTTGGTCACTATATGCAGCGATAGAGTAAAAGTGTTTGTGAAGGTTTCCTCTGGACAGTATTCATTTGTCATGAAGTTGTAAACACGTTGCCAAAAATGCTCGCCAGCGGAAATCTTAGTGAACGCACTTATGATGTCACCACACATAGTGACCTGAGCAATTCTTCCCCCATTAATTTTTAAAAAGCTAACACTAACTAAATTTGAGAAGTGCACTGCAATAGTTTACTCTGCTGTAGATTTACAGTGCAACCTCAGATTGATCGACACTTTCCTAGCAATAGGCACCATTTTCAGTCGCATAGACCATGTTTTTATCTCCTCAAAAGCATTCACACCCATTATCTGCACTCCCATTGTCCGCCATTAGATTGTCCACCAGTATTTTCACAGGATAAGGTCTTGCACGAAACGCTGTCCAATTGCACAAACCCTTTTGGTTTTTCTATTGTTGAATAAAACAACACAATGTTTATTTGATAGCAAAATACTGCGGATGCTGGAAATCTGAAATAACAACAGAAAACGCTGGAAAAACTCAGCAGGCCAGGCAACATCCGTAGAGAGAGAAACAGAGTCAATGTTTCAGGTCGTTCTGACGAAGGGTCTTTGACCTGAAACGTTGACTCTGTTTCTCTCCACGGATGTTGCCTGGCCTGCTGAGTTTTTACAATGTTTATTTGGTTGTGTCTATTAGATTTGTCTTTATTCTCATGCCTAGGGCATTTATATGCAAGACTCAACATTTGGGAATTCTTAAATTATTCACCAATTTCCTTAAAACAGTTGTGGGGGGGTTTGCTGGCGGTTCCCTCCATCATGTTGAACAATACAGCCTGCACTGCTCACTAAGTCATTGCTGTGGCATCTTCTGTCAGCCAACACGCTGCTGTTATAGCGGGGTTTTTGAAGCTGGCTGTTCCTTGCTTTGCCAAAAGCAGGAACGTGCCTTCCGACAAGGAGACAGCTCCCCCCTTTAACCTTGTTACAGACCAAATCCACGAGTTGCTTAGTAAGAATTTAATGATGAGAATATTCCAGATACTGAGCACAATTATATGTCAAGCCACTCCACTTAAGAAAAATAGCCGATACATACTGAGAAGTCTTTTGTACTCTGCACACATGCACTTGGCACGCCACCTGTGACATTAATCTTCCCTGGAAATCAAGGATAGCTGCCATCTGTAATAAAAGAAAACTATAATTGTGAAAGTAGAGGATAAACATGTAGTTAGATGACATATGGTCATTTTGTGGAATGCGCCACCCAGACAAAGGTCCCTCAATTCAGTGCCCTCTTAACTGGCCAGACAGAAATAGCAAACTCTATTTACTGGGTGGGATGCAGTTACCATTGCCGCTCTGTCCTCGCAGCTTCTGCTTGTTTTTCTTACCAAATTGTCTTGCAGAACCTTTCCCACCGGCCTTGTTTTTTAAGTTGCACCTGTTTGAATTTTTGTCCCAGCTGTACGGCAGCAGACGTCTGTAAAATGTCTCTGGTGTCAGGGTAGGTCACGGGTGATTTTTGTTTTTGTTGTTGTTCTATTTTCTGTACAAGAAATGACCTCCTGAATTCCTCGCTCTATTTTTTGCCTTTTTCCTGTTGCCCTGCGTGACCCAGACACAAACATCTGGGTCACACCTTAGGCTATCCTCAAGCCTTCTGGCAACGGAAAAAAGGTCTCAAGAATTCATGCAAAATGAGAAAAAAAAAACCCACAGGAGGAGGGATCTTTGCGGCTGAGACATGTTTTTAGACTGAAACACTGGAGCCCTTAATGGATGCTTATAGTGTGCTTGATGCTGCAGCACAATGCTATAGTTAGACGAAGGGGATTAGACGCCCGGGTCAAAATTTTGTTTACACTATCCACGTTGACATTGACACAGACAACAAGGGTGATTTGGAGCACAGAGTATGAGGGAAAAATGCTTACTTGGTGGCCTAAAGTGAAGATTAACCATGCTGTCTGTAAATATTAAGAATTCCTCTTTGTTGTGCTTTTTTCTTGCTGCTGGAACATTAGCATTGCTGGAGAATCACAGAGGAACGCCTGCACGACGAACATTTTACCTCAAATGTGCAACTGAAAAGATAGCTTTAAGAAACTGAACGTCCGCTTGACTCTTCACCTCTACCAAGGACAGTTTTATGCTTGTTAATTTTAAATCAAATGTTGCATGTTACAAAAGAAAAAGGAAGACAAGATAGTTCCATCACTGTATTACCATTCTTCACGATGCAATCTGAGGATCGTTGCATTAAATAACAGTGCAATACATTGTGGAACTGGCACTAGAGCAGTGATAAAATTTGAAGGGGGATTTTACTCCCACATTTCATCTAAATTTTAAGAAAAACTAACGACTACAGAAGTTATGCCCAGTATAAAACCTGTTACTAGCATGAAGTCCTGTTTGAATACTTAGTTATCATTTTACGACAATGTGTTGGTATTATCTTTGCAATTGTATTTTTAAATAAGCACATTTAAAGCTTGGCTGATGTCATATACTGAATATACGCAGAAATGCAAAGTGGAGAGCTGAATCAGCATGGCGGCTCCAGATGTAACCCAGATGATTACAGGGTACACACCGTGAAAGGGAATAAGTTAAAAATATACATATCTGAACTGAATATAAGTAGCAGCTACGTCATGGCCAGCAGTAATTAGGATAAGTATCTTCACAAGAGACATTGACTGGATATTTAAAGCAGTTTTGGGGATATTGCTTCGTTGTGCTGTGGAAATAAATAGCTATTTTCCCAAAACAACTATTTAAAAAAAAAAATTATTCTTGGGACGTGGGCAAGGTTGGCTAGGTCTTATTTATTGCACGTCCCTGGTTGCCTTGAGAAGGTAATGGAGGGCTGCCTTCTTGAAACGCTGCAGTGTCCCACGATGGTTACAATTTATACTTACATTAAAGGTGATTTCTTTTTATTTAACATGATTTCATTTCAAAAAGCACCATATCAGAACTGGGATTTTTAGACTTGTTTTCCTGTTTCTTTGGTTGCGGGGGTGGCGGGGTTGGGGGGGCGTTGGGGGAGGGGGTGGGCGCTGAACTCAATTGATGAAGTTTTGTTAGATTTGTCAATTAGATTTCTTTCAGAAAATAATATTTTAGGATACAGTACTGAGACATGACATGTGATAAGTGTAGCATTTTGGGAACAGGTGACTTTGGATTTATGGTTCCCAACATCTTCCATCACTGGGGTTTTCCTTGCCTCATTGTTTGGGCCTGTTGTAGGCTAATTGATAAGAGATTGATTGCTGTGCATAGTCAACAACGCCATTATTGTTATACCAAGATGGTAGAAGGTGAACTAGATGGAACTTGGTCTTTTTTTCATTTAGCAATTCCTACGTTCCTACATTCTAGCGATGTAAGAAGCCTAGACCCTCTTGTTGTTGTTATGCCTTCCAGATTGTGGAGCTGGTGATTTTTCAGGATGCATATGGTCCGCTCAGAGACTGTTGTCAGGGATACACTTCATATTGTGGAGATGGCATTTTTTTTAGAATCCCGTTGCCCTTGACGATGGTGGTTCTGTATCACAGCAACAGATTATGTTGTAGCACAACTGAGCTACATTACCCTTTAACGCTTTTTTGTGGCTGCTGTTTTTTTAAAATCCGCAGGGGATTTTTGACTGTTTCTGCTTTTTGTCATTTAACAAGTCATATCTCATGTATGAAATGTGCTGCAGTTATTTATTGTGTGTTTCTGCTGTAACTTTGTATCGCAGACAAGTATAATGCTCAACATTTTCCTGGTTATATCCAAAATTAGGAAATGACAGACAAATATTTTAAAAGTTACTTTGAAAGCTCTGAATTTGCCTTAATTAAATTTTCAATGGCGTGGAGAGACTAGAGAAGCTGCGGTTGTTCTCCTTAGAGCAGGGAAGCTTAAGGGGAGATTTAATAGAGGTGTTTAGAATCATAAAGGGTTTTGATAGAGTAACTAAGGCGACACTGTTTCCAGTGGCAGAAGGGTTGGTAACCAGAGGACACAGATTTAAGGTAATTGGCAAATGAACCAGAGGTGAGATGAGGAGATTTTTTTTTACATAACTGTGAGTTGTTATGATCTGGAATGCACTGCCTGATAACGTGGTGGAAGCAGATTCAATAGTAACTTTCAAAAGGGAATTGGATATATACTTGAAGGGGAAAAATTGCAGGGCTATAGGGAAAGGGCAGGGGAGTGGGACTAATTGGAGAGCTCTTTCAAAAGAGTAGGCACAGGCACGATGGGCCGAACGGTCTCCTTCTGTGCTGTATCATGCTATGATTCTGTTCTATAATATTATTACTTGAACATTGCGCAGAACAGTTGAATCTGAAGCACCTTTTAGTCCAGATGAGGAATTGTTCAGCAGGAGAGGAAACAGCTGCAACAAACCTCAAAGTATAAGATTTAGCATAAAAGCAGAGAAAGTAAAAAAAAAAGGTTTGGAGATAGAAAAATATCCAGATGCTACCCACAAGCTGGCAAATTGCTTTGCTCTTTCACTTCCAGAGCTGGAGAGTAACAGCTGGAGCACCAGGGCTGGAGTTAACCTTTATATGTAAAGAAACAATGAACGTCTAATTTGGCAGAGTCTCTGAACTTCACCTGAAAATCGACCGACCTGTCAGCCCATGCAACTTCCTAAAATGTGAATTTTGTGAATCTCGCAAGATTCACTTCTAAGGATCTCATGCCTTATTTTTCTTAATCAATGCTACTGCGTAGCCATCGCTCATGACTGGTGATGTTGATTTGCTAAATGTCGTGAGATTGTGACATCCACTGACTGCGCAACTTACAACTGCATTTCCAGGTCATTGACATTGCAAACCCATTGCGAGAACCATTTGGGTTAGATCTCACAAAGTGCCTTGCTACACGACTGCAGTTCTTCTGTTTTCCTATGTATCTGCTCAGTTTAGACATGCCGCTTCCCATTGACTTACATCTGTCTACAGATAATTTGTTCAACCACATTAAACACTTTCCTTCAAACCTTTTGTTTCTCCCCTCCCCATCCTGTCCTGAAGGCACTGACTCCTTACTCAGGAACAGTCCATGGCTGCTGGCAGCCCTCCAGCATGTTGCCCAAGTTGGTGTTATTCACATAAAAGGCAAAATACTGCAGATACCGGAAATGTTTTTTGGCCATTATTCATGTATGAGTCTCCCTGTGCTCACTGGCCTACCTTGAATGCCTCGAATTTAAAATTCTCATCCTCATGTTCAAACCCCACCATGGTCATCTCTCCAGTCCTACTACCCTCCGAGAACTCTACATTCCTCCAATTCTGGCCTCTTGTGTATGCCTGTGTTCCAGCAATGCTTGCCATGCCTTCAGCTTTTTAGACTCTATGCTCTGGAATTCCCTCCATAAATTTCTCAGCCTCTCCATCTCTCCTAACGCCTCCTTCTTTAGCTCTGTGTCAGTTTTTGTCTGATAACATGCCTGTGAAGCAGTTTTTGATATTTTATTATGTTAAAGGCCCTATATAAATGCAAGCTGCTTTGTTGTTGATAGTGAGTACCAAAAGACTATTCAACTACAGGGAGCATCACACCCAGGGCAAGTCCTGTCTTCACCTGACATCCAGACACTACCAGGGGTTACTGGACAGCTATAAGGCATATGATGGCTGGTCAATTTTTGTTTCCTTAACCCAGGAACAATAAGGAGATTGTAACACCTCTACAGCTACCCCAACACAAGATCAACTAACTCAGATGAAACTGGGGGTTCAAGTAGTGACCTTCTTGGTCTGTATGGCACATCAAATACCTTCGATTATAATTTACTATTGTTTGTTATTAAGTTTCCTTCTCTTTTGTCTTGAGTGTGCAGGCCAATTTATAAATGACATTGCAGATGCAATGAACCCGGGAGATTGCAAAGTGTCATGTGTGGGGCTCCTAACAGTAACATCGGCTGCAATTTCCCCAACCTCGGTGGGTCTGTGGTGGGCGACGTCGGTGGTGGGTCCCGACCCTGCTGCTGGCTCCAGCCCACTGTGTAGAATGATTTTACTTTGATTGGGCTTGTTAAGCCCGCCCAATGAGTTTGCCGTGACTTGATGACGCGTCATCAGCCAGTTTCCTTAAAGGGACCATGCGCAAATTGATTTTGACAGTTGTGTTGTCAGTGTTCTACAGCATTGAGGTGCTGCAAGCACTGCACAGAGGTGCACACCTGCACCCAAGCTCTCCCATGACTCCCTCCATATGCTTATGGAGGGAGACACAGCTCGCAGGGAGTTTCTCTCCCCTTCCAATGGGCAGAAGAGACCTCTCCAGGAAACCAATGCAGCCTGGTTGCACATTGCACAGGAGGGCACAAGCAGGGATGTCGTCAGGAGGGCCAGGCTGCAGTGACACAAACCTTTCAATTATCTCAGTAAATCAAGAAATGTTACTGCAAAGTCACACTCAACCTCACCCTGCTGTGCCACTCATCACATTCCCATCACTCAGCCTTCCCTACCCTACTCCTGCACATCCTTACTCACACCAACTTACCTTGCACCTCCACCCATCCCTGTCTATCTACATTATCACTTCCCCATCTCACTAGCCACCCCTCACACTCACACTCATCCTAGTCCAATCATACCAACTAACAACACACAAGGGTAGGCACTTGTGTGTTTTAGCCAATGTTCATGTAAAGTTTCTGTTAATGTGGTGTCAACCATTGAAACCTTTATTTTCAAAACTTTGCGTTCTTGGACAGATCTGTGTGCATCTTTGGAAGTGGCTGAGTGAGTTTATGGTGTTGGTGTGGGGTGGTGCCAACCTGATGTATCACGTGGCAGCCAGGGTGTACAGTGTCAAGTGAAGTAAATCTGGCCATGGTGAGGCCATCGCTGCCCTCCTGGACAGCAATGTGGTCGGGTGCTGATGCCCTGTGTCCTGTGCAGCATCAGGTGATTGCGGAGAAGGTTGGTGTTGTTGGTGCTGCTGGTGTTGGGACTGGTTGTGGTGGGATTCTGAGGACCAAGGTGAGATAGTTTCAAGTGCACTGATGCTGATGGAATAGATGGCAAGTGAAGTTCAGATGACAGAAGCGATCTGTCAATGATGAGAGAGGTTGTTCCAGTGAGGTGTCACTGGATACAGGGTTTGCTCCAAACACTTGCAAGCTGCATAAAGCTCAATCTGTCTTCCAAATGCAGTAAGCAACAGCTTCTGAGCTTGGAAAGTGAACCGCTGTGAGATGGGAGCTTTTATAACACATTTGCAACTGCCATGTAATGAGATGATTCCGTGGTCATACAACTCCCGACCTCCTTACCTGACGTGATCCTCGAGCAGCGTGGACCTCATGGGCGGCCTTGTAAAATGGTAAGATGAGCTCAAAATACTTTTCAATGGGCTGTTAACAAAGTCATAATGACCTGAATTGCCTCCCCCGCCGCTGCATGTCGGGTCTGTTCAGCCTTGACAGACCCGACATTTGGGAAAGTCGGGTGGCGGTGGGTTGACAGCAGGGTCCCAACCCACCACTGAAGGTGCTCGCTGACCCCCCGAAAAATTCCCCCATCATCTCTGAAAAATTCAGAACAATTTTATTTCCTGCTTATAAAATAACTAGATCAATAGTGCTAGTAAGACTTGAAGAGGTGGGGCTCGATTTTAATTCCCGAGGTAGGTTGGAGTTGGGTTGCGTGGTGGGTGGGTTCCGGAGCCGCTTCTGGCGGGATCAGCTGCTGATGTCCCATTTTAATGAAATCAGCTTGTTGATTTCAATGGGGCGCGCTGGCCGGTCCAATGAGCGTGATCGGGTCGGCTGGCCGCCTCTGATGACATCATCATCGCAGCTAGTTTTAAATCTCCCATTCAGCCTGAGCCTTTCTCTTCTGCATTCTGATACTCAGTGAGATTGCTCTAACCACAATGACTTCTTCCAGAGGCAAGGCAGCTCCTCGATTTAATGATGAGTCCCTCCATGTTCTTGTCGAAGCTGTCAGAGGGCGTAGGGAGATTCTCTTCCCTCCTGATGGCTGGAGGAAGCCTCCTCAGCAGACCAAGGCAGCCTGGCTGCGCATTGCTCAGGAGGTCAGCGCAAGGTCCACATGTTCATGCTTGTGGATCCAGGGCAGGAAACGCTTTAATGATCTTGTGCGAACATCAAAAGTGAGTATCCCATCACACTTACCTGCAATCTGCTTCCCTTCTCTTCTCATCAGCTTGTAAGCCTCCTCCTCCACATCCCACCTTACCCTTACTTCCCTTGCACCCTTTCCTATCCATCCCTGTCTCTGTACTGAATCACTTCAGAATCCTGCCTATGCACCCCTCACACTCGCTCTCACTGTCGTGCAGTGACAACAACTAACAACGCACAGGGAGCTAGCTTCCTCTTGGCACCTTACCCCATCTTCATCTCCCTCAAAGCTTCTATGGTAGGGATTCTTCACACTCACTCCATCACTGTGGTTGAAATGCTGCTTGTGTCCTTTCTTGCAGGAAAAGGTAGCCCACAATAAGAGGGAGATAGCAATGACTGGAAGAGGAACACCGACCCTAGCAACATTGACAAGTGCTGAGGAGGCTGCACACAAAATTGTTGGAGGTGGCGAGGACCTGGAAGTGGGCGATGGAGAGACGGGCACACGAGAGGAAGCTGGTGACATAATAGAGTTTCATCCCTCTCATTGATATTTAGTGATTGACTGCAATGGCATATGATGTTCATAGAGAATCACGTTGTATAATCTGCTCAAAAGGATGTGTCAGCTACATCAATATCAGATGTCTAAATCATGCCTTTACTCTCCCACAGGACCATAGAGCGCCCCCCTCCCCATGATCCAGGACGAAGAGCTGGACATCTCCTCAGAGGAACCTGAAGCCTCAGAGAGACCAGCATCACCAGGACTCGGCGCACCCAGCACCAGCGCAGCAACACACACCTCGGTGGGGTCCTCGCGAGTTAGAGTAGTGTTGCCACCTGGTCTAGCACAGCGCACAAGTGACCATCAGCAGATGGTGGAGACAGCGACAGCGGTGGAGACAGCGACAGCAGTGGAGAGTCTTCGGTGGAGGTCATAGCAATCTCCTAGCTGCACTGAGCTGCATGCAAACACTGTGGCCTAGAAATTCGGTGGGCTGCGCCACCAGTTAGCACCTAAAGAGGGCACTCAGTGGCTTTAGCGCCACTGGCCACGCCTCCCGTGATATTTAGTTGGGGCGCTAATGGCGGCGTTAGCCTGTTGCACTGCGCCGCCACCGATGATGTCATCGGTGTGCGCAACGCCCCGCTACCGCCCCGATCTCGATATTCGGTAGCGCCCGCCTCTGTAGCACCATTTGCAAATCACGCCCGGTTCACGGGGCCTACCTGTGGCGGCAGTGGCGCAAATTAAGGTGGAGGTGCGGGGCGGCTGGTTTTTTCGGCGGCCGCCTGCCAGCACCTCCGTCCCCGGCCTCCTGATCTCCCCCCGCGGCAGTGCCAGCTGTTTTCTGAGAGTCCGGCACTTCTCCTCGGTGCCGGGCTCTTTTGCCGGCACTCGCGATCTCTGATCACGTTGGTGCAGGCCCCTCCCCCTTAAGAATGGGAGGAAGGCCGGCAGTACCGCAGCGCGCCGTGCCACAGCATGTGGTGCTGCGGCACGTTGCGCTGCGATATTCAGTTTCAGCGCCCTAAGAGGGACGCGGAGCACCTTAAGCCTTGCCCCGTGTCCCTCTTGGGGCGCTCAAGCTGAATTTCCGGCAGTCGCAACTGCTCCGATCGCTGCGCTAATTACGGCGCCCAGGCGAGCTTGGCGCCCCGTTTGCGGCTCCACAGAATTTCTCCCCCTGTGCCTCTGGGGCCATCCAGAAAAAGAGCGTCTCGGGAAATACAGGAACAAGTGCAGGTGTCTCTGGAAGGGTTTGCCTCCAGGGTTAGTGCGAGTGTGGAGAGAGTGGAGGAGTCCATCTGTAACATCAGCACTGCTGTGGTGGAGGCAATGGCACATGAACGCACCACCATGAATAGGATGGCAACCTCCGTGGAATGGATGGCTACTGCCTTGGAGGAAATAAATTGCCAGAGTCAGGAAAACATGGTGGCTGTTCAAAATAGAATGTCATCTCTGGAGGATCGATGGGCAGCTATTGAGCAGAGACACCAGAGCTTCATGGATGTCCTTGTGATGAGGACTGCCAGTGCAGATATGGGTCCTCATGGTCCCCCTGATGTGCAGCAAGGTGCTCTCCAGCCACTTGCCAGTACTGAGGTGCAGCTGACCCATGAGAGGGATGTTGTTGGCAGGACACAAGGAAGTGTGGGCTCCTCTCAAAGTGCTCGCATGACCATGCCACTGCGGAGCCCTCAGTCAGAGACCCACTTTGCAGAGACAACTGAGATGGCCATTTCAGCCCCTGCACAGCCGCAGGAAGAGCAGACTGTTAAAGAGCCCTCCCAGGCTCCCAAACCCAGAGCATGCCCGCCAAAGGCGTCTAAGCAGGCGCAGCATCCTAGTCAGCAAGGGGCCTCTACACCTGCTGAAGCCACAGGGGAAGCATTATATAGAAGCACGCGTAAGAGAAAGATTAAACACATAGGGCTGAAAATTCAGTAGGGTTAGCGCCCATTTTGCGGCGCTAGAGGGCCTAGCGCCGCAATGATAGCCGTTTCTGAAATTCACTTCGGCGCTGCCATCGGCGTTAACCGGTTGTGCTGCGCCGGCACCGATGACGTCATCGGTGTGCGCAGCGTCCCGGTTGCCGTGGCAACGCGCCCGAACGCCGAAATTCAGTTGCGGCCGCCTCGCCCGTGGCAGCCGCAACTAAGACTCTGGCAACCGAGTCTTACACAAGTTAGCGCCGGCGCATTAAGGTCGCACGGCGGCCGGCCGCTTTCCCGCCGGCCGCCTGCCCGCACCTCCCTCCCCGGACTCCTCCACCCCCCCCCCGCGGAACAGATGCGTCTGGCCTGCAAGCCCGGCACTTGTCCGAGGTGCCGGGCTCATTTTTGAAAAAATCAAACGGCCAGCGATCGGGTGAAGGCAGCGCCTCCTTAGCGGGAGGAGGAGGCCTGCACTTCCCCAGCCTGCCGCACCGCATCGGGTGCCGCAGCGCCGGATTAGCGCCGCAATGCGGCACTCAGCGCCCATTGGGAGGCACTCACGCCTGCCAGTAGCGCCGGCAGCCGTCTGGGCGCGGCGCTACTGAATTTTTGGCGCGTGCAAGGGAATTAGCGCCGGCGCTAAATTTCCGGCGCTAAAGCCCTGGCGCGGCGTCAACTCAATTTCTAGGCCATATAGTCACAAGGGGATTCACGTGGGTGTTTTGTCTTTTTTTTTCTGACTGTTCTTGGCTTATGATCCTTTTGTGCTGTGTAAAAGAAAAATTATGGCAAACAGTTGATTGTGTGGTCTACGTGTTCTGGGATATGGCAAAAGTGCATTGAGGGCTCAGGGCGACTTGCTTTTGTAATGCTGATGGTGAAAGTGATAGGAAATAACAGGGTATAGCAGAGATGATGTATGACGTTGGACAAATATCGCCTACAATTAGAGAGCCATATGGTAGCCACCTATGGTTGAAGAGTACGCTTATGCTAATATGGTGTGGAGATGCCGGAGTTGGACTGGGGTGGACAAATGTAAAAAATCACACAACACCAGGTTATAGTCCAAGAGCTTTATTTGAAATCACAAGCTTTCGGAGCGCTGCTCCTTCGTCAGGTGAAGTGGAGAAATGCATAAAGACATAAAGACACAGCTTATATAGTCAGAGAATCATGTCAGATGTTTACAGGTAATGTTTCCAACTGCCATTTATCACACCTCGGCAGAGAGATAATCACAGCAATCAAAGGTGTGAATGGTGTCCAAACAGGTCAGTCAGGAAAACATTACATCAAAGAACAATGAGGTGGGGTCACAAGGGGTCAAATATTGCAGATGCTGGGGTCTGTATGAAAAACAAAAAAACAGACAAAAAACATTTTTTTTGCTGGAAATACATCTCGGCACTCTACACCAGTATCCCCCACGATGACGGCATCGCTGCGACAGCCTCAGTACTCAACACCAACAACAGCCAATCTCCAGACGCCATCCTACAACTCATCCGCTTCATCCTTGACCACAATGTCTTCACCTTCGACAACCAGTTCTTTACCCAAACACACGGAACAGCCATGGGGACCAAATTCGCACCCCAATACGCAAACATCTTCATGCACAAGTTCGAGCAAGACTTCTTCACTGCACAGGATCTCCAACCGACGCTATACACCAGATACATCGACGACATTTCCTTCCTATGGACCCACGGCGAAGAATCACTGAAAAGACTACACGATAACATCAACAAGTTCCATCCCACCATCAAACTCACCATGGACTACTCCTCAGAATCGGTTTCATTCCTGGACACACGAATCTCCATCAAAGACGGACACCTCAGCACTTCACTCTACCGCAAGCCCACGGACAACCTCACAATGCTTCACTTCTCCAGCTTCCACCCCAACCACGTTAAAGAAGCCATCCCCTATGGACAAGCCCTGCGAATACACAGGATCTGCTCAGACGAGGAGGAACGCGATGGACACCTACAGACACTGAAAGACGCCCTTGTAAGAACGGGATATGACGCTCGACTCGTCGATCGACAGTTCCGACGGGCCACAGCGAAAAATCGCATAGACCTCCTCAGAAGACAAACACGGGACACAACCAACAGAGTACCCTTCGTCATCCAGTACTTCCCCGGAGCGGAGAAACTACGCCATGTTCTTCGCAGCCTTCAACGTGTCATTGATGACGACGAACACCTCGCTAAGGCCATCCCCACACCTCCACTACTTGCTTTCAAACAGCCGCCTAACCTCAAACAGACCATCGTTCACAGCAAATTACCCAGCTTTCAGGAGAACAGCGACCACGACACCACACAACCCTGCCACAGCAACCTCTGCAAGACATGCCAGATCATCAACACAGATACCATCATCTCACGTGAGGACACCACCCACCAGGTACATGGTACATACTCATGTGACTCGGCCAACGTTGTCTACCTCATACGTTGCAGGAAAGGATGCCCCGGAGCATGGTACATCGGCGAGACCATGCAGACACTGCGACAACGGATGAACGGACACCGCGCAACAATCACCAGGCAGGAGTGTTCCCTCCCAGTCGGGGAACACTTCAGCAGTCAAGGACATTCAGCCTCCGATCTTCGGGTAAGCATTCTCCAACGCGGCCTTCGAGACACACGACAACACAAAATCGTCGAGCAGAAACTGATAGCCAAGTTCCGCACCCATGAGGACGGCCTCAACCGAGATCTTGGGTTCATGTCACGCTACATGTAACCCCACCTGACGCAGTGTCATCCAGACTCGAGTCGACATTGGCTTGTTCTCTCGACACAGATGCGGCCGGACCTGCTGTGATTTCCAGCAAAAAAAATGTTTTTTGTCTGTTTTTTTGTTTTTCATACAGACCCCAGCATCTGCAATATTTGACCCCTTGTGACCCCACCTCATTGTTCTTTGATGTAATGTTTTCCTGACTGACCTGTTTGGACACCATTCACACCTTTGATTGCTGTGATTATCTCTCTGCCGAGGTGTGATAAATGGCAGTTGGAAACATTACCTGTAAACATCTGACATGATTCTCTGACTATATAAGCTGTGTCTTTATGCATTTCTCCACTTCACCTGATGAAGGAGCAGCGCTCCGAAAGCTTGTGATTTCAAATAAAGCTGTTGGACTATAACCTGGTGTTGTGTGACTTCTTACATTTATGCTAATATGGCATGGCAGTGTGCATAACCTGCTTGACGGGCTGCAGTGAACTGGAAGGATGTTGCATTGGTCCCCACAGGGCATGCAAGGTGCCCCTCATCCTCCTCCTCCTCCTCTTCCCAGGAAGATCTGCGCTGAGCCCCGCGGCTGATACTCCTCCGATTATGAGGACCAGGATGAGAGGGCATAAATTTTTCCCATCCCCTTGCTATAGATTTCATTTGAGGCAACAAGCTTGCAAGCGCACAGTCGAAGTGGCCTGAAATTATTCCATTCATGTCACACTGCAGATGGGTGTCAGCTTGAACAGTCACAAGGTCAGTAGATGTGCAAAATCTTATTCCATCCCTACAATGGCAAAGTTGTTGCATTTGAATATTAGCCATGTTGCAGGGGCGCTTTTAATGCGCTCCACCAATGCATACAAATCATGTCCTCCGGCAACTCATCTCCTTGAACCTGGCCTGTTTCTGACAAGACAGGAAACAGGAGCCAGAAGCATGAAAATGGGAAACCACTATCAAAATAGGATTAGCAAGGCAGTTAACAGGCTGTTAAGTGCCTTAACTACCTGTCCCACCAGTTCCAGTCGGGTGAGTTTGGGAGTGGCTGAACAGACACTCACGAAAATCAGGTGGGGGTGGGATGGAGGTGGGTTGG
The DNA here is from genome assembly GCF_052327205.1 of Somniosus microcephalus. Classification (NCBI taxonomy): domain Eukaryota; kingdom Metazoa; phylum Chordata; class Chondrichthyes; order Squaliformes; family Somniosidae; genus Somniosus; species Somniosus microcephalus. The sequence goes on from NC_141010.1 coordinate 22,870,712, forward strand.
GTGTCTGAAGCCATTTTTTCCGAGTTTCGCTACAGACCTGCCTCCAAACCTGCGTCCTCAGGGCTATTAAAATCGAGGCCGTGATCACTGCAAAAATATATTGGTCTATCCAAACTTGAACATTTTCTGACTGGCAGTCAAACAGTTAATCTCAGTAAGTATTTAGACAACACTACAATCTTCCTTTGATCTTTATCGCAGGTAACTGTTCCCTTTCTGTCAATCTTTCTGTCTCCTTGGTCAGGATCTCAAAGACTTTAAGACTCTCAGATCAAGCCCCGGCCTCTTGCAGCTAACTTGTTTGATTATTGAGGCATGACATGGTAACTGTTACCTTCCACTCGAACCTGTTTGCTCTTACCTGTCCTTTGTTGTATACACAGCGCTACAATGACCTGCCTTCTGTCTTCTAGTTGAAGAAATTGTGTAAGATCTTGAGTTTTACAAGGAATTATGCGTTACTTAGGATGTAGAATACAGTAAACTCTCGATATATGCACATCTAACATAAACATATCTTGGTTCATTGATGCTCTCTCTCCCTGAATGCCAGACAGAAATACAAGGAAGGGATTTTACAAATTATTTGATCTGAATTTCTCAGAGATGATGCTATTATTATATTATTAACATCACTTTGCAATCTCCTGATTCATTGCAATAACATGTGTACAATAGCCTGCAGACCCGAGACAGCAGAGAAGGAAATTTAATAACAAACAATTTTTCTGTTAATAAGGAAGCTGCAAACAATTTGTGTGAGCTGTTGCATGTCACAGAGTGCTGTAGTGAAGGACTATTGTATTAGAATCTCTAGGATAAAGGCAGTATGATGGGATGTGCACTTTTACCTATAATTTCCTTGAGTTCCTGTGGTAGGAAAACAATGGACAAGATACCAAGCAATATCTCTGAGGAAGGGGCAGAGGGAGAAAGAAAATCAGAGGGGTAATTGGGTTGCTCTAATGCTCCCAGCATCCAGATCAGAGGAGTATTGCTGGACATCTGGAAACAAATCACTTACCCTTTTGGTCACAGCTGGCGATGTGACCCAGAAAGATGTGGGAGGTGGGGGGGGTGAAATAAATAACGTGGCAAAATACAGGAACTCACCTCCTGTAAGTCTGGTTGGTTAAAGGATATTGATTTTCTGACCCTGTAACATGATTCTATTATCTGTGTGCAAATAATTATTCATGGCAGAAGTACAGGAATGTTAAGGAATGGTTCAGTTCGTGAATATATACAATGGACTGAACAAAAAGTCTCAATTTCTTGAACTATCATATTTAAGAATTAATATTTTGCAATTATATCCTGACTACCTTTGTGATGAATATACGTGATATAATTCATTTTCTCCATTTTTTTCTTTTCTTTGCATCTGCCCATACAATACTCAAGCATGAGATATCTAAGCATGCAGAGCTGCTTCCAGACCTCCGTAACTCAACATTAAAGTGTGAGAGCATGTACACGCATGTGCGAATGCACGCATGTGTGTGTCTCCAAGGATGCAGCTTCCTTCAACCTCCTTTTCCTTCTACAGAAATGTTTTTTTTCCCCCTGGTCACCACTTCCTGGGTCGGACAGAGTGCTGAGGCGTCCGTGCAACAAGTGTAAACATGTCCACCTTTAAAGACCAAACTGCATGCACTTAGCAAAGAATGGAGGCTGGCAGTATGCCCCTGCTTGTGATGTTACTGCTGGATAAATACAGTCAGGCTTCAAGAACAAAGCGATTTTCCAAGTTCCATAGTGTTAAAAGAGCCAGCTGATAATCTGCTTGTCTGATGCATTTTTAAAAATTAAATTGTAGCTATTTACTTTATGGTGCATTACTGTCAGCTTGGTTCAGTTGGAAGCACTCTCACTGCTGAGTCAGACGATCATGGACTCCAGTCAGTCCAGGACTGATTTTGGCTGACACTCTAGTGAGGAACTGAGTGAGTGCCACATTGTCAGAGGTTCCATCTTTTGGATGAGGTGTCCAACTGAGATCTTGCTCACCTGTCTCAGTGCTTCAGTTGGACCTTAAAGATCCCTATTCAAAGACGGCCCAAGAGTTGTTCTGGAAACCTGATCAACATTGCTCCCTCAACCAACATCGCCAAAAGCAGATTAACTTGTCATTCACCTCACGCGCTTGTGGGATCTCGCCATGTGAAAAATACTTGCAAAACAATCACCGTATTTCAAAGTAATTTGTTGAATGTAAATGTTTTTGAGACATGGTAAAATGCTATAAAATTGCATTTTTTTTTTAGATCCCATTGTTCGTGATCCCATCTACTGATGCTTTTTATCTCGCTAACCCTTGGCAGCTCTTCTGGGTGTGTTTTCCCATTGTTTGCACAGACTCTTCTTTTGATTCTCATCCCTTTCAATGCTGTCTAGTGTCCAGTGCAAATGCAACTCTGAGGGTCTGTGACTGGCACTTTCACAGATGCATTTGGATTCTAAGAGCCAGGTGCCCCAAGTGCCTCAGAACAGAAGTGTTTCCTGAACAATGCTAGTGTCTCAGTGCTCAGTGTTTTACAGTTTAATGTAATGTAGGAAGATTAATTGTGAATTGTTCAAATTTGGCGCCACCTACCTCGCCAATCTCTATGAAAATAGTGAGGATATGGTGGGCAGATTGGTGGTAATGAGCACTGACTTAATTCTTGATGGACAACATTCCAAGTGACATTGATTGCTCCTGTTTTTGCACTGTGTGGAACAAGCTGTTCTCCCTGTCGGCAATTCACGTGATTTGTGAATTTTCATTCCGAGTGCAGACTTGTTTTGATGATGTCATCTGCCAGCTTTCAGCTCACACTGTTGTGAGAGGATGAAACAGGATTCACTCGACTTTAAAGATGAGACAAAGAGGCTGCAGTCCTTTGATGTTCAGAGCATTTCCAGACATGGGCAGACAACCTTCTGCTTTGAGTGTCTTAAAAGTTCTGAGACTAACAGGTACAGTAGCATTTCAGCACTGCAGAACTAAATATGATGAGATTAAATAACACCTTCCAGATATTCATGCTAAAAGTTAACCCTTTCAATATGCAATTGTAATGTGAAAACCTCTACTATAAGTGTATTGGTTATAGACTGTAGGGTAAACATTCGTCTTGGTGGCAGCAGAAAATGGGCATTATCGCATTGGTCGCTTGTCATATGTCCCGCTTGATATTTAGTTCTATTGAAGTCAATGGAACTGAATATCAGATGGGGCGTATAATGGGCAGCAGATACGATACCACCTGTTTTGCTCTAATGCCCAAGACAAATTTCTACCCCTATGTAAGGCTACCATATTTTGATAAATGTTGGTATTGAATTGGCAAAGATCAGTAGCTTTCCAATTGATAGCATACATTTCCATGTGGGCCCTTGGATCAATGTGACTCTATTTAACATTGTGTGCACCACTGTGCAATAAGTATATTGTAATGGAAAGAAGCAGTGTTTATTTATGTAGAATTATTGGACAAAATGGGCTAAGTGTAGAAACCAGTGGATTGTACTTCTGAATATTCTGACCTTGTTTTTTTTTGGTATCCTTTATCGTCTAAAGACGCTGACTCATGCTCGGGTATGACTCTGTGACACCTTACAATACCTCGCCCAAGAGGCCATTTTTCATGTGAGCCTAGACAGCAAGTCCTGGAGGGCTACTTGACCAAGGGAGGCATTACAGTCCTTGCCCAACATCAACCAAGTACTTTCCAGCAGAGATCACCGATGGGCAATGTGAAGGAAAGAAATACTTGTATTTATATATATATACAGTAGTACATTTCATGGCCTCAGGATGTCCCAAAGCGCTTTACAGCCAATGAAATACTTTTGAAGTGTAGCCACTGTTGTAATGTAGGAAACGCAGCAGCCAATTTGCACACAGCAAGGTCCCACAAACAGCAAATAGTGAAGAAGGAACCCTGACTGATTTCCACCTCTGCACCCCCTCAAGCCCTGGGACACTGAGATCAATTGTATTGTCCTTACCGTCAACTCAGATAAAGAAAGAAAGATTTATATTTATATAGCGCCTTTCACAATCACTGGGCATCTCAAAGCGCTTTACAGCCAATGAAGTACTTTTGGAATGTAATCACAGATGAGATCAAACCCAACCCAGGCTGGGAACTGAACCCAGGGCCTTTTTGGTCTTTATAGTTCCAAATTGAGAAGCAAATCTAGCAATAGAACAATAAAGAGAGCTATAATCTGAGCTCAAATTGAAAGTTGTTTTACAGAAAATAGCATGAATAAAGATTGAATTTACCATTAATTTATTAAAATCAAACGTAGACATCTTCTGCATATATCCCCAGACAAATATGGAGACGCTCAGTAACCATATTGAAGTGTGCAGCTGTTTCAGTCTGTAACTACAACTGTACAAGAAGTATTATAATCTACTGTTACCAGTTATATAAATCCAAATGATTTAAGATATTCTGTTTTTCAATATGCACCTTTGTACAATATTGTATATGAAATACATATTGCAGCACCAGTAGCAAGAAAGCAGTTCCCAAGGGCGAGGAGACTGCTCTCTAAGCTGTTGATCTATTTACATTACCTGAGGATTTGATACCCGATTCCTCCGTACAATGAAAGTGTGATAAGTGCTGCGATGTGCACACGTGCCATACTGTAACATGCATATGTATCTGTTCTCTAACCCTTCCCCAGGGGACAGGGAAAGACTGTACAGAATTTCCGAGTGCAAAGCTACTTTGCCAGCCAGTATGGATTCGCTGAGAGACTCTGATTGATTTTGGTCTCCCAGTGAGAAATCAACAGGAAGTGGGCAGGGCAATAGCAAAGGTCACTCGGAGGAGCTAACGGGGGTTAATTGTTATTTCTCTTTAAATCATTAAGATTACTTAAGCAGTTTAAGTAAAGGGGAAAAGTTAAATATTTGGGATTCTGTTGGTTTAAGAAGAGTAAAACAAGGTAACACTGCAGTAGGAGTAAATTGGCACAGCAGGCAGTGGAAACCAGTTCTCTAACCAATCAGCAGGGGTGACTCATTTGGCTGTAAACAAACAAACAGTATAAAAAGACCAGTGCTAGTGCGAGCAAGCACTGAGTGCGAGTCAGCAGAGAGTGCTGTGAGTTTGGGTAAGTGTGAGTTAGGGTAAGTGGGGTGTTAGGTGCTCTTTTCAAACTTTAACTCTGTGGGTTATAGTTAATAAGGCCTTTCTGGTGCAGAGTGACTGTTGGTAAACCATTTAACTGGTGTAATTTGAGGGATTGATTTAATTTAAATCCAATTAATTAAAGGGGATACTAGCATCTATAATTGGGCAGAGGGTGTCCATAACTAACAATAAAAAATTTAATTAGTTACATAGAATGGAGCAGGTGATGTGTTACTGTTGCGAGATGTGGGAGCCGGTGGACCCCATTGAGGCTCACTGTGATTACATCTGTGACAAGTGTCTGCTGCTACAGGAACTCCAGCTCCGTGTTGATGAGCTGGAGTCTGAGCTTCAGACACTGTGACACATCAGGGAGGGGGAGAAGTACCTGGAATCTGTGTTTCAGGAGGTGGTCACACCTATGAAGTTAATTAATTCAGATGTAGCCCATGGTCAGGGACAGGATGGTGTGACTACGAGTGAGGCAGGTACGGGGATCCAGGAGGTAGTGTTGGAGGAGCCGCAGCCCTTGCTCTTGTCCAACAGGTTCGAGGTTCTTACTCCCTGTGGGGACAGGAGCAGGGACTGCAGGGAGGATGAGCAATCTGGCCACAGCACCATGGAATGGGGGGCCATTCAAGAGCGGGGAGTAAATAGAAATGTTGTAGTGGTAGGGGATAGAATTATTAGGGGGATAGATAGAGTTATCTGCAGCCGAGAGCGAGAGTCCCGAAGGCTGTGTTGCCTACCCGGTGCCAGGGTTAAGGACATCTCCTCTGGGCTGGAAAGAAACTTGCAGTGGGAGGGGCTGGATCCAGTTGTCGTGGTCCATGTTGGTACAAACAACGTAGATAGGACTAGGAAGCCGGTTCTGTTAAAGGAGTATGAGCAGCTAGGGGTCAAATTAAAAAACAGAACCTCAAGGGTAATAATCTTTGGATTATTGCCTGAGCCACGAGCGAATTTGGCTAGGACAAATAAAATTAGAGAGTTAAATGCGTGGCTCAAAGACTGGTGTGGGAGAAATGGGTTTTGCTTCCTGGGACACTGGCACCAGTACTGGGGCAGGAGGGAGCTGTTCCGTTGGGACGGGCTTCACTTGGCCAGTGCTGGGACTAGAGTCCTGGCGGATCATATAACTAGGGCTGTAGAGAGGGCTTTAAACTAACTAGTGGGGGGGAGGTTCCTAGAGAGCAAATAATAAAAATGACAACAGAGAAGGTCATAGACTTAGGTAGCAGTGGGGAAATTAAAAACCAGAGCGTGTCAGGAAGGGGCAGAAGGTATGGAGTAAAAGGTAAAGTAATAAAACGGGCAAAAGCAGGGACTAAGTATCACAAAACATATTTGAAAGTTCTCTATCTGAATGCACGTAGCATTCGTAACAAAATAGACGAGTTAATGGCACAAATAACTACATATGGTTATGATCTTGTGGCCATTACAGAAACATGGCTGCAGGGTGACAATGCCTGGGAATTAAACATACCAGGTTATTTAACGATCAGGAAGGACAGGCAGGAAGGAAGGGGAGGTGGGGTGGCTATATTAATAAAGGAAGGAATCACTGTAATACAGAGAAATGATATTGGGTCAAAAGATCAGGATAATGAAACAGTTTGGGTGGAGATAAGGAATAATAAGGGGAAAAAAACATGAGTGGGCGTAGTCTATAGGCCTCCGAACAGTTGCAACTCTGTTGGACGGAGTATCAATCAGGAAATAGTTGAGGCTTGTAATAAGGGAACATCTATAATTATGGGGGATTTTAACTATCATATTAATTGGACAAATCAAATTGGGCAGGGCTGCCTTGAGGATGAGTTCATTGAGTGTATTAGGGATGGGTTTCTTGAGCAGTATGTAACTGAACCGACCAGGGGGCAAGCAACCTTAGATCTGGTCCTGTGTAACGAGACAGGATTAATTAAAAATGTCCTAGTAAAGGATCCCCTTGGAATGAGTGACCATAACATGGTTGAATTCCGTATTCAATTAGAGGGTGAGAAGGTTGGCTCTCAAACAAGTGTGCTAAGCTTGAATAAAGGAGACTATGAAGGTATGAGAGTGGAATTGAGTAGAGTGGATTGGGAAAATAGATTAAAGGGTAAGACGATACATGATCAGTGGTGTACATTTAAGGAGTTATTTTACAACTTCCAAAAAATATATATTCCACTGAGAAGAAAAGGGTGTAAAAGAAAAGACAGCCATCCGTGGCTAAGTAAAGAAATTAAGGATAGTATTCGACTAAAAACAAGGGCATATAAGGTAGCCAAATCTAGTGGGAGGATAGGGGATTGGGAAAACTTTAAAAGACAGCAAAAAATAACAAAAAGATTGATTAAGAAAGGGAAGATAGATTATGAAAGTAAATTAGCAAAAAATATAAAAACAGATAGTAAGAGTTTTTATAGTCATATAAAAAGAAAAAGGGTGGCTAAAGTAAATGTTGGTCCCTTAGAGGATGAGACCGGGAAATTAATGGTGGGAAATATGGAGATGGCAAAAACACTGAATGAATATTTTGTATCAGTCTTTACAGTAGAGGACACTAAGAATATCCCAACACTGGACAAACAGGGGGCTATAGTGGGGGAGGAGCTAAACACGATCAAATTCACTAAGGAAGTGGTACTCGGTAAAATAATGGGACTCAAGGCGGATAAATCACCTGGACCTGATGGCTTACATCCTAGGGTCTTGAGGGAAGTGACGGTAGGGATTGTGGATGCATTGGTAATAATTTTCCAAAACTCCCTGGACTCAGCAAAGATCCCGGCAGACTGGAAAACTGCTAATGTAACACCCTTATTTAAAAAGGGCAGTAGACAGAAGGCTGGAAACTATAGACCGGTTAGCCTAACATCTGTGGGAGGTAAAATTTTGGAATCCATTATTAAGGAGACAGTAACAGGACATTTGGATAAACATAATTTAATAGGACAAAGTCAGCATGGTTTTATGAAGGGGAAGTCATGTTTGACAAATTTGCTGGAGTTCTATGAGGAAGTAACATATAGGGTGGATAAAGGGGAACCAGTGGACGTAGTGTATTTAGACTTCCAAAAGGCATTTGACAAGGTGCCACTCAAAAGATTATTGCTTAAGATAAAAAATCACAGGATTGGGGGTAATATTCTGGCATGGATAGAGGATTGGCTATCTAACAGAAGGCAGAGAGTTGGGATAAATGGTTCATTCTCAGACTGGCAATCAGTTACTAGTGGTGTTCCGCAGGGGTCAGTGCTGGGTCCCCAACTCTTTACAGTCTATATTAATGATTTGGAGGAGGGGACCGAGTGTAACATATCAAAGTTTGCAGATGATACTAAGATGGGAGGGAAAGTAGTGAGTGAGGAGGACATAAAAAACCTGCAAGGGGACATAGACAGGCTAAGTAAGTGGGCAGAGATTTGGCAGATGGAATACAATACTGGAAAGTGTGAGGTTATGCACTTTGGCAGGAAAAATCGTAGAGCAAGTTATTATCTTAATGGCAAGAAACTGGAAAGTACTGAAGTACAAAGGGATCTGGGTGTCCTGGTGCACGAAACTCAAAAGGTTAGTATGCAGGTGCAGCAAGTGATTAAGAAGGCCAATGGAATGTTGGCTTTCATTGCTAGGAGGATAGAATATAAAAACAGGGAGGTATTGCTTCAGTTGTACAAGGTATTGGTGAGGCCGCACCTGGAATACTGCATACAGTTTTGGTGTCCATACTTAAGAAAAGACATACTTGCTCTCGAGTCAGTACAAAGAAGGTTCACTCGGTTAATCCCGGGGATGAGGGGATGGTCATATGAGGAGAGGTTGAGTAGATTGGGACTCTACTCATTGGAGTTCAGAAGAATGAGAGGCGATCTTATTGAAACATATAAGATTGTGAAGGGGTTGGATCGGATGGATGCGGGGAGGATGTTCCCGATGATGGGTGAAACTAGAACTAGGGGGCATAGTCTTAGAATAAGGGGCTGCTCTTTCAAAACTGAGATGAGGAGGAACTACTTCACTCAGAGGGTGGTAGGTCCATGGAATATGCTGCCCCAAAAAGCTGTAGAAGCTACATCATTACATAAATTTAAAACAGAAATAGACAGTTTCCTAGAAGTAAAGGGAATTAAGGGTTACGGGGAGCGGGCAGGAATTTGGACATGAGTCTAGGTTCGGATCGGTCATGGCCCTGTGGGTAGCGGAGCGGGCCCAGGGGCCATGTAGCCTGATCCTGCTCCTATTTCGTGTGTCTAATTCTGTTAGATTCAGGAGATGGTTCTGTGATAGTAGATTGGCGGTTAGGATCAGATCAGCCATGATCTTATTGAATGGCGGAGCAGGCTCGAGGGGCCGATTGGTCTACTCCTGCTCCTATTTCTTATGTTCTTATGTTCCGTCCCAATTTCTGGGTCACCCTCATTTGCATGAATGAGGCGAGCTGCCAGCACATAACACACTCACTTTAGGCAACTTGCCAATGAGAGGGTGGGAAATCGGCCACTGCTAGAAACATAGAAACATAGGAGCAGGAGTAGGCCATTCGGCCCTTCGAGCCTGCTCCGCCATTCAATATGATCATGGCTGATCCTCTATCGCAATACGATATTCCCGCTCTCTCCCCATACCCTTTGATGCCTTTTGTGTCTAGAAATCTATCTATCTCCTTCTTAAATATATTCAGTGACTTGGCCTCCACAGCCTTCTGTGGTAGAGAATTCCACAGGTTCACCACCCTCTGAGTGGAAATATAGGGTTTTTAAGGGTCCGCAGCAGTTAAAGGGGAGGTGTATTTAATTATGAGGCCAAAGCAGGGAAGCCATGATGTGCAGCTACAGGAAGATGTCTGGGGGGGGGCGGGGGTTGGGGTGTGGGGGGGTGCGTGGGGGAGGAAGAGTTCCAGCAGAGCCCAGAGGTTGTCAGATTCAGATGGTGGAGCGATTTCAGGAGGGGACGGAGGACTGATGGTCAGTTGCAGGAGTCTGTGACACCAGTAATAGCATATACAAAGATGCTCATATTGAGGCCATGCAGGCTTTGGGCTCAACCATCTTCTCCATCTTTGACAGGGTGGAAGGTCGAATTGACAGGGGATTCAGTAGGATCACTGATCACTTAGAGCCTGCTGTCCTACAGATGAATAGCAGTGCTGAGCTGCAGCCCAGTAGCAGGGGTAGTTATGCAATGGGAATGGAAATGCGTGAATCGCACATGATGACAGCACCTCTGTACCCAGGGTGACAAATAGTGTGTTGACCTTTCTGAAAGCTTTTACAACCGCAATGTTATTTGAAATCTTTGCGCGTGGGCAGTGCTCTGGCTGGTGATCTTGAAATACTTACGTGACATAAATGTCCATTTTGGTATTTGGGAAGATGCTGTTGATTATGGGATGGAAAGACTGGAACAGACTTGGGGCGTGATTGTTAATTAAGGGTAGCACAGATTGTTCAGCTGAAATTCTCTTTCCTCTCTTCTTCTTAGGCAGTCCCTCGGAACTGAGGATGACGTGCTTCCACATTAAAAATGAGTTCTCAGGTAACTGATGAGTCCAATGCGGGACCTACAGTCTCTGTCACAGGTTGGGCAGACGGTGGTTGAAGGGGCGGGTGGGTGGGGTGCTTGGGTCGACGTGCGCTCCTTCCGCTGTTTGCACTTGGCTTCCGCTTGCTCCCGGCGAAGAGACTCGAGGTGTTCGGCGCCTTCCCGGATGCTTCTCCTCCAATTTGTGCGATCTTGGGCCAGGGATTCACAGGTGTCGGTGGGGATGTTACACTTTTTCAAGGAGACTTTGAGGGTGTCCTTGAAGCATTTCCTCTGCCCACATGGGGCTCTCTTGCCGTGTCGGAGCTCCGAGTAGAGCGCTTGCTTTGGGAGTCTCGTATCAGGCATGCGGACAATGTGACCCATCCATCGGAGCTGATCAAGCGTGGTCAAAGCTTTGATGCTGGGGATGTTGGCCTGAGCGAGAACACTGACGTTGGTTCTCTTTAATGAGCGGCTGTCTAAGAGCTCTGGCATCAGGCCAATTTTGGACCCCTGCTATTTCCTTGCAATCCTCCATGTTATCAGTGTCTTCTCCCTCATCGTGTTGCAGGCCCTGCTCTAATGGCGGCTTTATGTGTTGTCTTTGTAGCTGAACAAATGTATGCAGCACACAACAAACCATTATCATATGGGCCACTCTTTTTCTGGGCTGTACTGCAGGAAGCCACCAAACCTGTCCAGGCATTCAAATCAATGTTTGAAGACTTCTGCTGGATGAGGACTGTCGTTGACCCATGGATCTGAGCATAGCAGAGTTCTACTCCCAAGCATGAGTTCCTAAGATATGCATGGGATAGCTCTCATCTCCAAGCAGCCAGCCTTTAACATGCAGTCCAGGAGCAAACACAATGATGTAATACAAAAGCATAATGGAAGCTTAAGTGAGCACAGATCTGCATGACGCACTGCTGGTCATCACACACCAGTTGCACATTAATACAGTGGAACCCTTTGCGATTCATGAAGGCATTTGCGTTGTGTGGAGGAACCTGCAGTCAATGATGCCTACACCTAGGGGAATCTGTGGGAATCCTTCCATAGAGGAAGGGAATTAGGCAGTTGGGTTATACAACAATTCAATAGTTCCATGATCAATTTCACTGATACCAGCTTTGTATTTCTAGATTTAAAAAAAAACTGAATTCAATGTCTGAAATTGCCATGGTGGGATTGAAAGCTCATTCTCTGGATTACTAGTCCAGTAATATAACCACTGCACTACCACATTCATGAGCATGCTGCCTGTTTCAGCTCTGGCTTCCAGGAATTATTCCCCCTCCCCTGAAAATTGGGCAAGGAGGGCAGAAGATAGAAGATATGACTACTTCCTTCTGCAATGTCAGTCAAGTTTCCACATATCTTGCCACTGGAGGTGCCTTTGGAGGTACCTGTGGAAACCAACCCTTGGTTATTTGAATGGCCTCCAGAGGAAGCAGTAGGACATTGTTTACTTCACCTCATTGCCACCATTGTGGGTAATGTGGGTGACAGCATAGTGGAGTAAATAAAATAACAAAATCAATCAGCACGTAATCCAATACGGAGGGACAGCAGAAGTACTCCTGTATGACAACGTAAAATAGGAACAAGGCTCCTTACTAAAACAGGAAAGGAAGAATGTGAAACAGTTTATATGTTTTATAGTTTTTGCTATACCTCAGCTTGAAAGCTGGTTATCTCATTTAATCGCTCTGTTATCTGTTAGTATCACTGTTGTACCAGTATCAACTGCTGGAGTCCTGCACCAGTTTAGTCCTGGGTTTGCGCTACTGTACTGAACTAATATCCTTTTGTTTAGGATTTTTAACTACACCGTTTTTAGTATATAATATGATTAATTGTTTCTGGACAGCTTTCCAACAAATAAAGGACACTTCCATCGAGAACAGGGTGCAGTCAGATCTAATGTGCACCGTACATAAAATAAGAACATAAGAACATAAGAAATAGGAGCAGGAGTCGGCCATTTGGCTCTTCGAGCCTGCTCCGCCATTCAATAAGATCATAGCTGATCTTCTACCTCAACTCCACTTTCCTGCACTATCCCCATATCCCTTGATTCCCGTAATATTCAAAAATCTATCGATCTCTGTCTTGAATATACTCAACGACGGAGCCTCCACAGCCGTCTGGGGTAGAGAATTCCAAAGTTTCACCACCCTCTGAGTGAAGAAATTTCTCCTCATCTCAGTCCTAAATGGCCGACCCCTTATTCTGAGACTGTGACCCCTGGTTCTAGACTCCCCAGCCAGGGGAAACATCCTCCCTGCATCTACCCTGACAAGCCCTGTAAGAATTTTGTATGTTTCAATGAGATCACCTCTCATTCTTCTAAACTCTAGAGTATATAGGCTTAGTCTACTCAATCTCTCCTCATAGGACAATCCCCCCATCCCAGGAACCAGTCTGGTGAACCTCCGTTGCATTCCCTCTATGGCAAGTATATCCTTCCTTAGGTAAGGAGACCAAACTGTACACAATACTCCAAGTGTGGTCTCACCAGGGCCCTATATAATTGCAGTAAGACGTCTTTACTCTTATACTCAAATCCTCTTGTAATAAAGGCCAACATACCATTTGCTTTCTTAATTGCTTGCTGTAGCTGCATGTTAACTTTCAGTGTTTCGTGTACAAGGACACACAGGTCCCTCTGAACACCAACATTTCCCAATCTCTCACCATTTAAAAAATACTCTGCTTTTCTATTTTCCTACTTCACATTTCTCCACATTATTAGGGCTAGATTTTCGGGGAGCCATCAGGCGGGGTTTCAGGCATGTGTAGGGGGGGAAATCCCGAATTTGGGGGTCCCGATGCCATCCCGCCCAAAACCCCGCCCCACATAAGTTTCAGGGGCAGCGGGTACCCGCCCCGCACTGGGACCTGCCGAAACCAGGTGGGAAGGGATTAGTGCTAATTAACTGCCTGTTAACAGGTAGTTAACAGGCAGTTTTTAGCCTAATCCCTATTTTGAGGGGTTTCGTGTGGGTTTCCCGACGGCTCCAAACCACGCCAGATTAGCGAGGCAGGCCGTTGGGTTGAAGGAGTTGGAGGGGTCGCGATGTCGGCGCTCAGGTGAGTGATGGGTGCATGAGTGCAAAGGTAAGTGTGTTTGGTGTGTCTAAAGTGTGTAAAGAACTTTTACTTACCTGTACTTACCTTAACAGCCTTTCTTCCTGTAGCCATCGGGAGCGCATCACTCAGCCGGAACTGAAAGCTGAAAGTCTGCAATCTGTCAAAAGTGACAGCCTTCAGCTTTGAGTGCCGGTGAGAGTTCTAACTGAGTCTGTGCAGAATGACTCAGCTTAGAATTCAGAGTGTCAGTGTTTCACAGCTTCAAACAGCTGTGAGACACTGATATTTCATCTGTCAAGAACTCTTGACAGATGAAATTTCAGTCTGTGCCGTCACCTCTTGCCGGGTGGCCCTTAATTGGCCTGCTGAGCCCGCTAGGCGGGCTCAACAAGGTCAATCAAGGGAAAATCGTGTGGATTGGCCGGACGTCGAAGTAGGCGGGTCAAAAACCCGAAAGGGGAAGTCCCACCTTCTTCCCGACAGGTTCGGCAAAATCTACCCCTATATTTCATTTGCCATGTTCTTGCCCACTCACTTAGCCTGTCTGAATCCGCTTGAAGCCTCCTTGCATCCTCCTCACAACTTACATTCCCACCCAGCTTTGTATCATCGGCAAACTTGGATATATTACATTTGGCCCCCTCATCCTAATCATTGATGTAGATTGTGAATAGCTGAGGCCCAAGCACTGATCCTTGTGGTACCCCACTAGTTACAGCCTGCCAACCCAAAAATGACCTGGCTATTCCTACTCTCTGTTTTCTGTCCGTTAACCAATCCTCAATCCATGCTAGTATATTACCCCCAATCCCATGAGCCGGAATTTTGTTTAATAGCCTCTCCTGTGGCACCTTATCAAATGCCTTCTGAAAATCCAAATACACCACATCCACTGGTTCCCCCTTATCTATTCTGCTAGTTACAACCTCAAAAAACTCTAACAGATTTGTCAAACACAACTTCCATTTTATAAATCCGTGTTGACTCGGCCCAATCCTATTATTATTTTCTAAGTGCCCTGTTACCACATCCTTAATAATAGATTCTAGCATTTTCCCTATGACTGATGTGAGGCTAACTGGTCTGTAGTTCCTCGTTTTCTCTCTCCCTCCTTTCTTAAATAGTGGGGTTATATTTGCTACCTTCCAATCCATGGGAAACATTCCAGAATCTATGGAATTTTTGAAAATGACAACCAATGCATCCAATATCTCTATAGCCACCTCTTTCAAAACCCTAGCATGCAGGCCATCAGGTCCAGGGAATTTATTGGCTTTCAGTCCCATTAATTTCTCCAGTACTATTTTTTTACTAATACTAATTTCTTTCAGTTCCTCATTCTCGCTAAAGCTTTGGTTCTCCACTATTTCCGGGATTTTTTTGCATCTTCTTCCGTGAAGACAGACGCAAAGTATTTGTTTAATTTCTCTGCCATTTCCTTATTCCCCATTATAATTTCTCCTGTCTCAGCCTGTAAGGGACCCACATTTACTTTCACTAATCTTTTCCTCTTTACATACCTATAGAAGCTTTTACAGTCTGTTTTTATGTCTTTCGCAAGTTTACTCTAATATTCTATTTTCCCTTTCTTTATCAATTTCTTGGTCCTCCTTTGCTGAATTCTAAAATCCTCCCAATCCTCAGGCTTACTACACTTTTTGGCAAAATTATAAGCCTGTTCCTTTGATCTAATACTATCTTTAACTTCTCTTGTTAGCCAAGGTTGGACCACTTTTCCTGTGAGGTTTTTGTGCAATAAAGGAATGTATATTTGTTGTAAATTATGTATTAATTCTTTAAATGGTAGCCATTGCTTGTCTACCATTGTATCTTTTAATATAGTTTCCCAATCTACCATAGCCAACTCGCCCCTCATACCTATGTAGTTTGCTTTGTTTGGATTAAGACCCTAGTTTTGGATTAAACTAAATCACTTTCAAACTCAATATAAAATTCTATCATATTATGGTCACTCTTCCCTAAATGCCCCTTTACTACAAGGTTATTAATTAACCCTTTCTCATTGCATAATACTAGATCTAAAATAGCCTGTTCCCTAGTTGGTTCCTCAACATACTGATCTAGAAAACTATCTTGCATACATTCCATGAATTTGTCCTCTACACTATCATTGCAAATTTGGTTTGCCCAGTCTATATGTAAATTAAAGTCCCCCATGATCACTGTATTACCCTTGTTACATGTGCCTCTAATTTCCTGATTTATACTCTGCCCTACATGACAACTACTACATGGGTGCAGCAGACTGGAATTCCAACACACTATTGGTAGGACTTCCAGTGGGAATCACAAGATAGCATTTGGAAGTGAAACTCTGGCTGATACTTATGTTCTCCTTCCTAACTGAGAGCCATTGCGGCCAATCGTAGCATTGTAAGAACACTTGGATTAATACCCTAACAAGAATATTCATGAAGGGCATCAGAAAAATCCTTAAGGTTTCACCTTAATTCCTCATCAAGGAACTGTTTGGGGTTTACCACCCAGTTTATGCCTTGGAGTTAATGATGCTTAAATTTGGCTCACAGAATTGTCTTGCATCATCTAGTTCAGATTATATTAGCATTTATACTGCCAACCTCTCATCAGGATCACGCAAGCTACTGAGTGAATGAATTAACACTTGCTTGCCCATTATCCAATATAAGTGAGACAACAAAGTCATGAACTAACAGTTGTTTATTAACCTTAGAATCATGGTTAGCAGCACTTAAACTTCAATATTGAGTATGCAAATAATTAGGAGACAGGGTTCATTCATTAAATAAGTAAGAGGTTGGAAAGGCAGTTCAGGTATGTTAACTGTTTGCTGATTATAAATTTACAGTTGAGATCAATGTCTGAGATTGATATAAATTAGTGAGATTAATATAAGATTAGATTCTTTAAGTATCTGGCAAATTAACAGCATTAGATAGCCAGTCTATTGATTAGATTAAAGTCTATGGCCTAGAAATTCGGTTGGTAGCGCCGGCGCTGAGTGCCTAAAGAGACCTAGGCCTAGAAATTCACTGGCCTTAGCGCCGCTTTTGAGGCGCTAGAGGGCCTAGCGCCGAAGTTATGGCCAGTTTAGAAATTGACAGGGGCCCTAAATCGGCATTAGGCCGGTAGCGCTGCGCCGGCACCGATGACGTCATCGGTGTGCGCAGCGTCCCGGTTGCCATGGTAACCCGCCCGAACTCGGAAATTGAGTTGCGGCCGCCTCACCCGTGGCAGCCGCAAGCAACGTTCTGGCAGAGGTGCCTTACAGAACTTTGCGCCGGCGCATTAAAGGCCCCGCGGCGGCCGGCCGCTTTCCCGCCGGCCGCCTGGCCGCAGCTCCCTCCCCGGACTTCCCCCCCCCCCTCCCCCCGGAACAGAAGCAAGCCCGGCACTTGTCCGAGGTGCCGGGCTCATTTTTAAAAAGATTATCGCGGGCCGCGGCCGGGTGCAGGCAGCTCCTCCTTAACGGAAGGAGGAGGCCTGCACTTCCCGAGCCTGCCGCACCGCAGCGGGCGCCGCAGCGCCGGAATAGCGCCGCAATGCGGCGCGTGGCGCCAGTTTTGAGGCGCTGAGACCCCTCAGTAGCGCCGGCAGCCGTTTGGGCGTGGCGCTACTGAATTTTTGGCGCGCGCAGGGGGACTTAGCTCCGGCACTAACTTCCGGCGCTAAAGCCGTCGCTGCGCCAAAACCCAATTTCTAGGCCCTAGAATTGGGGCGATACCCTATGTTGGGGCGTTCGCTATGAAGATAGCGACAACTCAGATATTGACTATACATTTAGCGCCTGCGCTAAGTGTTTGCGCGCGCCCGCGAGCGCAAGCAGATCATGATGTCATTTCAGTGTGCAACGCCTTTTAGGAGCGCCTGAGCGCATATTGGGTGGCGCCCGGAGCCTTAACGCCCAGCGCTATTAGTGACAGTTCGAGGGAGGGCTAGCAGGCCCTTCTCGGAGTAGGGGGGCGCTATTTAAAGGGGACAGCTCTAGTGCAGAATCTTCAGCCACTTGGCCTGCTCATTGCGATTGTTGCTGGAGAGAGTTGGCGAGCTACTGTGGAGCGGAGTTCTGGGAATTTAGCTTTAGAGTACTTGGGACCTTCAAACCTGTCCGAAGCACTTGCAGCACTACACCTAAAAGCCTTTTGACCAACTGGCATCGGAATGGGAGCTTCTTTGGAGGGCGACGGCCTCGTCGCCCAACACTGTGAAGGGGCAGAGAGACGGCGGGAGAGAGGGCCGGGATTGGCCAGAAGGAGGAGGGGCAATGGAGGTCGGCCAATCCGACGGGAAGCTGCGAGGGTCTTTAGGCAGCAGGTGACAAGCCTTGACATGTCGGAGGAGCAGTGTTTGGGAAGGCTCCGATTCTGGAGGGACATTGTTACTGATCTGTGCCACCTGCTTGGTCAGGATCTGCAGCCACGTGAATGCTGCAGAACCTCTCTGTCCGTGATCGCTAAACTGACTGATGGCCTCAATTTTTATGCCAACGGATCCTTTCAGTCAGCCATTGGGGACATTGCGACTGTCGCTCAGGTTGCAGTCCACTGTTGCATCCGGCAAGTTACAGATGCCCTTTATAGGCGAAGGCGTCAATTCATGACCTTCCCTCTGACCCTGCACAAGCAGGCGGAGCGCGCGCAGGGTGTCGCTTCTATTGCGGACTTCCCCATGGTGCAGGGGGCGAGTGACAGCACACACGTGGCTTTGAGGGCGCCATGCCATCATCCTTAGGACTTCCGCAACCGCAAGGGGTTCCACTCCCTCAACATGCAGCTGGTCTGTGACCACCGCCAAATTATCATGGCAGTCACCGCGCATTTCCCAGGGTGCAGCCACGATGCCTTTATCCTGCGGTTGACCTCAGTTTGTAACCTTTTTGAGGGGCTGCCTCGAAGACGAGGCTGGCTTACTGGGGACAAGGGCTATCCTCTCTGGCCATGGCTGATGACAACACTCCATGTGGCCGACACCCCAGCAGAAGAGCTGATCAGCAGCGGCCATCAGGCGACCAGGCACAGTAAACAGCACACTATTGGTGTTGTCAAAAAGCGTTTCCGATGTCTGGAACATTCGGGGGGATCCCTGCAGTACTCGCCACAGCAAGTGGGACACATCGTCGTTGTCTGCTGCATGCTCCACAACTTGGCGAATCGACGCACCCAGCCAATTCCAGCTGTCCCTCAATGATCAGCAGAGCAGGTGGAGGAGGAGGAGTATGAGGAGGAGGAGGAGGAGGAGGAGGAAGAGCAGGTGGAGGAGGAGGATGAGGAGGAGGAGGAGGAGGAAGAGCAGGCGGAGGAGGAGGAGGCGGAGGAGGAAGAGCAGGCGGAGGAGGAGGAGGAGGAGGAGGAGGAGGATGGAAGGGCTGCTGAAAGTGGAAGGGCCATACGTCAGAGGCTCATCTGGACTCGTGTCGAGACCCCTGTGGCGGAATGATGAGAGTCTTAACTCATGCGCACTTTGGATGTTTGACGGCCTCTGAATGCCAGCATCACTGAAACTAGTCACATGCACCATGCCACATTGAAACTTCTGTTTATTGGCACAAAAGTCTTTCATTACAGCTAAACAACGTAATGTCAACAGAAACTGTAAAGTCTGTGGGTTGTATAGCGAAGTAATACACAGACTACAAGAGTAACTTAAACAGGACTTTACTATTCGAAGGTCAGGGCGAATCTGCCCAATAAATTCTGCCACAGCACTTATATACCGGTGTGGTCACCGTCGGTATTACAGTATACAGCAGCCAGGATAAAGTAGTGCCACACCTAAAATAGTTCTCTTAAAGGTGGACGGTTACATACAATAGTTCTCTTAAAGGTAGAACAGTTACATACACTACAATCCTCCCTTTTTAGCTTACAACATACTTATTCCCCATTAACATAACATCATAACATATCCAACTTCATGTTACAACAGTTCACAGAGGTAGTCTCTGCGGAAACAGTTCACAGATTCAGTCTCTGCGGGAAACAGTTCACAGATTCAGTCTCTGATCTTCTTGACTCGGTCCGGACCACGCCTCCGTGGTGTAGTCGGGTCACCTTGCTAGAGGGACTCCTCCCATAGTCCTTCCCTAGACTTAACAGCTTTACTTCCATCACTTCTGAACCAGCATTGCTGACTTTTTTAAAACAAACAAAAAACAGTTGGATTGCCTTGGGAAATTTTCCTACTTTCCAACTGATTTGGTTCCGTTCGGGGGACCACGTGTGTGATCGGGTAGAGGTAATAATGGTTCAGATGGTTATCATCTTCTGCTTCGTCTTTTCCTTTTTTGCTTCTTGGAGACTCTCGGGGCTCCATTGTCAGCTGCCAGCTGTAATGCCACCATCTCCCTATGTTCCTTAGACTTTAAGTGATTCATCCTGATTTCGGCACTTTGGGAGTTCTCGGCACAAGCTGGGCAGACCAGGTCCTCGTAATATTCAGTGTCACTCAACAGATCATGGTAATATTCGGTGTCGTCCTGAGCTAGGCCAGCGAGAGGGTCTTCTATTTCCTCCTTACCCAGCTGGACGTTAGCCGACTTTTGTTCCAAATCCCGACATCTGTCCTGAAGAGACTTCATCATGCGTTCAGATTCATCCCGCTTTTTCTGGGCTTCCTGCAAGTCTTTTACTAATGACCTCATTTGTGATTTCAATACTTCAACTTCATTCGGAGATTGATTGATCGGACTATTCAATCCCTCTACTGAAGTAGCTGTTTCAGTATTCTGTTGTTCTACATTGCTGTGCGTCAGCGTACTTTTGGCATCCAAGGGCTGTTCTGCTGCAGACTTCTCAGTCTGGGTTGCCACCTCAGCTCTTCCAATGACTTTTGAGAGCTCCCTTCCCTTTGAAGATTGAGGCTCGTATTTAAGTTTTTCCCATTTTAGAGTTTTATCCCTCAGCATATGAATGAGTTGGCTGACTGTTAACTCTTCTGCCATCATCCCTTTTCCATTAACTACAGGGCTGTTTATAACCTTGCCCTGGAGGAGTTGGCTGACTGTTAACTCTTCTGTCCTCATCCCTTTTCCATTAGCTGCAGGGCTGTTTAGAACCTTGTCCTGGGGCTCCTTTGCTGCTTCTACTTCGCCATCATCCGCAGCCCCCATCATTCGAATTTCCACAAATGAATCGTCCGGTGATGCTGCACCCAACTTCAGTAGGAGCTCGGAAGTCATGTCGACCAACTCAGCTTTTTCTGCCTGCAACCTGCTAACCAGCGCCTTCAGTTGCGGCACATCTTGTTCCACCGGATTGGAGCACGCCCCTTCAGAAGCCGAATCAGCTTTGATTCGTTTGGCCTCCTCGTGCAGACGGTTTGTGTGCTCCTGCTCCCTTTTCTTCCCCAGCTGCTTCTGTTGTCTTTCCAGATTCTCCCATTCGGTATCATAGAACTTTTTCATTGCTTTCATCTCTTGCTCGAGACGGCAATTCAATTGTTCTAATTGCTGTCGTAATCTGAAATAAGTTTGCGTTCGAGCTCGATGTTCCTCAGTAATATATATGTCTGTAACTTGAACAGACTCAGAATTCTCTGTCAAGCTATGTTGTTGTTGTTCAGAGGAATTCTGTTCTGAAGCTTTGTTCTCCTCTGGAGCATAAGCCTTTATGCCCACATTCGTTCTACCAACCTTAGTCAGCAAGTTCATTTTAGACTTGTCTTTCATGCTTGGGCTGGTCTTATCGTCATCCGTTTCAGAGTCTGAGCTGATTGTCTGCCCCGAGTCCTCACTCGTTATTGCTTTGAGGTAGTGCCATTCCATGTCTATTTTCTTGATCCACTCCCGTCCTAGAAGTGGTGGTCCTCCCTCAGGTAGTACGTATAAGTCCATTCCGGGGTGTTCTTTGCCCCTGTCTCTCACCTTGACTCTTATCTTTCCCATGGGGTATACTTTATGCCCCGTGTATGTCTGCAATATGAACTTGGTATCTCTCAAGGGTATATGTGAGAATAGCCGGTTGTAATCCCTTCGATTTATGACTGATAGGGCTGATCCAGTGTCCAATTCCATTCTCACTTGGACTCCGGCTATTTTTAGCATGACCCAGATAGTTTGTAGGTCAGCTTCCTTACTCACATTATGAATTCTCAGACTACCCAGTTCCTGGCCGCTTGGGTCTGAATCCGAATTCTGTTCATCTGAACTCTTCTCAACCACCTTGTGTACTTTGTTGTACTTTTCCTGTGATGGCTTTTTTTTTTGGTTGTTGGTCTTCTTCCCTGACCGGCATACTTTGGCTATGTGACCCAGTTTGCCACATTTCCTACAGTCCTGGTTTTTAAACCAGCATTGGTTCTGGTCGTGTGTTGTCTTCCCACAACGATAACATTTCGTTGCACCCCCCCTCCCCTCCAGGGGACTACTATCCCCAGTCTGTAGATGTGTCCGCTCCCCGAATTCTGCAACGGCTGGTCCGGATTCCTTCTGGTCCTCACCTCCGGTGGCACTGGCACTGGCAGCTTCAGTGCATTGAGCCCGAGTTGGTGCTGCTTCATCTGAAAGTGGGAGGTGGAAGAGTGGCTTTAGCAAAAGGACAGGTTTGCTGAAAGGCATGCCAGATTGCGGCAAGGCTCTGACATGGCTGCACACTGAGGATGCATGCTGGCGGGGGGACCAAGTGGAAGGCAACAGATGAAAAAGGTGAGAGTCTTACCCTCGCTGTCGGAAATGGGGTCGGCAGATGCAGTGGTCACTGGACCAGACAGATGTCCTCCAAGTATCTGGTGCACTCTCTCCTCCAGATCCGTGAGAGTGACCACTTGTGGAGGTCCGCCACCGGTTCGACAATGCTCCTTTCGGATCATCGCCAGCTTGGACTGCAGGGGAAAGAAGGGAAAGTTCTGTAACATGATGCCTTGAGACATCATTGCATGCCCCCCATGGTGCAAGAGCCCTTACATGAGGCCTTGAGAGATCATCGCATGCCCCCCATGGTGCAAGAGCCCTTACATGAGGCCTTGAGACATCATCGCATGCCCCCCATGGTGCAAGAGCCCTTACATGAGGCCTTGAGACATCTGTCCATGTGTGTGCCCAGAAAGGGCCATGGGTGCATGCTGACAGATGGCCATTGGGGCATTATTGCAACAGGGTGCCCGAAGTCAGCTGCAGATGGAGGGAATCAGAGGTTTGCTAAACCATCACTCACCCTAACGATCCGTGTGAGGTTGTTGAATTTCTTCCTGCACTGAACAGGGGTCCTGGTCGCCATGCTGCTGGAGTTGACCCTCACAGCAACCTCCCTCCAAGATCGTCGGTAAGCCTTCTGATTCGGCCTCTTGCCATTGTCCGGATACAGGACATCTCGACGGCGCTCAACTGCAGCCACCAAGTGGTCCAGAGCCTCAGTGCTGAAGCGCTCTGCTCTCTGTCTAACCTTCTCCATGCTGAACAAGTTTCTAACGCCAGACAAGGGCGAGCGCCGATTCTGAGGCCTACAGGGCGTTGGGTGTTGAAGCTCAGGCTGACTGACCCACCCCTTTAAGAGCTGGCCGGCGCCTGGAAGTCTCGTGGTTTCCCATAATTGAGATCACCTGCGCTGCGCCCGTCCGCGTCGATATTGAGTAGCGCCTGAACTTTTGCGCCTTAGGAGCACCGTGCAATGGCTGAATTAGCGCCTCAATCCCCTTTGGGGGCGATGCAACCCAATATCTCGCCAGGCAGCGATAACTTTCGTCTGGCTATAAACTTAGCGCTCCGCCAGTTCTAACGCCTCAAGCGGGGCTATACCCAATTTCTAGGCCTATATGCTTATAGTTAGCAGTGTTTCCAGAACTTATATGATTTTGTCCCAGCGTGGATGAACTGGTTGCATAACCTTCCTCTGGGATGATGGTGTTACCCTTTTGAGACATCGGCATGATGAGCCTCCATCTGTGGTGCTGCTATCCATTCCTCTTGGATCCACTGCTCCTGGGCAAATTAGCAGCTGTGTCTGAACTAGATGTCGTAAATCTCACCTCCATTGATTCTAGGGAAACATGTATCTCCAAGTGACACATTTCTATCTGGCTGGTATAGCCATACAATCTTAACTTCTGTAACCTCTATCTCCCTCTCTGTCAGATATGCATTTCCCAATTTTACAGAGATACCTTTCTACGTAAACTAGATATTGAATTCCTACCCCTTGTGCTATATGAATGACTAAATGAACTGGAACTAAACTAAGAACTAAGGGCTGAAGACTGAAAACTGAGATTTAGGACTGACTTTAGTGTCAAAAAACACTATCTTGTAGATCCCTAATTTCCAAAGAACCCTTCTCGATTATATTAACCAATCTGAGTGACACTTGTTAGCGGAGTTCAGCCTTTCTGGTGTCAGCCACCTCACACAACCTTGTTGGTACCTCTGATGACCTACAAATCAATGCATCACCACTACCTAGATATGTTAGGTTGCTCTTTTACTCTCTAGCTTCTCAGGTCTTTGCACACAGGTCCAGATAAGGCAGGTCATCTTTATGTCCCCCTTAACAAGCCTTCTCTAGGCCTGTGGTTTTGATGGTTTGCTTTCTATCTCTGATGAGGAATACTTTGTTTGTATAATAAGCCTTTAAGGTTTAATTAGCATTACCCCTTTTCTTTCCTAGCATTCAGTTTCACTACTGACTCCATTTTGAGGACATATTTAAGTCAATTTTTAGGGCATTTCTCCTACAGCAAGCCAACTATTTCCCTGACTGAGATCTGCTAACCCAGAACAGTCAGGACATCCAACCTTGGATCTTAGTGATACATATGATGGTACATCTGCCCACTATGTCTTTGGGGAGACATATTTATTTTTTCTGTTACTTAATATTGTTGTCTTCCAGAAACTGGAAAATTTCCCACAGCCAACTGTCTAGCGTCATGATTTAAAATGGAATCAATTCAGTTCAGCCTGGTTTTAGTCAGAATTTTTTACATCCCAACAATAATTCCTCAAACAGGTTTATACCTTGCAGGCAACGTATCACATTAAGTGTCGGTTTGGCTTGGATTCAGATTCCTTTATCTACACTTTTGAGCTTCTAAAAATGAGTGGTTCAACTGTAAGTAGCTCTCCTCAAATAGAGACAACTGTGAAGAATGCCTTCCTGAGATTTCACTGATTGTAGAATGATTCTTTGAATCACCTTTTGATTTCCTTTGGTATTTTGACAAATGACAAGTAAAACCAATAAATATCTCTATAGTGACAGTGGCTGATCAGAAGAACCTAAAGAATAATATTGAAGTACAAGCAGACACAAGGCGAGTATAATTAGGGACTGTTTCAGTTTAAGTGATCCTTTGAAAAATTTGAATTATGTTCAATATATTCAAACACAGAACTCCATAATAGAAGCTGTCTTTCAGACTTGCTGTATATTGATGTTTAATATGCATTGTAGTATATGATTATCATTTTTTTAAAGTTACAAATTATGCAGTAAAGATTCAATTGTTCTACATACCATATAGAATGAATGTAATTCAAATTTTAAAGGGTGGCTTAGAATCATTGTCTCAATTCCAGTTGATACCAGTTCAAACTATTTCAGCTGGTTTGCTCGTATCAACTGGTCTTTGGTAGTCCAAAATGGAATTTTTGGCAGGGTGCCAAGACTCCTATTCAGAAGGTCAAGTACATGAATCCCAGGTTGTACTGCCCTTCAAAGTCTCCTGCCCTCATTGAGCATGTTCCAATAGTTATAGTGGAAGGAAACCTGGCAGGACCAGCCTCCCCTTACAGGGGCTGCTGTCCATGATGTAGCTGTGATAGTAATGATAGAGAAGTCAGTGGGGTAGGTCTTGACTTTGTGCGATAGCGTAAAATGAGCGCTCGCGAGTCGGCAGCCCGTTTTATGTCTCTGCCGATTTTCATTTCCATTGAAGTCAAATCGGAGAGACATAAACCAGGCCGCCCAATCTCTCTCACCCATATCACGCTATCGCATAAAGTCAAGATCAACCCCAGCGTCTCAAACTGTGCTTCTCTCCCAGCTACAGGAAGAAATGGGAAGTGCAAAATGTGGCAGTAATATGAATAAAACAAATCCATGGTGGAAGCTGCTTCCTTCATATCATGTACATTGCATCAGTTATTAAGACAGCTAGGATAATGTTGCTAAAACATACAGCACAGTGGCTGATTTGGGAGCTAAACAAGGATTGATTTGGGGTAGGTATGTATATGAGCAGCTCAGCCATGAGTGCACATGCATACTCCAGACCAATGGGGGATTCTCTGTAATTTACCCACTGACCCTCAGCCATTTTATATTATTTATGTGCATATTCACATCCCTTTGTTTTGGTGCCAGATTAAGGTAACAGCACCATCAAGGAGGTTGCCAGTAATCAACAACTGGCAGTTATAGGTGTGTGCACAAAGTTTAAAAACAGAAGGGCCAAGACAGACAAGTAAAATATATACCACCAGATCAATCAACATTTCACCGGGAAATTAAACCTACCTAATCTAAAGGCTTCAGGGCATGCTCCTTTGAAATATAAATAGTCAATAAGATATGTATTTTCCTTTGCCACATTTTAATAATTTCCTTGAAGAAAATGTGATTTGATTTGAATATAACTTATCATTTCAATCTGGAAGAAAATTGCCAGTCGGGTTAGTTGAGCATAGCATCAAGGATGGTCAAAGCTAAGGCAAATCCTTTCTCCTGTGATTATAAACACAGTAAATCAATACAGAACTAATATCAGAGCTGCAAACTACAAACAATATGTGAATGTATGAACATTTTGCAGGAAGGCAATTTCGCAGATAATGCAAGAAATAAGATACTAAGCCATGTCCATATTAATTGTGATTTAATGGAAGGTCAGTGGTGAATTCCAAGTGCATATACAGTCCTCATTGGTTGTTATTCAGACATACGCACTGAGGATACCCATAGACATCAGTAAATCTATTCCCTCGTTTTCTGTTACATTGGAAGATACAGCATGTATTACGTATCCATTTTTGACGTGCCAGTGTTTGTATATAGCTTTTCATTGAGACGGGTTGAGTGCATAGACTGCTGCTAATAAAAGAACAATGGTGTGTGACACTGGAGGTGCATCATCGCAATGGTCATCCAACTGCCTTCATGATCGAGGCTTCAGACCTTGGCATAATAAAATGTGTTATAGAAACGGTTACTATTGGAATGCTTGTAATAATACACGGAGGCTATCACCCTTAACGACAGGTACTCCAAACGAACCCATATCCAGGTCAACACGAAGGAGTGGCCTGATGTTCTTTGAATGTATGTTGATAGATAGGAAGAAAGCAGGAGCTTGCATTTATTCAGCACCTTTTACAATCTCAGGATGACCCAAAGCACATCAGAGCCAATGAAGCACTTTTGAAGTATAGTCATTGTTGTAACATAGGGAAACATGTTATATAGCGTATGCAATGCTGCATTTAAGTTTGGCTTTCACACTAGATTATAAACCACTTTAGTAGTTGAGTGAAAGGACTTATAAACTGTGAAACACCTCAGTTTTTCCTGTCTCCTATAATCTACAGACTTTTAAATCGAAAGCTTGGTATCACTTACCCTCTAATTGCAGATTTACTCAATTTTTAAGCTTTTTAGCCTTGGCAGTGTCCTTACACTGGGCCTTGGCCATTCACCTAGATTTCTGTTTATGAAAAAAAAGTTACAATGAATATTAAAATATTTCCTTTGTACATTACAAGGTAGGCAGTTTAACACTGTGTACTACAATGAGAAGTAGGTGTTTGCTGCTTAAATCCAGGGCATAGAAACATGGGGCTAGATTTTCGTGGAGCCGTCAGGCGGGGTTTCAGGCGTGTGGAGGGGGGGGGGGGAATCCCGAATTTGGGGGTCCCGACACCATCCCGCCCAAAACCCCGCCCCACATAAGTTTCAGGGACGGTGGGTACCCGCCCCGCACTGGGACCCGCCGAAACCAGGCGGGAAGGGATTAGTGCCAATTAACTGCCTGTTAACAGGTAGTTAACAGGCAGTTTTTAGCCTAATCCCTATTTTGAGGGGTTTCGTGTGGGTTTCCCGACGGCTCCAAACCACGCCAGGTTAGAGCAGGCGGGCCGTCGGGTTGAAGGAGTTGGAGGGGTCGCGATGTCGGTGTTCAGGTGAGTGATGGGTGCATGAGTGCAAAGGTAAGCATGTTTGGTGTGTCTAAAGTGTGTAAAGAACTTTTACTTACCTGTACTTACCTTCACAGCCTTTCTTCCTGTAGCCTTCGGGAGCGCATCACTCAGCCGGTACCTCAAGCTGAACGGCTGCGATCTGTGAAAAGTGACAGCCTTCAGCTTTGAGTGACGGTAAGAGTTCTAACTGAGTCTGTGCAGATTGACTCATGGTAGAACTCAGACTGTCAGTGTTTGACAGCTTCAAACAGCTGTGAAACACTGATATTTCATCTGTCAAGAACTCTTGACAGATGAAATTTCAGTCTGTGACGTCACCTGTTGCTGGGCGGGCTCAACAAGGTCAATCAAGGGAAAATTGCGCGGATTGGCCGGACGTCGAAGTAGGCGGGTCAAAAACACGAAAGGGGAAGTCCCGCCTTCTTCCCGACAGGTTCGGGAAAATCTACCCCATAGAAACATAGAAGATAGGAGCAGGAGTAGGCCATTCGGCCCCTCGAGCCTGCTCCGCCATTCAATGAGATCATGACTGATCATCCAAATTCAGTACCCTGTCCCTGCCTTCTCCCCATATCCCTTGATCCCTTTAGCCTTAAGAAATATATCCAACTCCTTCTTGAATATATTTAATGAACTGGCCTCCACCGCCCTCTGTGGCAGAGAATTCCACAGGTTCACCACTCTCTGGGTGAAGAAATTCCTCCTCATCTCAGTCCTAAATGGCTTACCCCTTATCCTTAGACCATGACCCCTTGTTCTGGACTCCCCGGCCATCGGGAACATCCTTCCTGTATCTAGTCTGTCCAGGCCTGACAGAATTTTATAGGTTTCGATGAGATCCCCTCTCAATCTTCTAAACTCCAGGGAGTATAAGCCCAATCGACACAATCTCTCCTCATACGTCATTCCTGCCATCCCAAGTATCAGCCTGGTGAATCTTCGCTGCACTCCTTCCATGGCAAGAACATTCTTCCTCAGATAAGGCGACCAAAACTGCACACAATACTCAAGGTGCGGTCTCATCAAGGCCCTGTACAACTGCAGCAAGACATCCTTGTTCCTGTACTCGAACCCTCTTGCTACGAAGGCCAACATACCATTTGCCTTCTTAACCGTCTGCTGCATCTGCATGCTTACCTTCAGCGACTGGTGCACAAGAACACCCAGGTCTCTTTGCACTTCCCCTTCTCCCAATCTATTGCCATTCAAATAATAATCTGCCTTCCTGTTTTTGCCACCAAAGTGGATAACCTCACATTTATCCACATTATAGTGCATTTGCCATGTTTCTGCCCAATCACCCAACCTGTCCAAATCGTACTGGAGTTTCACGACATCCTCCTCACAGCATACCCTCCCACCCAGCTTTGTGTCATCTGCAAATTTGGAGATATTACATCCAATTCCCTCGTCCAGATCATTAATATATATTGTGAACAGCTGGGGTCCTAGGACCGATCCTTACGGTACCCCACTAGTCACTGCCTGCCACTCGGAAATGACCCGTTTATTCCAACTCTTTGCTTTCTATCTGCCAACCAGTTCTCTATCCAAGTCAATACCTTGCCCCCAATCCCATGTGCCTTAATTTTGCACGCTAATCTCTTATGCGGGACCTTATCGAAAGCCTTCTGAAAGTCCAAATACACCACATCCACTGGTTCTCCCTTATCTATTTTACCAGTTACATCCTCAAAAAATTCCAGTATTTTACCAGTTACCAGTTACATCCTCAAAAAATTCCAGCATGTGAAGTTGTGCTTTGTGCACGTAAAACTGTTCATTACAATGAGATTTTGATAGTGCTATGAGAAGAGCAGGTTTTTGGGGTGGATACAATATGTAGATATTGTAGTATTTAAATTGCTACCTCATACTCACTACTTCACTGCCTTTTTCATTGTGACAGTCAGGAGCTGACTAACCAGAAAAAGGGAAAAAGAATTGGTTTATTTGGCACCAGCTTTCCACTATTAATATAGTAGATTTGGCAAATCTGAATAGAAGAAAATCCTCTTTTTAACTAGGCTTTGCATATTCTAATTTATTGTAAGTGTTTTCACCAAAATATGGGTGGGTTAAAACTTGAAGTAGCAAATATCCGGGGGGCGCGGGGGGGATGTCAGACAGCTGGAATCGGGCTGGGGGGTTCAGAAGGCCGGGATTGGGGTGGGGGCTGGTGGTCCGAAGGCCGGGACCAAGGGGGTCTGAAGGCCGAGATCGGGTGTGGGGGGGTGGGTTCGGGGTAGGCCTAAGGCACCAGGCCTCAGCCGGGAATCACAGCAGAAGGAGGGAGGGATTGGAGGCGGGGGGGTGGGTGCGGGGCGGTCGGAAGGCCAGCATCGGAGGGGGTCGGAGATTGGAGTTTCGGAAGGCTGGTATTGGAGTGGGGTTTTTGAAGGCCAGGATCAGGGGGCGGGGGGCGGTGGGCTGTCAGAAGGCTGGGACTGGGAGGCCGTAATCGGGCGGGGGTGGGGGGGGTCGGGCGGCTGGGATCGTTGGGGGGTCAGCAGGCTGAAATTGGAGGCCGGGCGGAAGGCCAGGATCGGGGGCAGTTCGGAAGGCCGGGGTTCAGAGGCAAGAAGGCGGGGGGCTGGTGCAGGGGATCAGAAGGCCGGAAGGTGGTTCGGAGATGGGAGGCCTGTGGGGTGGAGGGTCGGAGACCTCCGGGAGGAGGTTGTGGGAGATAAAAAGTGTCGGCGGTGGGGGGGACGGTGTCCGATTGAGGGGGTTGACGAGGCAGGGGTGCTGGATCCAACAGGTAAGTGTAAAGGCACTTATCACCTGGATCCAGCAGTCCTCGCCTTCCTTGAGCTGGCGGGTTCCCCGAGGCCCGGGAAACCCAACTGCCCAGAGTTAAATTTAAATGGTGATTCAAAATGAGGCAAGCAGCCTCATTCTAATATTTAAGAGCCAACCCACCTCCTGTCCTGCTTCCATTAAAACCAGAAGTAGGTGGGTTGGGGTCAGGATTCAGATTTCTACCACTTTAAGCTCCCACTTGACCCAAACCCATCTGTTTTTTGGGGTTAAAATTCCCCCATTGTATATGTATGTCCTCCCATGTTGTCCCATAATAATAAAAGATGAAGAAAATGGTGTGGGGGAAAAACTGTGCATGCGGTAGGTTTCATTCTTGGACTGCGCAACGATAATCACCAGCCGGAGAACATCTTGTGAAAGACACTTGATGATAGCCAGCGGGATAGCATCTGCAGTCAGATGGGGTGAGCAGCCACGTTAATTTGCCAGCACGAATTCTAGTGTGGAGTGAGCCAGCTATTATTCTCCCAGAAACTTACAACATTTCAGAATAAATGCGTTCTAGCGGTAAAAATGGACTTTGTTACAAACTTGCTCTATTTTGTGATGTCGACGGTACGGAATTGGTGATAATTTATGTTTTAGCAATTCGACTATTTGCTAGTATGAGGAACATATGACTAGCTTCTGGCCTCTGACTGGTTTTCAATAAAACTGGTTGGGAAGCTGAAGAAGAATTAATGCAATGACTGGAAGCATTTCAACTCCGCACTGAAATTCAGACTTGATCACAACTCTGAAGGCACCAAGAAACTCCCAAATTGTATGTGTATGTTTGTATATGTGTGTGTGTGTGGGTATATGTACGTGTGTATGTGTGTGGGCATATGTATGTGGGTATATGTATGTGTGTGTGTGTGTGTGTGTGTGTGTATATGTGTGTGTGTGTGTGTGTTTGTATGTGTGTGTGTGTGTGTGTTTGTATGTGTGTGTGTGTGTATGTATGTGTGTGTATGTGGGTGTATATATGTGTATGTGTATATATGTGTATATGTGTATGTGGGTGTGTGTGTGTGAACAGCACTGAAACAGTTAATCAAGCAGCTTTGGTTTTCCAGTGTAACTTGTAGCTCCTCCTTTCAAGAACTCAACAAAGCTCGCCCATCTCTAATTTCATGAAATATAGCACATTTTTATTTTCATTGTCTTGATAAGTGAACATTCAGAGTGAAGCCAAATTCTATAGTGAAACAAAAATGTGTTCTCAATGGCAAGCACATGTAAAGAGAGGGGAATTATTTTGGCAAACTGCACGGACCACAAGTATTAATCTAAGTCAAAGCTTTGCAGTTTTCTTCGGGATAACATTTAAAATAAAGTGGATGGAAGCGCGGAATAACCGATGTTGTCACAGGAGCCAAAGCGGTTTGCCAGAAAAAAACATTACACCTTCCTCTATAGTATTTACACGCTGTGTCTAGCAACGGAGAAACAAGGAATGTGTTATGTAGCTTCTGTAATTTTATCTGCAGGCAAGTGAAAGCTGACAGGCTGTGGTTTTTTGTTGTTGAAATGTATTGATCTGTACAGCAAGAAAACTCGAGGCTACTAGGGCAGTGCTGAAAAGAGGGGAAGCATTCAAAAGCCGAGCAGTGCTCTTACAGTGTATTTATTACAATGATTTATGACTGCTTTTCATGATGTACGAATATGAATTGATGAAAATGTGCCTCAAATGGTTTATACCCTGCACATATAATATTTCGTGTAGACCAATATTAAATTACTTTTTCATCTACAGATACGTTTTGTTAAAGAGGTTTACTAGATTCCACCCCTTTTTGGCACAGTGCTACAACATAGTGTAAGGAATTTGAGAAGAGCAAATTTTTAATAATGTTAGCAAAATCTACACATTAGTTGTGGAGAAGAATTAGATGGGACACTGTTTTTCTAGATGTTACAAAAATATCACACTCCTGCTATTACAAAATCTACTCATCTATTTATTGATACTTGTGTGGGGGGGGTGGGTGGGGGCTTTGCATGTAGTTTCATTTTTATTTATTGGCCATCTAAGTTTTCTTGGGATGTGCGTGTTAAGGCTGCATTAATTGTCCATCCGTCATTGCCCTCAAAAGGTGGTAACAGACCTGCTAAGTATTTGCTTTTGCAATTGAATGGCTTGCTAAGCCTTTTCAGAGGGCCTTAATATGTGGAACTGGAGCATGTGTAGACCACACCAGGTAGAAGTGGTAGGTTCCCTTCACTGAAGTATGTGAGTGAAACAGTTGGACTTCGATGACAGCCCGGCATATTCATGGTCACTTTTTCCCGATGCCAGTCCACAAATTTATTGAATTCAATTTGATAGCTTGCTGTGGTTGAATTTAAACTCATGGATTCTGGATTGCATAACCACTACACTACTGTACACATATACTGTTTCTCAGTTTTCTCTCCTGAAGTATCTGTCGCATTCTTGAGTATAGTTCCCTAGGTGCCAGTAGCTTTCCCCACCTCATCTTATTGGACATTCTTCATATGTGAGCCTTGCTGATGACTCGAAGGCTTCTTGATTGTGGGAGCATCATACCCAAACCCAAGACTGTCCTCATGCAATGTGCACCCTTGTACACTATGCTGCAGTAATCACTGGAGAGCAATCAATCACTGTCCTGAATTTTACTTTAAGTAATATTCTACAGCTCTCCACAATAAAAGCCTTAGAAAGCAATGATGAAATCATAGGGAATTGTCCTGTGTTTTTATTTTTAATTTGAATCAACTCACTCATGCATTAAACCATGTTCTAAAAGCCATGTTCTAAGCAGTTTTGCAGTACAGCAGACAAGGGTGACAGTAAGGTCCAAAGCACAATTCCAGACAGGCAATAGAGATGCTATTGTAGAAATGTTCGTACATTGGCATCACCTTTGCCTGGGTGAGGCATCTACTCAAAAATGGGGTCGTTTGGGAACCACTCCAGATCCCCCATTTATACAATTCCAAATTCAATCCAAAGCCGAAACAGTTACAGGAACAGTCTGTTTTTTTTTTCTAGGGCTGAGCCTGTAGACTCCAGTAGCATTTACTCCAGTCTGGATTTACTCTGGAGTTACAAAGCCCCATTGTGAGCTTAGATGTTTGTAGAATGTTGAAAAAATTAGAAGCACATGCACGTTAAAACTTTCAAAAGTTTATTCGATGGATTGAATTAAAATTACAGTTCTTGGTTCCCACAAAGCAATATAATTGTGATTTTTAAATGTAGGCTGTCTAACAATGTGCAATGTTTGTGGTTGTAAACATATCTGTGGGATCATTTTTATGTTCATTCTACCAAACTAAGTGTGGTTACAGTCAGGAAATCGGAATTAACATCCCTTGCAGTTTGAATAGGCTTATTCTTCACTCTACATCGCATGTGTAAAATACAATAAGGTTTCATTAAACTGTAGTCTTTTGTCAGCTTCAGTGCCCTTTTTGTACAATGAAGGAGCGTTTAATTGTCTCCACTTCAAACTTACGCACTTCAGTATTTATTGACTGGAATAATCCTCACTTGAATTTGTAAATTGAAGAATTGATTGCTTGGATAGACACCATTATTGATCCATCACCAACTTCCCATTGCTGTGTAACCACCAGGTAATAGTCTTTTGAACAAGCTTGGGTATCTCAGGTGACAGTCCTGCCTCAGGCTGTCGGCCTTCTTCTGGATCCAAGTGTCCGCTGGGGTACTAATTGTAAGTAGAAAACAGCATTAAATGTTTCTCTGGAAGAATCTTAATCATTGCTCCTTAAAATCAAAAGAAAAAGCAAAATGTATTTTATTTTTGGAAAACTCTATATTTTGCAAGTTACAGAGTTAGAATATAATCACAGTACTTCCATTAAAGTCCTAGCTGTAAAATTGAAACAGGGACAGAAAGTTATCTTATGATGTTATTATCTGACTTTTGCTTTTCTCTATTATTCAACCGCATCAGTTAGTTTCACGGAAATGTTGTATGGTTGTGATATGTTATTGCTAAAGAAATTCAAACACCTAATGTTAATCAAGATTTGTTCAGTATTAACAATTGATTCATGCTGGTTAGAAGGGTTAAAGACAAAATGTAAGGTTACCAAAGTTAAGGCATCAATCAAAAAGGATCATCTGCAAACTCTTTGTATTTTATGTATGACTAATGTGCTGTCTCCAGCAACGTTCCCCCTAACTTTTTTTGGGGTGCGTGGTCCCTTTAACGGACTGCGCGGCCCATTCAAAATTTAAAAGCTGGCAACCGGCCTGCGCGGGACCTCCAGAGAGTTGCACGGCTGCACAGCTTAACAAGAACATTGGTCTTCAGTTATTATAATAACGAGTCCTTCCACAATCTATACTGGAGTCACTATAAGGAACCGTAAAATTAATTTAGGGAACTAGAAGGCGATCTTATGCTGCCTGGTTCATGGCAAAAATCTTTTTAGAATATAATGAGAGAGGTGGTAAAATAAACCGCTGTATTTGTAAATTCATCCCTCTCACTTCCATCCAGTTTTATTAAACATCTTGTACAACAGCGTAAGTACAAGCACAGCTGCATGAAGAATTGATTGCTTGGACAGAAACCAAGGGTAGCAATCTGAGGCGGTTTAAAAAAAAATGTTTTACAAAAGTAAAAAGTTCCACTTGTTCTTTGGTGGATGGGGCAGGAGGAGGGTGGTGCTGAACCACTGAATGGGTGGAAACCTGATCTGGTTTTGGCAGTACAAAAGGGGGAGGGCGACACATGAGAACTGTCGAAGTATATTAGATATGCATGCTAGTTATGCAGTTAGACAATATGCACCAAAACATATTACTTTTTGGTATTACAGTACTAGTTATATAAGGTTAATGTCATATGATGAAAAAGTCCAGCATTTTTTTTGTCACTGATATAAAGTATTGGACAGAAGCCTTTTTTTGTTTACTGAGCATTGATCCTTTTCCTTTTCATCACATTCATGCAAATTCATGCAGGATGCAAGGAATGTGGAAAGCTTTGGGGGGAAATTCTAAGTGGACAGGAACTGGATCTGTGTGAAAGTGAAG
Source organism: Somniosus microcephalus (assembly GCF_052327205.1). Taxonomy (NCBI): domain Eukaryota; kingdom Metazoa; phylum Chordata; class Chondrichthyes; order Squaliformes; family Somniosidae; genus Somniosus; species Somniosus microcephalus. Next base: position 22,906,434 of record NC_141010.1, read on the forward strand.
ATTAGACAGTTCATTAAGATCAGGGTTTCCTTTCAAACTCTGTCACACTGTTAACATTTTTTATCAGTAAAGAAAACTTGGTATTGCTCGTAATCTGTTATTTCACACCAGAAATTGAACTGCTTTAGCTTGCAAGAATATATCATATTGCTTGTGGTGGATATAACAGCAAGGGTTTTATGTTCAATACTCTAATCCCATGAATTCACCAGCAGAACAAATTCAACAGTATTCATCGAGAGATGGTAAAACCCATAAGCAGCAGATATACTGAGTTCACTTACTTACATCTAGTAATAGGTGGTTGGAGCAAGTAGAGTTATAGCTCCTCTCTACACCTCCTGGTATCACGGAGCGGGAAAGTGGAGATCGGCAGGAGAGTGAAGGAAAAAGTGTGGGAATTTGACTCCGATGCACCTGGTAAAAGCAGGGCATTGTTATTTGTTATTTGTTCGTTTTAAAATGGTCTTTTCTTCTCCTCTCTCTATTGCCACGTACTATTCTCATGAAGCAAGAGAAAGCATGCTATATGCTTCCAGTTTCTTCACTGTTGCTCTGTACCCATTTCAAGAAGTTGCTCTTGTTTTCCAGGCTGACTCACTCTCTGGTGTTCCCTCGCTGTGGGGAAGTGGCTCACCTTTGCTTAGTGCCTCTCCTCCATTGCATTGCAGGGATCAAATATTCACTATGCCAGGGATCGGAGAAAGTCTTTGTCCTACTGCTCTACAAAGCAACACATTGGCAGGTCAAAGCACAGGACATTCTAAAGCAATCTGTTTTAAAGGAAAACTCTAATTGTCATATAATTCTCATTATAATTACTGATTGTTTGAGTTCAATTAAGTAAAACTATCAGAAATAACACATAGGTATAAAAAGTTGAAACGAAGTAACCTGGTCTTTCATTTTTATTAGCGAAAACACAGCCCTGGCACAGTTTTATTTATTATTTCCAGTGAAATTGTAATGGAATCATATTTTGAAGACACTTCCTGCAATGGCAGTAGCCAACCAGGACCCATATGCATTCAAAGTGCATACATTGCTAGTTTGTATGTTCAGACACATTCTAAGGTGTGCACTGCTTTTCATTCATTTTGTCGGTGTGTATGATTCCTTCAAACCATGTATGCATTCCTATATACTACAGACTGTGCCCAAACTGGCCTGTAACTAAAAGCATGCCATCTACACACAATAAATACTTTGTACATTATACTTTTATCTAGTGCATTGATGATTCCAATTGTTCAAATAAGTTTGCATATCTGGTGAAAATCTAGATCAATGATGCAGACATCTAATAAAAAAATAAAAATAAAATGTACTTTATTCCTTTTGCTTAATTGTAACATTTACATTTTAATATTTTAGGTGCACATTCAATCGTCCTGATTCTTCTAATTAGGAATATTACTTTTATATTGTAAATCTTATCGTATTTATCAAAAGTGCAAACAATGCCCTACTGAGCTAGCATGATTTTTTAATCAGCAGGTAAATTATGTAGGGTGGGAGGGCACATGAATAAATTAATTTATATTTTAGCAACCTGCTGTAGGCTAAATTCCTGTCAGTTTTTTAATCAAATTAAAGACAATACATTTAACAATGAATTGAGCATTTTTAAACAAAAGAAAAATATGACATATGATTAAAGTTTATTGAAGTGTCATTATCCTCCCTCTCAAATAATAGAATACAATGAATAGGATTTTTCATTGGGTAAAGATGTTAGTCATTATGCAGCAGTTATTTTAAGACTTTGAAATATATTACTGATAAGGTGGAATTAAAGTTTATTTTAGTATTAGTGTTGATAAAAAGCAAAACCTCTAAACAAGGGCTGCATGAATAACAGCCCCAGAGCTCAAATCCAGGACCCCAGCACCTTTCCTTCAGGCTATTGAAGAACAGCGGAGACATCGATCCAAGATAAGGAAAACCAAAGTAAATTGGTAATTCAGATAGAATTTCTTTGCAAAAGGGTAATCATCATATGGGACAAACAGCGAGCGTAGGTGGTAGAGAAAAATTGAAGGATTTCAAAAATGAAGTGGAAAAATTTCTGGCTTCTCAAGAGATTCTTGATTGTTACATTTTGTGAATCACACAGAATCCCCACAGTGCAGATAGAGGCCATTTCGGCCCATCGAGCCTGCACCGACACATATCCCACCCAATCCCCGTAACCCCTACACCAACACATATCCCACCCTATCCCTGTAACACTAAGGGTCAATTTATCATAGCCAATCATCCTAACCCACACATCTTTGGACTGTGGGAGGAAACCGGAGCACCCAGAGAAAACCCACGCAAACACAGGGAGAATGTGCAAACTCCACACAGACAGTCACCCGAGGCTGGATTTGAACCCAGGTCCCTGGCACTGTGAGGCAACAGTGCTAACCACTATGCCACCGATATAGAGATATATCTCACTAGAGAAAATGGTTAATTGACTAGGCAAGCTAAAGTCTGATGGTCTTCTCCTGACCACAATATATTACTGCGTTACTATATTTCAGCACAGTTTGATTCTTGCAAGTCTTTGGCTTTAATAGGTCTAATTTCACACTTTGCGTTTATTGACGTTTTTACTTTCCACAACCTCGATCGAAAAATTATTGGTTCCAAACAAATTCTTCAGTTGCTGGTTGGAAAATCGTGCTCTTCTCCAACATGGTGGCAATGCAAGAAGGTTTAACCTTCAGAAATGCTCTGCTTTCTCTTGGGTTAGTAGCTGCCATCAAAATGTTTTAGTGCCTTTCACCCTCCATTTGTTCTAGAGTTGAATACTTATTATATAGCGTATGGGCAGCGATGGCCCTTGCGAGCCTCTGTTGTGGCCCATGGTCCAGTTCCACTTTTCCTGCTGATCCTGTTGCCACTGTCAGTTCCACCCCTGCTGCTGCTGATCTCAATCCTAATAAACCAGAGGAACACAGGTTGGAAAGTAGACAGTAGTATATTCCAAACTTCTATTCGTCAATTAACCCAAGATATTATTAGCTCATCCATTCTATCCACCACTCACATGGGCTGATTGGCAAACAGAAAAGCCTCTAACATTTTGTGCAAGTTCATTGCATAAAATATCTGCAGAGAACAATATATATTTCTTTTATATTCGCTTATGGGATCTGGGCGTCGCTGGCAGGGCCAGCATTTATTGCCCATCCCTAGCTGCCCTTGAGAAGGTAGATGAGAGAAGCCAGGTGTAACAGTCAGACTGCAAATATGTAAACTGAAGGCATGAGAATGACTGAACAAAAATGACTGAAGAAAAAACATGGTCAAATGAATTTTTATAATATATTTTCGTAACTTTGGAGGGGCAGGCTTGATGTTACCTGCATTTTGCTCCTGTAGACTCCTTGTACCACACACCTTCTCTGCCTAAGAGGGCAGGCTGGAAATCTGACTCCGCAGACTCCCAGCAGCTGGCTGAACTACGGCTCAATCAATATCCATGGCATGAGGCTGCCATTTCAGTCCTTGATCCCAACCAGGAAGTGCTTGAGACTTGAACATTCAGTACCCAAAAGCTACTCCGCCTTCTCGTCTCAGGTGCTCCTGATTTGGACTGACGTTGAAAAGGATGCTCAGTGACCCAGAATTTTCTGCAGCCTGTTGCTGCTAAGAGCACGTAGCTGACACATCTCCAGCCGATACTCTTAACAAATGGGTGGAAAAGATACATTGGTACACAGATTGGATGAGGCTTGAACTATCTGATCTGCCGCCAACCTTTCCTACATTACAACAGTGGCTGACATGAATCTTGTTATTCATGTGGAAATGACTTATGAAGTGATGCTGGGCGGCCTGCTGGTGGCGCTGTCCAGGGAGAGTATAAATACTCGGGCATGGGCCCAGCTTGCTCAGGACATTCTTTAACAGGAACTAGTGAAGGACACAACTAGATCTCCATGTTGAAAAACAGTTGATTAAAGCCTTGGTTAATACTCAGACCAAGTGCCTAGTAGTTTTCTTATGTCAGTGACTACACTTCAAAAGTACTTCATTGGCTGTAAAGTGCTTTGAGACGGCCGGTGGTCGTGAAAGGCGCTATAGAAATGCAAGTCTTTCTTTTAGACAGCTAGCTTTTGAAAACAAATGTCAGCACTCTAGAAAATCAGTTAAACGAATGGTATCCAATGCTAATTTTAAAAACTGTCACCACAATTTGATGCTTTGGGATTTTTGTCAGTATTTTCTGCTCGAGTATGTATTGCACATGCTGCTGTTAAAAATAAACACATGAAGCTGCCTAATGCTGCGTCTGTGAGTGTGGCCCTTGAGCAATTTGTTACATGGGATTGTGGCCCTCAACCAAAAGCTAATGAGTGTCCTTTGCTCTAGATGAATCAGAGCTCTCTCAGTATTCTACATAGAAATCTCTAGTAGTCTTCATTACCCGTCTCATTTCTTTAGTTAACCTTCGTTCATCTTCATTAATATAGCTTACGTCTGAACCCTGCTGCCTTGTTTGAATTACAGATTGTGGTGATACCTAAGTATACAGTTGCTTTAACAAACTTGGCATGTTATTGCAACAACATGCATGAGTTCTTTCAAATATTTTCAGTATGCTGCAGATGGCCTGCTTTAAAAGGCAATGCTTTTAAAGCTTTGTCTTATAAAAATGTAAGCTCTCCTTCTCTGTAGTAGAGAGCTATTGAATGGTGAAGGATCTGGCAAGATATTTCACCAGGTTTGTGAAGAAAGTTGTGGGGCTACCGGTGTCACTAAAAACACAGAATTTCATTAAAAAAAATAGAATAGAAATTAAGAAATCATACTGCTAATTCTGGAATAAAAAGCTAGTATCAGTAATGGTGACCATGAAACTGCTGGATTGTCAGAAAAACCCACCTGGTTCACTAATGTCCTTTAGGGAAGGAAATCTGCCGTCCTTACCCGGTCTGGCCTATATGTGACTCCAGACCCACAGCAATCTGGTTGACTCTTAACTGCCCTCTGAAATGGCCTAGCAAGCCACTCAGTTGTATTCAAGAAGGTGGCTCACCACCACCTTCTCGAGGGCAATTAGGGATGGGCAATAACGCCTACATCCCATGAATGAATTTTTAAAAATGTATTGTGGTGCATGTGTATCAAGATTAGAAATAAGAATGAAAGCGTGAGGAGAAAAGGCTCAATTCCTATTGAAGTTGCTCTATCCACAGACCATGTGTAAGATATGTGAATCTTACAGATCTATGTGAACGCTATCTGGTATTTAATCTCCTGAGGAAAAGCATTGCAAAATTACTCTAATCCCCAAAATTAATCAAGGAATTTAGAAATATTCATCCATCCACCTCTTCATTATTCAATCCTGGTCTGCTGCTGTCCAAATCACATTTCATACATGTTCCAGCAATACAAGTACCCTTGTGTCCAATGAAGTATTTGCCCATCTCAATTGATACATATCCTTATAAGAAACAATATTACTTTGTCAATATGATAGAGTTTAAGCTGAGTTTTCAAAGTAAAGGAACGTTGGTTGTTCCAGGATTAAACAGTGCCTGTTTTTCAAAATGAGTTTTAAAAAGATACTGAGGGGTTTGTGTGTGATAATGAGCAAGTATACATTGGAATGTATACATTTTCTATAGCCATCATTAAGGGTCTATTTATACTTGGCAAAGAGAACTGAGGGTGGACTGCACCCAAGCTCAGTTTGGGTTTGAAAAGTTGATTTACATTGCTTTTCCAAATCTGATCTGTTGCTGAAATTGGTTTAAATCCTTTTGACTTTCTGACATTACCATGCTTTCTGTAACTGACTGATTAAGCATGGGGAAACAGCTGTAGTCACTATTCCAAATTATGAATTGGTTTGATAATTCATTAGTAGAACTTTAATGTCATATATTCAATGAGAAATGTAAACTCTTCCTTCTATTCTGCACCTTTGATCCAAACTGCAAAAGACCATGGGCGAGGTTCCACTGGACTCGTTCTTCCACCATGACGTCAGCAGAAGATTGATGGAAACCCTGGAGAAATAGCATAAACAGCTGTTTGTAACAGCTTACATAAGATTACATAGAATATACAGCACAGAAACCGGCCAGTTGGCCCAACCAGTCCATGCCGACGTTTATGCTCCACTCGAGCCTCCTCCCGTCTTTCCTCATCCAACTCTATCAGCATAACCCTCTATTCCCTTCTCCCTCATATGCTTATCTAGCCTCCCCTTAAATGCATCTATACTATTTGCTTCATCCACTCCCTGTGATAGCGAGTTCCACATTCTCACCACTCTTTGGGTAAAGAAGTTTCTTCTGAATACCCTATTGGATTTCTTGGTGGCTATCTTATATTGAGGGCCTCTAGTTTTGCTCGTCCCCACAAGTGGAAACACTCTCTCTGTATCTACTCTATCAAAACCTTTCATAATTTTAAAGACCTCTATTAGGTCACCCCTCAGCCTTCTCTTATCAAGGGAAAAGAGACCCAGCCTGTTCATCCTTTCCTGATAGGTATAGCCTCACATTTCTGGTATCATCCTTGTAAATCTTTTTTGCACCCTCCCAATTCCTCTATATCCTTTTTATAATATGGCGACCAGAACTGTACGCAGTACTCCAAGTGTGGTCTAACCAAGGTGTTCGATACAAGTTTAGCATAACTCCTCAACTTTTCAATTCTATCCCTCTAGAAATAAACCCTAGTGCTTGGTTTGCTTTTTTTTATGGCCTTATTAACCTGTGTCGCTAATTTTAGTGATTTGTGTATTTGTATTCTGAGATCCCTTTGCTCTTCTGCCCCATTTAGATTCTTATTTTCCAAGTAATATGTGACCTCCTTATTTTTCTTACAAAATGTAATGGCCTAGAAATTCAGTTAGGGGCGCCCAGCTCGCCTGGGCGGCGGAATTACCGCTGCGCGCGGAGCCACTTGCGCCAGCGGGAAATTCACTTTCAGCGCCCCAAGTGGAAGCCGGCCGCTAAACAAGGGTTTCGGCGCCCCGCTTGGGGCGCTGAAACTGAATATCGGCGTGTAAAGTGCCGCAGCGCCACCCGCTGCGGCACAGCAGCCTGCGGTACTGCAGGCCTTCCTCCCACTCTTAAGGGGGAGGTGCCTGCAACAGCGCGATCCCCGCTCGCGAGTGCCGGCAAATGAGCCCGGCACCAAGGAGAAGTGCCGGGCTCTCTGGAAACAGCCGGCAATGCCGCGGGGGGGGGGGGGGGTGTAGGAGGCCAGGGACGGAGGTGCGGGCAGGCGGCCGCCGAAAAAGCGGCCGGCCGCACCTCCACCTTAACTCGCCCCACTACCGCCACAGGTAGGCCCCGTGTACCGGTCGCTGTTTGCGGCCGGTGCGGGGGAGGCGGCAGCAACTAAATATGGCCAGCGGGGCGATAGCGGGGCGCTGCGCACACCGATGACATCATCGGTGGCGGCGCAGCGCTAATGGCTAACGCCGCCATTAGCGCCCCGCTAAATATCGCGGTAGGTTTGCACAGTGGCGCAAAAGCCCTCTTTGGGCGCAAACTGGTGGTGCAGGCCACTGAATTTCTAGGCCAATACCTCACATTTATCTGTGTTGAAATTCATTTGCCAATTATATGCCCATTCTGCATTTACCCCATTCTTCCGGAGTTTCTGCCAATCTTTTACCTGTAGAAATTCCGGATGCATGTTTACGCTGTAACCTGGGATCTGCAATTTGGACTGCTGCTGGGGAGTTTCACTTCCACTGCCCCAGTGTGATCCTTAGTGATATTGCTTTGCTAAACCCCTGTTTACACACAAACTTTAGTGTTGCAGGTAAAAGAAACACCGTTCAATGCCAAAGTTGGTGTGTAACTGCACCCTTAGGGGTGGACTTTTCTTCACTATCTATCCCAGCTGAAATCAAGCAGGATAGCGGGAGAAAAAGGAGCAAAATTGGCTAACGGAGGCCTACTGTGACTTCAGCAAAGCCCCACCCTCAATTTCCATCCTTGGCCCATTTCTCAAGAACGGGGAGCGGGCAGGAATTTGGACATGAGTCTAGGTTCGGAATGGTCATGGCCCTGTGGGTAGCATAAGAACATAAGAAATAGGAGCAGGAGTAGGCCAATCGGCCCCTCAAGCCTGCTCCGCCATTCAATAAGATCATGGCTGATCTGATCCTAACCGCCAATCTACTATCACTGAACCATCTCCTGAATCTAACAGAATTAGACACACGAAATAGGAGCAGGATCAGGCTACACGGCCCCTGGGCCCGCTCCGCTACCCACAGGGCCATGACCGATCCGAACCGAGACTCATGTCCAAATTCCTGCCTGTTCCCCATGACCCTTTATTCCCTTTACTTCTAGGAAACTGTCTATTTCTGTTTTAAATTTATGTAATGATGTAGCTTCTACAGCTTTTTGGGGCAGCATATTCCATGGACCTACCACCCTCTGAGTGAAGTAGTTCCTCCTCATCTCAGTTTTGAAAGAGCAGCCCCTTATTCAAAGACTATGCCCCCAGTTCTAGTTTCACCCATCATCGGGAACATCCTCCCCGCTTCCACCCGATCCAACCCCTTCACAATCTTATATGTTTCAATAAGATCGCCTCTCATTCTTCTGAACTCCAATGAGTAGAGTCCCAATCTACTCAACCTCTCCTCATATGTCCATCCCCTCATCCCCGGGATTAACCGAGTGAACCTTCTTTGTACTGACTCGAGAGCAAGTATGCCCTTTCTTAAGTATGGACACCAAAACTGTATGCAGTATTCCAGGTGCGGTCTCACCAATACCTTGTACAACTGAAGCAATACCTCCCTATTTTTATATTCTATCCCCCTAGCAATGAAAGCCAACATTCCATTGGCCTTCTTAATCACTTGCTGCACCTGCATACTAACCTTTTGAGTTTCGTGCACCAGGACACCCAGATCCCTTTGTACTTCAGTACTTTCCAGTTTCTTGCCATTAAGATAATAACTTGCTCTACGATTTTTCCTGCCAAAGTGCATAACCTCACACTTTCCAGTATTGTATTCCATCTGCCAAATCTCTGCCCACTTACTTAGCCTGTCTATGTCCCCTTGCAGGTTTTTTATGTCCTCCTCACTCACTACTTTCCGTCCCATCTTAGTATCATCTGCAAACTTTGATATGTTACACTCGGTCCCCTCCTCCAAATCGTTAATATAGATTGTAAAGAGTTGGGGACCCAGCACTGACCCCTGTGGAACACCACTAGTTACTGATTGCCAGTCCGAGAATGAACCGTTTATCCCAACTCTCTGCTTTCTGTTAGATAGCCAATCCTCTATCCATGCCAGAATATTACCCCCAATCCCGTGATTTTTTATCTTAAGCAATAATCTTTTGTGTGGCACCTTGTCAAATGCCTTTTGGAAGTCTAAATACACTACATCCACTGGTTCCCCTTTATCCACCCTATATGTTACTTCCTCAAAGAACTCCAACAAATTTGTCAAACATGCCTTCCCTTTCATAAAACCATGCTGACTTTGTCCTATTAAATTATGATTATCCAAATGTCCTGTTACTGTCTCCTTAATAATGGACTCCAATATTTTACCTACCACAGATGTTAGGCTAACCGGTCTATAGTTTCCAGCCTTCTGTCTACTGCCCTTTTTAAATAAGGGCATTACATTAGCAGTTTTCCAGTCTGCCGGGACCTTTGCTGATTCCAGGGAGTTTTGGAAAATTATTACCAATGCATCCACAATCCCTACCGCCACTTCCCTCAAGAGCCTAGGATGTAAGCCCTCCGGTCCAGGTGATTTATCCGCCTTGAGTCCCATTATTTTACCGAGTACCACTTCCTTAGTGATTTTGATCGTGTTTAGCTCCTCCCCCCCATAGCCCCCTGTTTGTCCAGTGTTGGGATATTCTTAGTGTCCTCTACTGTAAAGACTGATACAAAATATTCATTCAGTGTTTTTGCCATCTCCATATTTCCCACCATTAATTTCCTGGTCTCATCCTCTAAGGGACCAACATTTAATTTAGCCACCCTTTTTCTTTTTATATAACTATAAAAACTCTTACTATCTGTTTTTATATTTTTTGCTAATTTACTTTCATAATCTATCTTCCCTTTCTTAATCAATCTTTTTGTTATTTTTTGCTGTCTTTTAAAGTTTTCCCAATCCTCTATCCTCCCACTAGATTTGGCTACCTTATATGCCCTTGTTTTTAGTCGAATACTATCCTTAATTTCTTTACTTAGCCATGGATGGCTGTCTTTTCTTTTACACCCTTTTCTTCTCAGTGGAATATATATATTTTTTGGAAGTTGTAAAATAACTCCTTAAATGTACACCACTGATCATGTATCGTCTTACCCTTTAATCTATTTTCCCAATCCACTGTACTCAATTCCACTCTCATACCTTCATAGTCTCCTTTATTCAAGCTTAGCACGCTTGTTTGAGATCCAACCATCTCACCCTCTAATTGAATATGGAATTCAACCATGTTATGGTCACTCATTCCAAGGGGATCCTTTACTAGGACATTTTTAATTAATCCTGTCTCATTACACAGGACCAGATCTAAGGTTGCTTGCCCCCTGGTCGGTTCAGTTACATACTGCTCAAGAAACCCATCCCTAATACACTCAATGAACTCATCCTCAAGGCAGCCCTGCCCAATTTGATTTGTCCAATTAATATGATAGTTAAAATCCCCCATAATTATAGATGTTCCCTTATTACAAGCCTCAACTATTTCCTGATTGATACTCCGTCCAACAGAGTTGCAACTGTTCGGAGGCCTATAGACTACGCCCACTAGTGTTTTTTTCCCCTTATTATTCCTTACCTCCACCCAAACTGTTTCATTATCCTGATCTTTTGACCCAATATCATTTCTCTGTATTAGAGTGATTCCTTCCTTTATTAACATAGCCACCCCACCTCCCCTTCCTTCCTGCCTGTCCTTCCTGATTGTTAAATAACCTGGTATGTTTAATTCCCAGGCATTGTCACCCTGCAGCCATGTTTCTGTAATGGCCACAGGATCATACCCATATGTA